>NC_080632.1:72358886-72962876 GCF_027887145.1 Ammospiza caudacuta | reverse complement strand
GAAAGAAATGAAGCTCTTAAGGCCACATTTCAGGGAGTAAATACCACGCTTTGAGCTTCTGTAGTCTGAGATGGGGCAGCTCAGCTCTGCTCCTCTCACAGAAAAAAGAGGGAAAAGGCTTTTGGGGTTTGAATACTGCATTTTTAGCCTGAACTGCAGAACAAAATCCAACAGGAATCCAACAGGAATTAAGAATTCACCGTAGCCTCACATTCTTTGTTCTGAGTGTGACATGCACTTCTCTGACTTCTAATTTCTAGTAAAACATGCAGCACAGAAAAGAGAAAGAAGACTCAATCTGCTTCTGGGAGATTGGAAGGCAGCCGCAGGAGCCCTTTCCTGGGATGCTCCATTGGCAGGGTGGGCACTGTGCAAGTACCTGAGTAACTCAGAACAGCTTCCTGAGGCTCAGCAAAGCAGCACCTCTGTTGTGAAGGTGAGTTGTGTACTTTAGGAAATTGTCCCAGAAGGACATAAAGAATTTCTTAACCTGCTTCTTGCACAAAGGGGTTTGTTCTCACCTGGTTTATCTGAAACTCTCACACTGGAAAGTTCAAGCCCTGGGCCCTCTGCACATTGTTTGGTCTCGCAGTCAAATTCTGTCACCTCTTATGCCATGAAAATTGTCTTCTGGTTTAGAAGGGATGCCTCAAATTTATGTTCCTAATTTTCAGCTACGAGGCTTAGTGAAATTATTGACCTCTCCTGGACTTTTGAAATGTCAAATTAAGTACTACTGGACAAACAGGAAAATAACTTTGAGACAAATGGATAAATCATTTCCTCACAAGATAACATTTATTATCTGGATACAGCTTCTTGCTTGCTTGCTTGCTTGCTTTCCCCTCTTCCTTTTTGCATTGTCTGTCCCGTTTCTTGCTGTGAGATTTTCTTTGTAAGAATGAATATGAATGGAAAGAACAGAGCACTGTCCTGGATTTTTACAGTACAAGGACATTAAAGAGAGAAAAGCAAGCTCTGAAACATTCATAGCTGAAGATCCAGAAACCGGTTGTATCAGCAGGTACTTGGTGGAATAAATACACAGTGACACTCAAATCCTGACACCCAAACCCTACAAATCTCTTCACTGGCCGTGAAGCCAGAGGAGAGATTTGCCCACCTGCCACCGTGTGACTACCCTGGCATCTCCGGGGCTTCCAGTGGCTGGGAACAAAATGTGGTTTTGCCTGTGCCATTTTCCTGGTGTCTTTTGCCAGGAGGCCTAAAGGCCGGGCCTTTGGAATGGCATGGAACCCACAAGCAGTTTTTACTCCCTCTAATTTCCAAAGATATTCTGAAAGTATCCAGCTGATTAGTGGAGAGCAAAGCACTGCTGTGATGCTGTTTCTCAGATAACCTGCTCTGTGCCTTTGTGCTGTGTAACTGGTGCCCACCGTGCTGATACAGGGAGGGTTGCCATTTTCTTTGGTTTCATCTCTCACGAGCTTTAGGTATTTCTCACCTACAATCAGACTTGTTAAGAGCTTAAGGCATAAGTCACCTGGGAGAGAGCTGGGACAAGAAAATTCAAAGCAGACCCCATCCATTACCAAAAAGAAAAAACCAAACAACCCCCATTGATTAAATTCAACAAAAATATTTTCTTGGTTCATTCCAAAGCAAGGAATATGGTTTTTAAAATTGTTCAACCAGATGCCACCTCAAAATGAATTTGATTCAAAACTAACTAAAGCCAAAGTAGGCTATTCATCAGATACACCCAATTTTTGCCTTTTTTTATTCAGTATGAGATCTCCTGTCTGTTGCAAGGTTTTCTATTTAACTGTGCCCACAGCCCTGGTGCAAAGTACCTCTCCCAGATGCCTAACAACCAGGAGACTGGTCACTGTCAGAGTGACAGCCCCTTGATGTGCTGTGCTATTGTTGCTTGCTCTTGTGAACAGCTGTCTTTGTTTCCCACCATCATTTTGCTTTCTGCCAGGAGTAGTGAATGAACCACTCCAGCTGAGCTGTGAATTACAGCTCCAGAATGAACAAGGATCCTGCACAACAGCACCTGACTGAATCTTTCCTTTGCCTCTGTGCTGATGGAAAGTCAAGGTAAATTCATGTTGAATGTATAAGTTCACTCAATGGCTGACAAGACCTCTTTTAATGGATACAGAACAATGAGTGATGACCCTGACCAACACAGTAAACATTGTGTAGAATGTGTGTTGTGTATCAATGAAAATGTGCCTTTGGAGCCCATCTGTGTGACATCAGTGGCTCTGATTCTGTTTTCCTATCCCTACTCTCAGAGGTGACCTTTAATGAAGCAGCAGAGGTTTTGTTTTTAAAAGCCTCTGGTTGAAGTAAAAGAAGTGGGAATGGTGAAGGCACAGATAGGGAGACAGTAACTTCAAAACTTTGAAGTATCTAGGCAGAATTTGTGGGAAAGTTCCGGCAACGACTTCTGCTTTTGATGGGTCTGCTCAAAACCACAGCTTTGAAACGGAGACAGGTCACAGATAAGACCTTAGTAAGGACAGGGAAATAAGGCCTTCCCCTCATCAGTAGCTTAAATTTGAAACATTCACTTTGTCCAACATTGCTGCTGCCCTAAGGTGAGGATTTTTGTAACCACTGTCCAGGAAGAGTAGGCAGGAAAGCTGTGCATGTTGGTGTGAGAGCTTTTCTTTTGGAATGGCTAAGGAGAGTAAGCTGGAATCCTTCACTTCCCTCCCAGGTGCTGCATGGTGATGCATTAATTCCAAGATCATATTAAATAGGGTCTCCATAAACAAAAGCTGATTTTTTAAGAAAACTTGTACTTTTAGAGAGAGTTATTTTTGTCCATGTGAAGACAAGCAGCACAGACTCTGAGTTTGCACCTGTCCCTCTGCCCCATGGTGAGTGCGCTGGGTGTTGTTGTGCAGCAAGGCAGGAGCAGCTTACAGCAGGGTCGCTGTTCAGTCGGAGGCTGGAGTACATCCTCACGTGCTGCACCAGGTTGGGCTCCACCATGAAAACGTTCTCACCCTGCCCTGCAGCAGTGAGTAGAGGGCGATGTCCTTGGCAAAGCCCTGTGGCAGTGCAGCCCCCACAGGTATCCCAAGGCCCGGCGGGCGGAGGCAGTGGGGAAGAGCATGGCGGGCATGCAGCACTCACTGGCCAGTGCCACGTTGTAGACCATGGGGTGCAGGCGGCGCAGCTCCAGCCCGTAGTGCTGCCCCACCAGCTCCGACAGTGTCATGCTGTACAGGGTGAAGAATGCCACCAGGCACCAGCCGGGGCCCGCCCGCCCCACAGCCCGGCAGTACACGCAGCTCAGCACCGGCCCCAGGAACATGCCCAGGCCCAGTCCCTCCAGGATCCTCATGGGCTCAGGGTTGATGAAGTGCTGGAGCCTCTCAGGACAGTACAGCTTGAAGTAGAGAGTGTCTCTGAGGTAGGGCTTGGAGAACTGGGCCAAGAAGAGGTGCTGCAAGACAGAAAATATCTCCTCCTCTGGCACGGCATCATCTTCCATGAAGAGGATGTACTCTGGGCTGTACATCAACAGTGATTGCTCCAGGCAGAAAATGTAGTCCTGCTTCTCCTTCTCAAACTGGTTCAGGCCGGGGTCAGGATTCTCTCCCGTTCTGTCATGACTGACCGTAGGAAAGAGGCTGCTCAGCAGCTGGGGTCCACCTCCATGTTACTGAGGAGCATGCGGTGGCTCTGGCAATGCGCCCCACATTTCTGGAGGAGGCAGTGGAAATGGGAGGCCACTTGCAAGATGTAGTGGAAAACATTCTGCCTCTGCACAGTGATAATGGTGGTCAGCAGCAAGGGCTGGAAGGTGTCACTGCCAGAGGCCTTGGAGGCATTTGGCATCTGCATCTTCTCAAAGTAATGGAGAGCATCCTGGCCCTCCAGCTGGTTCTGTTCCAGGAACTCCTGGCTCATGGGGTTCAGGTGCCAGCACCGCAGGTGGCAGATCAAAGGTGCCAGCACACCAAAAGTCACCACAGTCAGGGTGAGGAGATGAATGAAAGGGCTGGACCAATGGCACCACTTCCCACAGAGCTGCCAGGCTCGGTGGAACATAACTACTGCAGAAAGAGAGCACTCCTGCACTGCTCATGCCCTCAATCCTTTACCTCCAATGCATCCTTCTCCCTGGACTGCAGGATACCACTGGAGCCATTGCTGCCAAACCTGCACAGGTTGTCCAAGGCTAGAAAGGAAGAAAAAGCATGGTTAGTGAAATAGGAACTGACAGAGAAAATAGAAAGCAGGGGACTAGTCTCTGGGTAAGCTAAAATACAAGGCCCCTGTGGAATCCTGTATGGTGGAGGCATCACAGAATAGTCCTGGGACATTGAGGACAGATGAGCCAAAATTAATTTCCGGCAATAGACCCCTAAGGCTTTTTTAGCACATCGGAACTCTGATCTAACCAAGCTCAAAAGGACTTAGTGTGTTTGTTACTGTGCTTCAAACATGTAACAACAGGCAAGGTGGATGCAGGGTGTGTGGAAATCCCTTTCTGTTAAAGGTTAGGTACCCCTCTCTGGTGACAGTGACATAATAATGTTTAGATCACAGCCACAAAGCAAAGCCAGAATTCTTGTATCTTAGTCTAGCACATATAGGAGAGACAAACTTTTACCTCTTTGGAGACATACATGCTTCCCTGTTGCTGTTCACACACTTCCAAATGTGGTTTTTTTCACTCTCCTCCCCAAAGTCTGAAGCATGGGTCTATGTATGCTAAGGATAATGTGTGTGCCTGTTTCTCTCAGATGTCTCCTCCTTACTAGACTCTGTGAAATACTTGGGCACAGCAACATGAACATGTAATTAAGCCATTGACTCCTACTTCTTATTTAAAAGAATGCAATTTAAAAGTATATGCCTTGAATTTTAAACTGAAACATTTCTATAAATATATAATATTTTTGTACGCACATACAAGCACACTCACTTTAAGCAAACCTTCACCTTCACACAAGTTAGAGTTTGCCATATTTGCCTTTTCTGTTCTGTTTCTTTGGCTGCCCTGAACACCTCACAGCCTGGCTTTCAGAAGCTTACACAAAAATTTGGGCAATTAGACTGTTCACATGAATTCCTTTATGTCACTAATCTTGCTTTTAACCTGCTGGATTGTTCCTGGAAAAAAAATGTTCCCTTTATGTTTCAAAGCTGCAAAATTTTAGATTCCTCCAGAATATAAGAGAGACCATCTGCCTTCTCCTTCTTGCACCATGAGACAGAGACACAACTCTTCCTGTACAATTACATTATTAAATGGCTCTTTTTGGCCTATCTACACTTCTTCTCAGTGTCAGTGGGAAAAGCCATTTCTTTCCTAACATAAAAACAGCTGGATGAAGTCATTTGGTCAGAGCCATTGAGTCATCTCTCTACAAAGGGATGAAAGAGGGAAACAAAGGCAGGCTCTTGGAAAATGTCATGGAAATGTCATGGGCTGTCACAGTCCCAGCTCAGCCATAGCAGTAGTGGGAGTAATGGTGCTCACACAAATGGTGCTTTACACTTTTGAACCTACAGCAGCACCCAAGCTGGAACCTTTGTGTGAAAAGCTTTTCTACACCCCAGCCTAACACCATGCAGAAGAGCTGCCAGCTCAGGACCAGCTCCCCTGCTGATGAACCCTCTCTGGCAGAGATAAGGCCTTTGTGGTGCTGTGACAAATGTCCTGCTCGAATCTGAGGAAGTCAGTGGAAGCTTCCCAAGGAGCCATAGAGAGATCTCCTGTAACATATGGGCATGCTGACAGGGACTGTACAGATATCTTCAAATTCCAAAACCTGAGGTCCCTGCCAAGAACTGATCCCTATTACTGGGCCAGATGGCCAGCTTTTCTCATCTGCAATTCCTTTTATTTTCTGACAGCTTTTAGTAGGTCAGTTGCCAGATAATATTCCTGCAATGTGTCAGGCCTCCCTTGACAACACTAGTGTCCAGCAGAAGCCAAGCATCCACAGATCTGATTGCTGCACTTCCATGCCAAACTGGGAGCTGGACTCCCCAGAAAATACAACCATCCCAGCAATAGCTGTGCTACTAAAAATGTTCAGAGGAACCTTAATGGTAAGAGACCAGTAGGTATTTGATTCCATTTTAGTGGCAGGTACCAAATATATCTCTCACCTCCTCAAGCACTGCTGAAAGCAATTGTTCTTTGCTTGTTTGTAGATGATGAGTGGCATCTATCATCTTATCATCAGGTAAACCAGGAAGAGATCAGGGCTCCTGCACTTAAGCTCTCAGCTCTCTCAGAACTTTTGTTTCTTATGGTCTGTGTACTATAGATGTAACACTGTCACAGTTAACAGATTAATGACAGCTTGAAGCGTAAGAGAAGTGGCTAGAGAGGCGCAGAGGACGTGGCCATTTGCAAAAATTATGTGGTGCATGAGATAGAAATTGAAGGCACTGCTGTCTGTTTTGATCTGCCATTCCTCAAGGCCTGTCAGTGAATGTACAGACCTCCTCTGTCCAAGGAGATGGAATTTAAGCACTATTGGAACAGTAAAAATGCACAAATATTCAGGGTGTAACCGTGACCAATTAGGTAACACAGGAAACTGCAGGGTTAAAACTTGAATGTAAATTCCGTCATAGGTTGGCTTGTTTTTCTCATCAGAGTGTAGTTAACTTTTACAGGTTGTTCATAAATCCCTGGAGATCCATGAAGCACAGTTTGAAAGCTACTGAACTAAGAAACAAGGGACATAGCTGTGGCAGGTGAATGACACTTTGCCCATTTTGTTTGAACTAAAAGGATAAGACTATGCCACCAGTGAAAGAAGCTGTGAACTCAATATATATTCACTACAGATATTTCCCCAACTTCTGTCTTGTTTCTCATGTTTATTGATTTTCCTCTGTCACATAAACATGCACAGCCATTTCATCTGGCTGCCTCCCTGCAGGGCAATCCCATGAGAAAGCAGTGCTCCCTCTGCTGCTACCCAGCAGTCAGATCAGATGGAACTGGGAGTGGAGAGCCTGAGAAGAGGTCTGCAAGGTAATAGCTAAACACAGAGACTTAAGGCAATGACTTTGGAGGACCATCTGTGATTTTGGTAGGTGTGGATGGGGGTTGAGGTGCCCCAAGAGAACCAGGGCTTGTGATCACAAGAGTCTGTCTATCTATAGAGGGACTCATCCACTCGGTGGTTCTGGTGCAGTGGCCTGTAGCAAACCCCCATAATAAAGTCACCTGTCCCTGTCCTCCCTTAATCCTGATTCATCATCTGTTGGACAGCTCCTCATCCAACGCTGGGCAGAGCTCCATTCACTCCAGCTGGTCACTGGCATAGAGAGTGACCCCTCCTTATCTCCCCCACCTGCCCTTGCTAAAGATTCTGTATCCTTCCATTCCACCACTGCAGTTTCAGGATCCACCCCAGCACATTGCCATGATCCCAAGGAGCTGCCAGCCCTGCAGGTGTGCCTGTGACTCCAGCTTCCCATATTCATTCCTCATGCCATGGCACAGAGGCAGGTAAGTTGGACTCTGATGAAGGCAAAGTAGTGGCTGGAGTGGCTGGAATTCCTTTGTGCTGCCATTCAGATGCCCTCCTGCTGATCTGTGATCCTTCCCCATATTCTGGGCCTCTCTTGCTAGCCCTGGCTTTAAACTGAAATGCTTGAAGTTCCCCTGCCACAGCAGGTTTAAATTAAGGCCCTTACCAACTTGGTGAGTCTGTCACTGAAATTACCTCTCTGTGTCAAAGGACCCCAGCAGTCCCAACAGGTTTCTGCAAGTACTTCCTATGGTCCAAGCTGCACCCCTGGCTGTGACACCAATCCTGTGACCATTTGTTTGTTTGCCAGATTTCAAATCCCCTTCCCTTTGACTGGAAAGGCTGGAGGAAAAGCTACCTGTGCTCCAGAAGATGATAAAGGGATTTGAACATCTCTCATGTAAGGAAAGGCTGAGGGAGATGGGGCTGCTCAGCCTCAAGAAGAGTTGGCTGAGAGGGAACCTGATCCACGTCTGTCAGTTTCTCCAGGGAGAGGTTGGGGGAGGGGCCTGGGGGATGGATGGGGATGGACATGGGGTCCAGCAGTGGGACAAGAGGAACAGGCAGGAGCTGATGTCTGGCAAGCTCCACCTGAATGTAAGGAAGAATGTCTTCCCTGTGCAATGACTGGGCACTGAACAGATTTCCCAGAGAGGTTGTGGAGTCTCCCTCATTGAAGACATTTCAGAACCTGGGCACAATCCTGCAATGTGTCCTGGAATGACCCTGCTGGAGGAGGGAGGTGGGACTTGGAACTCACTGTGGTTCCTTCCAAGCTGTCTCATTCTGTGACTGTGCCAGGCCTGTCTTCCCAGGAATTCAGGTGTCTAGGCCATGTTTTACAGGAGCTAAAGGTACCCACCTAAGCTGGGATTAGACAAAACTGGAGCTGCAACAGCTTCACCCCTGCACCTATACAAAAGAGGTGTTGGCTCCCTCAGTCCCTGTGGGCTGTGGATTCCTGTGACCCCTGCAAGCCCACCAAGCTCTCCTGTGTGGCCAGGTGGAAATCACCCCGTGAGCTGGGACATTGCTCAAGGATACTCCTGGAGGCTAAGACCACCTTACCCAACACCTGATGTCTATAATGAGGTAACACATTTTACATTTAGTGTAAATGTATATTGTATCCTCATGACATTTATATAGCCAGCTATAGCTTTAGGTGTAGAAGTGTAGTAAGTAGCAGAGTTTAAATCACGGTTTAAATCATTGTTGAAATCAGAAACTAAAACACGGTTCAATTAATTACCATTTAGTTACAGCTTAATTATTAATTATTGTTAAATCACCGTTAAATTATAATTCAATTATTCTTTAATCACAATCTGCATTTTTTTATCATTAAGTATAATTTGATTATTATCTAATCATTAATAACACCTTTTTGTTATTCCCACAATGATGAATTATCTTAAAAATTCACCTGTGCCAGTAGAGTTGCAGGTGTAAGAATGCAGGGAGAGAAAACGAAACAGATGTGGTGATGGCTGCTAACACTGATGTTGTAGCAGATGTTGTAGCTTTACTGTTGTTTATGACTGTGAAGAATAAAGCACAGGAATAAGGAAACAGAATATTTGTGAACAAAGGTCTTTGACAACACACCTGTAAATTTCCAGTTGGGACCGGGCTATTTAACAATCAAAATGCAAAACTGTACCAGACAACAGCCAGAGTATTCTGATTCAAACTCTGTTTGAAAGAAAAAAGTGTCATCATATTGATAAAAAGCATTCCTCTTTGAAAAGACTCTCTACTATTGCTAAACTATTGATTTCCCTGTATTCACCACTTGTGCGTGAGGAATATACACCCTCTTCCTCCCCTCCTCCCACAGCGCAAGAGCCAGAGTGTTTATGCTGCACGGGAAGGTGTGGTGAATGGAATGCCCTGGTTCTGGGGGATCCTGGTGATCTGCTTGAGCCCCAAGGGGAGAAAATGAGGTAAATGCAGAAGCTGAAAAATAATCTGTGGTACAATTAGTAATGCCCTTGTTGGACAGACAAGAAATCAGCAGATTTCACATGTGCAGGAGGGTGTTCCTCCTGGCTTTTGTGCTTGCAAATGCTTGCTGAATCTGATGTGCCCTAATGGTTGTACATAAATTATTTTCTCAGTGACTGCAGGGGAGAAGCCAGCCCAGGAACCTGTAGTGTACATAAGCATCGCTTCATGTTTTGCTGCATCACAGCAAATCCACATCTGTGGTCACTTGTGAGGTGACCATCAATGCCACACACTCGGGGTTTACCCAGTATAGCAGCTCATCTGGGGTCTCACCAAGTGATGAATTTCCTCACTCAGAGTCACCAACTGTGAGGTGTTCACAGGGGTTTTCAGATGAGGCAAGGATTTGACTCCATGTTTCAGAAGTCTTGATTTATTATTTTATGATATATATTACATTAAAACTATACTAAAAGAATAGAAGAAAAGATTTCATGTCAGAAGGCTAGCTAAGCTAAGAATAGAATCAGCAAGAATCATAATAAAAGCAGCTGTCTCAGACTCTCTCTGAGACAGCTTTACTGTGATTGGCCATTAATTATAAACATCCAAGATGGGCCAACCAAAGATCCACCTGTTTCATTCCACAGCAGCAGATAACCATTGTTTACATTTTGTCCCTGAGGCCTCTCAGCTTCTCAGGAGGAAAAAAAATCCTAAGGAAAGGATTTTACATTAAAAATGTCTGCGACACAGTTGGTCTGCTATTTTGTTTTTCCTAGTCACTGGTTGCCTGAAAATGTCACTTTTTCTCTTTATTATCTTAGGATGGCTGCTTCTTGTGTTCTTGGGCCCATTTGTCCAACCTTTTTCCTTGAGCCTACAACCTGCAATCCCTTTCTTCATCTGCCATTGACAGCACCTGGAGCTGATTGGCGAAAGCTCTTCTGTTCCCACCTTTGGGATGAAATCTGTGCTCTGCTATTTCCTCAGGAGATTCCAGGCACACAAAATCTTTCACAAAAGAGAGGATTTCCCTCTGCCCTCCAGGGCAGAGCCTTCTGCTCAAGATAACCTCAGGTTCAGCAACAGGTGAGAGAGAGATCAGTTCCCAGACCATTTCCCATAGGGCCTTTCCTCTTGGAAGCAGCACAGTTCTGCTAGATCAAAGATCACTTTAGGTACCATCCCAGGTATGCAAAAGCTCCAAATTTACCTGCACATCTGCAGACATATCTGGGTAATATGGGAATAGTTCATAATGCTGTGTTCTACCTCCCTACCTTACCAAAGAGGATGCATTTCACACCCATGTGTTGGGCTTTCATAGCAAATTTGGTGGCTACTACTACTCCTGCATCTTGAGGGAAAGACAGTATTTGAGGTATTGTAGGTCCTTTTAATTTGGAACAGAGGTTTGGAACAGCTAATGGGTGATGCTCAGCACACCCTGGTTACAAGGCTGTGCATTTCTTGTTTACAGGAGATTCAGTCCATCCAAGTCTCCTTTTGTGGCCGCAGCCTGAGCACACCAACACTGCAAGCTAAAAATTGTCTCCTCTGTAGGCTGTTCCTTACACAAGATCAGTTCATCTCTGGGTCTTTGGTGGTTTCTCAATACCAGGCTCCCCTCTGCTTATGCTAAAAACATGTGCACATCCTTTCCAAGAAACACTCTGCTTCAGTCACTACAATTCTTAACCAACTGTAATTTTGTAAAGTGCTCCACTCTTTCTTGTAGCAATTGCAAGTGAAGGACTATGAGGTTCAGGAAAAAGCAGCCGCATTTGTCACACTCCTGACTCCAAGTAATTGCAAATTGCTGCAAGACTTTCTCTGCAGTTCCTCTGCACTGGCATTGGATTGCTTGGGTTCTCCCATCTTCTTCACAAAAGTATCTCAAGTATTAATACAAGTATTATTAATCCCTCTCTTTGTCTCTTTACCACTCAGTTTTTTCTTGTATTGTTTTCCCTCATCTGCTGTGTTATCTCTGCACAACAATTCGCAAGGAGGTGACAGTTAATCTAGCAACAACACTGAGGAAAGCAGAACATTCTTGCTACTGGAGGGATACAAGAGCCTCAGTCTTGAGTTTGCAGGCTGTGTGGAAAATCCACATGTATCCTGCAGCATAGCCATTTGTTTTTTAGCATCGCAATCCAGCTGGCAGCTAGAACTTTCCCTTTTAAGTCCCATTTTAGGGCCTCCCCAAACACTTTGGTCCGTGGTATGTGCTGTATAAAAATGTGGCTTCAAAGTCTGTTTGTATGCTTATCTAAAGCATGGTGATTAAGACAGATATGGAACTGAATGTACGAGGGTAGGAGTGCTATGCAGGAAATAGAGGAAATGCCAAGGTGCACAGAGATAAAAGACACTGGCATGAAATTAAATAAAAGGTCGTGGCTGTCCCCATTTCACTTAGAGCTTTGCAGAAAGGACATAAATCTATTCTGCATGGATCCTACACCTGAGACAAAAATATGCAGGACAGAAAAACAAATATAAAGAAAGGGCAAGAAAAAAGCAAGAACTGAAAGGTGTGCTGAATGGAAACCCTCATTTGGAGTCCATTTTATGAAGCATAAAAGCACCTTTTGATTTCAAACATTTTGGTCAACAACTGACTGCACTAAGAATCAATCACTTATCAACCACTTCTGACTTAGGTAAGTGATCTCCAGCTGTAAAGAAATGCTGTAGGTGGAAAACATGTTTGCTAATGTTTTGTAATTCGTTGTGGCTTGTATTTTTTAACTAGTGAAGGTCTGAATACAACCTTTTAAGAAATCCCCAAGGTATCCAGCTTTCCAGCCCTGCTATACGAATTTTATTTTATTTTATTTTATTTTATTTTATTTTATTTTATTTTATTTTATTTTATTTTATTTTATTTATTATTTTTAGACAGTATTGTGTAAAAACAGATTTCAGCCAAGCTAGTCAACATCTATGTTCCAGCTGCTCTCACACTTACTCACAAAGTTGCAACAGCTGTGTTGCAACTCAGATGTTTATCCAGCCTGAAGTCTTGTTGTGTATTATTCAGTTAGTCTGTGGCTCTTGGGCATAGCAGCAAGTTATATTGTGATTTGCAGCACAGGCACTGTACTTATTTTTGGCATTATCAGTGCTGACAGTTACAGTGGAGCTGGGTGAAAGCAAACTTTGTACTTCCTCAAAAACCTTGTGCTGCTTAGGAGGTGCAAACCTATTTCAAACTTTAAACATCAAATCACAAAATGGTCTGGGTTGAAAGTGAACATAAAGCTCATCTTTTTCCAAATCCCTGCTATGGGCAGGGACACCTCCCACTATACCAGGTTGCTCAAAGCTCTATCCAACATGGCCCTGGACAATTCCAGGGATGGAACATCTCCAGCATCTCTGGGAAATGCAAATAAATCAGGAACCTTGTCAACCTGATGCTGTTGACAGGTGTTTTCATGTTTTTCTGCAAAGATTAGGATAATAAACCTAACCACTAAAATTTCACTTCAGACTTGCATTATCTGTTAGCTCAGTCTTAGCTAACCTGTCTAGTGTATGCACATGTATCTGTTTCACACTTTCCGCAGAATCACAGAATCATTTAGATTGGAAAAGACCCTTGAGATCATGGAGTTCAACCTAAGACCCAACACCACCTTGTCAACCACACCATGGCATTAAGTGCCACGTCTGGTCTTTTCCTGAACACCTCCAAGAACAGTGACTCCACCACCTCCCTGAGCAACTTCTTCCTATGTCTCATCACCCCTTCTGTGAAGAATTTCTTCCTAATGCCCAACCTGAACCTCTCCTGGCACAATTTGAGGTTGTTTCCTCTTTTCCTGTCATTTGGTCCCTGTTTGCACCCTCCAGTTAGGGAGTTCTTGAGAACATGGTCTATCCTGAGCCTCATTTTCTCTAGGCTGAGGCCCCCCAGCTCCCTCAGCCACTCATCATTGGACTTGTGCTCCAGACCTTTCTCCAGCTCCATTCCCTCCTCTGGACACACTCCAGCCCCTCAGTGTCCTTGGATTATGGGGCCCAGAACTGGACACAGCACTCGAGGCATGGCCTCTCCATTGCTGAATGCAGGGGGACAATCACTGCCCTGGCCCTGCCGCCACACCATGGCTGGCACAGAACATGCTGCCCACACTCACCATGTGGGATGCCCTTCCCACCCACACCAGCTGGGACATGGCTCCATCCAGGGGCGAGAAGGGAGGCGGCCGCTCTGCCGGGGCCACGTGTGGGTGGGGGCGGCTCCGCCTGCGCCTCCATCTGCGGATGAGTTCAGCTCTCCTGGCTGCTCTCTCTGCAGTCCTGGTTGGATGTTATGAACTGCAAAGTCCAAAGGCAGTGTCTGTGCTAACTGGGCATTGTGTCAATAGAGATTTCACCAAACACAGCCACACATTGGTTTAAATATACATCTTCTTCTCCCTGCTAGCTTGAAAATGAACAAGGTAAGAATCCCAAACAATTAAAAGGGGAATAACTGCATGTTCCCTCAGCTTTGGCTCTTATTCTTGCCAAAGCTAATGGCAAAAGCCATGCCCAGGGCATCTTAGTTCTGTCACCAGCTTCAAAGGGTGTTTATTCCTCCGTTCGTCCTTTCTGCTTGTGAAAAATGTCAATCACTTGTTTTAAAATTTTAAAAGTTTAATAGTACTAAAATGGTTATAAAAACAGTAATACAAATTAGAGCAATAAGATTTTCGACAATCAGAGGACAATAAAGGATGATAAAAGCAAAGAATTATGTATGTTTGGATGCTTTCCTCTTGAAAGCATAGCTCGCTAACAAAGGATTAACTCTTAAAAGCAAGAGCCTGTTGTATATTCATACATCTCATACATTATTCAAAAATTCTTTTCAAACAAAGGGTGTTTTTTGGTTATTGTCAACTTCCTCTCCTTCTTCTTGTAAATCATGGTCAGACTCTATTGAGTCTGCAAGAAGACTAGTTCTTCACAATAAAGAGGCAATAATTTTTCTCTTTTAGTGTCTTGTTGCTGCTATCTCTGTGCAAAGAATTTCTTGATTATCTCATCCTTTTCTTGAGCTAGTTGAAAAGTATCTTACATAGCATAGTTTCTATTTTAACATTATGTTATAACCTAAAACTATATTTAACACACTAGTTAAGAGAATTATTACAGCATAACTTTCTAACATAACACATATAATATTCATTTTAATATTTGTGAAAAGCCAATCATAAAATATGCATTTTTTCATACTTGACCTGAATTCTCAGGGTGCCAGGGAATATGGAGGTCCCACTGAAATCTCAAAGCAGCCATAATCCCTTGAAGGATCCCCCTGTAAAATGAGCTTCCCCCATCCAAGTGCACTGCCTTCACAATCTCATATTCAGAAACCATTTGTTAACTGATTGTTAGGAATAATTTATGTAGTTATTGGCTTTTACTATTATTGGCTTCAGTAAACTATTTTGATGTAGTACAGTTTGTAATCTCTATTTAACTGCTTTAGATATAGTATAATTTGTCAGGCTTTTATGGTTAATATCCTAATCCCTGTGTAGATAGTATACTTTGGTGTGATATATATTATAGTTTAGGCCTTGACAAAATATTGGCTATATAATGTGTATTATAACATTAACTTTTGCAGAAGTAATTGTAGCTGGGAAATAATAACTAATGCCTTTATTTTTGTAACTAACTGACAAGTAATGAAATAGCTAATGTTGATTGGAAGTACTCGTAAAAATGGCTAGAACATCTGTGTGATAGGATAACTTTGAAAAGAATCAGGCACATAACACCAAAAGAGCAAGGAGCAATCTACCAGTGACCCTTTGGTTATCAATAACTATAACCACACACCAGGGGGCCTCTTGAGGAAATAAAATACAAGACTCTCAAAATCACATTTGCATTGTTGCATGTACTCTAAGAAGTTGAAGTCAGGGGTTGAACTAAGAGAAAGAATTCCTGGAACATGTAAACTCGAAGGAATGTTTGAATATGTGTAATTCTCATAAATATGCATTTGACTAATGCAAAAGTATATAAGTATATAAGAGCTGTTGAAAAAGTATATAAGAGTTGTTAACCATGTGCTTCTGGCTATGCACCCAGTGCTGTTACTTTTGCTTATCCCGTATTTTCCCTTATTAAACCTTTAAAAATTGTAAAGAGTGTTATACATAAAGAATGAGATTATTTTCTCTTGCAATTAAGGGATGAATATTGTGCGTGTTTTAAGAGAAGCTTTATTGATGTATAATTATGTTATTGTAGTTTGTTGTTTAGATGTCCTCTGTTCTCCCATAGTTCCTTCACCCCCCCCCCCCCCCCCATTCTGTACTGTGGCTGTCAGACAGTCTGGGGTATCTAGGATAGGTAGAAAGAAGGCATGCACAAATATCCCTTGCATATGTGAGAGACAACTGCTCACTTTGAAAATTTTAAAAGGTTTATTAAACTTTAACAAAAATACAACAGAAGGACTACATAAGGAAAAAGCTACATTGCTGGGAAACACCCCTCATGCACACCGCATGGCCAGTTCATCTTCAAGATGGATCCTCAGTCTTTTGTACCCTTGGGGGTTACATCAAGCCCTGGTCCCTCGCAAAGTATATCAGTCAGCTCTTCTTTGCCATTTATCGGTGGAAACTGCTTTCTTGGAACTTGATTGGAGATCAGATGTTGCCATGTCATACCTGTTATGAACAGAAATTCAGTTAATATTTTTTTCTGTGAGAAAAAGTTACCACTGCTGCTGGGCCGCTGCCTTTGTTATTGTAATCACGGGTCGTTGTCGTTAATGGTTGTTTTTGTATTAGTAAAAGCCCTGGCTGGGGCGAGTTAACGGCCCTTCTCCTGAGACTGTAACGGGTGGGGACCTTCCCAAGGCTAAGTTGTACCTTTCCCAGAATAGTGAAGACACCTGAGAGGGTGGGGGGGGTTATGCAAAGTGACTCCCAAGACCAGAATGCTTTGTGGAACCCCCGACTCCAAACCCACGGAGAAACCCCAAAAACAACGAGCCACCTAAGAGTTGAGAGACTGGAGTGATGTCTGGACGTGAGGAGCCGAGTGCTGAGCCTGCAGAGACGCGGAACACCTTCGGACCCTCTTGCCCTGACCATGGGAGTTGACCCCAGTGGTGAGACCAAGCTGACGGAATGGGAGGGGTACGATCTGACGGGAATACCACGCCCCAAAGGCTCCCAGCGAGGCCTGGATTCCCCCAGCTCTGCCCCTTGCAGACAGAGCTGTGCATATCCTCCTCCTCTGAGTCGCCCTGGGAGAGACGACGGGAGACTGCAGCCCCGCCGAGCTACCCAATCCTGAGCTGATCACTTTTAATAAAGGCATTAAACAGGAGAAGAAGTCTCCTGGCCCTTGTTTTATTTCAGCTGGGGGCTCTCGTGGGGAATAGCCACGCCGCAAGAGGACTCAGGACTGGCCATCTTGGATCTTCAGAGGACAGCTGGCTACCAGGACCAGGGACCGGCTCAGGACAGCGACGCAGAGGAGCACCGGACTGGTGAGAAATCCGGTGGCGGGAGTGGGAGACGTGCGCATGTGTGTGAGTGAGATGAGGGCCGGTAGCCGGACCTTCGAAGTGAGAGGGACCCCTCAGTACCGCGTTTCCTGACACCTGCGAAGGGGCAGGCCGGAAACAGGGGAAAGCGAGTGGAATTAGTGTGAGTGAGTCGTCTCCCAAGGGGGAATAAAGGGCCCCCCCACTCCGGGCGTGCAGAGTGAATTACTGTGTATGAGTGGCACGCACCCCAAAGTCCTGACAAAGGGAGGTCAGGCACTTTTGTAAGTCTCGAGAAGGATTCAAGTAAGATTTGTCAGTCCCGAGAAGGATTCGGGTGTTTCACAAGCCCTGCAGGCAAAGTAAGTCCTGGCAAAGGGAGTCAGGCACAAACCCCAGCGAAGGAGGCTGTGGTTTGCTTTTAAGTCCTGATACGGTGAAGCCTAAGAATTGGCAGGTTAGGCGAACTAAAAAAATCAGGCAGTTGTTTTCCTGACTGAGGGAGTCAGGCACGACCCGGATTCTTGGCCGGGGCTTCGTGTGTTTAAGTCCCGATAGATATAAGACCTGACGTTGGGAAGTTGGGCAATCAAGAGATTGGGCAGTTGTTTCAGTATAAAGTCCTGAGCATCAGGCAGAAATTTGAAGTTCAGTGGAGGAGGCTGAAGCTCCTCAAACAAGGTTTTTTTTGAAATTCCCGGTCAGTAGAGGCACCTTTGGGACTTTTTTTTATTGAGACTTGAAAAATGGGATGTTGTAGTAGTAAAAAGACCGGCAAGAGACTGAGGGATATACCTCCTAGTAGTCCCTTAGGAGAACTGTTAGTAAAATGGGATTCTATAGAGGCCACGGAGGGATTAGATAAAGTGAAAATGATCCATTATTGTATGGAAGTGTGGCCAGAATTAGAGTTGCAAGGAGGATGGCCTTGGTGTGGGACAAAGGATAAGTGGATGTGAGAGATACTGATCCTGAGCAATTATTGTATGTGGCTTGCTGGTTAAAGAGTGCTGTTGAGGATGAAGGGGTGCGAATTTGTAAGGTACAGAGGAAGAAAGAGGGGAATGAAGGAGGGGATGATAGAACTAGTAAAAGATGGGACCCCCTGGATTATTTGCCTCCTTCTGCCCCTCCACCTTATGATCCTCTTCTTCAAGCACCTCAAATGGCAGGTCCGGTTCCTCCCCCGGCTGCCATCTCATTGCCACCTGCTCAAACTCCTCCTTCTACCTCTTCAGCTTCCGCTATGATGAACCCAGTATCTCCTCCAGTTCCTTCTGCATCACAAGTGCCTACTCCACTTGCTGCATTCTCCACCCCTTCTCCAGCTCTGCTTAATATCTACTCAGGTCCCTCTCCCCCTCCTATTGCTGTCCCTTTACCTCCTCCTAGTTGGGACACAAATGCCTCCTCGCCCGATAAACAGCTATCAGCAAATACACCTGCTGATGGGCAGAATGTTCAGGGTAACCCAGATATCCCTCAAAGTAGTTTGGCATCTGAAGATGGGCCATACTGTAGCACCAGATCCAAGACCTTGAAGACAGAGAGACTCTTTCCCCTCAGAGAGGTTCCTATGGGAGGAGTGGCGGGAGGTGTTGGCTTTGTGAATGCTCCCCTAACTGCTTCTGAGGTGAGAGGATTCAAGAAAGAGTTGGGGCATTTGGTTGAGGACCCAGTGGGCATAGTCAACCAAGTGGATCAATTTCTAGGTCCAAATATCTACTTGGGGGGAGATGAATTCCATCCTCAGTATATTATTTTCCCCAGAAGAGGTCCAGATGATAAGGGCGGCTGGCATAAGAATATGGGAGAAAGATAACAGTCCAGGACCCCAGGTGCCAACAGGTGAACAGAAATTGCCATTAACGGAGCCCAGCTGGAACCCTAACCAGGAGGAGGGGAGGAAGGCCATGAGGGAATAAAGGTCTTTGATAATACGGGGGATCAAAGAGTCAGTTCCCAAAGGAACTAATACCCAATTGGCATTTGAGGGTACACAGGAGAAGGATGAAGCTCCTGCTGCCTGGCTTAATCGCCTAAGGCGGAACTTCCAGTTGTACTCTAGAATAGACCCAGACACCTCAGAAGGTCAAATGCTGCTAAAAGTCCAATTTGTTACCAAATCTTGGCCTGATATAAGGAGAAAACTGGAAAAGATGGAAGATTGGCAAGAGAAGGACATTAATGAGTTATTAAAGGAGGCATTGAAGGTGTATTTAAGGAGGGAGGAAGATAAAGCAAAGGCCAAGGCTAAGATCATGGTTGCTGTAGCTAGAGAAAGGGCAGGGTGGGCAGGTCCACCACCAGGAGGAGGCAAGGATAGGCCAGTACTGACCGGTGCACGAAGGACGGAGAGACCTCAAGAAGTTCCTTTGAGAGGACGACAGTGTTATTACTGTGGGGAGGCAGGACACATCAGGAGGTTTTGTAAAAAGCTCAGTCTCGATGAGGCAATAGCCAAGGAACAGGACAATTTAGGAAGGATTCTTAAGGGGGAGAACTAGGGGTGTCAAGGGCTTTTTACTATAGGGGACCCGATGAAACATCTAGAAGAGCCCTTGGTAAACTTTGAAGTGGGACCCCTAAATGAGGAATTTGAATTTTTGGTTGATACAGGAGCAGATAAGTCCTGTCTCAACAAAATACTACAAGGTATGGAAATTGGGAGACAATTTTGTGAAGTATTGGGTGCAGAGGGGAGACCATTTAGAGCATCAGTGATTGAAGAAGTGAAAATAATTGGAAACTCAAGGCAATGTAAAGCTAATTTTCTTTACCTGCCTAACTTAGAAAAAGGTTTGTTAGGAAGGGATCTGCAAGTCCATTTGGGGGTTGGGATTGTTCCAAGGGAAGGGAAGATGGTAGTACAAGTGATGAAGCTATCTCAAGGAGATGTTGCAGAGATAAATCCTGAGGTATGGGCTGAGGGGGGAAAGAGAGGCTTATTAGACATTCCACCGATAACAATAAAAATGCAGGATGATACCTCACCCATACGAGTTAAACAGTATCCAATTTCCCTAGAAGGAAAGAAGGGGCTTGCTATAGTCATTGAGCAACTGTTGCAGGAGGGAATTTTAGAACCCTGCATGTCACCACATAATACCCCTATACTGGCAGTTAAAAAGGCTGAAGGGAAATATAGGCTGGTACAAGATTTGAGGGAAGTCAACAAAAGAACCATTGCCAGACATCCAGTTGTGCCCAACCCATATAGTCTCCTAAGCAGAATTCCAAGAGAACATGCTTGGTTCACTGTCATAGATTTGAAGGATGCTTTCTGGGCGTGTCCTCTGGCAACAGAATGTAGGGATTGGTTTGCCTTTGAATGGGAGGACCCAAGTACGAAAAGGAGACAACAGTTAAGGTGGACCCGATTACCACAGGGGTTCACTGAATCCCCCAATCTCTTTGGACAAGCTTTAGAGAGTTTGTTGGAACAATTTGTCCCTGAACAAGAAGTGCAGATCTTGCAGTATGTTGATGACCTGATGGTATCAGGAAAGGGAAAAGATCAGGTCAGACAAACTAGTATTAAACTTTTGAATTTTCTGGGGGAGAAAGGACTAAAAGTTTCCCAAGGGAAACTACAATTTGTGCAATCAGAAGTAACATACTTGGGGCACATAATAGGGGGAGGGTATAAGAAACTGAGCCCTGACAGAATTTCAGGTATTTTAGCTCTCCCGGCCCCAAAAACAAAAAGAGATGTGAGAAAACTCCTGGGCTTGTTTGGGTATTGTAAGTTATGGTTGGATCAATACACACAGAGTGTGAAATTTCTGTATAATAAACTAGTGGATCCAGAACCCCTAATTTGGACAGCTGAAGATGATCAACAATTGGAAAACTTAAAAAAACAAATTGTCTTCTGCCCCGGTCCTAAGCTTACCAGACCTCAGGAAGGGCTTTGACCTGTTTGTGAGTGCAGAAGGAGGTATTGCCTATGGAGTATTAACTCAAGAATGGGGAGGGTGCAGGAAACCCGTGGCATACATCTCCAAATAGTAAGATCCAGTGGCTAGAGGCTGGCCAGTTTGTATACAGGCAGTAGCAGCAACCGCAATCCTGATAGAGGAGACTCAAAAATTGACCTTACAGGGAAAAATTAAAGTGCATACTCCTCATGATCTTAAGGCAGTACTGAGACAGAGAGCTCCGCAGTGGTTAACCGATGCTAGAATATTAAAATGTGAGATAATACTAATGAATACAGAGGACTTAGAATTTATCACATCAAATGCCCTCAATCCAGCACAATTCCTAATGGGAGAGCCTATAGAGAATTTAGAACATGATTGTCTAGAATTGGTTTATCTCCAAACAAAAGTAAGAGAAGATTTGGAAGATCAGCCTCTAGCTACTGGAAGAAGCTTATTCATAGATGGCTCTTCGAGAGTAGTAAATGGAAAAAGAGCTTCAGGTTATGCCATTATAGATGGAGAAACATTACAAATTGCAGAAAAAGGGAAACTATCCCCAAGCTGGTCAGCCCAAAGTTGTGAAATATATGCCCTGAAAAGGGGACTGGACTTACTGGAGGGGGACCGGGGAACCATTTATACGGACTCCCAATATGCATATGGGACAGTTCACACATTTGGGAAAATATGGGAGGAACGTGGGTATTTAAGTTCAAAGGGAAAGAGCTTCGCCCATGAGAACCTAGTCCTATCAGTACTAGAAGCCCTACAAAAACCTACAGAAATAGCAGTGGTCCATATAAAGGGGCACCAAAGAGGAGACAGTTTAGAAGTTAAAGGAAACCGACTGGCTGATCAGATAGCCAAAGAAGCAGCTCTAGAACCAGGGGATCCAGTAAAAATTTTGAAGACAAAAAATGACACCTGAAAAAGGGGAAGAACCTATATTCAGTGAAGAAGAATTAGAAGCAATAAAAGATTTAAAGTTACATCAAGGACAACAGGGAGAGTGGTTAACCTCAGATGGACGGGTGTTTTTGAAAAAAGCACTGGCTCGGACAGTGCTAACAGAACTACATAAATTAACTCACTGGGGAGTCCAAGGACTATGTGATCATTTCCTAAGAAATAACCTATGCATCGGGGTATATAGCCTGGCTAAAGCTGTTACCAGAGGGTGTATCATTTGTCAAAAAGTGAACCAGAAAGTTATGAGAAAAGTAGCACCTGGAGGAAGGGAATTAGCCTTGAGACCCTTCCAAAGCATACAGATAGATTTCACTGAAATGCCCCCAGTGCAAGGGTACAGATATTTACTGGTTATAGTTGATCATCTCACACACTGGGTAGAAGCCTTCCCGACCAGGAGGGAAACAGCTCAAGTCGTGGCAAAAGCAATCCTAGAGAACATTATACCCAGATATGGAATGGTGAACACCATAGACTCAGACCGAGGTCCACATTTTGTGTCCCAAACATTACAAAATATAATTGGGGCTTTAGGAATGAAATGGAGGTTGCATACTCCGTGGCCCCCCCAGAGTTCTGGGAGGGTGGAGCGAATGAACAAAACTCTCAAAAATGTATTAACTAAATTGATTGAGGAAACAAAGATGAATTGGCTGAAGTGTTTGCCCCTAGCGCTATTGCGCATCAGAACAAGACCTCGGGCTGACATAAGAATTTCACCTTATGAAATGATGTTTGGGCTGCCATTCTTGTTAACACCTTATAGCACAGGAGACTATCTGGAAGGGGAAGAAGCTACCAGAAAGTATTTAGAAATAATTGGAAGAACTCTGGAGGGATTTAGAAAGAAAGGATACCTTCCTCAAACTTCCCCTCTCGACACAAAAGTTCACAACATTAGTCCAGGAGATTGGGTTTTGATAAAATCATGGACTACGGGAACATTAATGCCTAAATTTGAAGGCCCCTTCCAGGTGCTCCAGATCACAAATTCAGCTGTGCGGACCAAAGAAAAAGGTTGGACTCATATCACAAGAATAAAAGGGCCAGTCTCACCCCCAGGTATGGGACCGGATCCAACATCAGCTTCCCCCTTTGGCATTGGACCAGAGTCCACACCACTCTCACCCCCCGGCGCTGGACAAGATTCATCTGCTTCACAAGCTAAATCACCTGAGTACACTGTGGTAAAAGGACCAAAAGATTTAAAGTTGACTCTCAGAAGGAAGAGTCAAAAAGACTGAACTGTGTGGAAAAAATTGTTTGTTAAGAGTTCTAATATTGCTTAAAATGTTTTAAGACTGTTCTGTGTAAACTATGTTGGTAAAAAGTTTAAGACTGTAAATAAGTAAGTCTGGTTAAGTTCCCCAATTTAATTCTAAAGACTCCAGGTTAATCCTCTACAGAGCACTCCCCTGGGAGGGGAAACCAAAATTGGTAGGGAACAGACCAAGAGAGGTTTAAGCAGAGAAGCGGGTAGAAGGGACTCTAAAGAGCTTGGAAGCTTTTCCTCAGTAAAATTCCCCAAGAGGCAAGGCCGGGTGGGCAGGCGGAAGGCAGATGGCCCATACCGGACTCTTGGGAAGGGTAGTACTGATGGCTCTGATTGCTGGTGGTGCTCAGGGGAGCCCAGCTGAGCCGTGCAATGAATGCTACCAACCCCTCTGTGAGGAGGAAGTAAGCTCCTTGTCGAGAGTCCACATCAGTTCTAACCCTCATTGTGTTAACCTCTCCCAATTGGTCTTTTATCAGAAAAATGAGAGTGTATTGGAGAGCATACAATACTGCCACTTTTAGGCAGCCACTCCTAGGAGAGTGCCCTATAGGGGAAGCCTGGTTGTGCTTTGAATGTGATGCTGCTGAAACAAGCTCAGCAGATCTAGTGAAAAGCAAAGAAATGGTGAAAATGGTAAGAAAAATTGTTTGTTACAAGTATTTATATGAGTGTACTGGAAAAGAGATAAACCCCTTTAGAACACATTTCAGGCGATCTCAACCCCTAGGTTTGATCGTATCTGGCAGGTGCACCACTAGAGTGATAAAACCAATTTTCTTATTACCCAAAGAAACTGGATCAAGTTTGGGAGTTCCTATATATAATGATTTGGGAGAAATTAAACAGAACAAGCAAAGTAGAATAGAAATTGAGAAAATCCAAAATTGTAAAAGCCAAATTCGGATCCCAATATCTATGTTAAACAAAGTTATCCGGCTCCGGGCAGTATTAAAAATAAAGAATTCAATTATTAGGAACATTTCAAATGAAATAAAAAGGTTAGCATGTGTAAATAATGAAGAACAAACTCCTACACTTGATCCCAGTGGGTGGGAGAACCTGGAGATTTTCAAAAAGGATGTGTGGGAAAAGGTAGTTTTTCTCGCTGTGTGTGTACTTGGAGGATTGCTCTTTTTACTATGCTTATTTATCTGTTTTAGTAGAATAGTATGTGCCGTGCAGACCAACCTGAAGAAACCAAGGAAAGTAACAAGGTTAAGTAACCATGATTACCAAAGTGCACAAGAGATTTATAGTAGATTCAAAACAAAAATTGGGAGTTGATGCGAGCTTAGAATTTAAGCTCGATCAAAGAAAAAGAGGGGACTGTTATGAACAAAAATTCAGTTAATATTTTTTTCTGTGAGAAAAAGTTACCACTGCTGCTGGGCTGCTGCCTTTGTTATTGTAATCACGGGTTGTTGTCGTTAATGGTTGTTTTTGTATTAGTAAAAGCCCTGGCTGGGGCGAGTTAACGGCCCTTCTCCTGAGACTGTAACGGGTGGGGACCTTCCCAAGGCTAAGTTGTACCTTTCCCAGAATAGTGAAGACACCTGAGAGGGTGGGGGGGGTTATGCAAAGTGACTCCCAAGACCAGAATGCTTTGTGGAACCCCCGACTCCAAACCCACGGAGAAACCCCAAAAACAACGAGCCACCTAAGAGTTGAGAGACTGGAGTGATGTCTGGACGTGAGGAGCCGAGTGCTGAGCCTGCAGAGACGCGGAACACCTTCGGACCCTCTTGCCCTGACCATGGGAGTTGACCCCAGTGGTGAGACCAAGCTGACGGAATGGGAGGGGTACGATCTGACGGGAATACCACGCCCCAAAGGCTCCCAGCGAGGCCTGGATTCCCCCAGCTCTGCCCCTTGCAGACAGAGCTGTGCATATCCTCCTCCTCTGAGTCGCCCTGGGAGAGACGACGGGAGACTGCAGCCCCGCCGAGCTACCCAATCCTGAGCTGATCACTTTTAATAAAGGCATTAAACAGGAGAAGAAGTCTCCTGGCCCTTGTTTTATTTCAATACCCACAAGCTTTTCCATTCCCAACTTCCCCATACAAGGGGCACGTGTGCACACGTTATTTCTGCCTGTCCTAGACAACACCAGCTGTCTGATGGTCACAATACAGGGGGAGAAAAGGGAACTATGGGGAGAACAGGGGACATCTAAACTACAATAACATAACTGTACATCACTAAAGCTTTTCTTAATATTTATACAATAGTTATCTTTTAATTGCGAGAGCCAATCATCTCATTATCCATCTATAACACGTTGGACAGTTGAGAATGGAAAAGCTCGTTGCTAGAAGGGGCAAAGCATGACAATACCCAACCCTCCAATCAAGTTGCAAGAAAGTAGCCTCCACCAATAAATGGCAAAGAAGAGTTTACTGACAGGCTTTGGGAGGGGCTGGGGTTGGCTGATGCAACCCCCAGGGGTATAAAAGGCAAAGTACCATCTTGAAGAGCAGTGAGCTGCGTGGTAGGTAGCTATGGTGTGGGGGCAGGGTGGGCTCCCAGGTCTGTTTTTCCTTATTTAGTCCTTTTGTTGTACTTTTTGTTAAGGTTTAATAAACCTTTTAAATTTTTTAAAGTAGGCAGTTGCTTCTCTCAAAGAGTGAGCCTCGTTTCTCACACTGATCAAATAGTTGCTGAAGCTGCTATAAACTCTTCTGGCCACTCTGCCAGCTGGCATACCTTTATCAGAGGATATCTAAGCCCTCTTGCCCAGAGCATCTCAGTAAAATACACCCAGCATCCCTGGAAAGGACATAGAGCCCAAGGTAATTTTCCTTGCCTTGCAATTTCCTTTGTAGTCTGGTTATGAACTTTAGCCAGGCACCCCTTAATAGCTTGTTTTGCTAAAACAAAAAGACCCAAGGCTTTTTGTTCATCATCTTGATGAATGTCTTTGCCAATCCCTGAAAGTCTCAGTGACTCACCCCATGAGGCTGTTATAAATTATCAAATCGTTCACCAAAATTTTAAAAATATTTAGCGAATATTTATTAATTTGTCTGCAATACTGAAGTTTGGTCTTTGAAACCACCACAGCCAAAGAGACAGCGTTGAGCCCGGGATTCGCACTGGGTGAACACGGATCTGACCTCCTGAGTGTCAGAGTCCCCCCTGTTCACACTCGGTGCTTTGCACGGCAAGATTTTATACAGTTTATTCTGACCAAGGCAAAGATGACCAAATTTCCTTTGTGTCTCTTCACGTGCATTGCTGTTTCTTTCCATGTGCAGGGCTGGACAAAGGCCGAG
This sequence comes from Ammospiza caudacuta, assembly GCF_027887145.1. NCBI lineage: Eukaryota > Metazoa > Chordata > Aves > Passeriformes > Passerellidae > Ammospiza > Ammospiza caudacuta. The sequence continues at coordinate 72,936,474 of NC_080632.1, read as the reverse complement.
TCCAGGTGTGCCATCGGCGTGGCGTCACTGACTGTCTTGATAGATGCAATTGGCAAGGTGATAATCGCTCTTGGGTGGCTCCCAATAACTCAGGAAACCGGTGATAATCATCCTAGAAGCTTCTATTCTTACATTAAGGCATCAATTGTTATCTTAACTTGTGTCCTGGCACTAGTTGAATCTAAATAAGACAGCTGCTCCCAGCTGGGGTGGTCAAAAGATTTGGTTTGGATTTTATAAAATTTTATACCATACATTAATAGCATGAATTATCCCTACCACATATTACAAGGCTGTCCCAACACCTGCAGGGTCAAAGCTCCTGGCATCCACTGTTTACTGCCCTTTATTAATAAGTTCTCCCCTCTTTCTTGTGCCCCACTACCTTTAATTATCTCCAACTCCTCTGGTGGAAAAGACAGCAACAGCACCACCCCTTCCCCCCTCCCCCTCAGGAAGTAGCTCAGTCACAGGGGGCAAAGGGGGGATCCCAGAGACCTTTGGCAGAAGCACGGCTTTCTGAACATCTCCATTGAGCTGTTGACTACCTGTTGTCCCTTCTGAATACCCTGCCTGATGTCCCTTAACTGCTCTTATTTCTACCTCTTTAGGCAAATTCACTACCTCAGGTGAGTAATTGAGTTCTCCGGAGAGAATGTTTTTCCCTGCAAGTTAGCAAACTTCACTCCTCCCAGCTTTCCAAATGTATGTAGAACCGATGAGCATACTTGGAATATGGAAACATTCTACTACCAAGCTAACTTGAGTTTGGAATTCCAGCAGCTAAATGCTGCTGCTGAAAGAAGGAAAATGGCACCTGTCATTCTGAATTCCTTGGTTTTCTCTGTGTCATTTGACAGTGATACCAGTTTCAAGATGTTCCCAGTTGTTAAAGGATTCACATTAGTAGCAGCATATGTTTGAGAGATTTCAGTTCATTTAAAAATTGTGTTTATGATGGTCTTGCTTAGCCTTAGACCTCTGAGCACTTAGGTGCTCTGTTGAGGGGGTGGACATAGGGATTAAAAAGATTAAAATCAAAAAACCAAAAAAACCCCTTTGAATTAGCTGAGATGGCTGCATCTGTATTCTGCCAGATATTACCAGCTTCCTGCTCTTTCTCCATTTTCAGTTTTGTCTTATTTTTGTTGCCGTCTTGGGATTTGGCCAGTGTAAAATTTGGGACAGTTCACGGAATAGTCTGTTACCCCACAAAAGATGAAAAGCACATGATGGATAAGAGAAAAATTACTTCTGAGCAGCATCAGGAAAAGTTGGCTCTATGCAAAGTGCTGGCTGAAGCACTCCTTTGATTGCAGTTCTCCAAGCTGCAGGAGAGGGTGGAGACAGCAGAATCCTGGGTGTCTGTCCTGGAGACCATGATTGATGACCTTCAGTGGGACATTGACAACATCCACAAGAGATCTTGTCAATGAGAGATCAGAGAGAGCAGAGGCTCAACCACCACCTGGCGATGTCCTGGAATGAGTAAGGCGCTGGCCAGGAGACCTGGGAAGTGGGAAGGGTGTTGGATGGGTGTGTGACATCCTCTCTGAGACATTGCTGGGAGAGCTGAGAACCTGCAGCATTCCTTCTTCGGTCTTTGACCTGCTGCATTATTCTTGTAGGTGTTTCATTGGGTCTTGAAGAAATCTTTTGCATTTTTTTGCAGGTAAATTCCAGAGGCTACCAGGTGTATGGAGCTGGGAGCAGCCTTTGTGGGGGAACAATCACCATTAATGCCCACAAGATGAGGTCAGGAGCTTAGTTGTGGTCAAGGGGAAGAATACATTCAAGGAGAACAAGGCCCACAAATTGAAAAGAATTTAGATACTTATTTTAGATAATTGTTAGGTCCTGTGCCACAAATGATCTTGAGGAAGTAACAACACAGAATGAAAAGCTCAAGGTGAGACATCTGTAACTTTGTGGGATGGGCTGCCCTCAGCTTTGCGGTGCTGTGTGTGCAGAAAACCTCATTTGCAGTGTCTGTTCTGAGCCTGCTCTTTACTCCAGGCACAATTGAGCGGGTCTGTGGCTCCACTTGCACCTCAGTGCATTGGTGACACCGCGTGGCCACCGTTGGAAATTGTAATGGTTTCCTGTCCCTGTCCCGTTCTGATCTTTGAGTCCATTTTAACCATGTCTGGTTAAAACTGTATTCATGTCTTTACAAGTAGTGATCCCTCCTCCACCTTCCCCATGCCCTGTGCAAGTGGAACTAGAGAACAGAAACAATCAGGGAACTTGTGTGGGGAGAGAGGCTCTTGAAAGAGTCAAAGAATTTCTGTCTTTCCCACTGTGGGGGATGGATAGATAGGAAACAGCCTGTGGGTTTTTGATGTTTTAAAGATGGTAACACTATAAGCTGTGATGCTGTGGTATGTAAATATATGGTGGGGAGAATAATCCAAATTTCCTCCTAGTGGTCAGTGCCAGTTATAAGAAATATCCCCATAACCTAAATCCAGAGATCTGATGCTGGAAACTGTCTTGAGGCACCTCTGAATTCTGTTTATCTGCATGAGTTTGTTTAAAGATAAGTGGCCTTCAGCTTACAACATTTTTTCCCTCCTAATTACTTCTAAGGTGAATGCATGTATATATGTGTCTGTTTCACTGCTGCTAGTCCACAATAGTTTGCTCACTGTCTTTTTAAGGAGGATTCAGATTCTGTACTTCTTTTTCATTAATTTCCTTTTAGTTGTTATGTCTTACTGGTAGAAGGCTACTATAATGCCTACTTGCACGTGCACTTTCTATATTCTCTCACTTTTCTATGTGTCCATCTTTGTTGATGAGGTGAATATTGTTTATGGCAGGTCCAAGGCTGTCAGTGAGCAAGAAGGTATGGAGTTGTGCTGTGCTTAAGAATGACCACTACCTCACCCACACTGCCCTTTAGGGGCTACAGTGCACTAGAACATCTGGGTTGATTCTTTGTTACTGTTAAATACTTGTTCTGGCAGGTCTCTTCATCTCAAAAACCAAAGCTCTTCACCTGTTTTATTGGGAGGCCATGGTTGGGTGTAAAACTGGCATGACTTCTTTTCAGACAAAAGTGTTGCTCTGTTATGTGGCAGAATGATAACAGTCTTATTTTGTTCTTTGTCATTGTCACTTAGCTTGCTCTCCATCTCCATGACAATCCTCAAGAAGGTTGGCAGAAGTGTGGTTTGTTGCAGAGGTGTTTCTGTTTTTGCAGGGCGCATTAATTGGGAGATGTGTCACCTCATCAGCAGCCTCCAGAATCACAACCACCACTGAAGGGAGAGGTGCTGAGATACAAGCGCAAACTGAGAGAGGCCCAGTTGACCTGAGCAAGGTAACACAACAGGAAATGCCAGAAAAGAGGGGAAAGGCTTAGGAGAAGGGGGAATGCTGTCACCCTTGCCAGGAGTACCAACCTTTCTGATACGCTGTGCAGGATGCAGTGAAATTTTCTGTGGAGCTCTGAACTCTGCTGCTTCCTTTGACCAAATGAATGCTTTTCCTTTGTAGCTGTGTAGCGCTCCATGAAAAGGGGGCATGGAAGCATGGATCTGGGAAGACAAGGGAGAAGGGGGTGAGGAAGACTCCTGGCTAAGAACTTTAACATTTGTTTTCTTGGTCATCTCTCTTGCTGTTCCACGCCAGATCTGCTCTTACAGTGGCAGTGCTCTCCTCCAGTCCCAGTCCAGCACTGAAGACACAAAGGAGAAACCTGCAGAGATCAAGCAGGAGCCTGATGATCCTTCTGCCCAAGTGACTGTTCCCAGGGCTGCTTCTGAAAATGTTAATGAGATGAAGGCCAGGCGAGATGAAGAGGAATGGGAGCAGGAGAGACGGGAAAGGGAGAGGGAACAAGAGAAGGAAAAGGAGAAGGAGAAAGAGAATTAGAAAAAAAAGAAAGAGAAGGAAAAGGAGTGCGAACGGGAAAAGCAGAAGCAGAAGGAATCAAAGAAGGAGAGTCCAAAAAGAAGGAGAAAGGGAAGCATAAAGATGGAAGAAAGAAGGAGGATGAAGTGATCAAGCAGCTGAAGGCTGAGCTCAAGTAAGAGTTGCTGTTTCTCCCTTTCCTGTGTGAACAGTCCCCAAGCCTGGGGTGTTTACATGTTCTTGCTTTTATGGGATCAGCATCACTGCAATTAGGAACCAAGAGAGTTTCTTGACACCCTCTGTATCTGATTGTGATGTGGTCAGTGCAGTAGCCTAAAGCATGAATTACCAAAGAAGATACTTCATAGTGTGGGTCAAGTAATGTTGATTTATTGGTGTCATAACAATAGGATAGAAGTTCACAGCAGCAGGTTATTAATAGAGGACACAGCTGTGTTCCCAGTCCTATATGGTTCCCAAAGAAGAGGTGGATAGTTTGTATCTTATTGTTAGGGTACCTATCTCCAGCCTACTTCTTGCATTTCATCCCATGTGCCTAAACATGTTTCTTTTCCAGCCTGTATTCAGCTGCTGTTTTACGTTACCAGGATAAGATGACCCAAGGATGACTCCATATTGAGAGGAGTAGTGGATTTGTCTTTACAAACAAGCTGTGGGTCTGCTGGTGGATAAAGCTAGCACCGGGAGATAAAAAAACCAATGGGAAGGATTCCACTGGTAGATAATGGAAAAAGATATTTGCCTTTACAAATAAACTTCATGTTTGCTGATAAATTAAATTAGACATTGAAAGATGAAAGAAACAATGGGGAAGAAAAACTCCTAAATTCCATAAGAATTAAAAGTGAAAAGGGAGGGTTATCCATTAGAGAGGAATTTTTGGTATCAGGCGTATCAGGGAGTCTGTCCCTGTCAAGTACCTAAGCCAATGGGGAAAGAGAGAAAGGAACCCCTGTGGTTCCAATACCCTCTTGCCTTGTTCACAAGCAGGTCTCACCTATAGGCAGCACTTCCTCTGTGCAGCACACACACATGGGGTAAAGACTTAGATTACATGGCAGTACTTAGTAAAAGATACAAGAAGCTAGGACAGGACAGGCTGTGATGATTGTGGGCAAGGCTGAGCCGGACAACTGTGTACTGACTGCCCATCTTTCCCATGAGAACCTGGGGTTTTCTTGCCATGCTTTGAAGGCAGTCCTGAGTGTTTCAGATAATTTTGGAGAAAACAGGCTCTGAACAATGCTCAGTGCATATCCTTGAGCTTAGTGTTGTTTCTGGTTGGTTCTTGTATCTTGAAAAACTGAGGCAGAGGGTGGAAGAATTGGAAGACAAGGAAAAAAAGGAGAGTAAGGAGATGGCTGATGAGAATGCTCTCCATGAGATCTGAGCAGTGGAAGAACAGATTGAATATTTACAGAAGAAACTTGGCAGGGCTAAGCAGGTGAGAAATTCCTGATGAAAAATTCCTCTTTTGGCTGGGGCAACTGGAGGAGCAGCCTTCAGGTTACGTCCAGGAAGAGAGAAGGAATTTATATCTGTATGGGCCAGAGATGGGAGTTTGGTGCTTGTTTACCAAAAAGGAAGAAAACTGAGCAAGCAAAAGAACCACCAGCAAAATAACCCCCTCCACCCTCAGTGCTGGAATATCACAGGCAGGCCATGGTGGGAAATGTTTAATAACAATTAAATATTAAATAAACAGTTAAACATGTGGCCGTGGTGAAGCACACAGAGGAGAAATTGGCTTTATCAGCCATTAAGGGAAGAGATTACAATTTCTTTTTAAGATTTATTACCTCCTCAGTTCGTTTAGTGTCACAGACATTTTTTCATAGAAATCCTTTCTTTGGGATTTGTTCATCTTCTGGGAAGCTGAGGCCCCAGAAGAAGAATGTAAACAATTGTTATCAGCTGGTGTGGAATGCAACAGGTGCAGCGGTGATTGGTCTTCTGTGAGTGTTTGGATTTGCTGACCGCTCACAGGAGAGTTTGTCCTTGCTTTCTGCTGGACACAGAATTTTGTTATTCATTCTTTCCTATTCTATTCTTAGCTTAGCAGCTTCTGCAACTTCTCTCTTTATTCTTTTTAGTATAGTTATAATGTATTATATATCATATATCAATAAATCCAGCCTTCTGATCATGAACCAAGATTCTCGTCCACTTCTCTCACCCTGAAGACCTCATCAGGTCGCTGTAATATTTGGTGACCCCTTGTGTCAGAGGAAAAATTAATTTGATAAGACCAGAGGAGCAAAATTGCTGCAGTGGGTAAAATCCTGTATGTGTAGCATTTGATGGTTGCTTTGAAGTGACCACAGAAGTGGATTCAAGCCAGGAGCTGAAGAACTGAAGATCCTAAGTTGGACAGAGTTCACAGCCAAGGCTGACCACAAAGTGAACCTGAAAATCCTCTGGGAGATATTCGGAAAGAGCAGCAGAACCGTGGAGCAGGCCAGAGCATGCTGGACTCTTTCAAAAGGTACTGTTGGCTTTTCCCTTCCTGATGAACCAGCCCTCAGAAGTTTGTGGCTCTTCGTATGGGGGACACATGCCTTGGAGGAAGAGGTTCAGTTCTCTCCTTCAGAGGAGAATCTTATTGCCCTCTGGCAAAAATGGTGTGGAGAGGACGGATTTTTCTTGTCAAAACCAGATCTCTATGAGTTCTTTCGATGGGCAAAGCTTTTTGGGTTCTTTACTGATGTCCTATACGCTTTGGATGTTTTCGTGTGGGAATGCATGGACTCCATTTTCCGATTCGTTTGGGGTCAGGGGTGTGATTTCCCTCCTGTCTACCCAGCATTTAGAAAGCTCTTCCCAGTTTTGAAATGGAGATCAGCTATTTTTCCATGGACTTCTAACTGCTATGGGTTGGCTCCATTCCCTCCAAATTCAGCCGGAGAAGACCCGGTGGGGGATGAGATTCTGCTTCCCAGCCCCCCCTGCTTCGCGGCGGGGGGGGTATGAAACTTCACGTGAAGAAGTTTTATTTACTTTTTCTCTGGGGCATGTGCGGATGGAACTGTCTCTTCCCCCCCCTTCTCCCTCGCCGGGGGGATGGGAGGAGGCGGCGCCGCCACAGCCGGCCTCTCGGACCCCACCCCGTTCAGAGATGGGGGTGGCACCAGTCCCCGAGGCCTCCCCGCCCCTGCCAGCCCCGCGGCTGCCTCCAAGACCCGCCCCACCAGCGTGGCCGCCACTCCGGGTGATCCCGTCTCCGCCTCTCCAGGCGGTCCCACCTGCGGCTTCACTGGCTTCCCCGCCTGCATCTGAGAATGCAGAAACAGCGCTTCCTGCGCCTGAGTCACTGTTGCTAGGCAACAACGATGCGTCTCCAGCTTCTGGCTCAGCGGAGGAGGAGTTCTCTCCAGCCCCCTTGGCCCCCCCGCCGCTTCCACCGGCCTTCCCGCCATCTCAAACCCAGACAGTCCCTGTTCAGGATGGTGTTGAAGACGGCGCTGAACCCACGGGACTCTCGGAGCAACCCGCGGCTGCTCCTACACCCAGCGTGACCCCCCCCCCGAGTGTTTTGGGTTGTCCCGGGACTGCCCCTGCAGCAGCCCCGGCGGCTGGTCACCCTTCCGTGGAGCGGGGGGTGCATGACAGCTGGGGGCAGAGGCAGTGCGTCTGCCTGTGTTCAAGATCAGCATTCTCGGCGGGTTGGGGGGTGTTTTTTCAGGGATTGTCCCATGGAGGCTGCCATCTCTGCCACCTCTCTTGCACCCTAGTGGCGGGGTGCAGGTGAATCCCGAAAGCTCTGCCTTTGGTCCCCAGCCCGGATGGGGTGGGGATGAAGCCATGGGGCAGATGAGAGACAAACCCGATGCATTTGCATTGCAGGGGAAGAGGGCGCAGATGGAGGAGACCATAGCTGGTTTGTTGTGGGGAACAAATATCTCCAGACCCCAGATGGGATTTTTGGGGAAGGCTTCTATTTCCCTGCTGCTGGCATGCCTCAGTGGTTTTGGGGAAAGGAAGCGTGTCACCACCCGTGCTGCCATTGTACTGGCAGCAGGGTGCAGGCCTGTGGGAATGCAGAGCCTGCTTCATGGGTTTGGGCCAGGGCCATCACTTGGCCTCCTGATGTTTCTGGGAGTTGTGATTTCTCCTACCGGTCCTGGCCCCCTCCTTTTGTGGGCCAGTTTTGGGGTTCCTGGTCCATCATGGGCCAGGGCCCCCAGGGCCTTTTCTTCTCTGGCACTGCTCTGCTCTGCTGCTGCTCTTTTTGATTAAAAAAAAAAAAAAAAAAAAAAAAAGTAAAATTAAGTAAAAAAGATTGAAAATAGCGGGCAGCAGCTCTGAAGCACTGAAGCATTGAAGGGCCAGAAAATGACATTCCAAAAATTGTTCAAATTGTTTGAAATTGTTTGAAATTGTTATAAGACTGTCAACGGCTTTTGATAACTATTGATGGGACTTTTGCAGCAAGTCTGTTTCAGGACCAAAGAGGACTCTCAGATTTGTCCAAGAGAAACAACTTCAGCTCATGGACTGTTCCTGAAACTCAGCTGCTTGGACTTGAATTTTATTTGCATTGTTTTTTGCATTTTCTTAGATTGTAGGATTGTTTTAGTGATTTGTTAGTATTGTATATTTTACAGGTGAAGAAATTTCCTGTTCATTTCACATCAGCATTTTTCTTTTTAATTTATACAATTTAGAAAGGTGAGATGTCGCAGACATTTTTTCATAGAAATCCTTTCTTTGGGATTTGTTCATCTTCTGGGAAGCTGAGGCCCCAGAAGAAGAATGTAAACAATTGTTATCAGCTGGTGTGGAATGCAACAGGTGCAGCAGTGATTGGTCTTCTGTGAGTGTTTGGATTTGCTGACCACTCACAGGAGAGTTTGTCCTTGCTTTCTGCTGGACACAGAATTTTGTTATTCATTCTTTCCTATTCTATTCTTAGCTTAGCAGCTTCTGCAACTTCTCTCTTTATTCTTTTTAGTATAGTTATAATGTATTATATATCATATATCAATAAATCCAGCCTTCTGATCATGAACCAAGATTCTCGTCCACTTCTCTCACCCTGAAGACCTCATCAGGTCACTGTAATAGTTTACTGAATATGTTTGCATGGAAGTGGTACATACCTTCTGCTAAAAAAGGCTCAGTCCAATGAGAGAGCAGAACTGCCTCAGCAGGATAGAGGCAAGCCAATGAATTGACACGTACTTTCTTAGAATTTGGATTCTTGTTATTGTAGCACAGAACTGCTCTGTCTTGTCAATGCTGAAGTGGCCAAAGTGAGTTTAAGGAGCTTGGCAGCCTGTTAGTTGGAAGCTGTAAAGCTGTGCACATGTAGAATTTTTGCCCTGGTGTATCTGACAGCTGTTCAGCTGCTGGGAATTGGGTGTTAGTTTCTGCCCAGCTCTGGCAACGACTGTGTCAAACCTGATTCTGCCAGACAAGTGACTGGTGACCATCTTTTCTCTGCATCTTCAAATTCAATTCAGACTATCTTTGCTGTGGTGCAGACTTGTAGAGAATACATTTTTCTGGTCTTTGGGATTCTCGGTCTTCCCTGACACCGAGAATCTTCCTCCATCTTTGCTAGGTTTGGTGTCTCTGAATAAAATGTTTAGGCTCACTCTAGGGGGACCAGAGCACAATTTGGCCAGAGCCTGTGATTCTTTTGCAGGAGGAAGAGGCCCTGCTGTCAGAAATGGATGTCACAGGCCAAGCCTTTGAAGACATGCAAGAGGAGAACATCTGCCTGATGTAGCAGCTGGATGTAGAAGAAGGATGATGCCAACTTCAAGCTGATGTCAGAATGTATCAAGTCCAACCAGATCCATAAGCTGCTGAAAGAGGAAAAGGAGGAGCTGGCAGAAGAAGTTTTGACACTGAAAAACAGGTCATAGGGAAAAAGGAGAGAGGACAAGAGAGATGGTGGGGAGATGGAAGTGTGGGTTATCTGCACACAACTGTTTGCTCTCTCCCCCACTGAGGGAACGAGGAGAGAATCAGAAGGGACAAAGTGAGAAAACAGGTGAGCTGAATAAAGGCAGTTTAACAGTTAAAGCAGAGATGTCTATACAAGCAAAACAAGGAATTAATTAATTGATTACTTCCTGGGGCAGGCAGGAGTTGAGCTATCTCCAGGAAGGCAGGGCTTCATCAGGTCTTACTGTTATTAAATGCTGCAGCTCTGAACATCCTCCCACTACTTCCTTTCCACCAGCTGTTATTGCTGAGCACAGCCTTGTAGGGTGTGGAACACCCCTTAGGCCAGCTGGATCGGCTCTCCTGGCTGTGTGGCATCCAAGCTTCTTGGGCACCCTCAGCCTACGTGCTGGTGGGCAGCATGAGACACAGAAGGTCTTGGTGCTGTGTAAATACTGCTCAGCAGCAGCTAAAACAGTGCTGTGTTACTCACAGTGTTTTGCTCCAAAATGCTAAACATAGCAGCATGTGAGCTACTCTGAAGAGAATTAACTGTCCTCACCAGAATCAGTTCAGGATGGTGTGTTCCTCTTACCAGCCTGGGAATGCATCAGGATTCAAAGGAGCCTGTCATTGTAGGGAACAGAAGCTGCTGTATGGGCATTACAATGTCCTACAGGTTCACTGCTATGGAGAGCAGATGGGTGAGGAAAAGTGGAAAGTTCTTTTCCTGTTGGAATAGTACTTCTGCCTGTATATTCTACCTATAGCTAGTACTTCTGCCTGTATATTCTACCTATAGCTGTATATACTGGTAACAAGCAGGAGGAGTTGGAAACTGTTGGGAGGGATGACAGTTTGACAAGAAAGTTTCACAGATATGTATGCTTAGCAAATGATTTTTAAATGTAGAGTTGGATGAAGGAATAGATAAGGAAGCAAGTTTTGATATAGAAGAAAGTTTACACCCTTACAGATACAATGATCATATAGGCCCACTAAACACTGGGGGGATCTGATGCAGAGTGCAAAGCCTCTTTGAACAGATAGGAGAGATGAAACTTGAAGAAATAATTTTGTGGATGCAGAAAAAGGGATCCGACCTCAGATCCCATGGTTCAGGCTTAGTTCTCTCAAATAAAGCAGGATTAGTTTTATCTGCTCATTTTAGAATGACCTGCCCTGTGCTATTTCCATTAAGGAAATTTAGAATTGTCAGGAACTGCCAGAATCAGAAATGTTTTGAGGCAGATCATGTTTATGTAAGGTTTGGCTGTCTCTGGAATAAATAAAGCAGGAAAAAATGCCTGTAACAATCAAGCAGAGCAAAAGAGGAACAATTGTATGGTGAATTTGTTCCCTACAGCTCTCAGCCAGCTGAATTCTGGGGTCATCTACTGGGGAGTGCAAAGCTGCTTTAACTTCCACTGCCTGGTGCCATTGTTTGTGTCCCAGCACTTTGTTTGATGTGAAGAGAAAGAAACCAAATCCCACACCAACAAGCTGCAACCCAGAATTGAGTGTGAATTACAGAAATAAAGGCCTGGGAAAATAGCTTTGGAAAAGGTCTATATCCTAGACAGTGTGAAAGCCTCAGGCCTAGGTTGGCTGGGCTTAGGGTTGGCTGCCCTTGGGAAGGGAATGGAAGGGGGTGGAGTTGGGGGTGGGTGTCCCAGGGCAGCCCAGAGGCCAGGCTGTTCTTCTGGTAGTTCTGGGGAAGTGGGTCAGGATTTTCCCCCTGGCCTGCCTCAAGGAGGGGTACCTTGGTGTCCTGGAAATGCTGTGCAGGAGAAGGTAATATTCCTCTCCATCCTGCACATGCCTTTTATCTCCCTGCAGCCTTTCTAGTGTCAAAATGAGTAGAGAAAAGGAAGGCATTTAGCAGGAAATGAGAAATGTTCCCATTCCTTCCTCCTGCTTTTAAAGCAGAAAACCTTTCCTTTGGGCTGTTTTTGAGCTGAACCTTCTGAGATGTGATGGAGATTCATGGATATTGCCTGGTTTTGAACTAGGAGGAAGAGGGAAACCTCCTATGATACAAAGTCCATTTGGCTTTTCCAGTGTAGGAGAAGGAGACCTCCAAATGGATGTGGCCTAGGCAAGGTGTGAGTTTGTCATCCTCTGACAGCACAAGCCTAACGCCACCTGTGGCAGGTTCACAGTGACAAATCTCTTCCCCGGCTGTCTCTGCCTGTGTCAGTGTTGCAGGCTGAGGCTGGGGCAGGAGATGCCTTCTGCCTTGTCCCTGTTCCTGCCTTGTCTGATCGCTGCCAAGTGGAATTGTGCCAGACAAAATGCCGTGTCTGGTGCCTCTGGGTCAGGCAATGCTTTCAAGTTGGAAGCCTCATTGACACTGTTGTTGTTCCTTTGGCATCTGTGGGCTGGTAATGATAGGAGAGATGAGACTTGAAGAAATAATCCTGCTGATGGATAAAAAAGGATCAGATCCTCTGGTTCCTTAGTTCTGCCAATTCCTGGGTATGGCCCCCTTGGATTGACTTCATTGCTGATCTGCGGCTGGAATGCTTAATTCTGGTAGGGAGTAGTATTGCTCATCAAAGGAATTGCCAATTTTGCTGGATTACTTCTAGATCAGGAATGAACTATCTCATTAATCCTTAACTGTCTCTCTTTTAATCCTGATTGAGACATTCTTCAGAGGGAAAGAAACCCAGTTTTAAGATTAATGCTCCTCTCTAACAGCTCGGATGCCACATGATTTTATCCTTTGCGAAACCATGTAAAAATTAATTCTCTAAATATTAACAGCTCAGTTGGATAGTAATTTAGAATGACCTGCCCTCTGCTATTTCCATTAAGAAAATTTTGAATTGCCAGAATTAGCCAAGAGCAGAAATTTGTGAGGCAGGTCATATTTTATGTTGGTTTTGGGTGTCTTTGCAGGAAAGAAAGCAGGAAAAAAACCCCCATGCTACAATGAAGCAGAGCAAAAGTGGCAATTTGCAATTGGATGGCCAGTTTTTTTCCCTGCAGATACAGACTCCTTGAACCCTGTGGATATATAATGTGGATTGCAAAGCTTCTTCCAGCATGAGGTGCCATTGCTTATGTGCCAGCACTTCCTTCGTTTTGAAGAGAAATAAATGCAATGAACCCATAAAACCCAACCCAGAACTGAGTGGATTGTTACAGAAACAAAGGCCATGAACACTTGCTTCACAAAGCAATCACTTCCTAGGTGTAATTGTCGAATTCTAGAGACCACTGTGGATTGACAATAGTTTAGAAGGAAAGGGATTTCAAAGTAGTTGATGAGCAAGGAACAACACATAGGCAAAGTTGTAGAAGCTTTCTGTCTTGGCTTGCTAGCTCCATACAGTTCAGAAGAATTCTAGTGAGGCTAGTTTCATGAAAAATAAAAACAGAATGATCTTCTGAATAGTGAAAAACCCCTTGGATGCCTCATCCATTAGATGGATTGATTGTAAAGGTGGGAGTTCACCTAACTCACTTCTTCCCTTGTGAGCAGGGATCAGCCTCACACAGAGGTGAGGTGGGAGCCTGGCTGCTCTCTGGTGGGAGGAAGGGTCTTGTGGCAGCCCAAAGAGGCTGTGCACATTGCCAAGGAACAGTTGTGTTCTGCATGTGTCCCCTGCAAGGAGCTGTGCTGCTACCAGTGCCCCTAGAGCTGCAGAGCTGCTGTGCTGTGGGGTGGGGAGAGGAGCAGGAGGGTGCATGTGCATCTGAGACATTCCTGGAGAGCACAGGGCTTTGGGCTCCCTGCTGTCCCAGGGCAGCCCAGAGGCCAGGCTGTTCTTGTGGTATCTCTTGGGAAGTGGGGCAGGGTTTTGCCCTGGCTTGCCTCAAGTGTCTGCCAGCAGGAACATGTTTCCCTGTTTCAAGTAACAGCTGCTCAGACAGCTCGGAAGAGCCGACCGAGTCCGGCTGGGACTCGCAAACCGAGAGAGCAGAATTAATGTGGTTTCGAGCGAAACCGAATAAAGCTTTAAACAATATCGGGAAACAATCGCAACACAAACTCACCGATTGGGGAAAAATAAAAGCAGCTTGTGGGGACCGGGCACCGGCAGCCTCCATGCACGCTTTCCCGGTGGGGGTTGCCAGAGCGCGGGGGAACCAACAAAGGGCATATACCCCAGTTAACCCAAAAGAAGCCAAAGCGATTTCAGAAAAAGGGGTCAACTCAGCTGTAGTACCCACTCTTGAGGACGAACTTTCTAGCAATAACGATCTGCTCACTTTTGATATTACGCAAATAAGCCGCATGCTTTTTGATGGGGCGGGGCGGATTGTATTTAAGCAGGAGTGGCAGGACGACCGCGTTAGCCCAGGCTTCTGGGGAAGGGCAGCAACCCAGCGAGCTGTCCCCAGCCGGCACAGCTTTCCCTGGCAGCACCCTCACTCCAAGCACACCCGAGGGGGACCTGTAGGAGCTGTGGGAAGATACCTCGCTAGGGACTGTAGATCCCGGCCCCGGGGAAACGGGAGAGGGAGGGGGCGCATGGGCCATTCTCAGCCTCCTCCTGCTGCAAATGCGAGACAGTCCATCTATGCCATCCCCCAGTGGGGCAGGGGAACCTCATACCCAATGCCCCCACAGGGAGCAGTCAATTTCGCATCCCCGCCAGCAGCACAATGGCAGAGTTATGCAGCACCCTCAGTACCCTCGCACCCCCCACTGCCACAACCTGCGCCGGTGTCACAGGACCAGCAGGGGACACCCCAGTGCGGGATCCCTGGGTGGCCTGGCCATGAAAATAGGGAAGGAGCCCCTGATGGTGTGGGGGACATGCCGCCTTTACAGCAGTCAGGATCCCCACATCATAGGACTCCAGTTTTGGGTGGACATGGGATCAGACTGCATGATTTTTCCCCAAGCACATTGGCCTGGACATTGGCAATTCAAAGAAGTCCCTCCAGTGAATGGAGTGGGAGGACAGTCCCGGGCGTGGAAAAGCACCCAGCTGGTGGCTTTAACACTTCACACAAAAAAGGGACCAGGAGTGTCAACATCAGCAGCAGCCCTAATGCTGGAAGAAGCACTCTCCTTGCGACAGGGCACTGTGTCAGTCATTCACGTCAACAGCCACAACCCAGTCAAAGGTTACTTCCAGATCGGCAACGACAAAGCGGACGCTGCAGTGAAAGGCGTATGGATGTTGCAGGAAGCCCGTCAACTGCACGAGTCGCTCCACATCAGAGCCAAAGCACTGGCGAAGAGATGCGAAATCTCGACAGCGGACGCGAAACGTATGGTAGCCACCTGCCCTCATTGCCAGAAGTCACCCCTATGCACCTGCGGGGTCAACCTGAGAGGTCTCAAGCCTTCAGAGATCTGGCAGTGGGACTTTACTTGGTGTCAACTGCTGAAGCCCCGAGCATGGCTTGCAGTGACAGTAGACACTTAAAGCGGAACGATCATAGCCACACGGCACCATAAAACTAACTCCAAGGCCACAATTCAGCTCTGGCTGACAGCCATGGCCTGGCTTGGTATCCCCAAGCAGATCAAAACTGACAATGGTTCCAATTTCACTTCTAAACCAGTGCAAGAGTTCGCTTCAAAATGGGGCATCACATTAGTGCAAGGTATCGCGTATAACAGTACCGGGCAGGCCATAGTCGAGAGAGCAAATCAGACCCTGAAAACCAAGATAGAAATGTTGGTGAAAGCAGAGGGCTTTGCCAATGCCATTTCCCCAGGAGATCAGGCACGTATACTGGCAACCGCTCTGCTGGCATTGAATCAATTCCCTAGGGGAGATGAAACAAACAGTCCCGTTCAAAAACACTGGGCCACCCGAACGCTAGAGGAGGGCCCTCAGATTGTAATTAAAAATGAGCTAGGTGAATGGGAACTGGGTTGGAGGTTGATGCTCACGGGGAGAGGGTAGGCGAGATCAGGTGGTGTCCACTTAAGTCAATTAAGCCGGACCTCCACAGCGAGCAGGATGAGACTGATGAGAGTTGCGAGTTTCTGTTTACAGGACATGCTCGTGGGATGTCCTCGTGATGCGTACATCCCCATTCCAGAGGAAAGAGACAGACCACCAAGCTGTCAGGCAGCGCCCGAGAGACCCGCACGGGTGAGACCCAAGCATCAACGGTGTTTCTGTGTGATTTTGCTGTTGGGGCTTGTTGCCAGAGGGCAAGCCAGCCCAGATCACTACCCCCATCGGCCATTCAGGTGGGTCATGCAACACCTTAGTAGTGACAAGGTGCTCAGAGAAATCACCACACCGAATGCCCCATCCTTCGTGCTCCGCATCACCGACCTGTTTCCAGGACAACCAAAGGTAGACCCCCATTCCCCACACTCCATGCACATGTACCTATCCTACTGGTGCCCAGCTCCAAACCCTGGGAAAAGCTACTGCAATCACCCAGGGTGGGGACATTGTGGGCACTGGGGCTGTGAAACCATTGTCACAGATGCCAGACCATCGGGGCCTGGGTGGGATCCACAAGAGCTCGACAAATTCTTACAATTCACCTGGGGACCCATCGGCTGCAAAACACCCCTCTTCTTTCATGGAAACTTCCATCGATATCTGTGGAGAGTATTATTAATAATTGGTTAGCTGAGAAAGGCCACGCTGAAATAATGCCGCTGGTTAAGCTGAAGGAGAAAAGTCAGCAGTCAGCAAGCTAAAAGGAAAGGTCAGCAGTGACCTTGCTGCAACATGAGGATAGGGAGTTGAGATTAGTTCTGAAATATCCTAAGAATATGTAGAAAGTATCAAAAGTAGAACCATAGGAATGTAGAAGTAGGCGTAGATGCTGATATGTAAGCTGACCAATCCTGAGCTCAATTTTTGCAATATGTATGAAGCTCATTATTAACTGTATTTAACCCGCTGTACTAATCAATAAAATTGGGCCTGTGATGATCAAACGGATGTCTGGGTCTCCTTCCGTCGACAAATGGTGGAGAATGCGGACATAACCGAATCTCTGCCCTTTTTCTCGGATTAAAAGAAAAAGGGATTACGCCACGGTCGAGGAAGTTGGGTTTGGGTCCCGGCAGCAGGGACGGTGCCGGAATTTGAAGCACCCTTAAGGTTCACAACTGTGACTTAAGCCAATACGTGTCCGCCGGAGCCTGGAGAGCTGCAACAGCGCGCGCTGATTAATAGGTATGAATAGGCAAGCGGCATATGATTTATTCGCCCCATATTTAGAGTGGCGAGAGATAAAAGGGATAGATTTAAAAAAGGAGTTACCAGGGTTATTAGCCTATGGCCATGCTAAGGGTATCTTTTCTAATCCTTATACAGTTCATGAGCTAGCAGAGTGGAAGAAGTTTGATGAAATATTGTGGGATACAGTGTTAGACGATGATAAGTCAGCAAAGAAATTCGGGAAGTTATGGCGGGTGGTGTATAACACGTTACTTCAGCAGGTCTCTGAGAGGAAGGAAGCAGAAAGGGCAACAGAAGCTCATAAGAGGAATATAGGGTATGGTCGTGAGGATGATCCCCTGGCACCTTCTGTAACTAAGATACTTATGCCTAAGGGTCCCCTTCAAAGTGGTGTGGAGGATTTTCCTATAGGCGCAGTGGAACCGTCTGCACCTTTCCTGTCAGAGGGGGAGGGCGAGTCGGATGGTGGGGGTAAGAGCAAACCAGCTTTGCCTCCGCCACCAGCTTCAGGCGGGTCGGACGGTGGGGGTGGGAGCAAGCCAGCTTTGCCTCCGCCGCCAGCTTTGCCTCCGCCGCTTCCCCTCAATGAGCCGGCTCCGGTTTCACTGTCGGCTCCAGCGGGGGGGCTGATTGCCCCCCGCAGCCCGGCTCAGCTTGAGCCGGCTCCGGTTTCACTGTCAGCTCCAGCGGGGGGGCTGCTTCCCCCGCGCGAGCCAGCCTCTGCTTCACTGCCTTCCCCGTGCGAAAACTCGGTGTCTGCACCGAAGCGCCAGCAGCATAGCACCCTTAAAGAGCCAGATCCCATCCCAGGGGCACACCGTGATCCATTGTGGGAGATGGCTAAACAGAGGAGGGAAGCTTGGGCTGCTTTGGCGAAAGAAGTAATGCAAATGGGAGATGGTGAAGCGGTGGAAATAGCCTCTAGTCTTGCATGTCCGGTAACATACACACCACAGTATGATGCACAGGGGAACCTTACGCATAATATAGCAGAATATACTCCCTTAGACTGGAAGCTGTTAACTCAGCTGCGTTCTACGGTTAGTCAGTTTGGAGTAAAAAGTGAACCTGTTAAGCAAATGCTAGATTATCTTTTTAATACTCAGGTTTTATGTCCTAATGATTTAAGAGGAATAGTTCGGTTGATATTCACTCAGCATCAGCAGTTGTTGTTTAATGCACATGACCCATTACATGGAGTAACAGTAAAGGAGCTGATGGGCTTAGAGGCATTTTTACGTACAGAGGCACAGATGATATCGGGAGAAGATAAACTTAGGGAGTCTATGTGGTTAGTGAGTGCTGCAATTGACATGGTTAAAGAGCCAGGAGGGTTACCGGCTTATATGGGCATTAAACAAGGTAGAGAAGAATCATTTGGAAATTTTATTGATAGAACAGCTACTGCTACAGATCGGGTTGGTGTTGCAGGGCGCTATTGAAGTAGTGTGCCTTGCAAAATAGCAATCCAGCAACCCAAAGAGTGTTAGCTGCTTTAGGGGAAAATTGGGCTATTGAGGAAGCATTAGAGTGAATGGCATTAATGCCAACAGCTTCACAGGCATTTATAGTAGAAGCCTTAAAGGAATTAGGATTAGGGTTGCAAAAGCATAGTCTACTCAGAGTCAGGTGTTAGCTGCTCTTGCTCCTCTCCTAAGAGGCTCACTGGCGGTCACGTAAGGAGGCTCGAGACCATTCATCAAGTGTTACCGATGCGGCAATGAGGGACAGACGCAAGTTGCTGCCGTGTCATCGGAGACACCAGCTGCTGCCGTAACATCGCTGCTACCTCCTGTCTGCAACCCGCAACAACAGGGAGCCTCGGCTTGGACTTATCAGCATCAGTAGACGTCACACTAAGGACGAACCGGCCTGAGAGGATACCCACTGGAGTAAAGGGCCCTCTTATATTAAATGGACAAACATGTGGAGCATTATTGCTGGGACGTTCTTCTACAACCATGTTGGGATTATTTGTTTTGCCTGGTGTTATCGATGCAGACTTTACAGGGGAAATACAAATCATGGTTTACACCCTTTATCCTCCGATTAAAATTACAAAAGGACAACGCATTGCACAATTGGTACCACTGTCACAAATGATATCGGGAATACAATCATTTACTGGACAAACACGGGATGAAAAAGGTTTTGGCTCTACTGGTGTTACACTTTTAACTGTGGATTTACAAAATAGACCTAAACAAAAGGTTGAAATTACTTATGGGCATCAAAGCATAACCCTTTATGGATTATTGGATACAGGAGCAGATACCAGCATCATTTTTCCAGAAGCATGGCCACAACATTGGCCTCTATTTCCTTCATCAAACATGCTCACAGGAGTGGGAGGATTTACGTTGGCAAGCAGATCGCTGTCTTTGTCTGTGTGTATTGAGAATCAACAAATATCTGCTGTGTTTTCAATTGTTCAACTGCCTCCTACAGTTTCTTGTTTAATTGGAGGGGACATTTTAACACAATTGGGAGTGGTGTTAACTAACCATCACCCTTTGGGGTAATTGCCATTGCTTGGACTTTCCCCATTCCACTCACCTGGAAAACGGATACACCGGTGATGGTTAAGCAATGGCCACTAAAAGGGGAGAGTCTTATGCATGCCCATGAATTGGTACAGGAACAATATACAAAAGGGACACCTACGTTTATCCACAAGCCCTTGCATATTCGCTTGTTATTGCTGCAGAGAAAATTCAGACTACAAAGCCCTGGAAATATTTGGGATGGACTCTGATGGATCAAATAGTAATACCACAAAAATTGGAATTACAATTGGACATTAAAACTCTACATGATGCACAAAAGTTGCTGGGAGACTTACAGTGGCTGAAGCCTATTGTGGGAATACCAAATCATTTACTAGAAGCCCTACGGCCTTTGTTAAGAGGCGTGGACCCTACTACTCCTGTACACCTGACAAAGGAGCATCAGCTTGCCTTGCAGCAAATTAGTAACTGTGTACAGCAAGGGTATGTGTCTCGTCAACAACTCGACCACCCCATTGACCTTACTATCTGGAATAGCCCTTGCCACTTGCTTGGTGCTCTCTCTCAGTTGCAAAAGAAAACGGGGGAGATACGGGTGTTGGAATGGTTATCACCACCACTACAGTATAAGAAAACAATATCTTCAAAAATTGAACAATTGGCTGCATTAATCAAAAAGGGGCGTCTCAGAATTCTTGAAGTGGATGGTAGAGAACCTGCTACTATTAGATTGCCTATGGAAAAAGAAACCTTGGACTGGTACTTGATTAATTCAAAGAATTTACAAGAAGCATTATTGATGTCACCTGCTAAAGTAGAGACTAGTAAATTAGTGCCTAGAGTTTTGCAATGGATGACAGAATGGAACTGGATCACTCGACCTTTGAGAGAAGAAAACCCCATAGAAGGAGCTATTACAGCTTTTACGGATGCAGGAAAGAAATCAAGGCGTGCTGCTGTTACCTGGCAAGAAAAGGGACAATGGAAGCATCAACTCCTCACAGCAGACCCTGCAGATAGCTTACAAACTTTGGAATTGCTAGCAGTAGTATGGGCGGTGTCCAACTTACAGGAGCCTTTAAATGTGGTCACAGACTCTATGTATGTTGCAGGAGTAGTCAAACGAATAGAGGAAGCAGCAATTAAGGAAGTGAATAATAAACGATTGTATGAGTTACTGATACAGTTAAGGAAGGCTTTACGAGAAAGAAATGCAGCATATTCTGTGATTCATATTAGGAGTCATAAGTGGTCTGAAGGTTTAGGAGAAGGGAATGAACGTGCAGATAAATTGGTTACCCTACTCATTGATAATTCTTGTCCTATTGACAAGCACACATTGGCCAGAGAAGCACATAGTAGATATCATCAAAATGCAAGAAGTTTAGCAAAACACTTTGAGCTGAGTTTGTCAGAAGCCAAGGCCATTGTCAGAGCATGTCCAACATGTAGTTATCATAATGGTGGGATAGGTCTAGGCATCGGGGTAAATCCTCGAGGTTTAGAAATAAATGAGAAATGGCAAATGGATGTTACACACATAGCCAGATTTGGTAAAGTCAAGCATGTGCACGTCACCATAGATACATACATTACATATGGGCTACGGCTCAGGCAGGAGAGAAAGCTACACATGTTATCAGACACCTGTTAAGTTGTTTCACTGTTATGGGAGTTCCAAAGAGTATCAAAACCGATAATGGTCCAGCTTATGTAAGTGCTAGGGTTCAGAAATTTTTGAATCAGTGGTCTGTTAAGCACGTGACAGGTATTCCACACTCTCCTACTGGACAGGCAATAGTGGAAAGAGCAAACGGTACCCTTAAGCAGTGTATTGAAAAACATCAAGATTTGGCAGATCCACAGGCATGTTTGGCTAAGGTTTTGTATGTGATTAATCATTTATGCATTTTTGGGGAAGATGATACCCCTCCTGCAATGAAACATCATCCGAAGTCAGGTCAGGAAAATACTAAGGAAACAGAGGTCTGGGTTAAGTATAAGAACCCGAGTGCAGGACTATGGGAAAACCCTGCAAAATTATTATATTGGGGTCGGGGGTATCTTTGTGTTTCCTCACCTACAGGACCTTTGTGGGTGCCTGCTAAGTGGACTAAACCTGTTTTTGATGCAGCCTCTGGTGGATCGCCTCACGGAGGAGGACAGGGAGCGACTGGGGAAGAAACTGCTTCTAGTCCTACAACCGCTACTGTTACAATTGAAGGGGTACTCGGAAGCGTTGGACAGAGCACTGACACGTCACTATCGGACAGCCCAGGAGCTGATTGGTTTTATTGACTCATTATCAACTTTTCATTTAATGAATCCAGCGAAACTACATTGCCTTGACTGTTACAATCCACATTGTGCTGCCTGGATAGCCCTACGTTGTGGGGGTTGTGAAAGAACTTTTTGGATAGAACAATCACTATTGTGGGATTTGTGGTGTCATACTTGTGAACACGAGCACACGTGGGGTAAAAGCTGGCAAGATGAATTAAGGAGACAAACAGGGCAAAATGCATATATAGCTTTAAATCTTTATGAGTCTCCTGAACAGAAAATTCTTGCTTATTATCGATGGGAAGTACAATGTATTGTAAATAGAATTAAGGTTCAAAGTAAATCATGTATAGTTTCTATAAGGTGTAGGAAATTAGTGCCTTTAACACAGCATTCAATTGTAGGACCCTTCAAAGGGGATCCTGATAGAGCATTAGATTGCTGCATTGACAAATTGCAAAAATTGAGTTTGCAAGTGGCAGGACCAGTGAAATCAGGAGCAGCAAGATTAAAGACAGATAAGAAAAAGAAGGCAAAAGGGGAAGGGTCTCATTTGAATAAGGGTATCAGTGATTGCTAATTAATTTTCTATGATTAGAACACTTTTACAGTTGTGGGACCCTCGGGAAGATATAGTTGTTGAGGAGGATAATGAACAAGAACTACGATTACGAAATAAGATACGTCTTGTGTTAAAGAGAGACCTTGAGCTGTTAGCCTCATACAGTAAAAAGGCAGAAGAGGCTTTGCGATCACCGCCATTGAATTGGTTGCTTTGGATTGAAGAACCACAATTTCATACTGGTCCTTACTTATATTCACTTCCTTGTTATGTTTGCAAAAGGGATAATGATAAATGCTATGCATGGGTAGCTTTGCATTGTGCAGATTGTAATCAGGTTTATTGGTATTCACAGAGGTTAGTAGATTATTTATGGTGTAAACCTTGTTCTGGAAGGTGGATTCGAAATTATTTCTGGGTTAGAGCTCTTGAACAAAGTACTGGCCTGCCAGGACGGACAGGATTACAGCTTTTTGAGAGTGCAGAACAAGTGATTATAGCATATCTTAGGTGGAAGTTGCAGGAAAACCTTAGAATATTTGAAATTACTAAAGCCTCACGCATCATAGCAGCTCGCTGTAAAGCTGATTGGCCTTCAAACTTACCTCATGCTATACCTGTGAGCAAGGATGCTGATTTAGAATTAGATCAGTATATTCAAAAATTAACTCAGCCTTACAATAGACAATCTAGCAAACCAGGGAAAAGACAGCGAAGAAAGGAAAAACAAAGCAAGCAGAAGGAAGGAAGGGAGAAGCAAAGCAAGCAGAAAGAAAAATGAGGTTTGTTCTTGTTATACTTCTCAATGCTGTAGCAAGTGAAGCAGTAGGAATAACACACTTTAGTCAACCAAGGGAAAATTTATGGGTGACACTTGCTAATCAAACTAACCAATCATCACTTTGTCTTAGTCTTGGAGGAGTCACTAACCCATTTCGAACATGCCTGGTAGGACTTCCGGTGTGGTCTCCTGGAGAATTTTGCAGTTTGATAAACAATCAAACCTTATGTATGTCTAGCATGTCAAACATCACATTGCCACAACAAGGGTGTACTGCAGGTTAGAGTGATGGCTATCGTCAATGCTTACTAATCCAATCACTTAACACCTCTTTGCATTCTCCTCCTGAGGAATTGGATCTTTTTGGAAGTACAAATGCCAGCGTATCTAACACTACAGCTGGCGGATGGTTTAGCTTCAGACTTTTGGGTGCTCAGAATTTAAACCAACCTAAAGAAACATGGGCCACCCTAGATTCATCCCTGAATGTGAGTGAATTCTCTCCACAGCATTACAGTCAATGTAACAGCACAAATATCACAGCACCAATGAAATTACCCACAGGAATATTTTTGATTTGTGGAGACAGGGCGTGGAATGGTATACCAGCTAAACCACAGGGTGGACCCTGTTTTTTGGGAAAATTGTCACTGTTTCACCCTAATGTGTCCTTGCTAATGCAGTTGAGTCAAAATTCAAACAGGAAAAAACGTAGCATACATGACTTAGACTGCAGCAAGATAGGAGATCCACGGTTTTGGGGCACATTCAAACAGGTGGTGGTTTCAACTATCTTGCCAGGAGGATCTGCCAATAAAGCTATGAATTTAGCAAAACAATTAGGATGCTGGGCAAGGGATGAGCTGAACAAGACATCACAAATTCTAGACATGTTAACTGCAGATGTGCAAAGTGTTAACCATGCTGTTTTGCAGAATAGAGCTGCTGTAGATTTTTTGCTCTTAGCACAAGGGCATGGATGTGAAGAGTTTGAGGGAATGTGTTGCATGAATCTGTCTGATCATTCGGTGTCCATTCACACTAAGATAAAAGAATTGCAACAGGGACTTCACAAACTTAAGGAAGAAGACGGTTTAGGAATTGACGAATGGCTTAAAGGCCTAGGACTTGGACCGTGGCTGAGGAACCTTGTGATCTATGCTATAGGCCTGCTGGGTATAATCTTACTGTTTTTGCTTATTTTGCCTTGTATCTTTAACTGTATTCAAAACATGGTCAGCCATACAATAGCAAAAACATGGCAAACTAATCTCCTTGCGCAAGAAGAAAACGGGGGAAATGTGGAGAGTATTATTAATAATTGGTTAGCTGAGAAAGGCCATGCTGAAATAATGCCGCTGGTTAAGCTGAAGGAGAAAAGTCAGCAGTCAGCAAGCTAAAAGGAAAGGTCAGCAGTGACCTTGCTGCAACATGAGGATAGGGAGTTGAGATTAGTTCTGAAATATCCTGAGAATATGTAGAAAGTATCAAAAGTAGAACCATAGGAATGTAGAAGTAGGCGTAGATGCTGATATGTAAGCTGACCAATCCTGAGCTCAACTTTTGCAATATGTATGAAGCTCATTATTAACTGTATTTAACCCGCCGTACTAATCAATAAAATTGGGCCTGTGATGATCAAACGGATGTCTGGGTCTCCTTCCGTCGACAGATATCGCCATAAAATCACCAAATTTCGGAAATGCACAGACTACAACATGACAGTTTTGCAGCCAGATCACCCTAGTTGGGCCATAGGCAAAATGTGGACAGTAGTCCTTCAAGGGTCAAAAGAGAGTGAATGTGCGAATTATCAGGCTCCAACCGTCGGCACCCCAAGCGGTCGGACCCAACAAAGTGATTAAAAGCGTGCCGAAAGGGAGAAACGCGACCCACCCCAAAGCCTTGCCCACGAGGGTCGCTGATATCCTGACCGGCCATGCAGAAGCCTTTCAGATAGGCCGTTCAGCCGAGTCATACTCAGACCCAATCCTTCGTATGTTAGAAGCTACCTTCCTATCCCTAAACGAATCTAACCCTAACCTAACCGAATCCTGCTGGCTTTGTTATGATGTCAAACCTCCCTTTTACGAAGGAGTCGCTTTAAACACTCCCTTCAGTTACTCCACGGCAGATGCACCCAACCAATGTAGATGGGACACCCCCCGCAAAGGAATCACCCTGAGTCAAGTCACAGGCCAGGGCAGATGCTTTGGCAATGCAACCCTAGCTAGGCAGAAAGGCAACGTCTGCACCAAAGTTGTCAAACCCAACAGGAAAAACAACAAGTGGGTAGTCCCATCCACATCTGGGATGTGGGTTTGCCAGCGATCTGGAGTGAGTCCCTATCTGTTCCTTGCCAAATTTGATGACTCTAACAACTTTTGTGTCCAAGTTCTGATTGTTCCTAGGGTCCTGTACCACGCAGATGAAGAAGTGTGCCACCTTTTTGAGGAACCCAGCCGGCTCCACAAAAGAGAAATAGTAACAGGTATAACTGTCGCAATGCTGCTGAGCCTAGGAGCAGCCGGGACGGCCACAGGAGTCTCAGCCTTAGCGACACAGCACCAAGGACTGTCACAGGTGCAGGCAACAATTGACGAGGACCTGCAGAGGATCGAGAAATCCATCTCCTTTCTAGAGAAGTCAAGTCTCCTCACTCTCAGAAGTAGTCTTGCAGAACAGGTGAGGACTAGACCTCCTGTTCATGCAGCAAGGGGGCCTGTGTGCTGCCTTGAAGGAGGAGTGCTGCTTCTATGCAGACCACATGGGAGTCATGAGAGACTCCATGGCAGAACTCCGAAACAGACTGGCTCGAAGACAGAAGGACAGGGAAGCCCAACAGGGTTGGTTCGAGTCCTGGTTCAATCGATCACCATGGCTGACCACCCTAATTTCTACCCTCATAAGTCCATTGGCAATGCTACTTTTAGCTGTCACCTTCGGACCATGCCTGCTGAACAAGCTAGTCTCATTCATTCAGACCCGCCTAGAGCGGGCCAACATCCTGTTCATAGGCTGGCAACAAATGCTGTGAATTTGACCAGGGAACACTGCCAGTTACAAGGTTTTCTACCCAGGTTTACCAAACCCTTTCTTTGTCAACAACCTCATGCCTCATTTCAGTACCTATGTATATGACTACTTCGTTCATTTGTGAAAAAGGGGGGGAGATGTAGTAGATAGGATCAGGCGCTCAGAAAATCTCACGATGTCATGGAAAGCAGCAGGATTCCTCTCCCGCTAACGCCTAGTGATAAGGGATCACCCAAGAATGTAGTCCCCCCTAACATTAATAACTTTTGATTCCTTATTAACCAATTACAGTAAGGTAAGACCCCCTGACGTAGAGAAAAACCTTCCCGAGTATAAAACCCGATGAGATGAGACAATAAAGGCCTTTGGACCGTCCACCATACTGGTGCCTGCGTGTGTTCTTGGCCCGAGTGACCCTGGAGAGTTTGGGTCGCCGTGCCGTTTCCTCAGAACCAGGTCGCCTTGCCTTGCATCAGAAGGCAACAGAGGAGACAAAATAAAACATCCCTGCAGCTTCTTCCTAAAGCAGTTGAGCCTGGGGATGCAGCTGAAGCAAGTAAGTGGAGGCTACACTTGTGGTGGTCCTTTTTGACCACTTACTTGCCCTTTGCACAATATTGCAATCAGAGTGGGGGGCTGTTCTCCTTGCATCTGAGTGGAAGCTTGCATTAGGCTTTATTTCTGTTTCCTAAAGAAAAATACAGAGGCATGAAGTGTCTTGCCCATGGCCTCACTGAGTCAGTAACAGAATAGCAGCTTCCCACTTTCACCTCTAAATTATTTCAAAGTAGAAAACTCTATCTTGCAAAGTACACTGGGGCTTCAGACTCTCTCCTGGAGAGCAGCCTCCAGGGAAGGTAAGTCCAAAAGAATGCTTTTCAACCAGGCTGCAACCTAGAAGAAACAAAATTCAATTCCTTCTGATGTAAACATCAGAGGTCCTTCTCCTGCCACTCCCTGCTGAGGAGCTGGCGCTGTAGAGCTGTGCTGGAGCCCTAGGCCGGGCTTCTGTTGTAGCCCCAGGAGCAAGCAGTGTTCCGAAATGAATCCCGGCGGAGGGGCTCTGCCTGCAGGGCTGTGAGCGCTGCCTGAGCGTGGCTGCAGTGCCCTCAGGAGGCAGCACTCAGCCCGAGAGCATCACGCAGGGTTATCTGCACTTTCTTTGGGAACTTCCTCTGCCTGCCTGTGCAACAGAACAAAAGCAAAGCAATGCTGGCTTTTTCTTGTTTCTTAGGAGAAGCATCACTGCAGTTTGCTTTTAAGCTAGAAGAGAGTAGACTTAGATTAGATATTAGGGAGATTTTTTTTTTTTTTAATGAAGGGAATGAAAAGCTGGCAGGATTTGCCCAGAGAGCTGTAGTTGGTCTATCCTTGAAGGTGTTCAAGGCCAGTTTACATGGGGCTCTGAGGAACCTGATCTAGATGAAGATGTCCCTGCTCACAGGGTTTGGACTAGATGGTGCTTAAAGGTGCTTTCCAACCCAAACTCTCTAGGTTTCTGTGATTCTGTGATCCCTGTCCCATGTTAGTGTGCCATTGTTATACTTGAAGTTCTTTGGGATAACAAAGAGATTTTACCCAGCTCCAGCAACTTTTCTGGCCCTTTCCATTGTCACCCTGTCCAGCACTCTCCACTTACAAGCTACTCTTTGGTGCCTGCAGACTTTAGCCTACCACCTGTCAATAGCACAGCTCCTAGTGTGCAGAGGAATCTGCCTGGTAGTGCCATGAAGAAATCGGTTGTGAGAAAGCAGGACACCGTGCCCTTACTGCCCAGTACATCCACCCTCCATGGGGATGGCAGCTTCCCACGCAGCTCCTCAGGTAAGCCTGCTCCGTGGCAGCTTTTTCCTGCATGGGTTTGTCTTTGCACAAGGAGCACAAACTGCCTCTTGCCTCAGCCAGCACAGCTGGGATCTTGGGTCCATAGCCTGTCCTGAGAATGAACAGCAAATCTACTATTGAGTTACTTCAAAAGTTGATAGTCCAGAATATTTGAAGTCAATGGAAACAGAGGTGCTGTCAGGTGTAAAGGGTCAGGTATGGCTGTTCCCTGGGGATTGAGCCAGGCCCAGCAGGGCTGGGTTGTTCAGGCTTAGCTTGGTGCTGTCACAAGGCAGCTGCAGGTCTTTAATCAGGGAACTGCAGAGTGCCCCTGTCCTCAGGGCTGGGGGATATGAGGGCGCTGAGACAAAAGAGGCCCCTGAGGGGTTCCCTCCTGGGCTGGCCAGTCCTGCTGTGGGCACTGTCTGGCAGGGAGTGGGAGCTCTGTGGCCTCAGGAACCTGCCAGTGGCAGTGGCACCTGTGGCTCTTGGGAGCTGGCACTGTGGGGGCAATTGTCAGGTTCAGCCTGGAGCTGTGCTCAGCTGGGGGAGGCTGGGAGCAAGCAAGGAGCCTCAGGATCCAGCCAGCAGGGAAGTCTCTGAGGCAGTGGCAGTGTGTGCCACACGGAGCCCTGGCTGGGCGATGGGGCTGCAGGCCGCGCCATGGCGGGTGCCGTGCCTGGGGTTGCAGCGCCCATGGCCTACCCTCTCCTAACAGTGACCCCACAGACGGCCACTGGCGCCAAGCGCCGAGAGGAGCTGCTCTGTGGGCGTGGGCAGAAGGACAGAGCCTCTTCAGACCCACAGCAGTCCTTGCAGGAGGCACTCTCCATGCTGGGCAGCGATGACTGGTAAGAAAGGCCCCATTCCCTCTGTGTCCCTCTGAGTGTTAAGGTCAGTCAGAAGCATGTCTTGCTCGTGCCTTGGAGCTCTGAAACCCCAGAGGGCCAAAGGGCACTGATGATACCCCTGCAGAGCAGGGAGAGCATAAAAATTGGAGAGCAGCCTTTTCTTGGCCTTGCTCTGCAGCAGTGCTGCAGCAGACCCGTGCTGTTTCCTGGCTTTACCTGCTGCTCCGTGGAGCTGCAAAGGAAATGTTGTGGGAAGAGAGAAAGCTGTGGGATGAGATGATTTGCTGGCTGAAGGCAGAAGCAGGATGGCAGCAGTTTTGGGTGTAGAGATTTGGGTGCCTTGGGCCACTGGCCCAGTGGGGCTGAGCAAGATTCGTCTCTGCTCCCACTGCTGACAACAATGGCAGGGACTCCTGCATGTGAGTCCCAGGAGCAGCTCCAGGGAGCTCCTCTTTTTGAAAAATTGACTGAGTTGTGCTTTCAAGTCCATCAGCCTGCCATTACTCCTGAAGGGCTCATGGCAGAAGAGAAGGAAAAAGAAATAAAATCCTCTAGGGATCTTGCATTTTGGAGTTCAACTCTTCCTTTTCACTGCTTCGTATGGGCCTGAGATGTTTTGTCAACAATGTGTCCCAAAATTCTACACAGACAGAAGGAAGCCCAGAGGTGATAACCCTACAAGTATGAGGTGATATTGGTTATCTTTTTGATGTCTGGGTTAGCATCCACTCACTAGTGGATGCTTTATTCTCACAGGGATAAGCATGAAAATTCAGCCACGATGCATCTCCTTTGCTTTGCCCTTTCTCTTCTGCTTTCTCTTCCCCATTTCTCTTTGGTGCCCTGTGAGGTGCAGACAGTTGCTGCAGGTGTGGGGGTCCTGATGACAGTCAAGGGTGCCTGTGGGATCAGTTGCCAGCCCTGTGCTGCAGCCCTGATGCCTCATATACCTTCCTGTGGCTGAGGGCTTGCACAAAGCAAGTGCTGAGAGATGGAGTTGTTTGCACCTTTTAAATAACGTTGCTGTTGTGGAGATGGTTTAAGGTAGGAGTGTTGTGGGAAAAGCCAGAGTTTCAACAGTTCTTCCCAGGGGTGGAATCTTAGTCTTTTGGGACATTCTGCTGCTTTTTGGGGAATATGTGAGGTGGAGTGGAGTGGGTGACACTCAGGCCTAGATTGCAGAGTGGAAACTCAGCTCCAGAGTGGCAGTGCAGACTCTCAGGGCTGAACTGCATGCTGGGGCTGACAAAGAAGGAAAATGTCCCATTAACAGCCCCATGGGACTGTGTCTCAGGGACAGGTACAGGGAGGTGACAAGAAACAGAAGCATGGCCCAGCCTCACAGCTTCTAGGAAGCAGTGTCAGAGGGACTTAATAGCAGAGATTTTCAGAAAGGCCACAAATGAGGACTCTGAAAGCCTCTTGGATTTGTGTAAGCTTTTGACAGCCATAGCATCCTGTGGCAATGTGTTCCATGATTTCATTAAGTCCTCCTTGAAAAGTACCTCCCATTGTTTGACTGAGCTGCCAGCCTGATCATTTCAGAGGGTGCTGCCTAGTTCTTGGGTGGAAAGGAATATCAATCTTTTTGGTACTTGCCTTTCAGGGAACCGAAGAAGAAGGGACTCTTCAACATCACACGCCTGGCTGAGTCGCATGCAAAAGTCCTGCTTTGTTGACTTAGTGAGATTTGCTTGGCAGTTACCAGTGAGGTGAGAACATTGTTTTGAATTGTTCCCCATACTTCCATACATGGCTTGTAGAGTAGATATGTGCTTGTTCATCTCTATGTGTGCTCAGGGACTGAATTAATTTCTGGTTTTAGACCTTCTACTTCTAATGTCTGTCAGCTATCTGTTGGAATCTCTGTGTACATGCAGCTGTATTTACTGGCAGGTCGGGTATCTGGCACTTATCTTTGAGTGTGGTGCCATTATAATGCAAGGCAGAAACTGAGACACTAATGGCATTATATGCCAGAGTCCCAGTCTCTGCCCAAGCTGTAATTCAACACTGCAAATGAGTCTGTAGACCTGAGCCTGTGTTTTCTGTTTCCTGTCTGAGTGCTTCAGCTACAGGTGTTGCTTTTTTGAACAGGAGCACCTGACTTTATTTTTATGACTTGTGCCTTTAGGGTTTGAAAGCATCCCTTGCTTTAATATCCTTCTTTGTTTTTCAAATCCAAGGGCCTAAAATCAAAGCAGTTGACATTATAGAAGGGTTAAGTAGAATACTTTAGTGAAACATATTTTTTATGCCTGCAGTAAGCAGGTGAGAGGCCAGAAATTGGTGCCAGAGTAAGTGCCTTTCTGTGCTTGGGCTCTTCTGCTCTTCCTGTGCTTTTATGTTCCTCTATACACAGCGGGACATGCTGTGATTTCCTGGGAGTTTTGGCTAAGGAAACTGGTTTTCTATTCAAGGTGATTCTTATGTTTCCCCTCATGACTTCCCCAGGTGACCAACCTCTAGTCCAAGGTGTCCTGCTCTGCAATCATCACTCTGGGAGAGCTCTTTGGAATCTTGAAGAAGGACATGGACTCCGAGGCTGATGAGATTGCTGGGGTCCTTCTCCCCATGGTGTGGAACTCCCCAAGTTTATTCAGAAGGCAGCCTGTCAGAGCCTGGGGATGATGGTAGAGAACGTGACTCCTGCACAAGCAATGACTGCCCTCATGGACAGGGGAGTCAAGTAGGTTCTTCTTCTTTTAGTGCTATCCTTCACCTTCCAGTGTGCACGTGGGGGAAGGGATCCGAGAGAGAGAATGGGAATGCTTGGAAGGAAGGGTCCTGTATCCTGCATCTTTTGTGAACTCAGGGACTCGATTCTCCGATCAATCTCATTTCTTTCCTCTTGCCACCTATTTCTGCCCTTCCACAGCCCATTAGGTCACAAAATCACAGAATATGGAGAGTTGGAAAGGGCCCATCAGGACCATCCAGTCCAGCTCCTGGCCTTGCACAGAACAGCCCAAGGGTCACACTGTGTGCCTGAGATTGTTGTCCAAATGCTTCTTCAACCCTATCAGGCTTGGTGCTGTGACCACTGCCCTGGGGAGCCTGTTCCAGTGCCCAACCACCCTCTGGGTGAAAAACCTTTTCCTGATATCCAAACTAAAGCTCCTCTGAGTCAACTTCCTGCTGCTTCTTGGAGTTCTCCCAGTCTGTCAGTTTCCTAGATGTGAATGGTGGGGAAGTGCAAATGCCTGCAAAGGCTAAGGATAGAGCCTTGTGCTTGTGTGGGAAAAGGGACAATTGCAATTGCAGCTGTGAGCACTGTTGCATATTTCACAGCACTAACCACAGATGCCGTGGGGAAAACCAGGTATCCTCATGATGCCATTAACCTGAGAAATAAGGAGGGTCCTTGCTGGGGCGTGGAGCACATGGGGGAGAATATGCTGGGTGTGGCACAGCCTGCACAGCAGGCGCAGCTCCTGCCAAAAGGAGCCTTGTGTGACTGTGCTGGCCTTAGAGCTCGACTTTTTGTTCAAAATGAAGTTTCATGTTGGCTTTGAGATGATGAATCACTTCACAGGCACCTTCACAGGCCAAGTGCCATGGGATAGCTGAAGCAAATGCTGCCCTAAGTGTCGGTGCTGGGCCTGATAGTTCTCAAGAGACAGTCTCTAGAACAGGACAACCAGGCTAAACTGACTGCCACCCTCTCCTCAGCTTTAGAATAGGGTAAAACACTCAGACATACCCCTTGCTAAACTTTACAAAAGAAACAAGCTGCATTGCTGGATATTCCACAACTTCACTTCAAAACCCCAGAGTGTGGTTTCCCTGCATTTGTTTTATCCCAGAGGTCTGCAGATGTGGGGAGAAGCGGGTGGAAAGAGCCTTATTCTGCTGCAGCTCTGTGTAGTGGGTGCCCTCTGATGGGTCAGCATGAATTTTCCTTAATTTCTAAATTATTCATATGGGATCTATTACTTGAATCTTTCTCCGAGTAAATTTTGGGAAAGAAATGGAATATCAGCTAGTGCAGGGAGACTGAATTCTTCCCTCTTCCGTGCAGGCAGGCCTTCTGTACAATGTTAACTTAGTATTTATCTGAGGACTGAACCTTCTGCAGGTGTCTGAAGCTGCAGGGAGAGCCCAGGCTCCTTTCCCCAGCAAGGGCAGGGAGCAGGCTCTGGCCAAGGCCACCGCTGCTGCTGCTCTTTGTCCCTGTGCCCAGGGTTTGCTCTCTTCTTCCCAGGAGACGCCATGTCCAGGTGTGGAAGCGTGTGGCCAAACTCCTTCTGTTCCTGATGGAGAAAATGGGAGTCACCCAGCTCGCAGGCACCCCCAGGGCTGAGAGGCTGGCACACGTGGCAGGGAAGCTTGCTCAGGACTGTCACAAGGACACAAGGTAACGATCCCCCTTTCACCTCCAAAACCAGGAAAACCATTTTGTGTTTGGCTTTAAAGGTAAAAGCACAAAAGAGTGGAAACTCAGGCAAATAATAAGTGACCTCACTGTGTGGCTAAGGGTCATAGAATCATGGAATATGCTGTGCTGGAAGGGACCCATCAGGGTCATCCAGTCCATCTCCTGGCCATGTGCAGAGCACCCCAAGAGTCACTCCATGCGCCTGAGAACATTGTCCAAATGTTTCTTGAGCTCTGTCAGGCTTGATGCTGCGACTGCTGCTCTGGGTTTCCTGGGGAAATGGCTGTACTGGGTAACCTGAGGTTGGCCAGCAAGAAGGACCATTGCCAACTTCTTGTGACTTGAAGGATTCTTTACTGAGATCAAAAGAGATCAGATTAGCCTGTCTAACAGTTTTGATTGCACAAGACAAAGCCAAAGTGTTGGCTAATGTCCATCACTGAAGGATCCCACACATCTATTTCACATTAACTTAAGACTTCCCTAGAAATATTTCAGAGGTCTTTAGGCTACATATTCAGTCTTTCTAAGCCACTTCTGCAGATTTCTAGAATGCTGTTTTCTGTGGCTCAGTGACATCCAAATTTCTTGTTGAAGAAAACTGTGGTTTCCTACCAGCAAAATCACCCTAAACCACCAAAATCCCCTTACTTTGATGATGAAATTCCCATTAATAGCTGCCAAGAACACCAGAACAACTAGCTGTCCCTGTGCATACATCTAGTATAGAATAATCAAAAGCAAGGAGGGGGTGTCTTGTCCTGGCTTCCCTGATATTGAAGTGAAGGGAGACGACCATCCGATTGATGCATCGAACTCCAATTTATTGATCGATCAGCCACTTTATATAACAGTGTTAATTAACTTCCTGCATATTGCAAAATCCAAGCTCACGATAGGTTAACAGAGAAAACTCTAACCACTCCTTTTGTTTTACAATGTTTATTAAAAACAGGACTAGCGTTCCCACTGTGATATGAAAGGTTCCCAAAACTTCCATATCTGTTCCCAGGGAGCTATCTTTTCCCAGAGAGCCCAGGGACAGAGTGTTTAGCTTGTTATGGGAAGACTGTCTGAGAACATTATTGTTCATAAAGTGATGCTTGAGAGAGCCTAATTGTTTATAGAATCAAGCTTGGGAACTGCTTTACAACTACCTTTTTACTTTTCTCTCAACTGTATGCCTTCATGGCCTTTTTCTTTAAGCCATGCTTGAACCAGACTCTCCATACCCTGACAGTTAAAGAAAGGTAAATTTCTGTGCAATGGCAGCAGGACGCTGCTAATAGTCTGTGACAGCAAAGTAGATTTGTTTGCTTATTCTCTGGGATCCTTTGATCCCACAGAAGCACACCCCCAGTTTCAGAGAGAAATGGGAAATGGTATTTTTCTCTTGCCCTACATTCTCCTTCTCCCTCTTGTGTTCGGCTGACAACACTGTGCAGTGTCAAGTGAGGTAAATCTCCCTCTTTGCTGAGTAGGTAGTGCCTTCTCATGCAGGCATTGCACCTGATGAGTTTAAGGCATCAGCCTCTTCTGTTAAAACTCTTCCTTTGTTCACTTTTCTTTTGTTTCCTTCCTTCCATCCTCCCTTCGTGGGGTTTCTCTGTGTCTTTGTAGGGGATGGAAAACCAGAAGGCTGAATGCCCATCTGTAAAGGAGCCAGTGAAGGAGAGGAACGATGGCTCAAAGGAGCCCCAGTCCCCATTGCCTTCTAGCAAATGGTACAGAGCACTTTTGTCAGATGTAACAAAGCACATGACAAGCTCTACATGCCTCTTCCACAGGAAAATCTTTCTGCTGTAGATGACAAGTGCCAGAGATTGTTTCCTTTCTCTACAAATGCTCTAGGATAAAAAATGTCTCCTTCTGCATTGTGTTGAACACAACTTCTCTAGAGGGCTTTCCACAAAAATTGGGCAACAAAAAGATACCCATTGGCTGCAGCTCAGATGATCCAGTGCAGTGGCAAGGGCAGTGCTGTGCAGGTTAGGAGAGGCCAGAGTTTCTGCTGCCTGACTTGAGACAAGTAAATTCAAACAGGTTTTTTTTTTATCCAAGTGGAATGATAAATAAAACACCCTTTTTAGATGGGTGTTTTGATGAGAAGTCCCAGTCTAAAAGCAAGATGCCATTCCCCAAACAAGCAGTTCCCATCCATGTGGTTTGGCTTGGCTGAATCATGGTTTTCTTACCCTCAAACAGTGCCAAGTTTGAGTAGTAAGGAGCAAGTCAATTCCTGAGCCATTTTGGTCAACAGATGTTTCAATGTGGGCTTTTATCTTGGTATTCCTTTCCTTCATAGAGTTTGCTTGATGGACAGCATGTTAGGTTTATTTTCCCCTGTGCTGCAATTATCATTTAAGACAGGAATTTGGTCCTTGGTGTCTCTTCATGCCACTGGCAGACCTACTTCTCCTCTGATAAGAGAGAGAATTTATTGAGCTCTGTCCTGCTCAGCGGTAGCAGGAAAGTGACCACATGCCTCAGTAGCATGGCTAGCATTTTCCTGTGCTCATGGAAGAGACAGGTTGATCCAAGGGGATTATTCCCAGAGGGTTTGTTAAGCTTTGCATCTAGTCTCTAGAGAAGAAAAGGAAATGTGAGCATAGTCGTGGGATGTCTGGCTTCCGCTTCTATCTCTGTTACTGATTTTCTGGATCCTTCAGATATATCCCTGTTCACCTGTTCAGATGCATCTGAACTACTTTTCCAGATTGTCATGCCTGGTTGTAGAGACACTTCTCCAGAGTGATGAGTTTCCTTACTATAGGACACACACATGCCATATGAGGAGGCATTTAAACTTGGAAGTAGTGTCTTCCTTTCTCCACAAAGCAATGTGACCTATGTGCCTTGGAAGGCATCTGAAGATAGATCAGATGCATCTCATCATTGGTTTTCCTGAGTGAGCAGTGGTGAGAATGTCACTTGCAGATTGTCTCCCGTAATAATTGTCATGAGGTCCACGTTGTTCTTCAGAGCTTCATGATTTTCTAGCTTGAAGTCATTAGGAAAGCTTGTCAGGATGTTTGGCTCACAATTAACTGAAGGTATTATGGGCAACAGCTCCTAATTTGGTTTTGTTTTCCAGGGTGAAGTCTGCCCCTGGTGGACACCTCCTCCACTGTGCAAAAGCCCAGATCACATTACCTGCAGCTGTGGAAGGAAGGGAGTCACTCCAGAAGCTTTACCACCTCCTGGAAGCCAAGGGGTTTCAGACACGGATGGAAGGAGTGGCACTTCTCCTAGACCTGTGCAAATCCAGCCCCCAGCTGATCTCCACTAACATTGTCCAAGTATGTAGGGTATCTTCATTTTTCCTTTCCTTTTGCTCCTTTCCCAAGCCTGCAGAAGAAAGTTAATTCAGTGTGTCTTGGCACTACATCCTGGCTTTTTGGGACTGGCTAGTCCCTCTTACCCAGAAAAAATTTAATTCAGGTCCAGGCTTCAGGACAAGTTATTTCAGTCCAGCTGTATTTGTCTGACAGGTGCCTATTGCTGCCATTTATCAGATGATGGCAGAATTTTCTGCTGATGTAACTGCTGCTGTCTCCTACTGCTAGTTGGGTGAAGTGAAGGGAATCCAGCCATTGAAAGCCTGGCAATTATTCTCTACACAAAAAATAGTTTTTCATGGGGAAGAGAAGCTTCAGGCTGGGTTGGTTTAAACGAAATGTTTTTAAAAGGGTACTTCTGTAAACTCCATCTTGTCTTGCTCAGGCAAAACTCTGGCTACTCATTTCCAACCTCATCCCTATTCCTCTTGGTAAAGATGGTGCTCACTCTTCTTGGGGGGGGTGCTATTTTTCTTTGGAAAAGGAGGAAAACAGCTAAGGACAGATCTATCCTTTCTCTTCCCAGTAGCTGTTTTTTATCCCTTTCCAGAAAATGGTGCCTGATAATGTGGCTGTCAAGGGACTGAACCTGCTCTAATGAGAGCTGTACAGCACATTACATTTCAGAAATCCACCTGTTAGAGAAATGGTCTGGATCCTGGAAGAGTTGATCAGAGGCCTGTCCTTCTCTAGACACAGGTTCTGAGACAAACAAAATAAAGCTTAAATTTCCTCCAGCCATAGTTTTGATAAAATCATAACTGCCCTCAGTACTTGAGGCAATTATATAGAAGAATGGGCACGGTAAATATCTGCTTCCATACTTGTAAAGCAAAGGTAGACTTTTACAGTAATAAATGGAATTGATTTAATGATTTATAGATGGAGAGAAATATCATAGGAACTTTTCTGTCCCCAACCAAACCTCTTAAAAACGGGAGAAAATCTTTCCAGCAGCATCAGATTGAGCAACCATTCCAGTGAGTGGCCCACAGGAAAACAGTGAAATTGTGCAAGCAAGGGCTGACCTGACAGAAAGGATCACTTTCATCTTCTATATTGCCAAGTGCTCATTTCTACATCCTCTCTTCAAACGAGGTCATTTTAATCCAGCTTTCATGTTGTTTGTTCTCTTCACAGATTTTTGATTATTTTGTCCTGAGAATAAATGACACCCACAAGAGAGTGAAGGAGAAAGCACTGGACGTGCTGGCAGAAATCATAGGACTCCTGGAAGGTGCCCTGAACCCGGTGATGAACTGTTTGGTGGAAGGGATAACAAGGAACCTGAACGCAAAGGATTCCGGGGTTCATGCTGCAGCTGTGAAGGCACTGGACAAATCTGTTACTCATTTAGGTAAGGCTAAGCCCTGACATGGACTCTTCTCAACTGTGTCTCTGTCTGTCCCACACAAGAGAGCGCTGAGTGCCTTGGGAGCTGTTGTCTGTGGAACGCTCCAGCTGACACCCACCAGAAGCTGTGCTGGTGCAGTCCTTATGTACCAGTCCCCAACAGGCTGGAATGTGCAGCAGCATTTCCCAACAGTCCCAGGCTCCCTTGGCTCTGTGCTGCTGGTCTGAAGAGCAAGTCGTGGACTAGAACTTTGCTACAGTTCAGAGACAAAGGGGTTTTGGAGTTTGCTTGGGCCCCATCTGACTTCCCAAATGAACAGCTTTCCTGCTGGTATGAAGGGACACAGGCCCATCAGAGCTTCTGCAGAGTAGCCACCTGGAAGGCTCTACATTAGAGGCATTAGCTGCCTATTTCCCACTTTTCTTCTTTGTCTTCTTTTTCCAAAGACGAACTGGTGATTCACCAAGTTAATTTCTTTAGAACAAACAGGTCTCAATCCAGCTGTCAATGATGCCTTGTTCCAGATGTTGTTTTGCATGGGGCAAGATGGCAACAGCAAATACCTGCATAGGCAAGGGCTGCTGTAAATTCCTTTGCCACACAGATTTATGTCAGCTCTGAAAATGCCACACTGGGGGAATACACCTGAAAAATGGAGTGTTGAAGAGGCAGGTCTTCAAGGGGAGTTTCCACTTTCTCTACCTCAGCTGCTCTGTGAACTGACAAACTGCCTGACTCAGTGCCTTTCTGTGTCCCAATATGGGTTTCTTCCTTTTTGCTCTGGGATGCAAAACCTTTTCAGTGCTTCCATGTGATTGAACTGTTGAGGTCCCTGATGTGAAATATTTTAACATAGCTCCTGGTACAGCAGACAACTTTGGATTTACAAATGTGAAAGGAGAGCTTTTCTTTTGGAATTTAAAACTCTGCCAAGTAGGCTGGAAGGAAAGACAAAAAGGATTCAAAAATAAGCAGAAGTTTATTTTATTGTATAAAATGGGGTTGCTCCTCCTCTTTTCCTCCTCCTCACTCTCCTTTCTGCTATGACCTCACACAAGTGAGCAGAAACGTGTGTTTCACTTGTAGATGAAGTGTCACTGATGAAAGAGCTCAGCCACCAATGGAGCAAACTGAGTGGCCAAGCCCTGCTGGATGTCACAGAGCATATCACAGGTATGGCCTCCCCTTCTAAGGCAAGAGGTCTCTGAGGGAGTATTGACAGGGAATGCCTGTGAACAGGCAGCAGACTAGCTCCTCCTAATCAGGAGGGGCTGAGCTTGTCCCTGCTGCCCAATAGCCAAGGCAGGTGGATTTGGCAGGTTTTCCCTGGTTGCTGCAGAGCTGGGCAGCATCTGAGATGGGGGCAGCGCTCAGCCTCAGGGCTGAGCTCTCACTGGGGCATCTCAGAACCCACCTGCAGGAGAGGGAGGGGCTAAAAATACCCCAGCTGGCTCCTCTCTTGGAAGCCTGAGGATGTCTGTGGTCCTTAAGGGAAAATGGTGGCAAAAGCTGTTTCAGGGAATTGGTTTGTTTTGTTCTCACAGAATCCTTGTTTTTCTCCTGCAAAGTTTTGAAGCTGAAGAGCTGGCAGAGCCAGGGGGTCACAGCTCAGGTCAAAACTCAACACAGGTCATAGAGGCACAGATTTAGTGCAAGGCAGGCTTTGGGGGCACGGGGGCAGAAGCAGAGTGCTGGGGCTCCCTGCCTGTGCTGTCCAAGTGGCACTGGACTGAGCAGTTCAGGGTGTGCAAACTGTGTCTTCCTGTGTCTGCACTGTCCAAAGTGCTACAAATGCAGCTGATAATTGATTCCTCAGAGGAGCTTGCTATGTCAGCAGTAGCCAAGGAATGGAAAAATTATAATCTCAATAGATAGTAGAGAAGATAACTGATAGCCTTGCATGAACTGGGGCTAAATCCACTGCTAATTATGCCAACATCTTTAAATGCAAGGTGTAATACACTTGGTGTCTTCACTGGGAATCTCAAAAGGGCATGTTCAATGATTAGGATGTCAAAGGCCCTTTAAAGAACATTTGAGTAAAGTAGATCTCCAGCAATAGGGAATTTAGTTTTGCAGTTATTTTGATCTCTTTTTCAAAGAAAGGAATTAAGCATAAATTAGGACTGCTTTAGAAAGAGCAGATGTTCTCTCTGAGATTTAGTAGGAACAGACAGCTGTTCCTTCCTCATGTTCCGTAGTCACCAATTTCTTAAATGACATTTAAATTCAAATGAACTCCCAATATAAAATGGGTACCATAACCCTTTTTCTGCTTAGCAGAATTGGTTTGGGGTACTTTCAGGAGATGTT
The DNA here is from genome assembly GCF_027887145.1 of Ammospiza caudacuta. NCBI lineage: Eukaryota > Metazoa > Chordata > Aves > Passeriformes > Passerellidae > Ammospiza > Ammospiza caudacuta. The sequence continues at coordinate 72,896,352 of NC_080632.1, read as the reverse complement.
TCAGTGTTGAATTGTCACATTAAGGTGCTGGTGGATTAACATCATAGAGAAAATGAAGTCTCTTCCACCACAGAATAATAAATGGCTACTGCATAACATTTTGCCTGATCAGAAAATAAGAACGGTCTCCAGAGCATATTTCAGCTTTTGGTCTCTCAGCCAAATCTGCCATGCAAGAAACCTGTTGGTAGTCAATTTTTGTCTGTGTTTGATATAGTTCAGAAAATGAGCAGAGAGCAGATTTCAGAGACAATGATGTTAGGGAACACTTGTGTTTTGGTTAAATTTCAGTCCCCTGTGTATTATTTTTCTCTCTCTATTGCCCCTATTTCAGTGGACATGATAAGGGAAAATGCTATTAACATTGAGAGGGGAAATGCCATAAAAATGTGGAGATGCTCAAATGCCAGGGCAATGGGGTCTGAGTAATTCTTTAAGACACCCTGAGGTTTGCCACAGCTCTTTGCTGGAAGTCACAAAAGCATTCTGCTAAAGACACCAGCTAGTCACTGATCTTTCTCATCCAGCTGTCAAGCAGCAGCCATCTCTGGTGGGCTGGAGTTTTGAAGTGTATTCTAATACTGCCCTTTGCTGTGTGCCACAGATCAAAAGCCAGATAAGACTTTTGCCTCTTGTCATCAAAGTTACAAAAATGGAATAATCTCTTTTATTAGAAATCTCTCAATTGCCTCTCTAGGGCGCATTTCCAAATCTTCTGTGTGGGTTTAGACAACTTAATGGAAAAAAAGGAAGTTTGACATTTCAGTCGTTGTTCACGCCGAAACAGATTGTGAAATGATTTAGTAAAGGTACAAAATCTGCCACAGGCTCTGGTTGGAGAAATTAGTCCTGAGGGGTTGGTGGTTCTGTTTCAAGGATGATCAGCTGCAATGCCCATTTCTGGGTAATGGGGCTCTGAGTGCTGTTTCACTGATCTTGGCCAGAGAGGCTCCCAAGAAGCAAAAGCAGAGGTAGATCCTTGTTTGCATCGAGGCTGGTGGGTAGGGAGCTGTGTGTCTGTCCCGGCAGTGCTTGTGGAATGGTTTTATGCCAGGAGCCCTGAAATGGTGCAGCGCTACGCCCTGCCCGTGCTCTGGTCCTGCCTGGAGAACAAGGTGCTGCCTGTGTGAAGCGCCAACGTCTGCGCTGTGGTCACCAAGCTGGCCTGTGCCCTCTGCAAGGTGATGAGCACCCAGCTGATCAAGTGTGCTGACAGCAAGCCTCCACAGGTGCAGCAAAACCTCTCCAGCCTTTTGGGCTGGTGAAGGTTTGATGTTCTCCAGAAAGCTGACCAAGTGCTGAGTTGGACACCACCGGATGTGACATTTTAGCTGTGCTGAAAATGATAAAACACTAAGGAAGGGCGTGCATCTGCCCCCGCTTTGCCCATCACCCTTCCTAGTCATGGCATGGGGGGCCTGAAGCAACTCCAGACTGAGGACAAGTTGAAGACCAAGCATGGATCAGCTTCACACAGAGGTGAGGTGGGAGCCTGGCGGCTCTCTGCTGGGAAGAAGGGTCTTGTGGCAGCCCAGAGAGGTGTGCACATTGCCAAGGAACAGTTGTGCCCTGCATGTGTCCCCTGCAAGGAGCTGTGCTGCTGCCAGTGCCCCTAGAGCTGTAGGGCTGCTGAGCTGTGGGGAAGGGAGAGGAGCAGGAGGGTGCATGTGCATCTGAGGCATTCCTGGAGAGCACAGGGCTCTGGGCTCCCTGCTGTCCCAGGGCAGCCCAGAGACCAGGCTGTTCTTGTGGTATCTTTTGGGAAGTGGGGCAGGGTTTTGCCCTGGCCTGCTTCAAGTTTCTGCCATCAGGGGCATGTTTCCCTGCGCAACTATTTATAAATTTCCAGGATATGTATCCCATGAAACATGTACCTTTAGCTGCTTTAGGTTTACATTGCAGCCTCTGTTACACTTTGTGTTTCCACTTTGCAGGCCTGACTGGCTACACTCTTTACCAAGAAGCCTTCTCTGCACGCTTCCTGTTGTCTCTTCACCAGGAAGTCCTTGCATCCTGTTGGAAGAGCTGTCATTCCTCCAAGCACAGGAAGAAGCTGCCGCCTGTGTGAAGACTGAAGATTAGAATTTATATGTTAGGCTTTACAATTGCAGGTGTACCTATGTTCAGATTTTTAGAATTGTAGTTTTGAATAACTGTGTTTTCATTGTATCTTGAAATTTTGATTACTTATTTTTAATTGTATTTTTCTTTGATGATTTAAAAAAGTTAAATAAATGTGGCATTCACATTCTCTAAACAGAGAGAGAGAGAGAATTCTCTCTCAGAGGATTTTTGCTGGAGAAGCACAAAGAGAAGAAGAGGAAACATTTTTTATCTCTGCTTGCTGCTCCTGTTGTTTTGCACATGTGGAATGTGTTAGAAAGATTGTTTACTTGAATTGAGTTTCTAATTGGATTCCGGTGACGGTGGTTCATATTAATTGGCCTATTGGGTCAATGCTGTATCCTGGCTGTCTCCAGACAGTCACAGGTTTTTCTTTAGTATTATTTGTAGTATAGTGTTCTTTAATATAGTATAGTATAATAGAATATCATGTACTTTTAATAAAGCAATTGTTTAGCCTTCTGAATCAATGGAGTCTATGCCAATCATTCTCTGGTTGGGGGTGCCCTGCTTTTCGATAAATAAATAAAATTGAAATGAACCAAAAGGAGAATGTGAGACCAGGACCTGCTAGCCTAGAGGTTATGGGAGTGCAGCTCACTCGATGTGACAGTGTCTCACCACATGCTTTCCTCATTGGGCCGCTCTGCTTCCTCTTCCACCATGGCTTCTTTGTGTCATTTGTGCTGCTCTTTGTTACTTGGCATTACAATGGGACCACCTGTTCACATGTTTGGGGGACAATGGACCCAAAAGATCCTGTCCAGTCAAAAGTTTTCCTTGTAGATTTATTCTGTGCTCACCAAAGGCCTGAGCAAAGAAACCAAGAGGAGTGTGCCCAAATGGCAAAGCTTTGCTCCTTTTCCATCTCACACAGATCTGGCTCACAGGTGTCTTCAATCACAATTTCATAGGTAAGATGAAGTTGTGTATTTCACTGGAAAATGATGCACAGCTTTGGAAAAGTCACCAGTATGTATATTTACCCAGGACAGCAGTCTAACTGTGTTGTTTGCAACTTGCTTGCTGAGGGATGAGTGGACTGTGAGGCCAATAATGAGTGACAAGGGTTCCTCCAATCTATTTACACTCCACTGGGTGCCATTCAGCCCAGAGCTAGGGGATCATTTGTTCCCATGGACCAGTGCTTGCCAGGGTAATGAATTCCTGCATAGCTGGAACAAGCAATTCTGTATTTCACTCCAGCTATTGGTGGGCTGCATGATCATTGACAATGCTGCCTTTCCAGAAATTATTCTACAGTTTCCTTTCATAGTAATTTGAAGCTTTTATACTTCACATTTCAATTTGCTTTGCCTTAGGAAAACCACTTCTGGGCCCAGAGCATTCTGTAACCTTTTAACAGCAAAATCCTCATGGCTGCCAGCTTCAGATGTTACAGAAGGAACTGCATGTGAATGGGTTAATTGGGTTTTCTGCAGGAAAAACTCTATGTGCCACGTGCCTGCATGTGTTTGCTTAGCTATGGGTCTAGTCCTGGCCTAGTAAAGCCCAGGCAGGGTGGCATGTTGCAGGGAAAACTGCTCCATGAGCTTATGGGGTTGCCATCAGCAGCAGAGTGAATGTGTCCTTTGGGGATTTCTTTGGAGACAAGATTGGGGGCCTGCTCCATGCCACAACAGTCTCTTAGATCTTTCTAAAATATCCTAAAAATGGCTGTGAAACTTCACATCTCCTTACACAGCCAGTGGTTGAAGAGGGACATTTTTGGCCCTCCTCAAAGCTACTGCTCTTGCACACCAAGAAATATGAACATCCATAAACAGCAATGATGCATGATGCATGGTCCTCCTGCCGCTGCTTCAGAGCTCTGCGAAGGGCAGAGCTGGGGATTACCAATGTGAGCACTTAATTAGCATTTCATGCTCCTTCATGATATCCAGATCTCAGAGCTTTTAGTTTCAAAGCAGCCACTGTACTGGCTCTAGGGAAGAAGAGTAAATGGAAAACAGACACTGCCAGCCTTGCAGGGGTGTGGGGGAAAACCTGGAGTGTCTGCATCAAAAGATGAATGGGAAGAGTGTAATTGCCCAAGCCAAAGCTTCATTAGGAGAGCAGGATAAGTTCTTTACTGCATGCTTGCATGAAAATAATTTGGGACCTCCATTCTGTATCTCATGCAGAAAAGAAGGTCTTAATAATACCATGCTACTTAAAAACACAGTGGGATGTAGCTCTGTAGTGGTTCACAATGAAGCAGACTGCCTGCTTTGTCACTGCCAGCCCTGGTGACCCTGCGAGGGACTGTAGTGTATCCCATGCCTGTTTTACCTCCAAGGAAAGCTTGGTTTTGCTTATTAATGTGGAATAAATACGAGAGTAATAAAATGGACAGTTAAGCAGGTCGTTTTGGAGGACAGGCTCTTGGTTTCACACGTCAGTCCTGTACCTTGTCCTCCCAAGGCTTGTCACTCATCATGAAATATTCCAATATAGAAACTCAGCTCTCATGTTACATCTGAATAAAGTTGCATCAGATCATCAAGAATTCTGCAGGCAGGATCAAGACAAAAGCCTTCTGCCTCCCACTTTAAGCTGTCCTGGAATTCTGCAGCCCTTTCTGAAAGCTGCTGTAGGCAGAGAGTTTGTAGTTGTTTTTGTGGCCTTTATGAAAGATATGTGTGTCAGTCTGCAGGGCTCTCCTGGCAGAAATCTGTTTGTCCAAGCCCAGGGATATGGTGCTGGCAGAAGCGGAGCAGCCCTGCTCCCAGCCCGAGAGTCTGTGAGCTGAGCCACACCGGGGAGAAAAGACACTGAGGGGCTCCAGCCCAGCTGCTTCACCTGCCGTGCCCACTCCACGGAGCTCTGCACTGGGAGAAGGTCAATGCTGGACAAGCCACTGAACTTTCATCTGCTGCTGGAACTACTCCATGATAGCTCCTGCTCTTCCTGAAGGAGAACCCAGTGCCATCTTGTAACGCATGTCCTGAGGGGATTTTTCTCTGGAATTTTGGGTCTTTGTTCCAGTGGGGGGACGGTGAGGTCTGACAGTTTGATATCTAGAAGCTACTGGCCTTTTTTCTTGCTTTTCAGGCATTCTGCTTGTTAATAAAGTGCTGTTTTTTTTCCCAAATTTCATCTATTAGTATTCATTTCTTATTGCTGTCAAAGCAGCCCAAGTTGGCACTGGTGCCAGCATGGGCCTGGGAGGCATCCTGCACAGTGTGGAATTTCTGGAGGCAGCAGCCACTTCAGGTCACAGGCCCCTGAAAATCAACACCAGCCCTTTTCCCACAGAAGAAAAGAATTGCTAAGCCAGTCTTACTGGATAACCAAGGAGGCAAAGGGTATGTTAATTAGAAGAGGTTTTTATGACTTAGAGCAAAGGATAAACCCACCTCAAACAAGAAGGTGTTTTTACCAAGAAGAAAGATAGCACAGGCAAACAAGTCAGCAAAGTTACAAGTAGAAAAATGGTCTCAGAATTTCCACTGCAAGAAAACTGGAAAACAACTTCTAGCTTAAACTGTGACATACTAACTTTTAGTGACTGGAGACTAGTAACATAAATATGGTAATTATAGTAGTTATGATAGACTATAGATAATAGTTAAGGTATAAATTGGTTCTATTGTATTAAGATGCTCAGCAAAGAAAAGTATATAATGCATTGTAACCAAAACCAAAGGGTCTCCAGGCCTGCCTACAGCTGGAGCTGACAGCTGTAGGCACAGGCTCTGTCACCCGTGTCACCTGGACTGCTGTAACATCTTGGATGGAATAAACTGCATTTTGGAGAGCTGCTTGGAGTCCTGCATCTCTCATTTTGGCTCTTACAGGAAACGATGGTTCAGTCTGAACTATCTCAGACATGGGCACAGGCTGGGAGAGGAAATCACTGAGAGCACCAGAGCAGAGAAGGACTCTTGGATTCTGCTGGATGAGAGACTGGACCTGACCCAGCGGCGCATGCTGGGAGCCCAGAAAGCCAACTGCATCCTGGGCTGCATCCAAAGCAGCGTGGGCAGCAGGCTGAGGGAGGGGATTCTGCCCCTCTGCTCTGCCCTTGTGAGAGCCCAGCTGCAGTGTTTCATCCAGCTCTTCTGGGGTCCTCAGCACAGGAAAGACACATGGACCTCTGGAGGGCTCCTCCTCCTCCAGAGGAGGCTGTAAAGATGGTGAGAAGAAATGAGCCCCTCTGCTACAAGAACAGGCGGAGAGAGCTGGGCCTGTTCAGCTTGGAGAAGACTCAGGGGGGACTTCATTCCAGCCTTCCAGTACCTGAAAGGGGCTTAGGAAAATGAGGGAGAGGAACTTTTTATGTGAGCATACAATTACAGGACAAGAGGCAGGGGTTTTAAACTGAAAGAGGGCAGGCTTATATTAGATGTTAGAAAGAAATTCTTCACTCAGAGGGTGGTGAGGCACTGCTAGACGTTGCCAAAAGAAGTGGAACTGTTCACTGCCTTACAGCAAGTCTTTAAGCCACTGCCCAAAATTTAAGACTTTGTTGCAAATATTTGACTGCTAACTTTTAAAGTGTTGACCAGAGAGAGCTGGGTACAGCTCTCTGGATACAAGCACAGCTGTTCAGGGAGAAAAAGGCAAGCCGAAGATGTGCTCCCTGGTGATGGGGAAGCAGGGATAGTTTTAGCTGCAGCTTGAATGACAGCTCTGAAGACCCACAGAGCATGCATTCATTCATTCCTTCTGTTCCCTCCGTGTCCCTTTCCAAGATGGATGCCCAGCGGCAGGTGGATCAGAAGCTGGAGGAGAGGGAACACTTACTGCAGAGCAGGATTGGAACAGGAGACAGGGAGCTGGGGCTGCAAACACAGGCCCCGGAAATGAACAAACACAAGGTGAGCAACGTCTTCCTTTCCTCTTGGGCTGTGAGGGGGAGCTTGGGGAGGCAGGGAAGGCTCTGAGCTCTCACTGGCATTACAGAACCTGGTATTCCCTGGTTTTGGATGAGTGTATCAGAAGGCTGAGGAGTCCTGGAGAAAATTATGATTAAAGCACTGGAGACTGATGTTTTGTTTTGGTAAGGAGAAGCAGGTTATATGTTTTTCTGGTAAAGAAAAAGACAGCAGCCTGATGAACTGGGGTGAAAGCTTTTATAGCAAAGATGGGGTAAGCAAAAGGAGATATAGGTGGGGAGTATGAACACTTTTAACAAATTCCTAAGATAGTAAAGTAGGTGTGTTACCAGTAAAATAAGACCAAGTCTTGTGCTGCCTTTGTTGTTAAAGTTTAGTAGAAATGCAGAAATTACATTAAAACAGGCAAAAAGAAAAGCTAGAATATCACTGTGAGGAGAAGCTAGGGAGAATTCAGCAGAGTCACCTGTGCTTAATATGACAATTAGTGTTATTAGGGCATTTGGTTATAAAGTCAGAAGAGAGCTGGTGAAGAGAGAAGATTGTTAGAAATAGGTATCTTGCAGTTCTGTCTAGTTCAGCTATAGAACTGCCTCTGAACAATTTATTAGAGAAGATGTTGAAGCTGGAAGGCTGAAAATACCTTGAGAAGAGATTTGGATGATCACTAGTGTTTTTCTAAGTGATGTGCTTTGCAGCATGCCAAGGTTTGGCTCTGCCCAAAGGAATCTTGAAGCTAAATGATTAAAACTTGTTGATAATAAGGTAATAACAAGGGACTAGAAGCCACTAGAGCTATTCTTCTATGTTTGGTCCTTATATACTGGTTTTCTTTCTCAGGCCATGGATGCAGCCCAGCTTGCAGATGATCTGAAGGCCCAGCTAGAACTGGCTCAGAAGAAGTTACATGATTTTCAGGAAGAGATTGAGGAAAACAGAGTAACTAGAGAGAAAGAGATGTTCAACTTCAAAAGGGCTGAGGTACATATCCTATGCACACTCCTTCAAGATCGGTTTGCCTTGGTGTCCTTCTTGTACATTGAGCTTGCCGAGGGTTTCAGCTGAACTGCTCTTGGTGTCCAGTTTCACTTTGATTTTGGCTTCAGGAGGTCTTGGCTCTTTCAGATTTTGTCCCCTGATAACTGACAATACTTGTAGCATCAGAGAAACATGTTGCCTCTTGGATTATAGAGGATGAAACTATGGGTGGTATGACTTAGCCAGATGCATATCCTCTTTTGTCCCTGAAGAAGCTGATAGAGAATTTACTGCTCCTTCTCTTGGTCTCCTGTTTTTGTGCTGGAAGATATTTCTGGGTTGCGCAGAAGGCTGGAGACCACAAAGAAGCCTGACATGGTTCCCAACTGTGATGAGATCCTGATGGAGGAAAACAAGGATTGCAAGATGAGTACCTGTGTCCCTCAGCTTCCCTTTTTACCTTAGTCAGAAGATGTGCAGACACGCTTCCAGTATCTGACATCTCTCATCTGTACTCTGGCACTGGAGAAACCACATTGTCCTTCTGAGGATTGGAAGGACCTTCATGTTGAGACATCTCTGAGCACAGCAGCTGGGCTGCAGCGCCCCTCACAGCTCTCTGTCAGTGTGTCTGTGTGTCTATGTGTCTGTCCGTGTGTGTGTGTCTGTGTGTGTGTGTGCATGTGTGTGTCTGTGTGCCTGTGTGTCTCTGTGTGTGTCTGTGTGTGTGTGTGTCTGCATGTGTCTGTATGTGTGTGTGTGTGTGTGTGTGTCTATGTGTGAGTCTGTGTGTGTCTGTCTGTGTGTGTCGGTGTGTCTGCCTGTCTGAGTGTGTCTGTCTGTGTGTCTCTGTGTGTGTGTGTGTGTGTGTGTGTGTGTGTGTGTGTGTGTGTGTGTTGCAGGCCTGCCTGACGTGCCCGTGCTGCAGCATGCACAAGAAGGATGCAGTGCTCAACAAGTGCTTCCATGTTTTCTGCTTGGAGTGCGTGTGGCCACGCTATGGCCCCCGGCAGCGCAAGTGCCCCAAGTGCAGCGCGGCTTTCGGGGCCAGCGACTCCCACAGGATCGACATCGGCTGAGGCCTCTGAGCCCCTGCTGCTGCCGAGCCTCCCTCCCTCCCTCTCAGCTTCTGCTGCCTGGGCTGTAGCATCTCCTGGCAGCGGCCTTCAGGGTCTCGAAAGAAACACACTCTTGATCTTGCTTCTGTCCCTTTGGCCCTGTCCCTTTGGTCTTGCCCTCGTTTTTGTGTGTTCTTTGTGCCTGAGAGGAAATTTCCCATCCCTCCCTTTCACACTGCCAAGGTGGGAACGTGCCGCTGCCTTGGTGGGATGGAAGCTGAGCTGCAGCAGAGATCTGTGAGAGCTTCATTTGAGAGCTCTGCTAATTAAATCCCATCAAGGAATGGCACTGCTCCTGGAAAGGAAGAGTTTCTCAATTACCAGGTCCAACAGAGGCCAAGGAAATGAATCTGTAGACTCAGTGGAGCAACTCCTTAGGTACCTGTGATCTTCCTGAGCCTGGGCAAGAACCCCTAAGGGCTGGTGCACTAGGAAACCCTAGCCCCAAACAAACACATCTAAATGTCCAGAAGAGGAGAAAGGAGAGATCTTGGAGACCCTTAGAAATAGCATTCCACTCAGGAGCCCTGGTTGATGTGCTCACCTTCCCCTAGGCTGAGGCATTGCTGTCATTGTCCTTCTCAGAAAAGGGCTTTCAGAATCCCTTTGCTGCAGCTTTACCACAAAGATTAACCGTGTTATGCACAAATTCTTACTAAAGCTATTTTTTGGTTTATTTTTCTTGTTCTCCTGCCTTAGGTACTGTCTGTCTGTTCTCCCTTTCTTTATCCAGTTCTTCAAAACATTTCTCACAAGCTTTAAACTTCAATAGCAGAGACACAATTTCTTCCTTCCTCTCCTTTCAAAATATGCTCAGCTAGAGCAACTTTTGTCCCTCTGGCTGTATCCCCAGTGCCTTATTCCTGACACAACAGGAATAAGGCCCCCACGAGAGCCAGGATGCTGCATTATTTCTGCAGTCATTTTGTCATGGCTGCTGGGAATTCTGGCAGAGATGTCATGTGGCTTAAAGTCTCAGTGCTCCCTGTGCTTGGAGGCTGCATTTGAAGTCTGCTCCTAAACTCAAAATGGGAAGTTTTTGATTTCTTCCTAGGGTGTAGTGTTTTCCTTGTTAACCTAATTTGCATGGAAGGTGCACCTGTCAGAGGTTTGTCTCCCTTCCCTGAAGGAGGGAATCTCCTGCCTTCCTCCATCCCCTCCCTGCAGGAAATACCAGATACAAAGTGAAAGGAGTTCATCACAGGCTCATACACTATTCATTATCTTGCTGAAAACATTCAGAATGTATGAGTAAAGTTTGTAAATGATGAGGAATCCTGAAAAGTGAGAATGAACTGCCTTTCCAAGGGGAACCTGGGCTGCTGGGAGTTCCTGCCATGGTATAAGACCTGTTAGAAGGAATGAGAGTAGAACCCACTCTCTTTTCCCTGGAAGTTGCTCCTGAGATTACAGGTTCTGGCAGCAAGTTGGCTAAAGAATGGTGTGGTAATGCTGCTGGTAGATTTTGGGGTACAAATGCTTCTTCAACCAGGATCTGGCTCATGAACAAACTGTCTGAATCTTCAAACAGCTTTGCTACAGCAGCAAGAGTTCCTTTTACAGCTGAGAACAGCAACCTGAATTGAACAGCCCCAGCAGAGCTGCAAAGCCCTTCTGTCCATCCCCAGTGTCTCTTGTATCACCTTCCTACTGAAATGAGCTTTGTGTGCACTCTGCCCAGGTTGCCATCCCTCTGCTCCTCGTAGGAAATGGATACTTCAAACAATCTGCATTAGTTTCACAGAGGAGTTTTGGAAACTCCTCACATAGCAAGAAAAAAGTCTTGGTTTTGTTTTAAAATAGTAGCTTATTTCAAGCTCGTTTTGGAAGTGACTGGGTTTCTTTTGGTGGATAGAATTTAAACACTGATAAGCAGTGAAAATTTTAGATGGTCTGTTTGCCAGAAATTACAGGAAGAATTCAAATTTACCAGGACTAGAAGTATCGGGCTAAAAGAAGTATTGGGCTATACCTTTATCAAAAGGTTCTCTAATTTCAGTGTCTGATGTGCTGAGGCCCGAGCAGCAAGCCTAAGCCAGAGCTGACTTACAAGATGAATCCTGGGGTCATCAAGCCCATCAGTATTTAGCTAAAAATAGACTACAAAGACACTTATACTAGCTCTGCATAACCTTGTGAAGTTATCTGCAAGAAATGTATCACTTTAAGAAACTTTCCCAACTGACATGAATACGGGCTTCTGTAGGGTTTTTTAGGGGAAACTCCTCCCAGCCCAGGCCTGAGCTGTGGCCGAGGCCTGGCCCTGGCTGGTCGGGAAGTGTGCCACCAGATCCAGCAGCAGCTGTGCTAACGATGCAATCAGGTCACTTTGTCCTGCTCGCAGGTGTTGCAGCATGGGCACGTCAGGCAGGCCTGCAACGCACACACAGAGCTGAGAGGGGCCCTGCAGCTGCTGTGCTTTGGCAGGGCAGTCATTCATCCCCTCAACACAAGGGCAGTGGACTTCAACTTGTGAAATACAAAGCTGTGTCTCCTGTCAGGTACATACAGGCAACATGTGTATTTGTGATTGTGGTATGTGTGGAAACTGACTACAGGACAGTTATAAAGACAAATTCTAATAATAACTAAGGAAAGTAAAGCATGGAAGAAGGCCTTTGAACCTATCTTTTGTTCGCAATTAACCTTTATAAGTCTTAAGTTGATTTAGGAGCATTTGAATTAAAGCGTTAAGGATGTTGCTTTTTGACAGGAACTTTCTGCTTCAAGCTAAGTCTTAAAGAGTTTTGCAATAATAACCTTTTGAAGTATAATTTTAGAATATTGCTTGTAGTAAGGATCTTTGAAACTATAGCTTTAGAATATATATAAAGGAAACATGCTTATCTCACACCTTAACAAAACAGTGAAAAGCAGCTTGAAACAGGAAGATGAACATCAACTCAAGAATTAATAGTTTTGACCAAGGGAAGCTGGGATTTATAATCCTTGCAATTAAAAGGTGGACCCACATCTGGAGAGCTGGACCTCACCAAATGGGATACTTCTTCCTTCTTTTGGAAACCAAACCGCCACCATCCGTGGATACTCCTTTCTGGGATACATCCTGAGAAAAACTAAATCACAATATTGTATAGAATTTTGACGTAAAAATTTGGAATAGAAAGTGCTGAGAAAGCTGATGAGTACCCCTATAAATACCTGTAACCCTCAACTATTGGTGTGCAGTTGGAGGGAAAACTTCCCCCACTGTACCCAGCGCTGTATTGCTCATTCTTTACCATAACAATTAATAAATTGATTGCTGCTTGAATATTGAATATAAATGAGAAGTCAAGCTTCTCATTTATAACAAACTGCAAAGCCTCTCTTTGCAATGGGATTGCTTTTGCACTGCAGCCTCCATGGGCAAGGCCTTTGTGGGAGCAGGGGCCACCCCAGCCTGTGTCCTGAAAACAGAGCCTGGAAAATGAGCAGATCCTGCTGCCTCCTGCTACTGCTGATCCTAGAAGTAACTCCCTGTCAGTTCCTCCAGGGAACTTCACACAAAGTTCCATCATTTCAGCACTTGTGAGATTTTCTTGATTCCCAGTTCTCCAGCCTCCTTCTAGATTTTGGGGCATCTCAGCACTTGTATCCATGGCCCTTCCTTCATCCCCAGCCTGCAGCAGTCACAGTCACTGCTGCCTCCCCCTTGCTGCAGCTCATTTGCCAAAGTGCTGCCAAAGGCAGCGGAGCTGGCTCAGGATCCCTGCTGGCTTCTGGTCTCTGGGATGAGCTTCAGAGGGACACTTGGAGCACTTCCCAAAGAGCTGCCCATGGGAGGGGGTGTGACAGTGTTCACAGGGGTCTGAGGATGAGGGAGGAGACGAGGATCTGACTCCACGTTTCAGAAGGCTTGATTTATTATTTTATGATATATATTATATTAAAACTATACTAAAAGAATAGAAGAAAGGATTTCATCAGAAGGCTAGCTAAGAATAGGAAAAAAAGAATGATAACAAAGGCTTTTGTCTCGGACAGAGAGTCCAAGGCAGCTGACTGTGATTGGCCATTAATTATAAACAACTCTATGAGACCAATCACAGATCTACCTGTTGTATTCCTCAGCAGTAGATAATTGTTGTTTACATTTTGTTCCTGAGGCCTCTCAGCTTCTCAGGAGAAAAAATCCTAAGGAAAGGATTTTTCATGAAAGATGTCTGTGACAAGGCGGGGGGGGGGGGGGGGGGGGGGCGGATTTGTCCTCCCTGGGTGATCCTGCTTGGATTCTGTGCTCAGTGGAGTCCCGGAGTTTTCTCAGCAGGCCTCTACAGCGAGTTCTGAGCCAATGTGGGGCTCTGCTGCCAGCCCAAATCTGCGCTTCCCTTGCCCAGCCTGAGTGCAGGTGGGGCATGTGCTGGGCATGGCTGGAGATTTGCATGGCCAAAATCCTCCAGCATGTACATCTGCCCATGGCTTTGGGTAGCACAAATCACAGAACACCCATCGCAGCCAACAAATGGCTGTCCTTGTTATGAATAAGAAGCTTGACTAGGCCAATATTCAAGCAGCAATCAATTTATTATTTAATATGGTAAAGTATGAGCAATACAGTGCTGGGTACAGTGGGGGAAGTTTTCCCTCCAACTGCACACTGATAGTTGAGGGCTACAGGTATTTATAGGGGTACTCATCAGCTTTTTCAGCACTTTCTATTTCCAATTTTTACTCATCAGCAAATTTCATGTCAAATTATTACATCACAATTCTATACACTATTGTGATTTAGTTTTTCTCAGGATGTATCTCAAAAGGAGTATCCCCAGATGGTGATGGTCCAGTTTCTGAAAGAAGAAAGACGAATCCCATTTGGTGGAGTCCAACTCCCCAGATGTGGGTCCACCTTTTAATTGCAGAGATTATAAATCTAACAACAGTGACGTCCAGCTTCCCTTTGGTCGAAACCATAAATCCTTGAGGTGATGTTCATCTTCCTTTCTCAAGCTGTTTTTCCCTGCTTCAATAAGGCGTGAGATAAGCATGTTTCCTTTATATATATTACAAAGCTATAGTTTCAAGGATACAAGTAATATTCTAAAATTATACTTCAAAAGGTTATTATTGCAGAGCTCTTTATGGATTAACTACAAGCAAAAAGCAACATCCTTAACTCTTTTAATTCCAATGCTCCTAAATCAACCAGGGTTAATTACAAACAAAAGATAGGTTCAAAGGCCTTTTTCCATGCTTTATTTTCCTCAGTTATTATTAGAATTCACAGCTCTCCCATTGTTGGTGTCCACACATTTTGCACTCACAAATACACATGTCGCCTCTTTGTACCTGACACGAAACACAGCTTTGTATTTCACATCCTCAAGGTCTTCCTTGCAGCTGTGACAAAAGTGGAGGCTCTGGAATTGCTTCCAAGGCCTGGCAGAGCTGCAGTCCCGAAGCCCACTGCACTCCCTGCTGGCCCCCTCCATCCCCTCAGCCCCGCCATGCTCTCCGTGAAGCCCCAGCCCCCTTCATTTTCTTCAGCCCCTCACAGTCCTCTCACACCCCTCAGTCCCTTCTGAGCCATCCCGTCCCCTGAGACCCACCAGCCCATCAGCCTGTGCCACTTCCCTGTCACCTCAACGCCACCATGGCCCTCAGCTGCCCCATGGCCCTCAGCTTCCCCACAGCCCTCAGCCCCAGCAGCAGCTCAGGGTCACCGTCCCTTCGGCGCCACAGCCCCCTCAGCCCCCTCTGTCTCACCGTCCTTCAGCAGCTCCTCAGGGGACAGTGCCTGGGGCCAGTGGCAGCTCCCACCGCTCCAGGGACAGCCGGGGCTGGAAGAGCTGCTCCGCCTGGCCTGGCCGCCAGCTCGGACCCAGCACAGGGACAGGGGACGCAGGGGGCACCGGGGGAAAAGCAAGAGGTGAAAAAGGCAGCCGAGGGGGGAAAGAGGTAAAAATGCAGCCTAGGCATACACAGCTCAATCTATGCATCTAAACTTCCACACACCTCTAACTGAATAACTATGCACATTAAATCTATATCTAAGCGCCTAAATGCAAGCATCTAAATCTGGCCGTCTAAATGTAGGCATCTAAATGTAACTCTATAAATATATAAACATAAATTTCAAAATCAAAAAATTTAACTAATTCTGTTCCATCTATTACAATATAGATAAATTTAACTGTCTAGATGTATATATATATGCACATATAAACACACCTCTATAAATCTATAAATGTAACTATATGGATATAGAAATAGAATTGTAGAAATCTATAAATCTATCTATACACTAAGAGATTCCACCTGCCTGATGGTCACAGGCTCTCCCTCTGATCCTTCTTCCCATGCAGGGCAGCCCTCCTGGCAAGGCAGATCAGCTGGAAATCTGAGAAGCAAAGGGAACACTGGGTCAATATTGGTCTCTGTGCATCATTTGTTCCTTTGGAAGTAACTGTCCTTCTATCAAAGGCTGTAAAAGATGGCAGGAAAGGCAGACTATCACTTGGTAATTTGAAGCCTGCTCTTCAAAGAGCCAGACCCTTTCCAAGTGTTTAAAACTTCTGAAGTTTTGAACTATTCCCAATACACTGAAAGCCCTTGCAGTGCAAAGGGCCCCCATGAGAGCTTGAAACACAGACAGTGCCAGCTGCCACAAAGAAGCCCAGCCTGGTTCTTTCTCTGTGCTGACAGAGAGACCTCAGTCCTCACTGAAATGGCTGAATCTGAAGGTGCTGGGAGCTGAGTTATGAACTAGCACCATTCCCTGCCATCTACAACCTGCCCTCGGCAGTGAGCAACAGCTCCTCCAAAACAACCACCAGCTCTGGGTCATCCCAGAAGGAAAGAGCTCTCTATCGGGACTGCAGGCTGCACCAGCTTTGCTCAAGAATGCAGATCCAAAGTGCTCTCTCTCCCCTTTAGTTCTCGCTAATTTAAAGGGGTAAATTCAGTTTTTCCTTGAGCTACTGGATTTGTGACTAATGATTTTCTTTAGCCTCAGAGCTTCTGCTGCTTTTATTTTTAATGTATATTGCTACAGCCATCAGCAGACTGGTGGTGCTACATTGATTCAATGCTTGGAGACAAAAATCTCAGACTTTTACATTCACTTTTTGCTGGGCTTTTCCTCTCTTGCTTCAAGAGTCACTCAGTCACTCCAGAGCACTGACATCCTGCAGCAAACTTATCCATGGACATCAGCACAAAACTGGGACACCTGACTTGGTGACACAACTCCCACAAGGTCAGGTTTATTCCCTGCTCTCATGCCCCAGCAGAGGACTCACTGTCAGAGCCTCTGGAGAAGCGTGGAGGGCAGGGCTCAGGCAGGTTGTGCCTGTGCAGGAGTTGAACTCAAGGCACCAGGAAGCACCAAGCCTGCAGACAGGAACTCAACCCTTCTCATCTCCCTTCCTGCCAGAGGCAGGCTCCGAGCAGCCATCTCACCCCTCTCTAAACCAGTGGCGGCTCTGTCCCTACCAAGCTCCTTGGGCTCCTGGGAATTGTTCCTGCAGCTTTCGGTGCCAGGCAAAGCTCCCTCTGCTGCAGCTCTGTCCACAGGCTCCCCTCCTGAAGATTCAGGGGCAACATTAATATTCCCCATGAAAGAGAAACAGAAAGGAAGAAACCCTTCTCACCACTTACACAAAACACCTTGTCCAACACCTCCATGGCTCACACCTTAATCCCTTGTTCCTAACAAGAACTCTGGGCCCCAAAGCCCTTCAACAGTCAGAAAAATTTGACTTCTGAAACACAGTCCAAAAGCTGTCAAAGCTGACAGTGACAGTGTTGAACATGGGGGTGACACTGAACACATGGAATGGCTGCTAAGGAGGAGTCCTGCCAGCTCCTGGCACAGGGATGTGCTCTTCCCTCCACAGCCCTGAGCACAGCAGTCTCATCCAGGCTGCAGCTTGGCAGGGACAGCATGGGAACACACATCTCTTCCCACAGAGATGCCCAAGAGCAAGGGGACTGAGACCTGCAACATGGACAGCATAGACTGGCCAGTTTGCCCAGCTGAGGATTTCCCAGATGGAAACTGGACTGCAGGTAGCAGCTTTCTGAGAGGACAAGAAAGCTGCAGCTGCAGCCCAGCCCCAGCCACAGCTCTGGGAGCGCCTACACGCATGGCAGGGCTCACACAGCAGCAGCAGCTGCAGCCCTGCCCTTGCTTTGCCTTGGCCTTCCCACCCAGAAGAGGCACAGCCCACATCTGCTGCTGCAACAGAGGCACCTCTGGCATGCCCTGCCCTGCATGGGACACTTGGCCTACAGTGCCACTTCTCCAAACACTCTTCTCTTCTTTCCCATCAAACAAAGCCTCTTAGAACCTACAAAGCTTCCACTTCCTCACCACAAATGCTCCCGCATCAGGGATTCTTCCCAGGAAAAGGAGCACCCAAACTTGGCCAACACAGGCTCACAGCTTTTCATCCTTACTCAGGGATGACATTTTCATTTCCTCTTCTTTAGAAGTCTTGCTTTACCAGGCAAAGCCTTCCTTGTTCATTCACAGCTGAACTCAAGAAGCTTTTCCTTCTCAGCCATGTAACAACATTCACAAGCTCTCAGTCCAGCCCCTTCCTTGCCTGTCCAACGCAGTTGCCCCAGCAGAGGGAGAAAACATCTTCTCCAGTGTCTCAAGCACCATGTCCAGATCCAGGGGTGGCAATTCCTCTTCCCCAGGAGTATTCCACAGCCAGCAGGGGGCTGTCCATGCTGCAGAACCTGCACTGCCAGCTGGAGTTCTGGGGGCTGAAGTGTCTGGGGTGGCTGCAAGAATCCAAACACATTGGTAAGGCTCCAAAATGTGTCTTTGGGATGCAGAGCTCTAGTGCTGCCTTGGATCAAACATCACAGGAAGCACACAGCAACCTCAGTTCCAGAAACGTATTCAGACTTCCCAGGGGATTGGAGGAGTGAGTTCTTCCTCTTAAAAATATTTATCTTAATTGACATGTACTTAGATTAAAGCATGGACTGAAAATCTGATGTAGACACACACACACACACACACAAACCCCTTATAATCACAGCTTTGTGCATCTTCCCAGCAGCTTTGGGATTTGGCTACATTTGGTTTCTCATCACAAAAGACCACAGAAAATGGATTCACCCAGAAAGTACCAAGACCTGCAGACATGCATGCTAAAGTTGTACTGTGAGTTTATTCTATAAACAGCCTTGAGGATGAGGCCATATTCTGCAGCTGCAGCTGTTGTGGGGCACACAGAGCTCATTTCAATGGCACGGCTTGATTTGCAGGGCAGACAGTCTTGAACATCTGCAATGTCCTATCAGAGTCCTAGTTTGGCTTCATTCAAAGAAAGAGGAGAGTGCACCTAACAGTGACCACTTGTTAGGCAATATCTTTCAGCTTGCCGTTGTACCTCTACAGAGAGGCTGTCTGCAAAATGCCCAGATCACCCTCCAAATCTGCAGCGAGGACAGGAAAAGCAGGCAGAGAATCTTTCTGGTTTCAAGGTCCCCCTTCCTAGGTGACTTGACACTTCCTACCTGATTCTCACTTTTGATCTACCCATGATAGAGCACTGCAGGAAAACACTTTAAAGAGTCATTAACCAGGACCTGCTTGGAAAGCAAGGGTAGAAGCTCTTTCCTTCCCTGATGGGCTGCGGGCTGGAAACTGCTGCTCTGAAGATGTGGAGCTGCTTCTCTCTGGAGAGGCCATGGAAGGGTTGTGATGGTCTATGGGTACCAGAGGAACAATGAGCTCAGGTTGGCATTTAAGCTCCATGGGAACCAGCAGAATGAAGAGCTCACAGTGGAGACGAAATTTGCCTTTTCCTGGCTCATCTGATGAAACCCCAAGAAGTCCAGATGAAGCAAACACCTTCTCCCAAGAAGCTAGGAAAACCTCAGAATCCTGAGCGCCTGCACTTAGCCTGGAATGGCATGGAGGCAGCTCTAAATCCTCAGGTGAGGCAGCACTGAGGCCCTGGTATGAGAGCGCTGTGTAGCAGTGAGGGAAGGAAAAGGGAAGCAAAGGGAAGGGTGGGTCACTACTGGTCTTTGGGTGTGTTTCCCTTGGCAGCAACTGTATTTCTGTCAGGGAAAACAAAAGCTCCCTGAATTGTTAAAACTGAAAATCATGGACAAAGCCTCTCAAACTAGTCAAAGTTAGAAAGTGGTATGTTCATTATGCTGGCAGCCGGCACAGGGGAGGGTCATTCCCAAAATGCGTGACCGCTGGCTGGGCTCGGCTCAGCACGGCACAGCCCAGCAGGTTCCAGCAGGACAGAGAAGGGCAAGGCAGGCAGGGAAGGGCAGGGCAGGGCACTGGCATCAGTGACAGGCCCTGTCCCCACGCTGCATCCCCTGTCTGGGTAACCATCGGGGACAGAGAGGAAGGATATTGCTCTGGCTTGGCTGGGGAAAGGATGAAAAGGGGGAGTTAGAAAACATTCATTTGGACTCCTTTTCAGCAGACTAGCTGGTTTTATCTCACCATGTCTGCCTGTCCTTGGCAGAGTTGGCACATTTCTCACATGATTTGGAGTCAGCTACAGGAATGGGCAGCAATTTATTCAGCATTGATATCAAAGCTAAACTGCTGCCCCATGGATGGATGTTGCTTTCTTCAAAGGATTTCTGGCCTAGAGTTGTAGCAAACTCACTGGTGTCTCCCCAAACAGGGTTGCCTTTTTCTTTCCTCAGGAATCACCTCTTCTTTTTCTTCCCCCAGTCTGGGGAGAGCTCCAATGCAAATGTCTCCTGCAGCCAACTCTTGTCACTGTAGACTGACAAAGGAGATCTTGCAGTGGAGAGAGACTCCCTGGAGCTGCTGTGGAGAGCTGAAGGGGGAAGCTTTGTCCCTTAGTCTTGAAGTCTTGTTGGGGAGCTGCTTGTGCTCTTGGGGACGGACACCAGTGCATAAATCCGCATCCCATCCTGCTTCTTTAAACATAGTAAAGACAGGCAAGTGATATATTACCCTTGCCTTAACTACCTTACCTGCAAAAAAATTAACTATTCCCTTTTGTTTCTACTCTTCTTGCTATACTCTTTCCCCCTAACTAAATCTCACTAAAATTTTAACTCTCCCAGTTCTTTTAAATCCTTGATTCATTGGCCTCATCTCCCACGCCAGCCATGTGTGAGCCAATGCCTGGGAAATTCCAATCCTGAGCAGGAGATACAAGGCCTGGTTCTGAGCTGGAAGGGTGAGAAGGATGAGATGCACACCATTTTCATCCAGGGGATGTCCTGAAAGTGCACTGCCTACCTGCCCCTGCTGCAGACAACCACACTCCACCTCCTTCTACTGCTCAGCGTTTTTTAGGAATCCAGGGGTTGGTATGTATTATTTGCTACCGCAACTAATATAATGAATTTGCTTTGCAAGCCCCGTTTTGTCCTGGGTTATTTTGTGCATGGGTCTCCTCCTGAGGCTGTGACAAAAACCAGAATGGACCTACAGGACACTCCTATTCTCATGTCAGTAAATTCTGAGAAGTGATTTAAGTATCAATAATTCAATAAGTATCAGTCAGTAAATCAAATAATTCAGGGGAATATTTAGCCTGTGAGTTTCAGCAAAGTATTGAATACATCTTAGATCCATGGATACAAACTAGTAAGTGAGATTGCTGGGTGTGCACGTATTAGGGAAGTGATTCCCCACACACCCTGTGCTGAAGTCAAGGATTGCCTCTCTTCTAACCCTGAGCTGGCAGCAGGGATCAGGCCCTGCTTGGTAACATTCATTTGGAAGACTTCTGTTGAGCAGGTGAGAATGGTCCAAATGAAATATTTTCCACCTGTTTCCCTCTGGTTTACCTGTTTGAGGGTTAAAATTCAGTGCTGCAGGTGTCCTGGGTGTGTGCAGAGCAGAGTAGCCCCAGAAACCCCTTGGGCTGCCCACAAGTTGCCATGCCTTGTTTCCAGGTGTGCCCAGCTCTGGTAGGAGAAGGAGCCCGCAGCGCAGTGGGCACCGTGCCCTGCCCAGCCGGGGCTCTCTGGCACAGAGCAGCAGCAGTGCCAGCACCATTCAACCCGCTCCTGCCTTGGTTTCCCCTGGGACACAGAAGCCTCTGGAAATCAGCACTGCCAGTTGCATTCCCAGCTTGGAGCAGCTGCTGCTGGCGGGCAGATGCTGCCAGTTCGACTGCTTCCAAAGACAAAGAAAGGCAGAGATGTACATGCACCGGAGCCTGGGCATGTCCAATAAAGGTGCAAATATGTGGGGAGATTTGTTAGGAAGCATTTCAGCTGTGATGCCAATAGTGCCTTCTCTCCTGGTTCTGTGTGTTCTAGACGAGTAATGCAATGGTTGGCTCTGACAATTAAGAAGTAGATGTTATGTGGATGTTCAAATGTAAAGTGCTGTTACTGTAATATATCCTCCCACAGTCGTCTTTCTCCTCCCCCTTATAATCGCCTTGGTAGTCAGGGCATTTGGAGAGGGCTGGCTTGTGACCAGCAGGCAGGGTGTAACAACACCTGACCTCCAGTCAAGATGCAAGAAAGTAATCTCAACTAATGGACTGCAGAGAAAGAGTTGACTGACAAAACTTTTGGAGGGGCTAAGGGTATAAAAGGCAGAGCATCCTTTTTGTAGATGAGCACATGGCTGCTAGTCATGGAGACTCTCAATGCTGCAATTTTTCCTTATTTCATTCCTTTGTTAATGTGTAATATACCTTTAAAATGTTAAAAACCAGAGTAATTTCTCAGATGTGCAACGCTGTGGGCCATTCTCTTGGTCTGGTTTCCTTTGCTTGTGTCCCAAATGAGTACTCAGAGCTTGGAGTTCCTCTTGGATGCCCTGAACAACAGGGTTTGGCCCATGAGGGGAATTTGTGCTGCTTTGTGACAGAGGAGAACTTCCCAGGCTATTTTGTGTTTGCCCTAGGGAAGGTTGCTTATTACTTTGCATAAACTCACAGACAACACAGAGCTGTTCCTGTGTGATGTCAGGGCATGGTTGCCACATTGTCGTAGTGACATCAGAAGGTTGCCTTGGTGCGGGGAAGGCCTGAGTGTCAGAGCAGCCCTAGGCTGTGCTCAGATCAGGAGAAACCTCCTGGTCGTAGCATTTGTCAGTAGGCAGCTGCCCACTGACAAGAGGCTTGAATTTTTAGTTTTTAAAAAAAATTGCAGAAATGCCAATAATTAACCACCTGGCCACTGCAGCTTTTGCTGCATATTTCATTACTTATTCCATTTATTATTTTATGAATTTCGCACGTAAGTAGAGGTTTCTCTTCTGCTTAGGTTAGGGTGTATCGTAACCTGGTTTTTGTATGTCTTCCTGCTTGCTCTTAGTGACTGAGTGTCTGATTTTGAAAGAGAAAGAGCATTAGGATGCCACTGGTTTGGTAAAGCTCCTGTCAAGTCACTCAGCTAAAAAGGGGGTGTCTGTAGCCACAGGGGCAGCATTTGCAAGGGAACCTGCAGGGCTTCAATTCCCTCCACGGGAGAGTTTGTGGCAGCAGAGTCTGTCATTTCCTCAGTTTGCTGGGACAAGCAGGACACCTTTGAAAATGTAGACTGGCAGACCATCTTGGAAGGCCTTTTAAAACTCTGCAGTTTTTTCCCAGAATTCAGGGAAAACTTCTTTCTTTCAACAGTTTGTCTTGAAAGGATCTGACTGTCTAACTTGACCCTTTACTGAGTGCTAAAATCATGCTCTTCCCTTGGCAATTAAATGCAAACTCCAAAGCAGTGAAGGTCTGCTCCAGAGCTGTGGAGCTGCTGCTCTGCTGTTTCACAACAGAACTGCCACAGCTCAGGGGGATTTTGGGGAAGCTTTTCTGGTCAAGCATTTCCAGCAAGTTAATGAAAATTGGTGCATTCAACTGATTTTTTAAAAAAGTACCTCAAGGAGAGGATTTTAGAAGCTGTTTATGTGTTTAGTAGAACAGGAACATTGAGTGTTAAAGAAAAATCTGCATTTTCTTGGTCATGTTTGTAGTCATTTACTGGCAAAACAGGCCAAAGTGTAGGCACAACCAAGAATATTGACCTGACCTATTGCTGCCTGTGTGAATAAAATATGTCTCCTGGAGGGATGCTGCGAAATGGGAAATCATGTCTGTTTGGGTTGACTTGTTCTGTGGAATTCAGCAACCCAGGATGTTTTCTCACAGCATCTGGTTCATTTTCCCTGCCCACTACAGGTCACCTGAGGCGTGGGTTCAGCGGAGCTGATCATGAGGTGAGTGAGAAAGGAACATTTCACGTTCCTGCTGTTTAAGCAAAGTGGAGGAAGCTGTGAACTAGGCCAGAGACAGTAGAATATTGAAGGCGAGATAGAAAGGCTGAAAGAAAATCCATTTTCATGCCTGCAGAAAAAAAATCAAAGGCATAAGTGGTAATTTACTATTTCCATCTCAGAGGTTTAAGGAACTACAAATCCAGATTTGCAGAGAGAACGTTGAATACGACAGCAAATAGGGTGGAGTGATTAACTAAGACCAAATTCCTCTACAGTTGAAGTCCACCATTGATATTAAGTCAGAGTACCTCAGCAATCAATTCCTATCAAATCTTATAATATCTACATATCTATCTATATATAAAAGATGTGCTTGCAGAATAGGAAGGCCATCTTGCAATGGTGCCTGCTCTGTCTAAGGTGAACTGGGCACCTTTGTGGCTGGGGAGCTGCGAGAGACAAAAGGATGCAGGGCTGGCGGCCTTGAGCAGCTGAAGATGAGGCAGCGTGTGGCCAGGGGGCCAAGAAGGCCAAGGGCATGGTGGCCTGTGTCAGCAGCAGCGGGGCAGCAGGAGCAGGGCAGTGAGCGTGGCCCTGTGCTGGGCAGCGCTGCGGCCACAGCTGGAGTGCTGTGTGCACTTGTGGGCCCTGGGAAGCAGAGAGTCATGGAGGGGCTGCAGCGTGTGCACAGAAGGACAGGGGAGCTGGGCAAGGAGGTGCAGCACAAGGCCAGGGAGGAGGTGCTCAGGGAGCTTTAGCCTGGACAATGGGAGGCACTTGAGGCACCTTCAGGCAGACTTCCATCAATCCCTGCATGACGGTGCTCAGCACAAGGGCTGTTTCACTGCCAAACATCTCCTCACTGCATCCAAGGCCTTTAGACACTGGAGCGGGTGGCACTTCCATCTTGGGGTTGGTTGGCTCCTTGTTTTGCTAGGAGGAGAAGGCCTGTTCCTTTTCTTGTTTTTCCAGCAAGCAAAGATGCTTCTGCACAGCGTTTCCTGCTTTTCCCAGCACTGGATGGGATTCTGATCCAGTTTTGGTTTTCCACATCTGCAGCAGCAGTAGCAAAGGCGTTGCTGTGGCATTCCTACTTTTCCATGTCAGCGCTTTCAAGTGCTAAAAGCTCCGTTTTGCCAAGACAACCTGGCTTGCTGATAGCAGCCAGGCAGGAGAAACCACTTCATATCCGTCAAGAGTTCTGTTGAATTGGCCCATTTCAATTTGGTGGCTGTGATTTAGAAGCCCTCTGTCGCTATGAAATGTTAGGATTTTTCCTTAGAAGATATGGTGGTAGATGTAAAAAGAAATGAGGTTCTACATGATAGGAAATGGCCTCTCCCTCGTGCTTGTCTCCTGCCACAGATGACAGAACCAAGAGCCGTCTCTCCCCTGGCTCCCGCTGCTCCTGGAGAAGAAGCCAAAGAGGAGAAAACGGAGGTGGATGACTGCCAGCCTCCATCAGTGCTCTCACCGGAGCCTGGATATTCTGAAGCTGTAAGTGCCAGTTGTGTGTGGTGCTGCCTTTAGTGCAAGGCAGAGCTGCAAGTTTTGGAGCAGCCAGCACTTGGCTGTTGCAGGCTGAGGATGCTGGGTGCTGGAGTCCTGCCAGGAACTCGGGATTTCCTGCAGGCAGCGACCACAGAACTTGGCCTCTGACCTGTCCCATTGAGGCAGCAAAGGGCTGGTGCCTCTGGGAGAGCATCTGGCTGCTTGGCTCAGGGAAGCTCTATCTCTTGGCTTCTGCACTGCTATGGCCAAGGGCAAAGGAGGGAGTGCTGGAGGTGCCAGGCCTTGGTTTGTTTGTTTTCCCTTTTTGGAAAGGTGTGTTTGGCTTGTGAAAGCGGTCTGCACTTTCTTGGAGTAGTTCTTCACTTGTACAGTCTAAGGTGGGCCAGCTGTCTTTAGGCTTTTGATAAGCTGCAAGAGGAGGGTTGTGTGGTCCATGCAGCTGTGGCAGGCCATCCCTGTCCCGCGCGGCCAAAGAAACAAAGTGCGGAGTTGCAAAGCCTTCTTGTGAGGCCAAAAGCAGAAGCGGCCAGTTTCTGTTGGTGCATATTTTGGTGCAGTCTGCAGCTTTGGCAAGTGCCTTGCAGCCTAGAGTGGGGGTGAAGCTGCAAGTCCTTGACTGCTGTCTTGTGTTGCTGGGAAGAGGAAGGCCATCTTGCAAAGGTACCTGCTGTATCTGAGGTTAAAATGGCACCTTTGTGGCTGGGGAGCTGCATGGGCCAAAAGCATGCAGGGCTGGCGGCCTTGAGCAGCTGAAGATGAGGCAGCGTGTGGCTAGGCGGCCAAGAAGGCCAAGGGCATGGTGGCCTGTGTCAGCAGCAGCAGGGCAGCAGGAGCAGGGCAGTGAGCGTGGCCCTGTGCTGGGCAGCGCTGCGGCCACAGCTGGAGTGCTGTGTGCACTTGTGGGCCCTGGGAAGCAGAGAGTCATGGAGGGGCTGCAGCGTGTGCACAGAAGGACAGGGGAGCTGGGCAAGGGGGTGCAGCACAAGGCCAGGGAGGAGGTGCTCAGGGAGCTTTAGCCTGGACAATGGGAGGCACTTGAGGCACCTTCAGGCAGACTTCCATCAATCCCTGCATGACGGTGCTCAGCACAAGGGCTGTTTCACTGCCAAACATCTCCTCACTGCATCCAAGGCCTTTAGACACTGGAGCGGGTGGCACTTCCATCTTGGGGTTGGTTGGCTCCTTGTTTTGCTAGGAGGAGAAAGCCTGTTCCTTTTCTTTTGTTTTTCCAGCAAGCAAAGATGCTTCTGCACAGCGTTTCCTGCTTGTCCCAGCGCTGGATGGGATTCTGATCCAGTTTTGGTTTTCCACATCTGCAGCAGCAGTAGCAAAGGCGTTGCTGTGGCATTCCTACTTTTCCATGTCAGCGCTTTCAAGTGCCAAAAGCTCTGTTTTGCCGAGACAACCTGGCTTGCTGATAGCAGCCAGGCAGGAGAAACCACTTCATATCCGTCAAGAGTTCTGTTGAATTGGCCCATTTCAATTTGGTGGCTGTGATTTAGAAGCCCTCTGTCGCTATGAAATGTTAGGATTTTTCCTTAGAAGATACGGTGGTAGATGTAAAAAGAAAGGAGGTTCTACATGATAGGAAATGGCCTCTCCCTCGTGCTTGTCTCCTGCCACAGATGACAGAACCAAGAGCCGTCTCTCCCCTGGCTCCCGCTGCTCCTGGAGAAGAAGCCAAAGAGGAGAAAACGGAGGTGGATGACCGCCAGCCTCCATCAGTGCTCTCACCGGAGCCTGGATATTCTGAAGCTGTAAGTGCCAGTTGTGTGTGGTGCTGCCTTTAGTGCAAGGCAGAGCTGCAAGTTTTGGAGCAGCCAGCACTTGGCTGTTGCAGGCTGAGGATGCTGGGTGCTGGAGTCCTGCCAGGAACTCGGGATTTCCTGCAGGCAGCGACCACAGAACTTGGCCTCTGACCTGTCCCATTGAGGCAGCAAAGGGCTGGTGCCTCTGGGAGAGCATCTGGCTGCTTGGCTCAGGGAAGCTCTATCTCTTGGCTTCTGCACTGCTATGGCCAAGGGCAAAGGAGGGAGTGCTGGAGGTGCCAGGCCTTGGTTTGTTTGTTTTCCCTTTTTGGAAAGGTGTGTTTGGCTTGTGAAAGCGGTCTGCACTTTCTTGGAGTAGTTCTTCACTTGTACAGTCTAAGGTGGGCCAGCTGTCTTTAGGCTTTTGATAAGCTGCAAGAGGAGGGTTGTGTGATCCATGCAGCTGTGGCAGGCCATCCCTGTCCCGCGCGGCCAAAGAAACAAAGTGCGGAGTTGCAAAGCCTTCTTGTGAGGCCAAAAGCAGAAGCGGCCAGTTTCTGTTGGTGCATATTTTGGTGCAGTCTGCAGCTTTGGCAAGTGCCTTGCAGCCTAGAGTGGGGGTGAAGCTGCAAGTCCTTGACTGCTGTCTTGTGTTGCTGGGAAGAGGAAGGCCATCTTGCAAAGATACCTGCTGTATCTGAGGTTAAAATGGCACCTTTGTGGCTGGGGAGCTGCATGGGCCATAAGCATGCAGGGCTGGCGGCCTTGAGCAGCTGAAGATGAGGCAGCGTGTGGCTAGGCGGCCAAGAAGGCCAAGGGCATGGTGGCCTGTGTCAGCTGCAGCGGGGCAGCAGGAGCAGGGCAGTGAGCGTGGCCCTGTGCTGGGCAGCGCTGCGGCCACAGCTGGAGTGCTGTGTGCACTTGTGGGCCCTGGGAAGCAGAGAGTCATGGAGGGGCTGCAGCGTGTGCACAGAAGGACAGGGGAGCTGGGCAAGGGGGTGCAGCACAAGGCCAGGGAGGAGGTGCTCAGGGAGCTTTAGCCTGGACAATGGGAGGCACTTGAGGCACCTTCAGGCAGACTTCCATCAATCCCTGCATGACGGTGCTCAGCACAAGGGCTGTTTCACTGCCAAACATCTCCTCACTGCATCCAAGGCCTTTAGACACTGGAGCGGGTGGCACTTCCATCTTGGGGTTGGTTGGCTCCTTGTTTTGCTAGGGGGAGAAGGCCTGTTCCTTTTCTTGTTTTTCCAGCAAGCAAAGATGCTTCTGCACAGCGTTTCCTGCTTTTCCCAGCGCTGGATGGGATTCTGATCCAGTTTTGGTTTTCCACATCTGCAGCAGCAGTAGCAAAGGCGTTGCTGTGGCATTCCTACTTTTCCATGTCAGCGCTTTCAAGTGCCAAAAGCTCCGTTTTGCCGAGACAACCTGGCTTGCTGATAGCAGCCAGGCAGGAGAAACCACTTCATATCCGTCAAGAGTTCTGTTGAATTGGCCCATTTCAATTTGGTGGCTGTGATTTAGAAGCCCTCTGTCGCTATGAAATGTTAGGATTTTTCCTTAGAAGATACGGTGGTAGATGTAAAAAGAAAGGAGGTTCTACATGATAGGAAATGGCCTCTCCCTCGTGCTTGTCTCCTGCCACAGATGACAGAACCAAGAGCCGTCTCTCCCCTGGCTCCCGCTGCTCCTGGAGAAGAAGCCAAAGAGGAGAAAACGGAGGCGGATGACCGCCAGCCTCCATCAGTGCTCTCACCAGAGCCTGGATATTCTGAAGCTCTAAGTGCCAGTTGTGTGTGGTGCTGCCTTTAGTGCAAGGCAGAGCTGCAAGTTTTGGAGCAGCCAGCACTTGGCTGTTGCAGGCTGAGGATGCTGGGTGCTGGAGTCCTGCCAGGAACTCGGGATTTCCTGCAGGCAGCGACCACAGAACTTGGCCTCTGACCTGTCCCATTGAGGCAGCAAAGGGCTGGTGCCTCTGGGAGAGCATCTGGCTGCTTGGCTCAGGGAAGCTCTATCTCTTGGCTTCTGCACTGCTATGGCCAAGGGCAAAGGAGGGAGTGCTGGAGGTGCCAGGCCTTGGTTTGTTTGTTTTCCCTTTTTGGAAAGGTGTGTTTGGCTTGTGAAAGCGGTCTGCACTTTCTTGGAGTAGTTCTTCACTTGTACAGTCTAAGGTGGGCCAGCTGTCTTTAGGCTTTTGATAAGCTGCAAGAGGAGGGTTGTGTGGTCCATGCAGCTGTGGCAGGCCATCCCTGTCCCGCGCGGCCAAAGAAACAAAGTGCGGAGTTGCAAAGCCTTCTTGTGAGGCCAAAAGCAGAAGCGGCCAGTTTCTGTTGGTGCATATTTTGGTGCAGTCTGCAGCTTTGGCAAGTGCCTTGCAGCCTAGAGTGGGGGTGAAGCTGCAAGTCCTTGACTGCTGTCTTGTGTTGCTGGGAAGAGGAAGGCCATCTTGCAAAGGTACCTGCTGTATCTGAGGTTAAAATGGCACCTTTGTGGCTGGGGAGCTGCATGGGCCAAAAGCATGCAGGGCTGGCGGCCTTGAGCAGCTGAAGATGAGGCAGCGTGTGGCTAGGCGGCCAAGAAGGCCAAGGGCATGGTGGCCTGTGTCAGCAGCAGCGGGGCAGCAGGAGCAGGGAAGTGAGCGTGGTCCTGTGCTGGGCAGCGCTGCGGCCACAGCTGGAGTGCTGTGTGCACTTGTGGGCCCTGGGAAGCAGAGAGTCATGGAGGGGCTGCAGCGTGTGCGCTGAAGGACAGGGGAGCTGGGCAAGGGGGTGCAGCACAAGGCCAGGGAGGAGGTGCTCAGGGAGCTTTAGCCTGGACAATGGGAGGCACTTGAGGCACCTTCAGGCAGACTTCCATCAATCCCTGCATGACGGTGCTCAGCACAAGGGCTGTTTCACTGCCAAACATCTCCTCACTGCATCCAAGGCCTTTAGACACTGGAGCGGGTGGCACTTCCATCTTGGGGTTGGTTGGCTCCTTGTTTTGCTAGGAGGAGAAGGCCTGTTCCTTTTCTTGTTTTTCCAGCAAGCAAAGATGCTTCTGCACAGCGTTTCCTGCTTTTCCCAGCGCTGGATGGGATTCTGATCCAGTTTTGGTTTTCCACATCTGCAGCAGCAGTAGCAAAGGCGTTGCTGTGGCATTCCTACTTTTCCATGTCAGCGCTTTCAAGTGCCAAAAGCTCCGTTTTGCCGAGACAACCTGGCTTGCTGATAGCAGCCAGGCAGGAGAAACCACTTCATATCCGTCAAGAGTTCTGTTGAATTGGCCCATTTCAATTTGGTGGCTGTGATTTAGAAGCCCTCTGTCGCTATGAAATGTTAGGATTTTTCCTTAGAAGATACGGTGGTAGATGTAAAAAGAAAGGAGGTTCTACATGATAGGAAATGGCCTCTCCCTCGTGCTTGTCTCCTGCCACAGATGACAGAACCAAGAGCCGTCTCTCCCCTGGCTCCCGCTGCTCCTGGAGAAGAAGCCAAAGAGGAGAAAACGGAGGTGGATGACCGCCAGCCTCCATCAGTGCTCTCACCGGAGCCTGGATATTCTGAAGCTGTAAGTGCCAGTTGTGTGTGGTGCTGCCTTTAGTGCAAGGCAGAGCTGCAAGTTTTGGAGCAGCCAGCACTTGGCTGTTGCAGGCTGAGGATGCTGGGTGCTGGAGTCCTGCCAGGAACTCGGGATTTCCTGCAGGCAGCGACCACAGAACTTGGCCTCTGACCTGTCCCATTGAGGCAGCAAAGGGCTGGTGCCTCTGGGAGAGCATCTGGCTGCTTGGCTCAGGGAAGCTCTATCTCTTGGCTTCTGCACTGCTATGGCCAAGGGCAAAGGAGGGAGTGCTGGAGGTGCCAGGCCTTGGTTTGTTTGTTTTCCCTTTTTGGAAAGGTGTGTTTGGCTTGTGAAAGCGGTCTGCACTTTCTTGGAGTAGTTCTTCACTTGTACAGTCTAAGGTGGGCCAGCTGTCTTTAGGCTTTTGATAAGCTGCAAGAGGAGGGTTGTGTGGTCCATGCAGCTGTGGCAGGCCATCCCTGTCCCGCGCGGCCAAAGAAACAAAGTGCGGAGTTGCAAAGCCTTCTTGTGAGGCCAAAAGCAGAAGCGGCCAGTTTCTGTTGGTGCATATTTTGGTGCAGTCTGCAGCTTTGGCAAGTGCCTTGCAGCCTAGAGTGGGGGTGAAGCTGCAAGTCCTTGACTGCTGTCTTGTGTTGCTGGGAAGAGGAAGGCCATCTTGCAAAGGTACCTGCTGTATCTGAGGTTAAAATGGCACCTTTGTGGCTGGGGAGCTGCATGGGCCAAAAGCATGCAGGGCTGGCGGCCTTGAGCAGCTGAAGATGAGGCAGCGTGTGGCTAGGCGGCCAAGAAGGCCAAGGGCATGGTGGCCTGTGTCAGCAGCAGCGGGGCAGCAGGAGCAGGGAAGTGAGCGTGGTCCTGTGCTGGGCAGCGCTGCGGCCACAGCTGGAGTGCTGTGTGCACTTGTGGGCCCTGGGAAGCAGAGAGTCATGGAGGGGCTGCAGCGTGTGCACAGAAGGACAGGGGAGCTGGGCAAGGGGGTGCAGCACAAGGCCAGGGAGGAGTGCTCAGGGAGCTTTAGCCTGGACAATGGGAGGCACTTGAGGCACCTTCGGGCAGACTTCCATCAATCCCTGCCTGACGGTGCTCAGCACAAGGGCTGTTTCACTGCCAAACATCTCCTCACTGCATCCAAGGCCTTTAGACACTGGAGCGGGTGGCACTTCCATCTTGGGGTTGGTTGGCTCCTTGTTTTGCTAGGAGGAGAAGGCCTGTTCCTTTTCTTGTTTTTCCAGCAAGCAAAGATGCTTCTGCACAGCGTTTCCTGCTTTTCCCAGCGCTGGATGGGATTCTGATCCAGTTTTGGTTTTCCACATCTGCAGCAGCAGTAGCAAAGGCGTTGCTGTGGCATTCCTACTTTTCCATGTCAGCGCTTTCAAGTGCCAAAAGCTCCGTTTTGCCGAGACAACCTGGCTTGCTGATAGCAGCCAGGCAGGAGAAACCACTTCATATCCGTCAAGAGTTCTGTTGAATTGGCCCATTTCAATTTGGTGGCTGTGATTTAGAAGCCCTCTGTCGCTATGAAATGTTAGGATTTTTCCTTAGAAGATACGGTGGTAGATGTAAAAAGAAAGGAGGTTCTACATGATAGGAAATGGCCTCTCCCTCGTGCTTGTCTCCTGCCACAGATGACAGAACCAAGAGCCGTCTCTCCCCTGGCTCCCGCTGCTCCTGGAGAAGAAGCCAAAAAGGAGAAAACTGAGGCAGATGACCGCCAGCCTCCATCAGTGCTCTCACCGGAGCCTGGATATTCTGAAGCTGTAAGTGCCAGTTGTGTGTGGTGCTGCCTTTAGTGCAAGGCAGAGCTGCAAGTTTTGGAGCAGCCAGCACTTGGCTGTTGCAGGCTGAGGATGCTGGGTGCTGGAGTCCTGCCAGGAACTCGGGATTTCCTGCAGGCAGCGACCACAGAACTTGGCCTCTGACCTGTCCCATTGAGGCAGCAAAGGGCTGGTGCCTCTGGGAGAGCATCTGGCTGCTTGGCTCAGGGAAGCTCTATCTCTTGGCTTCTGCACTGCTATGGCCAAGGGCAAAGGAGGGAGTGCTGGAGGTGCCAGGCCTTGGTTTGTTTGTTTTCCCTTTTTGGAAAGGTGTGTTTGGCTTGTGAAAGCGGTCTGCACTTTCTTGGAGTAGTTCTTCACTTGTACAGTCTAAGGTGGGCCAGCTGTCTTTAGGCTTTTGATAAGCTGCAAGAGGAGGGTTGTGTGGTCCATGCAGCTGTGGCAGGCCATCCCTGTCCCGCGCGGCCAAAGAAACAAAGTGCGGAGTTGCAAAGCCTTCTTGTGAGGCCAAAAGCAGAAGCGGCCAGTTTCTGTTGGTGCATATTTTGGTGCAGTCTGCAGCTTTGGCAAGTGCCTTGCAGCCTAGAGTGGGGGTGAAGCTGCAAGTCCTTGACTGCTGTCTTGTGTTGCTGGGAAGAGGAAGGCCATCTTGCAAAGGTACCTGCTGTATCTGAGGTTAAAATGGCACCTTTGTGGCTGGGGAGCTGCATGGGCCAAAAGCATGCAGGGCTGGCGGCCTTGAGCAGCTGAAGATGAGGCAGCGTGTGGCTAGGCGGCCAAGAAGGCCAAGGGCATGGTGGCCTGTGTCAGCAGCAGCGGGGCAGCAGGAGCAGGGCAGTGAGCGTGGCCCTGTGCTGGGCAGCGAGCGGCCACAGCTGGAGTGCTGTGTGCACTTGTGGGCCCTGGGAAGCAGAGAGTCATGGAGGGGCTGCAGCGTGTGCACAGAAGGACAGGGGAGCTGGGCAAGGAGGTGCAGCACAAGGCCAGGGAGGAGGTGCTCAGGGAGCTTTAGCCTGGACAATGGGAGGCACTTGAGGCACCTTCAGGCAGACTTCCATCAATCCCTGCATGACGGTGCTCAGCACAAGGGCTGTTTCACTGCCAAACATCTCCTCACTGCATCCAAGGCCTTTAGACACTGGAGCGGGTGGCACTTCCATCTTGGGGTTGGTTGGCTCCTTGTTTTGCTAGGAGGAGAAGGCCTGTTCCTTTTCTTGTTTTTCCAGCAAGCAAAGATGCTTCTGCACAGTGTTTCCTGCTTTTCTCAGCGCTGGATGGGATTCTGATCCAGTTTTGGTTTTCCACATCTGCAGCAGCAGTAGCAAAGGCGTTGCTGTGGCATTCCTACTTTTCCATGTCAGCGCTTTCAAGTGCCAAAAGCTCCATTTTGCCGAGACAACCTGGCTTGCTGATAGCAGCCAGGCAGGAGAAACCACTTCATATCCGTCAAGAGTTCTGTTGAATTGGCCCATTTCAATTTGGTGGCTGTGATTTAGAAGCCCTCTGTCGCTATGAAATGTTAGGATTTTTCCTTAGAAGATATGGTGGTAGATGTAAAAAGAAATGAGGTTCTACATGATAAGAAATGACCTCTCCCTCGTGCTTGTCTCCTGCCACAGATGACAGAACCAAGAGCCGTCTCTCCCCTGGCTCCCGCTGCTCCTGGAGAAGAAGCCAAAGAGGAGAAAACTGAGGTGGATGACCGCCAGCCTCCATCAGTGCTCTCACCGGAGCCTGGATATTCTGAAGCTGTAAGTGCCAGTTGTGTGTGGTGCTGCCTTTAGTGCAAGGCAGAGCTGCGAGTTTTGGAGCAGCCAGCACTTGGCTGTTGCAGGCTGAGGATGCTGGGTGCTGGAGTCCTGCCAGGAACTCGGGATTTCCTGCAGGCAGCGACCACAGAACTTGGCCTCTGACCTGTCCCATTGAGGCAGCAAAGGGCTGGTGCCTCTGGGAGAGCATCTGGCTGCTTGGCTCAGGGAAGCTCTATCTCTTGGCTTCTGCACTGCTATGGCCAAGGGCAAAGGAGGGAGTGCTGGAGGTGCCAGGCCTTGGTTTGTTTGTTTTCCCTTTTTGGAAAGGTGTGTTTGGCTTGTGAAAGTGGTCTGCACTTTCTTGGAGTAGTTCTTCACTTGTACAGTCTAAGGTGGGCCAGCTGTCTTTAGGCTTTTGATAAGCTGCAAGAGGAGGGTTGTGTGGTCCATGCAGCTGTGGCAGGCCATCCCTGTCCCGCGCGGCCAAAGAAACAAAGTGCGGAGTTGCAAAGCCTTCTTGTGAGGCCAAAAGCAGAAGCGGCCAGTTTCTGTTGGTGCATATTTTGGTGCAGTCTGCAGCTTTGGCAAGTGCCTTGCAGCCTAGAGTGGGGGTGAAGCTGCAAGTCCTTGACTGCTGTCTTGTGTTGCTGGGAAGAGGAAGGCCATCTTGCAAAGGTACCTGCTGTATCTGAGGTTAAAATGGCACCTTTGTGGCTGGGGAGCTGCATGGGCCAAAAGCATGCAGGGCTGGCGGCCTTGAGCAGCTGAAGATGAGGCAGCGTGTGGCTAGGCGGCCAAGAAGGCCAAGGGCATGGTGGCCTGTGTCAGCTGCAGCGGGGCAGCAGGAGCAGGGCAGTGAGCGTGGCCCTGTGCTGGGCAGCGCTGCGGCCACAGCTGGAGTGCTGTGTGCACTTGTGGGCCCTGGGAAGCAGAGAGTCATGGAGGGGCTGCAGCGTGTGCACAGAAGGACAGGGGAGCTGGGCAAGGAGGTGCAGCACAAGGCCAGGGAGGAGGTGCTCAGGGAGCTTTAGCCTGGACAATGGGAGGCACTTGAGGCACCTTCGGGCAGACTTCCATCAATCCCTGCCTGACGGTGCTCAGCACAAGGGCTGTTTCACTGCCAAACATCTCCTCACTGCATCCAAGGCCTTTAGACACTGGAGCGGGTGGCACTTCCATCTTGGGGTTGGTTGGCTCCTTGTTTTGCTAGGAGAAGAAGGCCTGTTCCTTTTCTTGTTTTTCCAGCAAGCAAAGATGCTTCTGCACAGCGTTTCCTGCTTTTCCCAGCGCTGGATGGGATTCTGATCCAGTTTTGGTTTTCCACATCTGCAGCAGCAGTAGCAAAGGCGTTGCTGTGGCATTCCTACTTTTCCATGTCAGCGCTTTCAAGTGCCAAAAGCTCCGTTTTGCCGAGACAACCTGGCTTGCTGATAGCAGCCAGGCAGGAGAAACCACTTCATATCCGTCAAGAGTTCTGTTGAATTGGCCCATTTCAATTTGGTGGCTGTGATTTAGAAGCCCTCTGTCGCTATGAAATGTTAGGATTTTTCCTTAGAAGATACGGTGGTAGATGTAAAAAGAAAGGAGGTTCTACATGATAGGAAATGGCCTCTCCCTCGTGCTTGTCTCCTGCCACAGATGACAGAACCAAGAGCCGTCTCTCCCCTGGCTCCCGCTGCTCCTGGAGAAGAAGCCAAAGAGGAGAAAACTGAGGCGGATGACCGCCAGCCTCCATCAGTGCTCTCACCGGAGCCTGGATATTCTGAAGCTGTAAGTGCCAGTTGTGTGTGGTGCTGCCTTTAGTGCAAGGCAGAGCTGCAAGTTTTGGAGCAGCCAGCACTTGGCTGTTGCAGGCTGAGGATGCTGGGTGCTGGAGTCCTGCCAGGAACTCGGGATTTCCTGCAGGCAGCGACCACAGAACTTGGCCTCTGACCTGTCCCATTGAGGCAGCAAAGGGCTGGTGCCTCTGGGAGAGCATCTGGCTGCTTGGCTCAGGGAAGCTCTATCTCTTGGCTTCTGCACTGCTATGGCCAAGGGCAAAGGAGGGAGTGCTGGAGGTGCCAGGCCTTGGTTTGTTTGTTTTCCCTTTTTGGAAAGGTGTGTTTGGCTTGTGAAAGCGGTCTGCACTTTCTTGGAGTAGTTCTTCACTTGTACAGTCTAAGGTGGGCCAGCTGTCTTTAGGCTTTTGATAAGCTGCAAGAGGAGGGTTGTGTGGTCCATGCAGCTGTGGCAGGCCATCCCTGTCCCGCGCGGCCAAAGAAACAAAGTGCGGAGTTGCAAAGCCTTCTTGTGAGGCCAAAAGCAGAAGCGGCCAGTTTCTGTTGGTGCATATTTTGGTGCAGTCTGCAGCTTTGGCAAGTGCCTTGCAGCCTAGAGTGGGGGTGAAGCTGCAAGTCCTTGACTGCTGTCTTGTGTTGCTGGGAAGAGGAAGGCCATCTTGCAAAGGTACCTGCTGTATCTGAGGTTAAAATGGCACCTTTGTGGCTGGGGAGCTGCATGGGCCATAAGCATGCAGGGCTGGCGGCCTTGAGCAGCTGAAGATGAGGCAGCGTGTGGCTAGGCGGCCAAGAAGGCCAAGGGCATGGTGGCCTGTGTCAGCAGCAGCGGGGCAGCAGGAGCAGGGCAGTGAGCGTGGCCCTGTGCTGGGCAGCGAGCGGCCACAGCTGGAGTGCTGTGTGCACTTGTGGGCCCTGGGAAGCAGAGAGTCATGGAGGGGCTGCAGCGTGTGCACAGAAGGACAGGGGAGCTGGGCAAGAGGGTGCAGCACAAGGCCAGGGAGGAGGTGCTCAGGGAGCTTTAGCCTGGACAATGGGAGGCACTTGAGGCACCTTCAGGCAGACTTCCATCAATCCCTGCATGACGGTGCTCAGCACAAGGGCTGTTTCACTGCCAAACATCTCCTCACTGCATCCAAGGCCTTTAGACACTGGAGCGGGTGGCACTTCCATCTTGGGGTTGGTTGGCTCCTTGTTTTGCTAGGAGGAGAAGGCCTGTTCCTTTTCTTGTTTTTCCAGCAAGCAAAGATGCTTCTGCACAGTGTTTCCTGCTTTTCTCAGCGCTGGATGGGATTCTGATCCAGTTTTGGTTTTCCACATCTGCAGCAGCAGTAGCAAAGGCGTTGCTGTGGCATTCCTACTTTTCCATGTCAGCGCTTTCAAGTGCCAAAAGCTCCATTTTGCCGAGACAACCTGGCTTGCTGATAGCAGCCAGGCAGGAGAAACCACTTCATATCCGTCAAGAGTTCTGTTGAATTGGCCCATTTCAATTTGGTGGCTGTGATTTAGAAGCCCTCTGTCGCTATGAAATGTTAGGATTTTTCCTTAGAAGATATGGTGGTAGATGTAAAAAGAAATGAGGTTCTACATGATAAGAAATGACCTCTCCCTCGTGCTTGTCTCCTGCCACAGATGACAGAACCAAGAGCCGTCTCTCCCCTGGCTCCCGCTGCTCCTGGAGAAGAAGCCAAAGAGGAGAAAACTGAGGTGGATGACCGCCAGCCTCCATCAGTGCTCTCACCAGAGCCTGGATATTCTGAAGCTGTAAGTGCCAGTTGTGTGTGGTGCTGCCTTTAGTGCAAGGCAGAGCTGCAAGTTTTGGAGCAGCCAGCACTTGGCTGTTGCAGGCTGAGGATGCTGGGTGCTGGAGTCCTGCCAGGAACTCGGGATTTCCTGCAGGCAGCGACCACAGAACTTGGCCTCTGACCTGTCCCATTGAGGCAGCAAAGGGCTGGTGCCTCTGGGAGAGCATCTGGCTGCTTGGCTCAGGGAAGCTCTATCTCTTGGCTTCTGCACTGCTATGGCCAAGGGCAAAGGAGGGAGTGCTGGAGGTGCCAGGCCTTGGTTTGTTTGTTTTCCCTTTTTGGAAAGGTGTGTTTGGCTTGTGAAAGTGGTCTGCACTTTCTTGGAGTAGTTCTTCACTTGTACAGTCTAAGGTGGGCCAGCTGTCTTTAGGCTTTTGATAAGCTGCAAGAGGAGGGTTGTGTGGTCCATGCAGCTGTGGCAGGCCATCCCTGTCCCGCGCGGCCAAAGAAACAAAGTGCGGAGTTGCAAAGCCTTCTTGTGAGGCCAAAAGCAGAAGCGGCCAGTTTCTGTTGGTGCATATTTTGGTGCAGTCTGCAGCTTTGGCAAGTGCCTTGCAGCCTAGAGTGGGGGTGAAGCTGCAAGTCCTTGACTGCTGTCTTGTGTTGCTGGGAAGAGGAAGGCCATCTTGCAAAGGTACCTGCTGTATCTGAGGTTAAAATGGCACCTTTGTGGCTGGGGAGCTGCATGGGCCATAAGCATGCAGGGCTGGCGGCCTTGAGCAGCTGAAGATGAGGCAGCGTGTGGCTAGGCGGCCAAGAAGGCCAAGGGCATGGTGGCCTGTGTCAGCAGCAGCGGGGCAGCAGGAGCAGGGCAGTGAGCGTGGCCCTGTGCTGGGCAGCGAGCGGCCACAGCTGGAGTGCTGTGTGCACTTGTGGGCCCTGGGAAGCAGAGAGTCATGGAGG
Organism: Ammospiza caudacuta; assembly: GCF_027887145.1. Taxonomy (NCBI): domain Eukaryota; kingdom Metazoa; phylum Chordata; class Aves; order Passeriformes; family Passerellidae; genus Ammospiza; species Ammospiza caudacuta. Next base: position 72,858,321 of record NC_080632.1, on the reverse strand, counting down.
GGCTGCAGCGTGTGCACAGAAGGACAGGGGAGCTGGGCAAGAGGGTGCAGCACAAGGCCAGGGAGGAGGTGCTCAGGGAGCTTTAGCCTGGACAATGGGAGGCACTTGAGGCACCTTCAGGCAGACTTCCATCAATCCCTGCATGACGGTGCTCAGCACAAGGGCTGTTTCACTGCCAAACATCTCCTCACTGCATCCAAGGCCTTTAGACACTGGAGCGGGTGGCACTTCCATCTTGGGGTTGGTTGGCTCCTTGTTTTGCTAGGAGGAGAAGGCCTGTTCCTTTTCTTGTTTTTCCAGCAAGCAAAGATGCTTCTGCACAGTGTTTCCTGCTTTTCTCAGCGCTGGATGGGATTCTGATCCAGTTTTGGTTTTCCACATCTGCAGCAGCAGTAGCAAAGGCGTTGCTGTGGCATTCCTACTTTTCCATGTCAGCGCTTTCAAGTGCCAAAAGCTCCATTTTGCCGAGACAACCTGGCTTGCTGATAGCAGCCAGGCAGGAGAAACCACTTCATATCCGTCAAGAGTTCTGTTGAATTGGCCCATTTCAATTTGGTGGCTGTGATTTAGAAGCCCTCTGTCGCTATGAAATGTTAGGATTTTTCCTTAGAAGATATGGTGGTAGATGTAAAAAGAAATGAGGTTCTACATGATAAGAAATGACCTCTCCCTCGTGCTTGTCTCCTGCCACAGATGACAGAACCAAGAGCCGTCTCTCCCCTGGCTCCCGCTGCTCCTGGAGAAGAAGCCAAAGAGGAGAAAACTGAGGTGGATGACCGCCAGCCTCCATCAGTGCTCTCACCAGAGCCTGGATATTCTGAAGCTGTAAGTGCCAGTTGTGTGTGGTGCTGCCTTTAGTGCAAGGCAGAGCTGCGAGTTTTGGAGCAGCCAGCACTTGGCTGTTGCAGGCTGAGGATGCTGGGTGCTGGAGTCCTGCCAGGAACTCGGGATTTCCTGCAGGCAGCGACCACAGAACTTGGCCTCTGACCTGTCCCATTGAGGCAGCAAAGGGCTGGTGCCTCTGGGAGAGCATCTGGCTGCTTGGCTCAGGGAAGCTCTATCTCTTGGCTTCTGCACTGCTATGGCCAAGGGCAAAGGAGGGAGTGCTGGAGGTGCCAGGCCTTGGTTTGTTTGTTTTCCCTTTTTGGAAAGGTGTGTTTGGCTTGTGAAAGTGGTCTGCACTTTCTTGGAGTAGTTCTTCACTTGTACAGTCTAAGGTGGGCCAGCTGTCTTTAGGCTTTTGATAAGCTGCAAGAGGAGGGTTGTGTGGTCCATGCAGCTGTGGCAGGCCATCCCTGTCCCGCGCGGCCAAAGAAACAAAGTGCGGAGTTGCAAAGCCTTCTTGTGAGGCCAAAAGCAGAAGCGGCCAGTTTCTGTTGGTGCATATTTTGGTGCAGTCTGCAGCTTTGGCAAGTGCCTTGCAGCCTAGAGTGGGGGTGAAGCTGCAAGTCCTTGACTGCTGTCTTGTGTTGCTGGGAAGAGGAAGGCCATCTTGCAAAGGTACCTGCTGTATCTGAGGTTAAAATGGCACCTTTGTGGCTGGGGAGCTGCATGGGCCATAAGCATGCAGGGCTGGCGGCCTTGAGCAGCTGAAGATGAGGCAGCGTGTGGCTAGGCGGCCAAGAAGGCCAAGGGCATGGTGGCCTGTGTCAGCAGCAGCGGGGCAGCAGGAGCAGGGCAGTGAGCGTGGCCCTGTGCTGGGCAGCGAGCGGCCACAGCTGGAGTGCTGTGTGCACTTGTGGGCCCTGGGAAGCAGAGAGTCATGGAGGGGCTGCAGCGTGTGCACAGAAGGACAGGGGAGCTGGGCAAGAGGGTGCAGCACAAGGCCAGGGAGGAGGTGCTCAGGGAGCTTTAGCCTGGACAATGGGAGGCACTTGAGGCACCTTCAGGCAGACTTCCATCAATCCCTGCATGACGGTGCTCAGCACAAGGGCTGTTTCACTGCCAAACATCTCCTCACTGCATCCAAGGCCTTTAGACACTGGAGCGGGTGGCACTTCCATCTTGGGGTTGGTTGGCTCCTTGTTTTGCTAGGAGGAGAAGGCCTGTTCCTTTTCTTGTTTTTCCAGCAAGCAAAGATGCTTCTGCACAGTGTTTCCTGCTTTTCTCAGCGCTGGATGGGATTCTGATCCAGTTTTGGTTTTCCACATCTGCAGCAGCAGTAGCAAAGGCGTTGCTGTGGCATTCCTACTTTTCCATGTCAGCGCTTTCAAGTGCCAAAAGCTCCATTTTGCCGAGACAACCTGGCTTGCTGATAGCAGCCAGGCAGGAGAAACCACTTCATATCCGTCAAGAGTTCTGTTGAATTGGCCCATTTCAATTTGGTGGCTGTGATTTAGAAGCCCTCTGTCGCTATGAAATGTTAGGATTTTTCCTTAGAAGATATGGTGGTAGATGTAAAAAGAAATGAGGTTCTACATGATAAGAAATGACCTCTCCCTCGTGCTTGTCTCCTGCCACAGATGACAGAACCAAGAGCCGTCTCTCCCCTGGCTCCCGCTGCTCCTGGAGAAGAAGCCAAAGAGGAGAAAACTGAGGTGGATGACCGCCAGCCTCCATCAGTGCTCTCACCAGAGCCTGGATATTCTGAAGCTGTAAGTGCCAGTTGTGTGTGGTGCTGCCTTTAGTGCAAGGCAGAGCTGCAAGTTTTGGAGCAGCCAGCACTTGGCTGTTGCAGGCTGAGGATGCTGGGTGCTGGAGTCCTGCCAGGAACTCGGGATTTCCTGCAGGCAGCGACCACAGAACTTGGCCTCTGACCTGTCCCATTGAGGCAGCAAAGGGCTGGTGCCTCTGGGAGAGCATCTGGCTGCTTGGCTCAGGGAAGCTCTATCTCTTGGCTTCTGCACTGCTATGGCCAAGGGCAAAGGAGGGAGTGCTGGAGGTGCCAGGCCTTGGTTTGTTTGTTTTCCCTTTTTGGAAAGGTGTGTTTGGCTTGTGAAAGTGGTCTGCACTTTCTTGGAGTAGTTCTTCACTTGTACAGTCTAAGGTGGGCCAGCTGTCTTTAGGCTTTTGATAAGCTGCAAGAGGAGGGTTGTGTGGTCCATGCAGCTGTGGCAGGCCATCCCTGTCCCGCGCGGCCAAAGAAACAAAGTGCGGAGTTGCAAAGCCTTCTTGTGAGGCCAAAAGCAGAAGCGGCCAGTTTCTGTTGGTGCATATTTTGGTGCAGTCTGCAGCTTTGGCAAGTGCCTTGCAGCCTAGAGTGGGGGTGAAGCTGCAAGTCCTTGACTGCTGTCTTGTGTTGCTGGGAAGAGGAAGGCCATCTTGCAAAGGTACCTGCTGTATCTGAGGTTAAAATGGCACCTTTGTGGCTGGGGAGCTGCATGGGCCAAAAGCATGCAGGGCTGGCGGCCTTGAGCAGCTGAAGATGAGGCAGCGTGTGGCTAGGCGGCCAAGAAGGCCAAGGGCATGGTGGCCTGTGTCAGCAGCAGCGGGGCAGCAGGAGCAGGGCAGTGAGCGTGGCCCTGTGCTGGGCAGCGCTGCGGCCACAGCTGGAGTGCTGTGTGCACTTGTGGGCCCTGGGAAGCAGAGAGTCATGGAGGGGCTGCAGCGTGTGCACAGAAGGACAGGGGAGCTGGGCAAGGGGGTGTCGCACAAGGCCAGGGAGGAGTGCTCAGGGAGCTTTAGCCTGGACAATGGGAGGCACTTGAGGCACCTTCGGGCAGACTTCCATCAATCCCTGCATGACGGTGCTCAGCACAAGGGCTGTTTCACTGCCAAACATCTCCTCACTGCATCCAAGGCCTTTAGACACTGGAGCGGGTGGCACTTCCATCTTGGGGTTGGTTGGCTCCTTGTTTTGCTAGGAGGAGAAGGCCTGTTCCTTTTCTTGTTTTTCCAGCAAGCAAAGATGCTTCTGCACAGCGTTTCCTGCTTTTCCCAGCGCTGGATGGGATTCTGATCCAGTTTTGGTTTTCCACATCTGCAGCAGCAGTAGCAAAGGCGTTGCTGTGGCATTCCTACTTTTCCATGTCAGCGCTTTCAAGTGCCAAAAGCTCCGTTTTGCCGAGACAACCTGGCTTGCTGATAGCAGCCAGGCAGGAGAAACCACTTCATATCCGTCAAGAGTTCTGTTGAATTGGCCCATTTCAATTTGGTGGCTGTGATTTAGAAGCCCTCTGTCGCTATGAAATGTTAGGATTTTTCCTTAGAAGATACGGTGGTAGATGTAAAAAGAAAGGAGGTTCTACATGATAGGAAATGGCCTCTCCCTCGTGCTTGTCTCCTGCCACAGATGACAGAACCAAGAGCCGTCTCTCCCCTGGCTCCCGCTGCTCCTGGAGAAGAAGCCAAAGAGGAGAAAACTGAGGTGGATGACCGCCAGCCTCCATCAGTGCTCACACCGGAGCCTGGATATTCTGAAGCTGTAAGTGCCAGTTGTGTGTGGTGCTGCCTTTACTGCAAGGCAGAGCTGCAAGTTTTGGAGCAGCCAGCACTTGGCTGTTGCAGGCTGAGGATGCTGGGTGCTGGAGTCCTGCCAGGAACTCGGGATTTCCTGCAGGCAGCGACCACAGAACTTGGCCTCTGACCTGTCCCATTGAGGCAGCAAAGGGCTGGTGCCTCTGGGAGAGCATCTGGCTGCTTGGCTCAGGGAAGCTCTATCTCTTGGCTTCTGCACTGCTATGGCCAAGGGCAAAGGAGGGAGTGCTGGAGGTGCCAGGCCTTGGTTTGTTTGTTTTCCCTTTTTGGAAAGGTGTGTTTGGCTTGTGAAAGCGGTCTGCTCTTTCTTGGAGTAGTTCTTCACTTGTACAGTCTAAGGTGGGCCAGCTGTCTTTAGGCTTTTGATAAGCTGCAAGAGGAGGGTTGTGTGGTCCATGCAGCTGTGGCAGGCCATCCCTGTCCCGCGCGGCCAAAGAAACAAAGTGCGGAGTTGCAAAGCCTTCTTGTGAGGCCAAAAGCAGAAGCGGCCAGTTTCTGTTGGTGCATATTTTGGTGCAGTCTGCAGCTTTGGCAAGTGCCTTGCAGCCTAGAGTGGGGGTGAAGCTGCAAGTCCTTGACTGCTGTCTTGTGTTGCTGGGAAGAGGAAGGCCATCTTGCAAAGGTACCTGCTGTATCTGAGGTTAAAATGGCACCTTTGTGGCTGGGGAGCTGCATGGGCCAAAAGCATGCAGGGCTGGCGGCCTTGAGCAGCTGAAGATGAGGCAGCGTGTGGCTAGGCGGCCAAGAAGGCCAAGGGCATGGTGGCCTGTGTCAGCAGCAGCGGGGCAGCAGGAGCAGGGCAGTGAGCGTGGCCCTGTGCTGGGCAGCGCTGCGGCCACAGCTGGAGTGCTGTGTGCACTTGTGGGCCCTGGGAAGCAGAGAGTCATGGAGGGGCTGCAGCGTGTGCACAGAAGGACAGGGGAGCTGGGCAAGGGGGTGCAGCACAAGGCCAGGGAGGAGTGCTCAGGGAGCTTTAGCCTGGACAATGGGAGGCACTTGAGGCACCTTCAGGCAGACTTCCATCAATCCCTGCATGACGGTGCTCAGCACAAGGGCTGTTTCACTGCCAAACATCTCCTCACTGCATCCAAGGCCTTTAGACACTGGAGCGGGTGGCACTTCCGTCTTGGGGTTGGTTGGCTCCTTGTTTTGCTAGGAGGAGAAGGCCTGTTCCTTTTCTTGTTTTTCCAGCAAGCAAAGATGCTTCTGCACAGTGTTTCCTGCTTTTCCCAGCACTGGATGGGATTCTGATCCAGTTTTGGTTTTCCACATCTGCAGCAGCAGTAGCAAAGGCGTTGCTGTGGCATTCCTACTTTTCCATGTCAGCGCTTTCAAGTGCCAAAAGCTCCGTTTTGCCGAGACAACCTGGCTTGCTGATAGCAGCCAGGCAGGAGAAACCACTTCATATCCGTCAAGAGTTCTGTTGAATTGGCCCATTTCAATTTGGTGGCTGTGATTTAGAAGCCCTCTGTCGCTATGAAATGTTAGGATTTTTCCTTAGAAGATACGGTGGTAGATGTAAAAAGAAAGGAGGTTCTACATGATAGGAAATGGCCTCTCCCTCGTGCTTGTCTCCTGCCACAGATGACAGAACCAAGAGCCGTCTCTCCCCTGGCTCCCGCTGCTCCTGGAGAAGAAGCCAAAGAGGAGAAAACGGAGGTGGATGACCGCCAGCCTCCATCAGTGCTCTCACCGGAGCCTGGATATTCTGAAGCTGTAAGTGCCAGTTGTGTGTGGTGCTGCCTTTAGTGCAAGGCAGAGCTGCAAGTTTTGGAGCAGCCAGCACTTGGCTGTTGCAGGCTGAGGATGCTGGGTGCTGGAGTCCTGCCAGGAACTCGGGATTTCCTGCAGGCAGCGACCACAGAACTTGGCCTCTGACCTGTCCCATTGAGGCAGCAAAGGGCTGGTGCCTCTGGGAGAGCATCTGGCTGCTTGGCTCAGGGAAGCTCTATCTCTTGGCTTCTGCACTGCTATGGCCAAGGGCAAAGGAGGGAGTGCTGGAGGTGCCAGGCCTTGGTTTGTTTGTTTTCCCTTTTTGGAAAGGTGTGTTTGGCTTGTGAAAGTGGTCTGCACTTTCTTGGAGTAGTTCTTCACTTGTACAGTCTAAGGTGGGCCAGCTGTCTTTAGGCTTTTGATAAGCTGCAAGAGGAGGGTTGTGTGGTCCATGCAGCTGTGGCAGGCCATCCCTGTCCCGCGCGGCCAAAGAAACAAAGTGCGGAGTTGCAAAGCCTTCTTGTGAGGCCAAAAGCAGAAGCGGCCAGTTTCTGTTGGTGCATATTTTGGTGCAGTCTGCAGCTTTGGCAAGTGCCTTGCAGCCTAGAGTGGGGGTGAAGCTGCAAGTCCTTGACTGCTGTCTTGTGTTGCTGGGAAGAGGAAGGCCATCTTGCAAAGGTACCTGCTGTATCTGAGGTTAAAATGGCACCTTTGTGGCTGGGGAGCTGCATGGGCCAAAAGCATGCAGGGCTGGCGGTCTTGAGCAGCTGAAGATGAGGCAGCGTGTGGCTAGGCGGCCAAGAAGGCCAAGGGCATGGTGGCCTGTGTCAGCTGCAGCGGGGCAGCAGGAGCAGGGCAGTGAGCGTGGCCCTGTGCTGGGCAGCGCTGCGGCCACAGCTGGAGTGCTGTGTGCACTTGTGGGCCCTGGGAAGCAGAGAGTCATGGAGGGGCTGCAGCGTGTGCACAGAAGGACAGGGGAGCTGGGCAAGGGGGTGCAGCACAAGGCCAGGGAGGAGGTGCTCAGGGAGCTTTAGCCTGGACAATGGGAGGCACTTGAGGCACCTTCAGGCAGACTTCCATCAATCCCTGCATGACGGTGCTCAGCACAAGGGCTGTTTCACTGCCAAACATCTCCTCACTGCATCCAAGGCCTTTAGACACTGGAGCGGGTGGCACTTCCGTCTTGGGGTTGGTTGGCTCCTTGTTTTGCTAGGGGGAGAAGGCCTGTTCCTTTTCTTGTTTTTCCAGCAAGCAAAGATGCTTCTGCACAGCGTTTCCTGCTTTTCCCAGCGCTGGATGGGATTCTGATCCAGTTTTGGTTTTCCACATCTGCAGCAGCAGTAGCAAAGGCGTTGCTGTGGCATTCCTACTTTTCCATGTCAGCGCTTTCAAGTGCCAAAAGCTCCGTTTTGCCGAGACAACCTGGCTTGCTGATAGCAGCCAGGCAGGAGAAACCACTTCATATCCGTCAAGAGTTCTGTTGAATTGGCCCATTTCAATTTGGTGGCTGTGATTTAGAAGCCCTCTGTCGCTATGAAATGTTAGGATTTTTCCTTAGAAGATACGGTGGTAGATGTAAAAAGAAAGGAGGTTCTACATGATAGGAAATGGCCTCTCCCTCGTGCTTGTCTCCTGCCACAGATGACAGAACCAAGAGCCGTCTCTCCCCTGGCTCCCGCTGCTCCTGGAGAAGAAGCCAAAGAGGAGAAAACGGAGGTGGATGACCGCCAGCCTCCATCAGTGCTCTCACCGGAGCCTGGATATTCTGAAGCTGTAAGTGCCAGTTGTGTGTGGTGCTGCCTTTAGTGCAAGGCAGAGCTGCAAGTTTTGGAGCAGCCAGCACTTGGCTGTTGCAGGCTGAGGATGCTGGGTGCTGGAGTCCTGCCAGGAACTCGGGATTTCCTGCAGGCAGCGACCACAGAACTTGGCCTCTGACCTGTCCCATTGAGGCAGCAAAGGGCTGGTGCCTCTGGGAGAGCATCTGGCTGCTTGGCTCAGGGAAGCTCTATCTCTTGGCTTCTGCACTGCTATGGCCAAGGGCAAAGGAGGGAGTGCTGGAGGTGCCAGGCCTTGGTTTGTTTGTTTTCCCTTTTTGGAAAGGTGTGTTTGGCTTGTGAAAGTGGTCTGCACTTTCTTGGAGTAGTTCTTCACTTGTACAGTCTAAGGTGGGCCAGCTGTCTTTAGGCTTTTGATAAGCTTCAAGAGGAGGGTTGTGTGGTCCATGCAGCTGTGGCAGGCCATCCCTGTCCCGCGCGGCCAAAGAAACAAAGTGCGGAGTTGCAAAGCCTTCTTGTGAGGCCAAAAGCAGAAGCGGCCAGTTTCTGTTGGTGCATATTTTGGTGCAGTCTGCAGCTTTGGCAAGTGCCTTGCAGCCTAGAGTGGGGGTGAAGCTGCAAGTCCTTGACTGCTGTCTTGTGTTGCTGGGAAGAGGAAGGCCATCTTGCAAAGGTACCTGCTGTATCTGAGGTTAAAATGGCACCTTTGTGGCTGGGGAGCTGCATGGGCCAAAAGCATGCAGGGCTGGCGGTCTTGAGCAGCTGAAGATGAGGCAGCGTGTGGCTAGGCGGCCAAGAAGGCCAAGGGCATGGTGGCCTGTGTCAGCAGCAGCGGGGCAGCAGGAGCAGGGCAGTGAGCGTGGCCCTGTGCTGGGCAGCGCTGCGGCCACAGCTGGAGTGCTGTGTGCACTTGTGGGCCCTGGGAAGCAGAGAGTCATGGAGGGGCTGCAGCGTGTGCACAGAAGGACAGGGGAGCTGGGCAAGGGGGTGCAGCACAAGGCCAGGGAGGAGTGCTCAGGGAGCTTTAGCCTGGACAATGGGAGGCACTTGAGGCACCTTCAGGCAGACTTCCATCAATCCCTGCATGACGGTGCTCAGCACAAGGGCTGTTTCACTGCCAAACATCTCCTCACTGCATCCAAGGCCTTTAGACACTGGAGCGGGTGGCACTTCCGTCTTGGGGTTGGTTGGCTCCTTGTTTTGCTAGGAGGAGAAGGCCTGTTCTTTTTCTTGTTTTTCCAGCAAGCAAAGATGCTTCTGCACAGTGTTTCCTGCTTTTCCCAGCGCTGGATGGGATTCTGATCCAGTTTTGGTTTTCCACATCTGCAGCAGCAGTAGCAAAGGCGTTGCTGTGGCATTCCTACTTTTCCATGTCAGCGCTTTCAAGTGCCAAAAGCTCCGTTTTGCCGAGACAACCTGGCTTGCTGATAGCAGCCAGGCAGGAGAAACCACTTCATATCCGTCAAGAGTTCTGTTGAATTGGCCCATTTCAATTTGGTGGCTGTGATTTAGAAGCCCTCTGTCGCTATGAAATGTTAGGATTTTTCCTTAGAAGATACGGTGGTAGATGTAAAAAGAAAGGAGGTTCTACATGATAGGAAATGGCCTCTCCCTCGTGCTTGTCTCCTGCCACAGATGACAGAACCAAGAGCCGTCTCTCCCCTGGCTCCCGCTGCTCCTGGAGAAGAAGCCAAAGAGGAGAAAACGGAGGGGGATGACCGCCAGCCTCCATCAGTGCTCTCACCGGAGCCTGGATATTCTGAAGCTGTAAGTGCCAGTTGTGTGTGGTGCTGCCTTTACTGCAAGGCAGAGCTGCAAGTTTTGGAGCAGCCAGCACTTGGCTGTTGCAGGCTGAGGATGCTGGGTGCTGGAGTCCTGCCAGGAACTCGGGATTTCCTGCAGGCAGCGACCACAGAACTTGGCCTCTGACCTGTCCCATTGAGGCAGCAAAGGGCTGGTGCCTCTGGGAGAGCATCTGGCTGCTTGGCTCAGGGAAGCTCTATCTCTTGGCTTCTGCACTGCTATGGCCAAGGGCAAAGGAGGGAGTGCTGGAGGTGCCAGGCCTTGGTTTGTTTGTTTTCCCTTTTTGGAAAGGTGTGTTTGGCTTGTGAAAGCGGTCTGCACTTTCTTGGAGTAGTTCTTCACTTGTACAGTCTAAGGTGGGCCAGCTGTCTTTAGGCTTTTGATAAGCTGCAAGAGGAGGGTTGTGTGATCCATGCAGCTGTGGCAGGCCATCCCTGTCCCGCGCGGCCAAAGAAACAAAGTGCGGAGTTGCAAAGCCTTCTTGTGAGGCCAAAAGCAGAAGCGGCCAGTTTCTGTTGGTGCATATTTTGGTGCAGTCTGCAGCTTTGGCAAGTGCCTTGCAGCCTAGAGTGGGGGTGAAGCTGCAAGTCCTTGACTGCTGTCTTGTGTTGCTGGGAAGAGGAAGGCCATCTTGCAAAGGTGCCTGCTGTATCAGGGGTTAAAATGGCGCCTTTGTGGCTGGGGTGCTTCATGAGCCAAAAGGATGCAGGGCTGGCGGCCTTGAGCATCTGAAGCTGAGGCAGCGTGTGGCTAGGGGGCCAAGAAGGCCAAGGGCATGGTGGCCTGTGTCAGCAGCAGCGGGGCAGCAGGAGCAGGGCAGTGAGCGTGGCCCTGTGCTGGGCAGCGCTGCGGCCACAGCTGGTGTGCGGTGTTGTCATGATTTGGGCCTGGCAGAGCCAGAGCTCCCTTGAGTATACCTCCTCCCTGGTGTCTGCTGTTAGATGTCACCAGGAATAAGTAAAGCAGGCTCCAGCTTAGAAATAAAGAAAACTTTATTACCTAAACTACAAGAAAAGAAAGTAGGTGAAAAGTATAAGAGAAAAAATATTGAAAACCTTACAAAAAACACTTTCCTCCTCCCCACCACCACAATTTCCCAATCCGATACATTTCCCCCAAAATCACCAACTGCCCAGTCTGGCACCTCCCTTTTGGATATTCAAACTTCAGTCCATGAAGAGGAGAGGAGTCTTTTTTGCACCATAGACTTCCCCTGGAAACACGCTGAAACTCATGTTCTTCCCTGTCACTCAGCACCGCCCGGAAAGTCCTTTTGCCGCTTGTGACATCTTCCTTCCATGCTCAGTGCTCTCACCACTGGCATGGACCAGAGCTGCTTTTAGGGTTGTCTTTTAAGGATGCCTTGTCTCACTCCAAAAAGGCACAGTCTCTGCTTTGGGACATCTGTCCCCCCCATATTTTATCCATCCCCCTAGGGCCGAGGGGTCCCCACAATGAACCCTCTTGGTTCTGAGGCACTGCCTCCCCCTAAATGCAGTCTCTGTGTCAGAGGAATAAAACTGGTTCAGTCTATGGCTACACAAGAAAAGTCCAGCCAAAAGGCCACTCCAATCATCTCTCTCCCCACTCAGCAAGCCTTCTCCACGTCCTTCGGGCCAGGTCCTTGTCTCATCTCATCTCTCATCTCTTATCTCTCTTCTTATTCAGCTCCGAGAAGGATCAGCATTTTGCAAGGTCCCAATCATGAAAGAAAGGGGTTAAAATTTTCAGTCTCTGTCTGTCCTAGAACTCCGTCACTCCCACACTCGCTGCTGCTCCGGCTGACCGGCCACCTCCTCCCTCGCTGCATTCCCCCCCTTCTCCTCCTGGGCCGGCTGCTATCACATTCGTCATCGCCGGCTCTCCTCTCTCTCTCTCTCTCCGGGGGGGGAATGGCTGCCCGATGTCTCTTGGGGCTCCTCCACCCTTCCATCCTCCAGGGCCTCCTCACCTCCCATCTCTGTCCAGGCCCAGGCCTACCACATGGCTGCCCCTCCCCCGCCGAGCAGCAGCGGCTGGACGGGGGGAAGGGAGATCTGACCTCCGTCCCTCAAAGTACCGAGAGAGCCTCCCAGGGCCGAAGCTCTGCTTTTAACCCCTGTGTGTTCTCGGAGGTGTGTCCAAAACCCAACTGGCCACACCAGGTGCCAATATCAAAATCCGAGCACCCATTGGTTTGACCACAGCATCCCAGAATTCCCACTTTTTCCTGGTCAAACCACCACATGTGTGCACTTGTGGGCCCTGGGAAGCAGAAAGTCACGGAGGGGCTGCAGCATGTGCACAGAAGGACAGGGGAGCTGAGGCAAAGGGGTGCAGCACAAGGCCAGGGAGGAGGTGCTCAGGGAGGTTTATTCTGGACAATGGGAGGCACTTGAGGCACCTTCAGGCAGATTTCCATCAATTCCTGCATGATGGTGCTCATCACAAGGGCTGTTTCACTGCCAAACATCTCCTCACTGCATCCAAGGTCTTTAGATACTGGAGTGGGTGACACATCCGTCTTTTGGTTTCTGGATTTCCAAGGAGGAGAAACCCTGTTCATTTTCTCGTTGTCCAGCAAGCAAGGAGGCTTTTCCTCAACCTTTCCTGTGCTTTTAAGCACTGAATGGGATTCTGAACCTTTTCTGGTTTTCCACGTCTGCAGCATCAGTAGCAAAGAGTCTTGCTGGCTCTTTCCTAGTTTTCCCTTTCAGAGCTTTCAAGAACTGAAAGCTACCTTTTGCAGAGAGAAGATTGCTTGCAACAGCAGCCAGTGAGGTATATTGAACTGATAGCCTTATATTGTTCTGTTGAAAGTGCCCATTTCAATCTGGTGGGAGTGACTTTGAATGAGATTGCTAACAAAGTTCATGAGTTCTCCTTAGAAGATTTGTCTGGGGATTTTAGGAGAAATGAGGTTATAAGCGTTAGGTAACGGCCTGTCCCTATGATTCTCTCTTGCTACAGGTGACAAGAGCAAGAGCTGTTTTTCCCCTGGCTCTCTCTGCTATTGCTGAAGAAGCCAGAGAGGAGGAAAATGAGGAAGACGACCACCAACTCTGTCCAGCTGTAGTCACACCTCAGCCTGCTCATATTTTTAAGAGAGTAAGTTCCTGTTGTGGGGGGTGCTGTCTTTAGTGCAAGGCAGAGGTGCAAGTTTCTGAGAAGCCAGCACTTGCTGTGTCTGGCCAAGGATGCTGAGTGCTGGAGTCCTGTAGGACGTGGCCTTTTCCTGCAGGCAGTGACAGCTAGAAATTGGTCTTTGACCTGTCTTGTTGGGGCAGTTCAGAGCTGGCGGCTCCGGCAGAGCTTCTGGCTTCTTGGCTCAGAGAAGCTCCATCTCTGGGCATGCGCAGAGTTAGGGCCAAGGGCACATGTGGTACTGCTGGAGGACAAAAGTCTTTGTTGGTTTGTTTTCACTTTTGGAAAGGTGTCTTTGGCTTGTGGAAATCTTCTGCAGTTTTCTTGAGTTGTTCTTCACTTGTTGAGTTACTGTTGGCGCAACGCCCTTTTGGCTTTTGAGAAGGTGCAAACAAAAGAAAGGGCAAGTTTCTCCTGATCTGTTCTTCACCTAAGTCTGCGACTTGGGCAAGTGCCTTGGATCCTAGAGTGGGGGTGAAGCTGCAAGTCCTTGACTGCTGTCTTGTGTTGCTGGGAAGAGGAAGGCCATCTTGCAATGGTGCCTGCTGTATCTGAGGTTAAAATGGCACCTTTGTGGCTGGGGAGCTGCATGGGCCAAAAGCATGCAGGGCTGGCGGCCTTGAGCAGCTGAAGATGAGGCAGCGTGTGGCTAGGCGGCCAAGAAGGCCAAGGGCATGGTGGCCTGTGTCAGCAGCAGCGGGGCAGCAGGAGCAGGGCAGTGAGCGTGGCCCTGTGCTGGGCAGCGCTGCGGCCACAGCTGGAGTGCTGTGTGCACTTGTGGGCCCTGGGAAGCAGAGAGTCATGGAGGGGCTGCAGCGTGTGCACAGAAGGACAGGGGAGCTGGGCAAGGGGGTGTCGCACAAGGCCAGGGAGGAGTGCTCAGGGAGCTTTAGCCTGGACAATGGGAGGCACTTGAGGCACCTTCGGGCAGACTTCCATCAATCCCTGCCTGACGGTGCTCAGCACAAGGGCTGTTTCACTGCCAAACATCTCCTCACTGCATCCAAGGCCTTTAGACACTGGAGCGGGTGGCACTTCCATCTTGGGGTTGGTTGGCTCCTTGTTTTGCTAGGAGGAGAAGGCCTGTTCCTTTTCTTGTTTTTCCAGCAAGCAAAGATGCTTCTGCACAGCGTTTCCTGCTTTTCCCAGCGCTGGATGGGATTCTGATCCAGTTTTGGTTTTCCACATCTGCAGCAGCAGTAGCAAAGGCGTTGCTGTGGCATTCCTACTTTTCCATGTCAGCGCTTTCAAGTGCCAAAAGCTCCGTTTTGCCGAGACAACCTGGCTTGCTGATAGCAGCCAGGCAGGAGAAACCACTTCATATCCGTCAAGAGTTCTGTTGAATTGGCCCATTTCAATTTGGTGGCTGTGATTTAGAAGCCCTCTGTCGCTATGAAATGTTAGGATTTTTCCTTAGAAGATACGGTGGTAGATGTAAAAAGAAAGGAGGTTCTACATGATAGGAAATGGCCTCTCCCTCGTGCTTGTCTCCTGCCACAGATGACAGAACCAAGAGCCGTCTCTCCCCTGGCTCCCGCTGCTCCTGGAGAAGAAGCCAAAGAGGAGAAAACTGAGGCGGATGACCGCCAGCCTCCATCAGTGCTCTCACCGGAGCCTGGATATTCTGAAGCTGTAAGTGCCAGTTGTGTGTGGTGCTGCCTTTAGTGCAAGGCAGAGCTGCAAGTTTTGGAGCAGCCAGCACTTGGCTGTTGCAGGCTGAGGATGCTGGGTGCTGGAGTCCTGCCAGGAACTCGGGATTTCCTGCAGGCAGCGACCACAGAACTTGGCCTCTGACCTGTCCCATTGAGGCAGCAAAGGGCTGGTGCCTCTGGGAGAGCATCTGGCTGCTTGGCTCAGGGAAGCTCTATCTCTTGGCTTCTGCACTGCTATGGCCAAGGGCAAAGGAGGGAGTGCTGGAGGTGCCAGGCCTTGGTTTGTTTGTTTTCCCTTTTTGGAAAGGTGTGTTTGGCTTGTGAAAGCGGTCTGCACTTTCTTGGAGTAGTTCTTCACTTGTACAGTCTAAGGTGGGCCAGCTGTCTTTAGGCTTTTGATAAGCTGCAAGAGGAGGGTTGTGTGGTCCATGCAGCTGTGGCAGGCCATCCCTGTCCCGCGCGGCCAAAGAAACAAAGTGCGGAGTTGCAAAGCCTTCTTGTGAGGCCAAAAGCAGAAGCGGCCAGTTTCTGTTGGTGCATATTTTGGTGCAGTCTGCAGCTTTGGCAAGTGCCTTGCAGCCTAGAGTGGGGGTGAAGCTGCAAGTCCTTGACTGCTGTCTTGTGTTGCTGGGAAGAGGAAGGCCATCTTGCAAAGGTACCTGCTGTATCTGAGGTTAAAATGGCACCTTTGTGGCTGGGGAGCTGCATGGGCCATAAGCATGCAGGGCTGGCGGCCTTGAGCAGCTGAAGATGAGGCAGCGTGTGGCTAGGTGGCCAAGAAGGCCAAGGGCATGGTGGCCTGTGTCAGCAGCAGCGGGGCAGCAGGAGCAGGGCAGTGAGCGTGGCCCTGTGCTGGGCAGCGAGCGGCCACAGCTGGAGTGCTGTGTGCACTTGTGGGCCCTGGGAAGCAGAGAGTCATGGAGGGGCTGCAGCGTGTGCACAGAAGGACAGGGGAGCTGGGCAAGAGGGTGCAGCACAAGGCCAGGGAGGAGGTGCTCAGGGAGCTTTAGCCTGGACAATGGGAGGCACTTGAGGCACCTTCAGGCAGACTTCCATCAATCCCTGCATGACGGTGCTCAGCACAAGGGCTGTTTCACTGCCAAACATCTCCTCACTGCATCCAAGGCCTTTAGACACTGGAGCGGGTGGCACTTCCATCTTGGGGTTGGTTGGCTCCTTGTTTTGCTAGGAGGAGAAGGCCTGTTCCTTTTCTTGTTTTTCCAGCAAGCAAAGATGCTTCTGCACAGTGTTTCCTGCTTTTCTCAGCGCTGGATGGGATTCTGATCCAGTTTTGGTTTTCCACATCTGCAGCAGCAGTAGCAAAGGCGTTGCTGTGGCATTCCTACTTTTCCATGTCAGCGCTTTCAAGTGCCAAAAGCTCCATTTTGCCGAGACAACCTGGCTTGCTGATAGCAGCCAGGCAGGAGAAACCACTTCATATCCGTCAAGAGTTCTGTTGAATTGGCCCATTTCAATTTGGTGGCTGTGATTTAGAAGCCCTCTGTCGCTATGAAATGTTAGGATTTTTCCTTAGAAGATATGGTGGTAGATGTAAAAAGAAATGAGGTTCTACATGATAAGAAATGACCTCTCCCTCGTGCTTGTCTCCTGCCACAGATGACAGAACCAAGAGCCGTCTCTCCCCTGGCTCCCGCTGCTCCTGGAGAAGAAGCCAAAGAGGAGAAAACGGAGGTGGATGACCGCCAGCCTCCATCAGTGCTCTCACCAGAGCCTGGATATTCTGAAGCTGTAAGTGCCAGTTGTGTGTGGTGCTGCCTTTAGTGCAAGGCAGAGCTGCAAGTTTTGGAGCAGCCAGCACTTGGCTGTTGCAGGCTGAGGATGCTGGGTGCTGGAGTCCTGCCAGGAACTCGGGATTTCCTGCAGGCAGCGACCACAGAACTTGGCCTCTGACCTGTCCCATTGAGGCAGCAAAGGGCTGGTGCCTCTGGGAGAGCATCTGGCTGCTTGGCTCAGGGAAGCTCTATCTCTTGGCTTCTGCACTGCTATGGCCAAGGGCAAAGGAGGGAGTGCTGGAGGTGCCAGGCCTTGGTTTGTTTGTTTTCCCTTTTTGGAAAGGTGTGTTTGGCTTGTGAAAGTGGTCTGCACTTTCTTGGAGTAGTTCTTCACTTGTACAGTCTAAGGTGGGCCAGCTGTCTTTAGGCTTTTGATAAGCTGCAAGAGGAGGGTTGTGTGGTCCATGCAGCTGTGGCAGGCCATCCCTGTCCCGCGCGGCCAAAGAAACAAAGTGCGGAGTTGCAAAGCCTTCTTGTGAGGCCAAAAGCAGAAGCGGCCAGTTTCTGTTGGTGCATATTTTGGTGCAGTCTGCAGCTTTGGCAAGTGCCTTGCAGCCTAGAGTGGGGGTGAAGCTGCAAGTCCTTGACTGCTGTCTTGTGTTGCTGGGAAGAGGAAGGCCATCTTGCAAAGGTACCTGCTGTATCTGAGGTTAAAATGGCACCTTTGTGGCTGGGGAGCTGCATGGGCCATAAGCATGCAGGGCTGGCGGCCTTGAGCAGCTGAAGATGAGGCAGCGTGTGGCTAGGTGGCCAAGAAGGCCAAGGGCATGGTGGCCTGTGTCAGCAGCAGCGGGGCAGCAGGAGCAGGGCAGTGAGCGTGGCCCTGTGCTGGGCAGCGAGCGGCCACAGCTGGAGTGCTGTGTGCACTTGTGGGCCCTGGGAAGCAGAGAGTCATGGAGGGGCTGCAGCGTGTGCACAGAAGGACAGGGGAGCTGGGCAAGAGGGTGCAGCACAAGGCCAGGGAGGAGGTGCTCAGGGAGCTTTAGCCTGGACAATGGGAGGCACTTGAGGCACCTTCAGGCAGACTTCCATCAATCCCTGCATGACGGTGCTCAGCACAAGGGCTGTTTCACTGCCAAACATCTCCTCACTGCATCCAAGGCCTTTAGACACTGGAGCGGGTGGCACTTCCATCTTGGGGTTGGTTGGCTCCTTGTTTTGCTAGGAGGAGAAGGCCTGTTCCTTTTCTTGTTTTTCCAGCAAGCAAAGATGCTTCTGCACAGTGTTTCCTGCTTTTCTCAGCGCTGGATGGGATTCTGATCCAGTTTTGGTTTTCCACATCTGCAGCAGCAGTAGCAAAGGCGTTGCTGTGGCATTCCTACTTTTCCATGTCAGCGCTTTCAAGTGCCAAAAGCTCCATTTTGCCGAGACAACCTGGCTTGCTGATAGCAGCCAGGCAGGAGAAACCACTTCATATCCGTCAAGAGTTCTGTTGAATTGGCCCATTTCAATTTGGTGGCTGTGATTTAGAAGCCCTCTGTCGCTATGAAATGTTAGGATTTTTCCTTAGAAGATATGGTGGTAGATGTAAAAAGAAATGAGGTTCTACATGATAAGAAATGACCTCTCCCTCGTGCTTGTCTCCTGCCACAGATGACAGAACCAAGAGCCGTCTCTCCCCTGGCTCCCGCTGCTCCTGGAGAAGAAGCCAAAGAGGAGAAAACTGAGGTGGATGACCGCCAGCCTCCATCAGTGCTCTCACCAGAGCCTGGATATTCTGAAGCTGTAAGTGCCAGTTGTGTGTGGTGCTGCCTTTAGTGCAAGGCAGAGCTGCGAGTTTTGGAGCAGCCAGCACTTGGCTGTTGCAGGCTGAGGATGCTGGGTGCTGGAGTCCTGCCAGGAACTCGGGATTTCCTGCAGGCAGCGACCACAGAACTTGGCCTCTGACCTGTCCCATTGAGGCAGCAAAGGGCTGGTGCCTCTGGGAGAGCATCTGGCTGCTTGGCTCAGGGAAGCTCTATCTCTTGGCTTCTGCACTGCTATGGCCAAGGGCAAAGGAGGGAGTGCTGGAGGTGCCAGGCCTTGGTTTGTTTGTTTTCCCTTTTTGGAAAGGTGTGTTTGGCTTGTGAAAGTGGTCTGCACTTTCTTGGAGTAGTTCTTCACTTGTACAGTCTAAGGTGGGCCAGCTGTCTTTAGGCTTTTGATAAGCTGCAAGAGGAGGGTTGTGTGGTCCATGCAGCTGTGGCAGGCCATCCCTGTCCCGCGCGGCCAAAGAAACAAAGTGCGGAGTTGCAAAGCCTTCTTGTGAGGCCAAAAGCAGAAGCGGCCAGTTTCTGTTGGTGCATATTTTGGTGCAGTCTGCAGCTTTGGCAAGTGCCTTGCAGCCTAGAGTGGGGGTGAAGCTGCAAGTCCTTGACTGCTGTCTTGTGTTGCTGGGAAGAGGAAGGCCATCTTGCAAAGGTACCTGCTGTATCTGAGGTTAAAATGGCACCTTTGTGGCTGGGGAGCTGCATGGGCCAAAAGCATGCAGGGCTGGCGGCCTTGAGCAGCTGAAGATGAGGCAGCGTGTGGCTAGGCGGCCAAGAAGGCCAAGGGCATGGTGGCCTGTGTCAGCTGCAGCGGGGCAGCAGGAGCAGGGCAGTGAGCGTGGCCCTGTGCTGGGCAGCGCTGCGGCCACAGCTGGAGTGCTGTGTGCACTTGTGGGCCCTGGGAAGCAGAGAGTCATGGAGGGGCTGCAGCGTGTGCACAGAAGGACAGGGGAGCTGGGCAAGGGGGTGCAGCACAAGGCCAGGGAGGAGGTGCTCAGGGAGCTTTAGCCTGGACAATGGGAGGCACTTGAGGCACCTTCGGGCAGACTTCCATCAATCCCTGCCTGACGGTGCTCAGCACAAGGGCTGTTTCACTGCCAAACATCTCCTCACTGCATCCAAGGCCTTTAGACACTGGAGCGGGTGGCACTTCCATCTTGGGGTTGGTTGGCTCCTTGTTTTGCTAGGAGAAGAAGGCCTGTTCCTTTTCTTGTTTTTCCAGCAAGCAAAGATGCTTCTGCACAGCGTTTCCTGCTTTTCCCAGCGCTGGATGGGATTCTGATCCAGTTTTGGTTTTCCACATCTGCAGCAGCAGTAGCAAAGGCGTTGCTGTGGCATTCCTACTTTTCCATGTCAGCGCTTTCAAGTGCCAAAAGCTCCGTTTTGCCGAGACAACCTGGCTTGCTGATAGCAGCCAGGCAGGAGAAACCACTTCATATCCGTCAAGAGTTCTGTTGAATTGGCCCATTTCAATTTGGTGGCTGTGATTTAGAAGCCCTCTGTCGCTATGAAATGTTAGGATTTTTCCTTAGAAGATACGGTGGTAGATGTAAAAAGAAATGAGGTTCTACATGATAAGAAATGACCTCTCCCTCGTGCTTGTCTCCTGCCACAGATGACAGAACCAAGAGCCGTCTCTCCCCTGGCTCCCGCTGCTCCTGGAGAAGAAGCCAAAGAGGAGAAAACTGAGGTGGATGACCGCCAGCCTCCATCAGTGCTCTCACCAGAGCCTGGATATTCTGAAGCTGTAAGTGCCAGTTGTGTGTGGTGCTGCCTTTAGTGCAAGGCAGAGCTGCAAGTTTTGGAGCAGCCAGCACTTGGCTGTTGCAGGCTGAGGATGCTGGGTGCTGGAGTCCTGCCAGGAACTCGGGATTTCCTGCAGGCAGCGACCACAGAACTTGGCCTCTGACCTGTCCCATTGAGGCAGCAAAGGGCTGGTGCCTCTGGGAGAGCATCTGGCTGCTTGGCTCAGGGAAGCTCTATCTCTTGGCTTCTGCACTGCTATGGCCAAGGGCAAAGGAGGGAGTGCTGGAGGTGCCAGGCCTTGGTTTGTTTGTTTTCCCTTTTTGGAAAGGTGTGTTTGGCTTGTGAAAGTGGTCTGCACTTTCTTGGAGTAGTTCTTCACTTGTACAGTCTAAGGTGGGCCAGCTGTCTTTAGGCTTTTGATAAGCTGCAAGAGGAGGGTTGTGTGGTCCATGCAGCTGTGGCAGGCCATCCCTGTCCCGCGCGGCCAAAGAAACAAAGTGCGGAGTTGCAAAGCCTTCTTGTGAGGCCAAAAGCAGAAGCGGCCAGTTTCTGTTGGTGCATATTTTGGTGCAGTCTGCAGCTTTGGCAAGTGCCTTGCAGCCTAGAGTGGGGGTGAAGCTGCAAGTCCTTGACTGCTGTCTTGTGTTGCTGGGAAGAGGAAGGCCATCTTGCAAAGGTACCTGCTGTATCTGAGGTTAAAATGGCACCTTTGTGGCTGGGGAGCTGCATGGGCCATAAGCATGCAGGGCTGGCGGCCTTGAGCAGCTGAAGATGAGGCAGCGTGTGGCTAGGCGGCCAAGAAGGCCAAGGGCATGGTGGCCTGTGTCAGCAGCAGCGGGGCAGCAGGAGCAGGGCAGTGAGCGTGGCCCTGTGCTGGGCAGCGAGCGGCCACAGCTGGAGTGCTGTGTGCACTTGTGGGCCCTGGGAAGCAGAGAGTCATGGAGGGGCTGCAGCGTGTGCACAGAAGGACAGGGGAGCTGGGCAAGAGGGTGCAGCACAAGGCCAGGGAGGAGGTGCTCAGGGAGCTTTAGCCTGGACAATGGGAGGCACTTGAGGCACCTTCAGGCAGACTTCCATCAATCCCTGCATGACGGTGCTCAGCACAAGGGCTGTTTCACTGCCAAACATCTCCTCACTGCATCCAAGGCCTTTAGACACTGGAGCGGGTGGCACTTCCATCTTGGGGTTGGTTGGCTCCTTGTTTTGCTAGGAGGAGAAGGCCTGTTCCTTTTCTTGTTTTTCCAGCAAGCAAAGATGCTTCTGCACAGTGTTTCCTGCTTTTCTCAGCGCTGGATGGGATTCTGATCCAGTTTTGGTTTTCCACATCTGCAGCAGCAGTAGCAAAGGCGTTGCTGTGGCATTCCTACTTTTCCATGTCAGCGCTTTCAAGTGCCAAAAGCTCCATTTTGCCGAGACAACCTGGCTTGCTGATAGCAGCCAGGCAGGAGAAACCACTTCATATCCGTCAAGAGTTCTGTTGAATTGGCCCATTTCAATTTGGTGGCTGTGATTTAGAAGCCCTCTGTCGCTATGAAATGTTAGGATTTTTCCTTAGAAGATATGGTGGTAGATGTAAAAAGAAATGAGGTTCTACATGATAAGAAATGACCTCTCCCTCGTGCTTGTCTCCTGCCACAGATGACAGAACCAAGAGCCGTCTCTCCCCTGGCTCCCGCTGCTCCTGGAGAAGAAGCCAAAGAGGAGAAAACTGAGGTGGATGACCGCCAGCCTCCATCAGTGCTCTCACCAGAGCCTGGATATTCTGAAGCTGTAAGTGCCAGTTGTGTGTGGTGCTGCCTTTAGTGCAAGGCAGAGCTGCGAGTTTTGGAGCAGCCAGCACTTGGCTGTTGCAGGCTGAGGATGCTGGGTGCTGGAGTCCTGCCAGGAACTCGGGATTTCCTGCAGGCAGCGACCACAGAACTTGGCCTCTGACCTGTCCCATTGAGGCAGCAAAGGGCTGGTGCCTCTGGGAGAGCATCTGGCTGCTTGGCTCAGGGAAGCTCTATCTCTTGGCTTCTGCACTGCTATGGCCAAGGGCAAAGGAGGGAGTGCTGGAGGTGCCAGGCCTTGGTTTGTTTGTTTTCCCTTTTTGGAAAGGTGTGTTTGGCTTGTGAAAGTGGTCTGCACTTTCTTGGAGTAGTTCTTCACTTGTACAGTCTAAGGTGGGCCAGCTGTCTTTAGGCTTTTGATAAGCTGCAAGAGGAGGGTTGTGTGGTCCATGCAGCTGTGGCAGGCCATCCCTGTCCCGCGCGGCCAAAGAAACAAAGTGCGGAGTTGCAAAGCCTTCTTGTGAGGCCAAAAGCAGAAGCGGCCAGTTTCTGTTGGTGCATATTTTGGTGCAGTCTGCAGCTTTGGCAAGTGCCTTGCAGCCTAGAGTGGGGGTGAAGCTGCAAGTCCTTGACTGCTGTCTTGTGTTGCTGGGAAGAGGAAGGCCATCTTGCAAAGGTACCTGCTGTATCTGAGGTTAAAATGGCACCTTTGTGGCTGGGGAGCTGCATGGGCCAAAAGCATGCAGGGCTGGCGGCCTTGAGCAGCTGAAGATGAGGCAGCGTGTGGCTAGGCGGCCAAGAAGGCCAAGGGCATGGTGGCCTGTGTCAGCTGCAGCGGGGCAGCAGGAGCAGGGCAGTGAGCGTGGCCCTGTGCTGGGCAGCGCTGCGGCCACAGCTGGAGTGCTGTGTGCACTTGTGGGCCCTGGGAAGCAGAGAGTCATGGAGGGGCTGCAGCGTGTGCACAGAAGGACAGGGGAGCTGGGCAAGGGGGTGTCGCACAAGGCCAGGGAGGAGTGCTCAGGGAGCTTTAGCCTGGACAATGGGAGGCACTTGAGGCACCTTCGGGCAGACTTCCATCAATCCCTGCATGACGGTGCTCAGCACAAGGGCTGTTTCACTGCCAAACATCTCCTCACTGCATCCAAGGCCTTTAGACACTGGAGCGGGTGGCACTTCCATCTTGGGGTTGGTTGGCTCCTTGTTTTGCTAGGAGGAGAAGGCCTGTTCCTTTTCTTGTTTTTCCAGCAAGCAAAGATGCTTCTGCACAGCGTTTCCTGCTTTTCCCAGCGCTGGATGGGATTCTGATCCAGTTTTGGTTTTCCACATCTGCAGCAGCAGTAGCAAAGGCGTTGCTGTGGCATTCCTACTTTTCCATGTCAGCGCTTTCAAGTGCCAAAAGCTCCGTTTTGCCGAGACAACCTGGCTTGCTGATAGCAGCCAGGCAGGAGAAACCACTTCATATCCGTCAAGAGTTCTGTTGAATTGGCCCATTTCAATTTGGTGGCTGTGATTTAGAAGCCCTCTGTCGCTATGAAATGTTAGGATTTTTCCTTAGAAGATACGGTGGTAGATGTAAAAAGAAAGGAGGTTCTACATGATAGGAAATGGCCTCTCCCTCGTGCTTGTCTCCTGCCACAGATGACAGAACCAAGAGCCGTCTCTCCCCTGGCTCCCGCTGCTCCTGGAGAAGAAGCCAAAGAGGAGAAAACGGAGGTGGATGACCGCCAGCCTCCATCAGTGCTCTCACCGGAGCCTGGATATTCTGAAGCTGTAAGTGCCAGTTGTGTGTGGTGCTGCCTTTAGTGCAAGGCAGAGCTGCAAGTTTTGGAGCAGCCAGCACTTGGCTGTTGCAGGCTGAGGATGCTGGGTGCTGGAGTCCTGCCAGGAACTCGGGATTTCCTGCAGGCAGCGACCACAGAACTTGGCCTCTGACCTGTCCCATTGAGGCAGCAAAGGGCTGGTGCCTCTGGGAGAGCATCTGGCTGCTTGGCTCAGGGAAGCTCTATCTCTTGGCTTCTGCACTGCTATGGCCAAGGGCAAAGGAGGGAGTGCTGGAGGTGCCAGGCCTTGGTTTGTTTGTTTTCCCTTTTTGGAAAGGTGTGTTTGGCTTGTGAAAGTGGTCTGCACTTTCTTGGAGTAGTTCTTCACTTGTACAGTCTAAGGTGGGCCAGCTGTCTTTAGGCTTTTGATAAGCTGCAAGAGGAGGGTTGTGTGGTCCATGCAGCTGTGGCAGGCCATCCCTGTCCCGCGCGGCCAAAGAAACAAAGTGCGGAGTTGCAAAGCCTTCTTGTGAGGCCAAAAGCAGAAGCGGCCAGTTTCTGTTGGTGCATATTTTGGTGCAGTCTGCAGCTTTGGCAAGTGCCTTGCAGCCTAGAGTGGGGGTGAAGCTGCAAGTCCTTGACTGCTGTCTTGTGTTGCTGGGAAGAGGAAGGCCATCTTGCAAAGGTACCTGCTGTATCTGAGGTTAAAATGGCACCTTTGTGGCTGGGGAGCTGCATGGGCCAAAAGCATGCAGGGCTGGCGGCCTTGAGCAGCTGAAGATGAGGCAGCGTGTGGCTAGGCGGCCAAGAAGGCCAAGGGCATGGTGGCCTGTGTCAGCTGCAGCGGGGCAGCAGGAGCAGGGCAGTGAGCGTGGCCCTGTGCTGGGCAGCGCTGCGGCCACAGCTGGAGTGCTGTGTGCACTTGTGGGCCCTGGGAAGCAGAGAGTCATGGAGGGGCTGCAGCGTGTGCACAGAAGGACAGGGGAGCTGGGCAAGGGGGTGTCGCACAAGGCCAGGGAGGAGTGCTCAGGGAGCTTTAGCCTGGACAATGGGAGGCACTTGAGGCACCTTCGGGCAGACTTCCATCAATCCCTGCATGACGGTGCTCAGCACAAGGGCTGTTTCACTGCCAAACATCTCCTCACTGCATCCAAGGCCTTTAGACACTGGAGCGGGTGGCACTTCCATCTTGGGGTTGGTTGGCTCCTTGTTTTGCTAGGAGGAGAAGGCCTGTTCCTTTTCTTGTTTTTCCAGCAAGCAAAGATGCTTCTGCACAGCGTTTCCTGCTTTTCCCAGCGCTGGATGGGATTCTGATCCAGTTTTGGTTTTCCACATCTGCAGCAGCAGTAGCAAAGGCGTTGCTGTGGCATTCCTACTTTTCCATGTCAGCGCTTTCAAGTGCCAAAAGCTCCGTTTTGCCGAGACAACCTGGCTTGCTGATAGCAGCCAGGCAGGAGAAACCACTTCATATCCGTCAAGAGTTCTGTTGAATTGGCCCATTTCAATTTGGTGGCTGTGATTTAGAAGCCCTCTGTCGCTATGAAATGTTAGGATTTTTCCTTAGAAGATACGGTGGTAGATGTAAAAAGAAAGGAGGTTCTACATGATAGGAAATGGCCTCTCCCTCGTGCTTGTCTCCTGCCACAGATGACAGAACCAAGAGCCGTCTCTCCCCTGGCTCCCGCTGCTCCTGGAGAAGAAGCCAAAGAGGAGAAAACTGAGGTGGATGACCGCCAGCCTCCATCAGTGCTCTCACCGGAGCCTGGATATTCTGAAGCTGTAAGTGCCAGTTGTGTGTGGTGCTGCCTTTACTGCAAGGCAGAGCTGCAAGTTTTGGAGCAGCCAGCACTTGGCTGTTGCAGGCTGAGGATGCTGGGTGCTGGAGTCCTGCCAGGAACTCGGGATTTCCTGCAGGCAGCGACCACAGAACTTGGCCTCTGACCTGTCCCATTGAGGCAGCAAAGGGCTGGTGCCTCTGGGAGAGCATCTGGCTGCTTGGCTCAGGGAAGCTCTATCTCTTGGCTTCTGCACTGCTATGGCCAAGGGCAAAGGAGGGAGTGCTGGAGGTGCCAGGCCTTGGTTTGTTTGTTTTCCCTTTTTGGAAAGGTGTGTTTGGCTTGTGAAAGCAGTCTGCACTTTCTTGGAGTAGTTCTTCACTTGTACAGTCTAAGGTGGGCCAGCTGTCTTTAGGCTTTTGATAAGCTGCAAGAGGAGGGTTGTGTGGTCCATGCAGCTGTGGCAGGCCATCCCTGTCCCGCGCGGCCAAAGAAACAAAGTGCGGAGTTGCAAAGCCTTCTTGTGAGGCCAAAAGCAGAAGCGGCCAGTTTCTGTTGGTGCATATTTTGGTGCAGTCTGCAGCTTTGGCAAGTGCCTTGCAGCCTAGAGTGGGGGTGAAGCTGCAAGTCCTTGACTGCTGTCTTGTGTTGCTGGGAAGAGGAAGGCCATCTTGCAAAGGTACCTGCTGTATCTGAGGTTAAAATGGCACCTTTGTGGCTGGGGAGCTGCATGGGCCAAAAGCATGCAGGGCTGGCGGTCTTGAGCAGCTGAAGATGAGGCAGCGTGTGGCTAGGCGGCCAAGAAGGCCAAGGGCATGGTGGCCTGTGTCAGCTGCAGCGGGGCAGCAGGAGCAGGGCAGTGAGCGTGGCCCTGTGCTGGGCAGCGCTGCGGCCACAGCTGGAGTGCTGTGTGCACTTGTGGGCCCTGGGAAGCAGAGAGTCATGGAGGGGCTGCAGCGTGTGCACAGAAGGACAGGGGAGCTGGGCAAGGGGGTGTCGCACAAGGCCAGGGAGGAGTGCTCAGGGAGCTTTAGCCTGGACAATGGGAGGCACTTGAGGCACCTTCAGGCAGACTTCCATCAATCCCTGCATGACGGTGCTCAGCACAAGGGCTGTTTCACTGCCAAACATCTCCTCACTGCATCCAAGGCCTTTAGACACTGGAGCGGGTGGCACTTCCGTCTTGGGGTTGGTTGGCTCCTTGTTTTGCTAGGAGGAGAAGGCCTGTTCCTTTTCTTGTTTTTCCAGCAAGCAAAGATGCTTCTGCACAGCGTTTCCTGCTTTCCCCAGCGCTGGATGGGATTCTGATCCAGTTTTGGTTTTCCACATCTGCAGCAGCAGTAGCAAAGGCGTTGCTGTGGCATTCCTACTTTTCCATGTCAGCGCTTTCAAGTGCCAAAAGCTCCGTTTTGCCGAGACAACCTGGCTTGCTGATAGCAGCCAGGCAGGAGAAACCACTTCATATCCGTCAAGAGTTCTGTTGAATTGGCCCATTTCAATTTGGTGGCTGTGATTTAGAAGCCCTCTGTCGCTATGAAATGTTAGGATTTTTCCTTAGAAGATACGGTGGTAGATGTAAAAAGAAAGGAGGTTCTACATGATAGGAAATGGCCTCTCCCTCGTGCTTGTCTCCTGCCACAGATGACAGAACCAAGAGCCGTCTCTCCCCTGGCTCCCGCTGCTCCTGGAGAAGAAGCCAAAGAGGAGAAAACGGAGGTGGATGACCGCCAGCCTCCATCAGTGCTCTCACCGGAGCCTGGATATTCTGAAGCTGTAAGTGCCAGTTGTGTGTGGTGCTGCCTTTAGTGCAAGGCAGAGCTGCAAGTTTTGGAGCAGCCAGCACTTGGCTGTTGCAGGCTGAGGATGCTGGGTGCTGGAGTCCTGCCAGGAACTCGGGATTTCCTGCAGGCAGCGACCACAGAACTTGGCCTCTGACCTGTCCCATTGAGGCAGCAAAGGGCTGGTGCCTCTGGGAGAGCATCTGGCTGCTTGGCTCAGGGAAGCTCTATCTCTTGGCTTCTGCACTGCTATGGCCAAGGGCAAAGGAGGGAGTGCTGGAGGTGCCAGGCCTTGGTTTGTTTGTTTTCCCTTTTTGGAAAGGTGTGTTTGGCTTGTGAAAGTGGTCTGCACTTTCTTGGAGTAGTTCTTCACTTGTACAGTCTAAGGTGGGCCAGCTGTCTTTAGGCTTTTGATAAGCTGCAAGAGGAGGGTTGTGTGGTCCATGCAGCTGTGGCAGGCCATCCCTGTCCCGCGCGGCCAAAGAAACAAAGTGCGGAGTTGCAAAGCCTTCTTGTGAGGCCAAAAGCAGAAGCGGCCAGTTTCTGTTGGTGCATATTTTGGTGCAGTCTGCAGCTTTGGCAAGTGCCTTGCAGCCTAGAGTGGGGGTGAAGCTGCAAGTCCTTGACTGCTGTCTTGTGTTGCTGGGAAGAGGAAGGCCATCTTGCAAAGGTACCTGCTGTATCTGAGGTTAAAATGGCACCTTTGTGGCTGGGGAGCTGCATGGGCCAAAAGCATGCAGGGCTGGCGGTCTTGAGCAGCTGAAGATGAGGCAGCGTGTGGCTAGGCGGCCAAGAAGGCCAAGGGCATGGTGGCCTGTGTCAGCTGCAGCGGGGCAGCAGGAGCAGGGCAGTGAGCGTGGCCCTGTGCTGGGCAGCGCTGCGGCCACAGCTGGAGTGCTGTGTGCACTTGTGGGCCCTGGGAAGCAGAGAGTCATGGAGGGGCTGCAGCGTGTGCACAGAAGGACAGGGGAGCTGGGCAAGGGGGTGCAGCACAAGGCCAGGGAGGAGGTGCTCAGGGAGCTTTAGCCTGGACAATGGGAGGCACTTGAGGCACCTTCAGGCAGACTTCCATCAATCCCTGCATGACGGTGCTCAGCACAAGGGCTGTTTCACTGCCAAACATCTCCTCACTGCATCCAAGGCCTTTAGACACTGGAGCGGGTGGCACTTCCGTCTTGGGGTTGGTTGGCTCCTTGTTTTGCTAGGGGGAGAAGGCCTGTTCCTTTTCTTGTTTTTCCAGCAAGCAAAGATGCTTCTGCACAGCGTTTCCTGCTTTTCCCAGCGCTGGATGGGATTCTGATCCAGTTTTGGTTTTCCACATCTGCAGCAGCAGTAGCAAAGGCGTTGCTGTGGCATTCCTACTTTTCCATGTCAGCGCTTTCAAGTGCCAAAAGCTCCGTTTTGCCGAGACAACCTGGCTTGCTGATAGCAGCCAGGCAGGAGAAACCACTTCATATCCGTCAAGAGTTCTGTTGAATTGGCCCATTTCAATTTGGTGGCTGTGATTTAGAAGCCCTCTGTCGCTATGAAATGTTAGGATTTTTCCTTAGAAGATACGGTGGTAGATGTAAAAAGAAAGGAGGTTCTACATGATAGGAAATGGCCTCTCCCTCGTGCTTGTCTCCTGCCACAGATGACAGAACCAAGAGCCGTCTCTCCCCTGGCTCCCGCTGCTCCTGGAGAAGAAGCCAAAGAGGAGAAAACGGAGGTGGATGACCGCCAGCCTCCATCAGTGCTCTCACCGGAGCCTGGATATTCTGAAGCTGTAAGTGCCAGTTGTGTGTGGTGCTGCCTTTAGTGCAAGGCAGAGCTGCAAGTTTTGGAGCAGCCAGCACTTGGCTGTTGCAGGCTGAGGATGCTGGGTGCTGGAGTCCTGCCAGGAACTCGGGATTTCCTGCAGGCAGCGACCACAGAACTTGGCCTCTGACCTGTCCCATTGAGGCAGCAAAGGGCTGGTGCCTCTGGGAGAGCATCTGGCTGCTTGGCTCAGGGAAGCTCTATCTCTTGGCTTCTGCACTGCTATGGCCAAGGGCAAAGGAGGGAGTGCTGGAGGTGCCAGGCCTTGGTTTGTTTGTTTTCCCTTTTTGGAAAGGTGTGTTTGGCTTGTGAAAGTGGTCTGCACTTTCTTGGAGTAGTTCTTCACTTGTACAGTCTAAGGTGGGCCAGCTGTCTTTAGGCTTTTGATAAGCTGCAAGAGGAGGGTTGTGTGGTCCATGCAGCTGTGGCAGGCCATCCCTGTCCCGCGCGGCCAAAGAAACAAAGTGCGGAGTTGCAAAGCCTTCTTGTGAGGCCAAAAGCAGAAGCGGCCAGTTTCTGTTGGTGCATATTTTGGTGCAGTCTGCAGCTTTGGCAAGTGCCTTGCAGCCTAGAGTGGGGGTGAAGCTGCAAGTCCTTGACTGCTGTCTTGTGTTGCTGGGAAGAGGAAGGCCATCTTGCAAAGGTACCTGCTGTATCTGAGGTTAAAATGGCACCTTTGTGGCTGGGGAGCTGCATGGGCCAAAAGCATGCAGGGCTGGCGGTCTTGAGCAGCTGAAGATGAGGCAGCGTGTGGCTAGGCGGCCAAGAAGGCCAAGGGCATGGTGGCCTGTGTCAGCTGCAGCGGGGCAGCAGGAGCAGGGCAGTGAGCGTGGCCCTGTGCTGGGCAGCGCTGCGGCCACAGCTGGAGTGCTGTGTGCACTTGTGGGCCCTGGGAAGCAGAGAGTCATGGAGGGGCTGCAGCGTGTGCACAGAAGGACAGGGGAGCTGGGCAAGGGGGTGCAGCACAAGGCCAGGGAGGAGTGCTCAGGGAGCTTTAGCCTGGACAATGGGAGGCACTTGAGGCACCTTCAGGCAGACTTCCATCAATCCCTGCATGACGGTGCTCAGCACAAGGGCTGTTTCACTGCCAAACATCTCCTCACTGCATCCAAGGCCTTTAGACACTGGAGCGGGTGGCACTTCCGTCTTGGGGTTGGTTGGCTCCTTGTTTTGCTAGGAGGAGAAGGCCTGTTCTTTTTCTTGTTTTTCCAGCAAGCAAAGATGCTTCTGCACAGTGTTTCCTGCTTTTCCCAGCGCTGGATGGGATTCTGATCCAGTTTTGGTTTTCCACATCTGCAGCAGCAGTAGCAAAGGCGTTGCTGTGGCATTCCTACTTTTCCATGTCAGCGCTTTCAAGTGCCAAAAGCTCCGTTTTGCCGAGACAACCTGGCTTGCTGATAGCAGCCAGGCAGGAGAAACCACTTCATATCCGTCAAGAGTTCTGTTGAATTGGCCCATTTCAATTTGGTGGCTGTGATTTAGAAGCCCTCTGTCGCTATGAAATGTTAGGATTTTTCCTTAGAAGATACGGTGGTAGATGTAAAAAGAAAGGAGGTTCTACATGATAGGAAATGGCCTCTCCCTCGTGCTTGTCTCCTGCCACAGATGACAGAACCAAGAGCCGTCTCTCCCCTGGCTCCCGCTGCTCCTGGAGAAGAAGCCAAAGAGGAGAAAACGGAGGGGGATGACCGCCAGCCTCCATCAGTGCTCTCACCGGAGCCTGGATATTCTGAAGCTGTAAGTGCCAGTTGTGTGTGGTGCTGCCTTTACTGCAAGGCAGAGCTGCAAGTTTTGGAGCAGCCAGCACTTGGCTGTTGCAGGCTGAGGATGCTGGGTGCTGGAGTCCTGCCAGGAACTCGGGATTTCCTGCAGGCAGCGACCACAGAACTTGGCCTCTGACCTGTCCCATTGAGGCAGCAAAGGGCTGGTGCCTCTGGGAGAGCATCTGGCTGCTTGGCTCAGGGAAGCTCTATCTCTTGGCTTCTGCACTGCTATGGCCAAGGGCAAAGGAGGGAGTGCTGGAGGTGCCAGGCCTTGGTTTGTTTGTTTTCCCTTTTTGGAAAGGTGTGTTTGGCTTGTGAAAGCGGTCTGCACTTTCTTGGAGTAGTTCTTCACTTGTACAGTCTAAGGTGGGCCAGCTGTCTTTAGGCTTTTGATAAGCTGCAAGAGGAGGGTTGTGTGATCCATGCAGCTGTGGCAGGCCATCCCTGTCCCGCGCGGCCAAAGAAACAAAGTGCGGAGTTGCAAAGCCTTCTTGTGAGGCCAAAAGCAGAAGCGGCCAGTTTCTGTTGGTGCATATTTTGGTGCAGTCTGCAGCTTTGGCAAGTGCCTTGCAGCCTAGAGTGGGGGTGAAGCTGCAAGTCCTTGACTGCTGTCTTGTGTTGCTGGGAAGAGGAAGGCCATCTTGCAAAGGTGCCTGCTGTATCAGGGGTTAAAATGGCGCCTTTGTGGCTGGGGTGCTTCATGAGCCAAAAGGATGCAGGGCTGGCGGCCTTGAGCATCTGAAGCTGAGGCAGCGTGTGGCTAGGGGGCCAAGAAGGCCAAGGGCATGGTGGCCTGTGTCAGCAGCAGCGGGGCAGCAGGAGCAGGGCAGTGAGCGTGGCCCTGTGCTGGGCAGCGCTGCGGCCACAGCTGGTGTGCGGTGTTGTCATGATTTGGGCCTGGCAGAGCCAGAGCTCCCTTGAGTATACCTCCTCCCTGGTGTCTGCTGTTAGATGTCACCAGGAATAAGTAAAGCAGGCTCCAGCTTAGAAATAAAGAAAACTTTATTACCTAAACTACAAGAAAAGAAAGTAGGTGAAAAGTATAAGAGAAAAAATATTGAAAACCTTACAAAAAACACTTTCCTCCTCCCCACCACCACAATTTCCCAATCCGATACATTTCCCCCAAAATCACCAACTGCCCAGTCTGGCACCTCCCTTTTGGATATTCAAACTTCAGTCCATGAAGAGGAGAGGAGTCTTTTTTGCACCATAGACTTCCCCTGGAAACACGCTGAAACTCATGTTCTTCCCTGTCACTCAGCACCGCCCGGAAAGTCCTTTTGCCGCTTGTGACATCTTCCTTCCATGCTCAGTGCTCTCACCACTGGCATGGACCAGAGCTGCTTTTAGGGTTGTCTTTTAAGGATGCCTTGTCTCACTCCAAAAAGGCACAGTCTCTGCTTTGGGACATCTGTCCCCCCCATATTTTATCCATCCCCCTAGGGCCGAGGGGTCCCCACAATGAACCCTCTTGGTTCTGAGGCACTGCCTCCCCCTAAATGCAGTCTCTGTGTCAGAGGAATAAAACTGGTTCAGTCTATGGCTACACAAGAAAAGTCCAGCCAAAAGGCCACTCCAATCATCTCTCTCCCCACTCAGCAAGCCTTCTCCACGTCCTTCGGGCCAGGTCCTTGTCTCATCTCATCTCTCATCTCTTATCTCTCTTCTTATTCAGCTCCGAGAAGGATCAGCATTTTGCAAGGTCCCAATCATGAAAGAAAGGGGTTAAAATTTTCAGTCTCTGTCTGTCCTAGAACTCCGTCACTCCCACACTCGCTGCTGCTCCGGCTGACCGGCCACCTCCTCCCTCGCTGCATTCCCCCCCTTCTCCTCCTGGGCCGGCTGCTATCACATTCGTCATCGCCGGCTCTCCTCTCTCTCTCTCTCTCCGGGGGGGGAATGGCTGCCCGATGTCTCTTGGGGCTCCTCCACCCTTCCATCCTCCAGGGCCTCCTCACCTCCCATCTCTGTCCAGGCCCAGGCCTACCACATGGCTGCCCCTCCCCCGCCGAGCAGCAGCGGCTGGACGGGGGGAAGGGAGATCTGACCTCCGTCCCTCAAAGTACCGAGAGAGCCTCCCAGGGCCGAAGCTCTGCTTTTAACCCCTGTGTGTTCTCGGAGGTGTGTCCAAAACCCAACTGGCCACACCAGGTGCCAATATCAAAATCCGAGCACCCATTGGTTTGACCACAGCATCCCAGAATTCCCACTTTTTCCTGGTCAAACCACCACATGTGTGCACTTGTGGGCCCTGGGAAGCAGAAAGTCACGGAGGGGCTGCAGCATGTGCACAGAAGGACAGGGGAGCTGAGGCAAAGGGGTGCAGCACAAGGCCAGGGAGGAGGTGCTCAGGGAGGTTTATTCTGGACAATGGGAGGCACTTGAGGCACCTTCAGGCAGATTTCCATCAATTCCTGCATGATGGTGCTCATCACAAGGGCTGTTTCACTGCCAAACATCTCCTCACTGCATCCAAGGTCTTTAGATACTGGAGTGGGTGACACATCCGTCTTTTGGTTTCTGGATTTCCAAGGAGGAGAAACCCTGTTCATTTTCTCGTTGTCCAGCAAGCAAGGAGGCTTTTCCTCAACCTTTCCTGTGCTTTTAAGCACTGAATGGGATTCTGAACCTTTTCTGGTTTTCCACGTCTGCAGCATCAGTAGCAAAGAGTCTTGCTGGCTCTTTCCTAGTTTTCCCTTTCAGAGCTTTCAAGAACTGAAAGCTACCTTTTGCAGAGAGAAGATTGCTTGCAACAGCAGCCAGTGAGGTATATTGAACTGATAGCCTTATATTGTTCTGTTGAAAGTGCCCATTTCAATCTGGTGGGAGTGACTTTGAATGAGATTGCTAACAAAGTTCATGAGTTCTCCTTAGAAGATTTGTCTGGGGATTTTAGGAGAAATGAGGTTATAAGCGTTAGGTAACGGCCTGTCCCTATGATTCTCTCTTGCTACAGGTGACAAGAGCAAGAGCTGTTTTTCCCCTGGCTCTCTCTGCTATTGCTGAAGAAGCCAGAGAGGAGGAAAATGAGGAAGACGACCACCAACTCTGTCCAGCTGTAGTCACACCACAGCCTGCTCATATTTTTAAGAGAGTAAGTTCCTGTTGTGGGGGGTGCTGTCTTTAGTGCAAGGCAGAGGTGCAAGTTTCTGAGAAGCCAGCACTTGCTGTGTCTGGCCAAGGATGCTGAGTGCTGGAGTCCTGTAGGACGTGGCCTTTTCCTGCAGGCAGTGACAGCTAGAAATTGGTCTTTGACCTGTCTTGTTGGGGCAGTTCAGAGCTGGCGGCTCCGGCAGAGCTTCTGGCTTCTTGGCTCAGAGAAGCTCCATCTCTGGGCATGCGCAGAGTTAGGGCCAAGGGCACATGTGGTACTGCTGGAGGACAAAAGTCTTTGTTGGTTTGTTTTCACTTTTGGAAAGGTGTCTTTGGCTTGTGGAAATCTTCTGCAGTTTTCTTGAGTTGTTCTTCACTTGTTGAGTTACTGTTGGCGCAACGCCCTTTTGGCTTTTGAGAAGGTGCAAACAAAAGAAAGGGCAAGTTTCTCCTGATCTGTTCTTCACCTAAGTCTGCGACTTGGGCAAGTGCCTTGGATCCTAGAGTGGGGGTGAAGCTGCAAGTCCTTGACTGCTGTCTTGTGTTGCTGGGAAGAGGAAGGCC
Organism: Ammospiza caudacuta; assembly: GCF_027887145.1. Lineage (NCBI taxonomy): Eukaryota > Metazoa > Chordata > Aves > Passeriformes > Passerellidae > Ammospiza > Ammospiza caudacuta. The sequence continues at coordinate 72,824,250 of NC_080632.1, read as the reverse complement.
ATCTTGCAATGGTGCCTGCTGTATCTGAGGTTAAAATGGCACCTTTGTGGCTGGGGAGCTGCATGGGCCAAAAGCATGCAGGGCTGGCGGCCTTGAGCAGCTGAAGATGAGGCAGCGTGTGGCTAGGCGGCCAAGAAGGCCAAGGGCATGGTGGCCTGTGTCAGCAGCAGCGGGGCAGCAGGAGCAGGGCAGTGAGCGTGGCCCTGTGCTGGGCAGCGCTGCGGCCACAGCTGGAGTGCTGTGTGCACTTGTGGGCCCTGGGAAGCAGAGAGTCATGGAGGGGCTGCAGCGTGTGCACAGAAGGACAGGGGAGCTGGGCAAGGGGGTGCAGCACAAGGCCAGGGAGGAGGTGCTCAGGGAGCTTTAGCCTGGACAATGGGAGCCTTGTGCTGGACCTTCAAGGAGACTTCCATCAATCCCTACATTGCAGTGCTCAGCACAAGGGCTGTTTCACTGCCAAACATCTCCTCACTGCATCCAAGGTCTTTAGATACTGGAGTGGGTGACACATCCGTCTTTTGGTTTCTGGATTTCCAAGGAGGAGAAACCCTGTTCATTTTCTCGTTGTCCAGCAAGCAAGGAGGCTTTTCCTCAACCTTTCCTGTGCTTTTAAGCACTGAATGGGATTCTGAACCTTTTCTGGTTTTCCACGTCTGCAGCATCAGTAGCAAAGAGTCTTGCTGGCTCTTTCCTAGTTTTCCCTTTCAGAGCTTTCAAGAACTGAAAGCTACCTTTTGCAGAGAGAAGATTGCTTGCAACAGCAGCCAGTGAGGTATATTGAACTGATAGCCTTATATTGTTCTGTTGAAAGTGCCCATTTCAATCTGGTGGGAGTGACTTTGAATGAGATTGCTAACAAAGTTCATGAGTTCTCCTTAGAAGATTTGTCTGGGGATTTTAGGAGAAATGAGGTTATAAGCGTTAGGTAACGGCCTGTCCCTATGATTCTCTCTTGCTACAGGTGACAAGAGCAAGAGCTGTTTTTCCCCTGGCTCTCTCTGCTATTGCTGAAGAAGCCAGAGAGGAGGAAAATGAGGAAGACGACCACCAACTCTGTCCAGCTGTAGTCACACCACAGCCTGCTCATATTTTTAAGAGAGTAAGTTCCTGTTGTGGGGGGTGCTGTCTTTAGTGCAAGGCAGAGGTGCAAGTTTCTGAGAAGCCAGCACTTGCTGTGTCTGGCCAAGGATGCTGAGTGCTGGAGTCCTGTAGGACGTGGCCTTTTCCTGCAGGCAGTGACAGCTAGAAATTGGTCTTTGACCTGTCTTGTTGGGGCAGTTCAGAGCTGGCGGCTCCGGCAGAGCTTCTGGCTTCTTGGCTCAGAGAAGCTCCATCTCTGGGCATGCGCAGAGTTAGGGCCAAGGGCACATGTGGTACTGCTGGAGGACAAAAGTCTTTGTTGGTTTGTTTTCACTTTTGGAAAGGTGTCTTTGGCTTGTGGAAATCTTCTGCAGTTTTCTTGAGTTGTTCTTCACTTGTTGAGTTACTGTTGGCGCAACGCCCTTTTGGCTTTTGAGAAGGTGCAAACAAAAGAAAGGGCAAGTTTCTCCTGATCTGTTCTTCACCTAAGTCTGCGACTTGGGCAAGTGCCTTGGATCCTAGAGTGGGGGTGAAGCTGCAAGTCCTTGACTGCTGTCTTGTGTTGCTGGGAAGAGGAAGGCCATCTTGCAATGGTGCCTGCTGTATCTGAGGTTAAAATGGCACCTTTGTGGCTGGGGAGCTGCATGGGCCAAAAGCATGCAGGGCTGGCGGCCTTGAGCAGCTGAAGATGAGGCAGCGTGTGGCTAGGCGGCCAAGAAGGCCAAGGGCATGGTGGCCTGTGTCAGCAGCAGCGGGGCAGCAGGAGCAGGGCAGTGAGCGTGGCCCTGTGCTGGGCAGCGCTGCGGCCACAGCTGGAGTGCTGTGTGCACTTGTGGGCCCTGGGAAGCAGAGAGTCATGGAGGGGCTGCAGCGTGTGCACAGAAGGACAGGGGAGCTGGGCAAGGGGGTGCAGCACAAGGCCAGGGAGGAGGTGCTCAGGGAGCTTTAGCCTGGACAATGGGAGCCTTGTGCTGGACCTTCAAGGAGACTTCCATCAATCCCTACATTGCAGTGCTCAGCACAAGGGCTGTTTCCCTGCAAAATATGCCCTCTTCTATCCCTGTGCTTTGGACACGGGAGTGGCTGACACATCCGTCTTGTAGTTTGCAGGTTTCCAAGGAGGAGAAGGCCTGTTCCTTTTCCTGTTTTTCCAGCAAGCAAGGATGCTTCTGCACAATCTTTTCTGCTCTTATCAAGGCATTCCACACCCTTTTTGCATATTGATTGAGATGGATCTTTTGTGTTTCCTGGCCTTCTTTCATGGCCTTAATGCTCACTTTTAGTTTCATAGTGCCTATGACTTTCTACAGCCCCGGGAATCAGCGTGTGTTATGTTTGGGAATTGAGCAGGAGATCCATGCCCTTGCATTCCAGCTGCTCCTCAGAGATCACAGGAGCTGGGAGGGGCTGAGCTGGACTTCTACTTCCAGCTACTTTAGCACCATCTTTGTGGTCAAGTCCAAGAGAAGTTGCCCGAGCAGAGATGCACAAAGAGAGCAGCTCCCAGTGCAACGCTCTGGGTCTGATCCCTTTCCATAAGGACCTGCACACTCCAGATTCCCCAAGAGTGTGGGTTTTTGAGCAACAGGAGAGAAATCCCAGAATTGCTGCTGGTCGGGACACTGGCTACCAAGTTTTGATGTGTGTAGCAACAGAGAGGACAGTAAAGAGAGATTATAGTAGTGAGATCTATCTGTCTATCTTCCTACCTATCTATCTATGTAACATTTACATAATTGAATCTTCCTGGCTCTGGTCCAAGGCAGTTGGATGTGCAAAGGTCACCTAAAGCATTTCTCTCAGGAGAGGATTAGAGACATGTTCCCTTAACTGATTTTGAGCAGGCAGCGATGCTTCCCTTTCCAGATATGGTGGTTTTTTCCCCTCAGAGTTGTTTTCCTCCTCTGGCCTCTAATGCCCTGAAGTCCTCAGTTAATTCTTTAAATTTCTGCCTGTCCTAGAGAGGTGGAACAATTACATGTTTAGGTGGTGTTTGGTGACTCTGGTCATACATGCCATGCATTACATGACACATGGTTTCCCTCACTGGCATCCCCAGGGCTGTGTAAGTGCATTCATTAAGGGGGCCTTAGGAGAGTCTCTGTTACTGCTGGTCAGAATTCTCAGTTGACAAAAGAGGGAGAAGAAACATCTTGGTCCTCCTCCATATACTGAGATGGCCATAGATGCTCTGTGACCTCCATCAGAGATCTCTGCACACATCCTCATTTCCTGAATGACCAGGTTTTCTAACAAGAGTGTGAATGTCAAAAAGGCAAGAATGCTGCTGCAGGCCTGAAGAGAACTCCAGAAGGGCTGAGCTCACCCAGGAAGCCACCTGCAGAGCCAGGCAGGAGCTGGAGGACAGGTGTCAGTCACTACTGAAAGACAAACAGGACATGGTAGAAGCAGAGGGAGGCCCTCACCAGACCCTTGAGAAATGCCACACCTTCCCTGTCAGCTGCCTGAGAGGCTGTTGGAGCTTCAGTCCCAGATGGCCCCTGATTATAGGGCCAGGGTCACTTTGGAATCTGTGCCTCCCCTCAAACAGAGAATGACCCAGCAGAGCAGCAACACAGTGCTTTGGGAACGTGTGAGCCCAGCAGTCTTTGAGTCTTGGCCCAAAAATGTCATATGGGAAGTTGAAACCCATCTTCTCTTGCTTTCTGTGCAGGTGCTTCTAGAGGAAGAGCAGGAGCAGACTGCTTCATCAGAGGTGCCATGCCAGACTCAGGGAGAGCCGTTCCCAGCCCGAGAGCAGGAAGAGCAGCTCAGGCAGCAGGTGGAAGAGGTACAGGAGAACGGCCAGGTAAGCCTGACTGGCCAGGTGACAGAAGAAAGGGCAGGAAGAGGGGCATAAACCAGAGCTCTTGGGACTGAGGAGGCCAGGAGTCCCACAGGCACTGAAGCACAGAGCATTGGAATCTGCAGAGATCAGCCCTGGGACAGGAGGGTTACATTGGAAGCAGATGTGGGGAGGGAAGCAGAAAGAAGTGGCTGCATAAATGTGATTTTGAGGCTGCAAGAGGAAAAAGCTGAGCCTGATGGCAGCTCCCAGTCACTTGCTCTGCATTTGTGTGCACAGAACATCAAGGCAGAGCCACAAGCAGAGCTGCCCCAAGCTCAGAGTGCCATCATGGCAGTGAAGAGGAGGAACAAGGAAGACATGGGAAGAATTCAAAAGGAGAATCTCCATCAGCAGAGGGGCGATCAGCAAAACCAGGTGAGTGAAAGAGTGGTAGCCACTCCACTCATGAAATGCCCTCTCCCTTCTTGTTTACAGTCTATCAAGGGACACATGCAGGCAGAGCTGCAGGACTCTGAGGATACCAACAAGGCAAGAGAGAAGAGGCTGGAGGAAGAAATGAAAAGCATCAGAGAGAAACTTAATTGCCTCCCTCAGGCTCTAGAAGACCAAGTGAGTAAAAGAGGGATGCAGTCACTGCAGTGGTGGTTTCTGCCCTTCTTGCCTTTGACACTGCAGAGTAGCAGGGAGGGGGGCCATGCCTCTGAGTGCCATCCTGCTGTACTGGGTATCACAGTCACTCTGAAGGACATTTCCTGGTGTGATGAATTTCAACTGCTGCCCTGGACAGTGAATCTTGTCCTTTGGCCTTTTGGCCAGCAGTCATCCAAATTGATTCCTGCTGGCCTGTTCCTGCTCTCTCCTTGTTTCTTGAGGTGTTTTTACAGTAGAACGTGGTGACCCAGATGGAGGATTGAAACAAGCTGTCTGTATCCCTTGTCAATTTGTTCTTTGCCTTTCCTCACAGTCGATGACTTCTGGCTGACAGGGACAAGCTGTAGTGTCTCACTGCTTTGTTCTGTTTCATTTGAGGTGCAAGTGCTGACATCTCACCGGGCAGCCTGCAAAGACTTCCAGCAAATATCTGGCAATGAAGGACCCCAAGTCAGGAGTGAGGCACAGGAACAGTGCCCACCAGAAGTGCTCCAGGTCCAGCACATCATGGGCTCTGAACCTGCTGCCGCAGCAGCATCACCTCGAGGAAGCTCTTCTCTCAAATGTGGGAACTCGAGCTCGGGCAGTTCCTTAAACTCTCCGAAACAGCAGACTGAGGAGAAGTACCTGGAGATGCTGGGTACGTCTGGGGTGTTGCTTGTCTGAGGGACAGTGTGTTGTGTGCAGGTGTCAGCAGAGCTGTACCAAATGCTCCTCCTGAGTTGGGTGTCACAGGGCTGTTTAGGACTCCCCAGAGGAAGTGCTGGCATTGCTCTGAGGCAGTGAGAGAGTGCTCTGGGTGTTCCTGCTGCCTCTGAGGGCACCTTGGACTGGCTTGGGTTTGCCTGAGCTTCCCTCTCTGCTAAAGGCTGAAGCAGGGATTGTTCTTGGGTCAGCAGAAGGCTGTGACCTTGCAAATGATCTAGGCAAGTCGTGTGTGCTCGTGGCCAAACTGAACAGAATTTTCAGCTTCCTAAATTCTCCTTAGACTCCTGACTTCCAACCAGTCATCAGAGCAAAACAACTCCACAGAAATGGACTGGCTTTGGAGTTTTGTCTTTTTGGTTGGGGATTTTTTTTTTGGGGGGGGGGGTGTTTTTGTGTTTAATTTTTGTAGGGGCCTTTTGTTTTTTGTTTCTGTGGGGTTTATTTGTTGTGTTTTGGGTTTTTTTGTTTTGATGGTTTATGGGGCTTTTTTGGTGGAGTTGGTTTTTCTCCGGGCTTAAAGAGCCCTTCTGTCCCCAGTCTTACTGAAGACATTTTTATGACTGTTACTATTACCACTGATTTTGTGTTGCTGCAGTTTATTTTCATGAGAATGCTATCTTTTTGTCTATATGATCTACTTTGAAAGAACATTAGGTTACATGACAAATAGAGAGCAGGAAGTGTTTTCCATGTGCCCCCAAGAAAAACTCAACACTTTTATAACAACTTTTATTTAATGTTCTAGTTTTATGCTTATCAAGATGTGTCCAAGAGACACATCCAAGTGGCATGATCAGATAAAACTGCAGGCATTTCTCAGGAGAGAGCCTCCAGCCCAGCCATGGTATATTCCTCAGATCCATGGCACTTTTCCATACCTGATTCCCAATCTTTCCCATGACTATTAGAATCCTAGCCATTGGCCCAAGCCCTGCTCAGATCAGTCTCTAGGAAAACACATCAAGCCCTTTGTGATTCTGCAGCACAACCCAATGAATCTGCCTCTTGCCCATAACAGCTGCCAGTGCTGTGCTCTCAGATAAGACCTGGTGGGGCTGAGACCAGAGCCCAGGGGATTCTGTGCCTACCATCACCTGTTGGGACAAAAAGGGCACTGATCCACAACTTGGTGTGGCTGATCTCAAGGCCCATCCTCTTGTGTCCTGAATGGGGGCAACAGCTTGTACAGGGCTCAGGCTGGCTGTGGCTTCTTCCCACTGCTTGACAGTGCTCATGCTTGGGCTTTGCTGGCCTTGTTATGCTAGCTGCCCTATCCCTGAGGGCTGGAGGGACTGCAGAGGCTGGAGCCTTCCTTAGCTGGGAGAGGGGCATCTTGGAGCTCAGCCTGCTCATAAACAGGTCAGGGTCCTGATGCTGAAAGCCCCATTGGGATTGGTTTTAGTTTGAGCTGCCCTGGTTTGGCAAACTGCTGAAAGGTGGGGAAGATGTCCGTCACTCCTGGGATTGCATCTCCCCATGCTTTGTTTCCTGTCAAGAGAACTCTTCAAAGAACTGTACAAAATTAGTCTCTGTGCCAGCTATCTGCACTGCAGGGCTGCCTGTCCTGTTGCTGTTCTGGTTGTTGTTACTGAGCTGACCACAAAGGGCTGAGAGCTCCAGACAGTGGGGCTGCCTTTTGTATCTCCTGGAAGCTGGGATCTCTGCTTTAAAGTCAGCTAATGCATTTTATTTCCCTCAGGGAGAATGGTGAACCAGATAAATCCCATGATAAAATACACCGAACTGGGACATATTGGCAGCGGGTGAGTCCAACCACAGTTACTTCTACTGAACCACAGGCCAGGTGTTTTGCCGGTGGAATATCTATCCAGCGTGAAGTCTGGCCAGCTGCAAAGATGTTCACACACTGGGGACAGATTGTCCCATCTATCAGTGCTGCTCAGAATTTCTGAGTGGGCTCAGAAGTCATTGTCAGAGATACTTCCATGCTGCCAAGGTCTTGCCTGCATCAAGGAACAGGACCTGGAAGATCTCCTTGTCTCTCAAGTGTGGGATAGCTCTGTGTTAATTTCTTTAGCATTTTTTGTATGTCTCAAAATCATACTGGCACACTAATGAAAAAAGAAGAATCTTGCTTGCTGGAAAGAGCAACCTACCCGATCAAAGCTTTAAGATAACAGTTCCCAGGAACATTTATTTCCCCTGGTTTGCAGAAGGAAATATTCTGTGGTCAGGATAGGAACCACACAGTTTAGAAAGTGAAACCCAAGAAAAAAGAAGAATCTCTCTTTAGAAGTTGAACCCCAATGCTTCAGGAACAAGCCCAGTGCCCGTGTACTTGAGAGGAAAATGCATCATCTGCTTTCTGGCAGAGCCCTCCTGCATCCTGCAGGCTTTAGGCATTTACAGCACACATCTCCTGTGTGGACTGGCTTTCACTGCAAGATCTAAATGGCTTCTCATTTCTCTTCTTCTTTTTTGTCTCTAGGGGTTTTGGAGATGTGCTCAGAGCACTCAACAATGCCACAGGGAGAGAGGTAAATGTCAGCAGCCCCTGCAGACTCTGCTGCTCTTGAGGGGCTTTCCCCTCTGGTGCGGGCTGTGGCTGGAGCTTTGGGTAGAGTTGTGCTGAAAAGGGACAAGAAGCACAAACTGGCTCCAGCCTGGAAAATACATTTGGGACTTTGTCCTCCTCAGCTGCTGGAAGGAAGGCAGAGAGGGCAGCGATTCCTTTCAGAGAAGGACGTGCTCACTTGCTCTCCATTGCTAAAACAAAGGTGGTGCCTTCGAGCACCTCACTGCTCTTTGGGTCTACAGCTTCAGAGTCCTGAATTCTCCTTTCTGACTGCCAGAAAATCCATCTGAAAGTTACTGGCAGTTCCTTAGCCACCTGCAGTGCTGCACTTGGGAACTGCACGTAGGGAGAGATCTGCAAGGTGCCCTAAAAGCCCTAAGCCCTGCCCATAGCCCAAGATGAATCCACACAGTAATAAGGCATACATTACTTCTGAATCCCAAACAAAGCAGCAGAGAGTGTGGTTAGAGGTTTGTGGGTGATAGCTGAGACATCACTGTTACCAAGTAGACAAGGCAAAATGCCAGTGGCCCCACGTATCCTGTAACTGGCCCCCACGTGAGCAGAGAAATGGGCTGTTGGAAATCTCAGTTCCTAATTACTGCAGTGCCTAATCACAAGGCAGTTTGGCACAGCTCAGCTGTGTCATTGCAAAATCACTCTCTCCATGTGTGTTGTGGTCTCGTGCCACCAACTAGCTCAAGTTACTGATTTTCAATGTCATTTTAGGTGGCCATAAAAAAAATAAATCTTCAAGGACTGAGGAGGAAGGAACTAACCATTAATGAAATAAGGATCATGAAGAGGTGTAGGAGTCCCAATGTTGTGAAATATTTAGACAGGTGAGAGGTGATGGTCTTATCCCATGGATGTGCATTTACATACCGCAAACATGAGAGGTTAAAAACCCACTTTGGTTAGTGGCAGAAAGTAGAGCTGTTAATTTTTATGTATTCATATTTCTCTACTCATCTCCAATGGATGAGAAGAGAGTGCATCTTGTCTGCATGAGTTTTCCCTGCCACTCGTCGTTTGAAAATTATTCCAAACTTATTCAAAACCTGGATCAGCTGTATCTTCCTAAGTCAATACCCTCAAAGTCCACTGCCTCCACATTTTTTTGGGAGGGATTTTTTAAAGACTCTTAAATGCTGATGAACCACCCTAAAGTAGATTTCTCTTAGATTGTTGCCCCTCTTTGCCATTGCTGTACATGCCAGGAATACTAGGTGCTTATTTCCAGAAACACCATGCCTGACAGAATTTTTATCTGGGCTGTTGCTAAACTGCATTTTTCACTTGCTGGCCATCTAAGACATCTCCTTTTTCACAGCTGTGCCTTTCTCCTCCAGACTGTACAGTTTGCAGATTCTCTATTCCTTTGATTCTGTCCTAGTCACAAAGCAACCTGGAAACAAGAAAATGGCAAGTAAAAAGTTAAGGTAGCCATGCATGTTTATCTCCATGCCCTTGTTTCCTTCTTTCAGCTACCTTGTGGGCGAGGAACTCTGGCTGGTTATGGAGTACATGGATGGAGGCGCTCTGAGTGATATCATCTACAAGACCTGGCTGTCTGAACATCACATTGCATCCATCAGTCGGGAGGTCAGCAATCCCATCTGTGTTTCCAAGGGCTTGGGCAGGATTGTCTGGGAAACAGGGGCTCAGATCAGGAGTGATTTCATGTGCCAAGCTTGGTTTCTATGTTGCTGGTATGCTATGGGAAAGTAAAAGCATCTCAAGTGAAAGGCCTGCCAGTGCGCCTGCACTCCCTGTACTCAGTGCCAGTAGTCTTCACTCCTGCTGTTGCATTCTCATTCTGTCTCTTGTATTTTTATTTGCTGTTCTCCATCTTGCTTCCCTAAACTTTTGCCTGTCTTCACTGCATTCCTTTCCTGTGAAAGAAAAGGTGCTGGTGGCAGGATTTGAAACAAACAGCAAAGAAAAAAAAAGAGAAACTAATTTTTCTCAGTCCTCAGCTAAAAAGGACAGGAGTGCAGCCAAAATGCTCTTTGCTTCTGAGCATGTCCACTGCAGCAGCAGTCATCCTGGCTGGTTTGCAGGGGACAGTCTACAACAGCAGGTGCTGTTGCTCTTTCAAAAGCTGACGTGCCTTTCCTCAGAAAGGTCCTGCTCTGCAAGTGTTGGAGCAGCAAACTCTTCCTCACAGTAGCACTGTGTTCTGCCATTACTGCCCATTCCCTTGGAGAGGGAATCTTTTAGATTCTTTGTTGCCTTTCTTGTGTGCTGAAATCACATCACTTCTTTTTGCCCTCCTCTTTCTGTTTTCTCTCTCAGTGCCTGCAAGGATTGCATTTTCTTCACTCAAACCAGGTGATCCATCGAGATGTGAAAAGCGACAACATCCTTCTCAGAACCGACGGTTCTGTCAAGCTGAGTCAGTATATTCTTGGTCAGGTGCAGTATTCCAGGGATGTGGCTGTGGGGCTGCTTGGAGTGACAGCCAGCTCCCGAAAAATGGTGCTGGTGGTAGTGCAGGGACACCCGCTGTGAGCTGAGGGCACAGTTGCAAGGTGCACAGAGGCAGGACAAGGAACAAGCAGTCAAGAGTGGCCTTGCTCTCTGTGTGCCCCTTCCAGAGGGAGGGAGCTACAAGTTTAAAGACTCCAAAGAACAAAAGCCACTGCTGGAGGCAGTGTAAAAAATGGGGGGATTTTTAAAGTCACCAATGCCAGGAGATTCAACAGCACATTTTCAAACTTCTACTGGGGAATTGTTTTGCTTGCTTTCCTAATTGCACAGAATTCAAATAAAACCAATATTTTGCTTTCTCCTCAGCTGATTTTGGCCTCTCTACTCAGCTCACCCCTGAGCAGAGCAGACCGTGCTTGGTAGCTGGGACTCCATGGTGGATGGCACCTGAAGTGGTCACAGGTCAACCATATGGCCCCAAAGTGGACATATGGTCTTTTGGAATTGTGGGGATTGAAATGGTAGAAAAAGAACCTCCTTACTGGGACCAAAGTCATACCTCGGTAAGGAGCAAATACTCACTGATCCCACTCTCTTTTTCATCTGTCCTTTGTCCTGCATGCCGTTGGACAAAATCCCATTGCCATCTGCTGGAACTACTTCTACCAAGGTTCCCTCCTAAAAATGTGCCTGCAGCACATCAGCATCTGCTGTCGATTTGGATACATCAGTGGGGGAACTCAAGCCTTATCACATGCAAACGTGGTTCCTGTTCTTTTGTCTGTGGAGACGGCCCCAGTAACAGGAAACAAGCGTCCTGGAACTGCTCGTATCTTTCCAGAAATGAAGGAAGGAAACCCAAACCCAACAAATTTTCTAAAACTTTCAAAAACTTTCAAAAGCTGTGGTCTTTAGAAAGGAACTTAACCCACTGTGCAGTTTCTTCTCACTTTGGAAACATGCCTGAAACCTGGGCATGAGAGTGTAAAGGCCACGGAGTCTCTTCTGCTCCTTGTGCAGTGCTGCTGAAACACTCATTGACCGTGTTTCTCTCCTAACCAAAGGCACATTCTCTGTGTCACCAAGCCAGAATCTGGTGATGTGGAGAGCCTGCCAAAACCTCCCATTTGTTTCCTGGCACTTTCTGGGATGGGCCTACCATTAATGTATTGACTTGAATAGCCAAATGAGCAGACGGTGACCACAGGGATGGCACCTCTCCTTCTTCTGACCATGACAATTTTTCTTTTGCTGTAAAATGGGAAGCTGCAATTTTCAGACTGCTGAGAGACAGAGCTGCAGGTGGCTCCTTCTTGCCTAAGCAGGCATTTTCATCCCAATACACTTGTGCAGGCATTCTTATGTGTCTGTGTTGAAGATGAGACTGTAAATATTTGTTTCCTTACCTAGGAATTAACTGATGGATTTCCTTTCTTTCCTTCCAATTCTCATTCTTTTCAAGAACAGCATAAAAAGCTTGATGAGTTTTGTTCTATGGCACATGTGCTTAAACCACCAACAAGCACTGCAGAGGTGCCTTTCATGTACTAATCCTTGGAATTAGTTTCTATAGCACAGTCCCTCTTCCAAAAAGCCTCTCAAGCTGGTTTGAATTCTCAGAGAAGCAAATGTGCTTTCGCTGATGTAGTTCCCACTAACTAGGTCAATCAATGAAATCAGCTGCCAAGGCAAGATCTGTGGGATGGTGGAAAAGCTGTGGCTCCATCGGAGTTTGGGTTTCTGGTTGGTAAAGGAAAATCATCTCTGGGTCTCTGCCAGGGCAGAAACTACCACTGAAGAACAGAGGGTAAACAAAAGGATGTGGGAGAGCCTTGGAAACATGAAAGCAGCAGGTGGAGCCTCATATTTTTTTTTTCTCCAGGCTCGACGCCTGATAGCCACAGAAGGGACCCCACAGTTGCAGCAGCCCAACCAATTCTCGCCTTGCCTGCGTGACTTCCTGAGCTGCTGCCTGCAGAGAGATGAAGAGCAGCGCTGGTCTGCCAAGGAGCTCCTGCAGGTAAAATGTGAAGGGGCTGCAGGTGAAACAGGCTCTGAGGGGTGGGCTCCTCCTCCACTCAAGTCCAAGGCATCACATGAGCCCCCTTCCTCCTCACCTCCACTCTTGGAGCTCTTCAAATGAAAACACTGAGGAATCCTAGACTGGGCTGGGCTGGCAGGGCCCTGTAAAAGTCCTCTGGTGCAGGTGTCCTGCAATGAGCAGGGACATCTTTAAAGAGATCAGGCTGCTTAGAGCCCTTTGCCACCTGAGCCAGAATGGCTCCAGGGACGAGGCACCTACAAGCTCTTGGGGCAACCTGTGCCAGGGTGGCACCATGCTCCAAGTAAACAAGTTCTTCCTTCGACCTACTCTGACTTGATCCTTATTTTGTTTAAAAATATTCACCCACATCCTGTTGTAACTGGCATTGTTAAAAAAGATGTCCCCCACTTTATTTAAAACCCCTCTGAAGTCTTGGAAAGTGGCAATGAAGTCTGCTGGGGCCTGTTCTTCTGAATAGCTCTACCTCTCTCTGCATTTCCTCAGAGGAGAGATGCTCTGTTTTCTGTTCCTGTTGCCCTCTTTTTCAATTTGGTTGGGTGTTCAGTTTTATCTAATGGCAAAATAACTGAAGTAGAGCAATGCAGGGTACAGAGACATGAAATGGTGGTGCAGGAACCCAAGGAAGCCAGTCCCAGCTGAGCAGTCAGAGATTTGGCTGTGGGCAGGAGGGGCTGTGGGGACTTGCTGTGAGCCTCTGAGGGGCCTTGTTTGTGCCCCCCAGCCCACCCTTAGAGGTTTCTGCCACGCAAACAGGGCCAGCTGGGAGGGACTTGTCTCAGCCCCATCTGCTGCCTGGCACGCTCAAGCATACGGGAACTGTGCCAGGGTTACTGCCAGGTTGTGTGGCAGGACCCAGTGCCGCTGGGCTGGCCCTGCTGGGAAGGAAGGTGCCATCCAGCACACGAGGGGCAGGGCATGGAACGGTAGACACTGCTCTGTCTCCCTGTGGAAATAAAAGCCTGTCTTGCAAAGGCGGGGACCTATGTGAGTCATTGGAGTTTCCTGAAAGGAAGAAACCCCAGGGACAGAAAGCACCATTTCTAGAGCACTGGCAGGGCAAAAATCCCAGCAAGATGAAGACATCACAATAAACACATGAGTGGGATGGCCACATTTGCCTGTGATGGCAAGGTCTTGCACATTGGGGATGACTGGGGAGTAGATGGTCCCATTGCTCCTCTTTCTGGGTCTTTCTAGGAACTAGATGTATCCCTGATTGAGTCTCTGAAGCACTGAGCTTGGAAAGTAATGGTTTACTGTTCTTTGTGGTTTGTTTTTTTTTTTTTTTTTTCCGGTGGACAGCATCAATTTGTAACTTCAGCCAAGCCAGCATCCATCCTGGCACAACTCATCAACTCAGTCAAGAAGAAGAAGGACCCTAACCCTAAACCCTAACCATAATCCTAACCTAACCCTAACCCTAACTCTAGGAGACGAGAATGTAACAATCATGTCAAGATGTTATCTCTGTTACCAGTTTAGAGCAGGATTGTAGAGTAGGGTTGTTGAAGAGTTTTGTAGAATAGGATTATAGATTAGGGTTGCATTTAAATAAAGTTGCTGAAACATCAACTCATTTGGAAGATTCTCCTCCTTCTGACCCCTTCAGAAAATTCAACATTTCCTGAATTATCAGTTGTTTTTTATGGGTGCTAAGTCATATTTATGATTTCGTAAGTGAGGAAGGCTCTTCTTCATTAATCTTCTCCAGACCACACTGCCTTTGGAATACCACCCACTGGCTGGTTTTGGCACATCTGTGACACTTCTAGTTGAGGCAGAAAGGGCAATGGCATTTTCAGGAAAAAACAAAGGAGGAGTGGGGCAGCTAAGACATCCTGTGCAGATTCAGGCCTAGCTGTGACTTGAGAGCATCTGGGCTTCTGCCACTTGGATTTCGATCCTGAAATGCAATCTCTTTGGCTGGAGGAAAGCCTTGCTCAAGGGAGAAAGCAGAAGGATCAGAGAGGGTGCTCAGGAAGGTCTCCTGTGGTGCAGAGCTGTCAGCGCCTGTGAGGTGAGAGCAGGCCCGGCCTTGCCCGGGGTGGAGCCCCAGAAGAGCCCCAGCAGAGGCTGGAGCAGCCTGAGCCCCGGCAGAGGCAGGCTGGAAGGAGGCAGCAGCCGGGCCCTGGGTGTCTGTTCCTGGGAGCAGGTGAATCCTCCGCTCTCAGAGCCCAGGTGGCAGCTGGCTGCTTCCGAGGGGAAGCGCAGCTGTGCTGGGCACAGCCCAGCCTGGAGGCATTGGCCGTCTGGAGTGTGCCCAGGAGCAGAGAAAGGCCAAGGGCAGCCGAGGGCCGCTGGGCTGCCTGAGGATTCCTCCTCTTCTGCCGGCTGCCCTGCAACTCCTGGCAAAGGTCAGCAGTGTGTGCAGCACTCTGGGCACCGGGGCAGGGAGCCGGGCTGCTCGGCAGGCTGGAGCACAGGGCAGCCTCCTTCAGGCCCGGCCGGCACTTGTGCCAGGGGAAGCAAGGCCAGTGTGAGGCAGGGACAGCTTGGCAGGGCACGTCTGCAGGAGCCAGCGCCTCACGCAGCTCTGGGAGGAAGCGCCTGCAATCCTGCAGTTCTGCACTGAGCCAGAGCAAAGGTGGAAGATGCAGAGTGTTGTGCAAAAATATTGAGGCCCACCAGGCCAGCTTGCTTTGTGCTCTCTGGCACACAGCAAGCGCTGTGCAATGCAGCTCTGAGCTGCTGGGAGAGAGGTGTTAGAATAAACAAACTCCTAGATACAATTAAATAGAGACAAAGTCATTCAAGCAAAAGAGAACCTTCTTAGTAAGGATTCAACTGAGCCAGCTGTGTATCTCCCTCTCCTGAGAGCTGAACATAGATGCACGCCAAGATAATGCTGCTTTTTATTGCTTCTCCCAGCTCTGGGCCATCCCTGTCCCCTTTCCCTTTAGCTGGGTACTAAGGAACTTCTATTCTCTCCTGACAGCCTTCTTTTCTGTCCCCTCTCCTCTTCTCCTACATCCCTTTTGGTCTGGTGCTCAACACCTCTCCTTTTTCAGCTCACAGAGCAAATTAACTGGAACAAATGCAAACCATAACTAACACCACCTAGCACCAACAACTTTCATTATTTTTTCTAATAACTTTTTGGCTGCAGCAAAATATTACCTCCTATCTCCCAGAGAGCATCAGGGATGAGCCTGAGGCTTGTGCTTTGGAAGAGAGCAGAAGGGTTTCAGAAGGCAGTTTGTGTTTTCTTCATTAATTTCTGAAGGAAAGAGGCAATGCAGCTTCAGTCAGCAAAAGCATTTGTGAGGTGCATTGACAAAATGCTTGTGAGCAATTCCCAGAGAAGGAAGGTGCTGAGAAAAAGTTGAATTGTAACAAATGCTGAATTCCTTTAGCTGTACCAGACAATGTTAAGCCCTCTATTCCCCAAGTGCAGTGATTAATGTGTTCAAATGGCTGTCTTAGCCTTGAGAACAAAGAGAGTGGTCCTGCTAAGAAGGTTTCTGTCCTTTGGTTTGCGCTGCGGCAGGCTCTTGGTGGCCTGGAAGGCAAAGTGTGTCGCGGGCCGTGCCCAGGTGGCGGTGGCTGCGTGGGCTCCTGCGGCCCTGGCCACTCTCAGTTTTGGCCGTGGGGCCTCCCCTGGCACCGGTCCCGGGGCTGCTCCCGGCTTTGGCCGCAGCTGCTCGCGGCGCTGGGATGAGCCCCGGCAGCAGGGCCCGGCCTCCCTGATGGCAAAGAGCCCCCGACCCCCCGGGAAGGGGCTCAGCTGTCCCCGCTGAAGGCAGATAGAAAGAAAGACCTTCCTGCACCTTTTCTCCTCTCTTAAATATGTTGTCCCAAAGGTGTCACCAGCTTTGCTAATTGGTTCAGCAGTGGGCCTGTTGTCAGAGCCAGTCAGTGATTGGTTTTGCCTGCACGGAGACAGCTTGTAGCAGCTCCTCAGAGATATACCACTTTGGTGGCTCCCCTCTTTCCTCCTCTCCAAAATCTAAGCCATGCAAAACCAACAAAACCGGCCAGTGGTGGTCCTGGGACTGGGAAACCCAGACACTGAGAAAACTTGAAAAACTTGTGTGGAGCCATTCAAAAATCTCACATGGCTTCATATCCAGACACACAGCTAAAACCCAGCTATTTCTCTATTCCTTTTCTTTTTGACTGAGAAAGGAAGTCACAGGTGTTGGGGTCTCTATTCCACATCTATTGGAATAGACAGCTATCTCTTTAAAATGCTGCGGTACTTAAGATTGTCAAAGCACTGCTGTGAACATTCATTTTGCAAAACTCCATTCTGAGTAACAGTTGTAGACTAAAACAATAACATATCTCTGTATAAATTAAATCCTGTTTTAAGGAAATGAGTAGCCTATGGGTTTTGTACAAAAGAAACCAACCAAGCATTGTTGAAATGAAAGATGTTACTGCTACTCCTGCTGTCTGAAATACCTTTGAAATAAATTTAACAAGACCCTTTGAATGTATTTGCAGGTATACAAGACAAGTTTCAGAAAAATGAAATTGTGTCCAAGAAAATTCTATAAGACGATGAAAAGCATATGTGCAATTTCCTTATAACCTTGGGATTTTACTCCTTAAAATGGCAGAGTTTCTAGATCAGTCTATTTGCAAAGGAACTGTTTATCCTAACAAGTTTAGATACATTTCCCCTTTGATTACAAATAAAGCATTGCACCTTCAAGGCATACAGTCTTAAACCATGGTGTCAGGTATGCACAGGTGACATTGCGCTCGTTGCCTCAAACAAGGGGAGCGCAAACATATAAATCCCCCCAGACACGTCAATATGCAGGCTGTTATCCAACTGCACAAACACCTTCTCTCCTAAACCAAATACTAATTTGTTTGCTATCAGGAACTCAGAATGCTCTTTTTAGGACTTTTAAAACAAGCAGTGTCTTTGGATTTTTAAAATGTCACCAGTGTTAGGAAGGTCTATATTGCAGCCAGTGAAGTTGCCCTGTGTCTGATGTAGGAAGCTAGCAGGAGGCTGTCACCCAGGGATTGGCAATACCATGTTGCCTTGGGGTTTCCTCTGCATGGTGTATTTTTTCCTTGAAAGATTTATGATTTGAAATTGAATCAGAGTTAGTCAGCAGAAAGAAAAAGGAAGGTACTAATTGACATGGGCTAATCAACAGTTCCAATTCATTTAAACATGTTTTTGGGATGATGATGCAAGTTCAATGAATGGGTTTTCTTTTGAGAAGCATATAAGGACATGACCTCAAGGCTGCAGGACAAACCATTTTTTATTAGAAATTCCTGTTATTACCTTCCCATGCATAGTTTTTAACCTTTCTGTAATCTCAAATGACTTCAGTTCTGTGATTATTGCATCTGCATACCAGCTGCAAAAACCCAACATTAAAAGCCATGGTTGTATTTCGATTTAAAAATAAGAAAACATGCAAATTAATATTGCAGTGATAGCACTGGCAGACCTTTTAGGTTTAATCCTATTCCTGCTTTATTCAGAAAACTGCTCTTAACTTCAGCAGGAGTTGGCATGAGTGACTCACCATAAATAAATATGGAAGGTAGTTGTTAGTGATTTTCAGCATGAAAATGATTTTATAGACACTGTAAACAGAGGTGACAGGTGGCAAACACTCAGGCAGAAAATTCTGCAACTGAAACCTTCTAATGAAACACCTCTCTTTCTTCAGACCTAGCCTTCAAATACCTCTCTGAGATCTGTGGAGTTGATGGGAACTTCTAATACCTTTATTGATAGTACCTTTAATACCTTTATTTATAAAGGTAAATTATAATTTAAAGCTGTGAATACAAAGAGAATATTTACCCACATGTGGCGTCTTTAGACGCTGCAATCAATGTTTTCTTTTGCTTTACCGTACTCCAGTGTATTTGAGAAAATAATAGTTATGCAAACCTGTGTGTCAGTGTAGTTAATCACAGTGGTATTGTAGAGATGGATGTACATACAAAGCTTTGAGATAGAAAATGTAAGTTCAGACTTTGTTAATTCTTACTAATAGATTGGGAGTGCTTTGGTTGATCTGATTTCATGGGATTGCAGTATCTCTTCTTCTAAGGCAGCCTGTAAGATATAACTCTCTACCCCATGCAGCCATGATATTTTCTGAAAAGTCCCTTGGCCAGGATTTTTCTCCTGAGAAGCTAAGAGGCCTCAGGAACAAAAATGTCAACAATAATTATCTGCTGCTGTGGAATGCAATAGGTGGATCTTAGATTGGTCTCATGTGGTTGTTTCTAATTAATGGCCAATCACATTCAGCTGGCTTGGACTCTCTGAGTCTTTTGTTATTCATTCCATTCCTTTCCTTTCAAGCCTTCTGATTAAATCCTTTCTTCTATTCTTTTAGTATAGTTCTAATATATCATTTTTATAATATATATATCATAAAATAATAAATACGCCTTTTGATTTAACATGGAGTCAAGCATGGAGTCAAGATTCTCATCTCTTCCCTTGTCATGGGACCTCTGTGAACACCACCACAACCCCATACCTAAGGTATTCTGTCAAACAAAACAAAACACCTTGAGACAGTTCTAAGTTTTTTGAGAATTATAGCCCTAGCTTTGTTTATGTATAGTGATTATTTATTGAATTAGCACTCCCAAAAGACATATTTGCATGCAGCAGTGGGGAACAAAGCGACAGGGATCCCCTCATGCATCCAAAAGGAGATCCTTTTACTGTAAAAATCACACCCTTTTAATGCCTTTAATCTCAACCTGACATAATTGAACCCAAACCGAGACCTAACAGAACTGAGCAGAAAGAAGGCACCCATTGGCTGGTGTTACCGAATGTCATGGATGAGCTTGCTACCAAGCCCCAGGATTGACTGCCAGGGGCTTCTCCCAGTCAGGTCTCTTAGGAAGCTGCAAGCATTTCACTGGCCAGATCCTGACGGGGCGTGGAGTTGAGACCAATGAGAATATGCAGACCGGGTCTTTCAAATGCTCTGTATTAGGGGTAGCCAGGGAAATAAACACTCTCTGTGCCGCATGAACATCAGGGCTGAGCAATCTCTGTCTCCTGCACCAGCAACCCCCACACCTGACCTAACACGTGGTGAACCCCGAAGTGATAAGAACTCAGAAGCACAGAGCAAAGGAGACACACAGCGTTAGAGCTGGAAAATGGTGTAGAACTGGATTACAAGCAGCTTGAGAGCTGGGAAACAGTGTGGGAACCAGATTACAAGGGCATCAGACCCTGGATTGGTGTTTGGAACTGGAGAAATACAGCCTGGGAGCTGGAAACGGTGAAAGAGCCCATATGGTGAAAACCCAGGACTTTGCTAAGTAGCGTAAAGTGCAGTGAGGTTGCTAGCCTTGTTTGTGTGGACTGGAACCACTTAGGAGACCATGGGAGCTTGGATGTCAGGACCAGAAAACTCCATAATGAAGGTACTGATTTTCTTCTTCCAGAGAAGAGGGATAAACCACAATGAATGAGCTCTACAAGCTTTGTTAATGTGGTGCGAAAACCATGAGCTGTACATATCAGAAGGGGACATTTTAGATTTCCCCTTTTAGGAGAGGGTTGGACAGAATATATTTGAGGCAGTCTCATTTGGTGATGATGCAGCCATTGGTATTATAAAACCATGGATGCTTCTTCTGGACTTATTATAAAAATGGATTATGAAGGGCAAAGGCGAAAGGGCAGCAGCACAGACGCCTCTTCGTTCCACCCTGGGTGTGAGCAGCATTGCCACGGGAGCCAGCGGGACCCGGGCGCTGTGAAAACATGTCCTACTACAATAGAACTGTGGCTGACCAATGCAGAGTGGTCGTGGGAAGCAGCAAAGCCCTGGGGAGTGGGGGAGTCCTGGAAAACGGACACCATCTGGGGGCTGCCCAAGCTGAGGACACCGACGTTGTCCAGAGACCTGGCAGCGCCGATTGCACAATCCAGACAGGTGGAGAGATGACGGCCACCAAAGCTCCTGCAGCTGACCCAGGCGGGCACACCACACCGCCCTGCTCTGGGGGAGCAGAGCACGTGGTGGGCACTTCTGCCCCTCTGGGCACACCACACCATGCAGCCGCTCTGTGCCCTCTGGGTTAAAGAGCAATTCCATAGCCATTGCACCATGCCACGTGGCTGCTGAGATCGACCCCACCATTGGCACCGGGTCCCCCGCACTTCCCATCACCATGGAAAGGGTGTGGGCTGGCTGCAAGGTCACACCTCTGTGGAGCCTCACCATGTCTGCACCAGGAGCAGCCCTGCCCCTGAGCCTTCCTCCAAGGATGGATCTGAGAAGAGCTGCAGACACCAAACCCAGAATGAGAGTGTGGGAAAAGCCCCTGCAGGGGACCCAACCAGCAAAAAACAGTGTAAAGAAGTGTGTGAGTGTGTGGGGCCATGCCAGCAATAGCAACCAAGCCATCCTGAGAAGATGGTGCTGGCCACATGCCACAGCCATTTCACAGCAGCTGAGAGAGAGCCACTCTCTCTCCAAGTGCAAGAGAAAGCCAACATTTCCCTACAAACCTTTTCAAAACCTCACAACCACCTTAGCTCCTGAAAAATCAAGTTTATCATGTTCCAAAAACTCTAATAAACACACTGAAGGATTATCCTACAAAAGTTAGAAAAATGTACAACTGTTTGTAAAATATGCCTTAGAGTTCATAGTACAATATTCATTATGGGTGTTTGCAATTCTTAGGACCAAAATCAATAAGTCTATGATGAGGAAAATGTTATATTTCTGTCTCAGGAAATTACTGCTGCGTCTTAGGAAGCCTTAGTGTGTTTATTAAGAAGTGTTTTTCTAATACTCCTCCTCATTATTATTGACTTGTTTCAAGAAGAATGGTTAAGATCCAAGGGATATCCAGTAAGATACTCATTTTAAAAAATCAGTTTTTCATAGCCAAATTTCAGTTGCAAAGTTCTTTAACTGAAGTTCTGCCACTTGTCATCATTTTGTCCTAGGTTGCAAGGTAATGTCATCTGTTAGAGGTGTGGCTCTGTTATCTTCTGTTAATTGAGCAGTTTTCTTCATCTCTTCCAGAAACCAGTCCTCCCTCCAGGGAGACATCTGCTCTTAATGTGCCATTGAGTGCCCCAGCATGACTGATAAAATTACATCATCCCACATTGTGAGAAGCTCTGCCCAGAGGGAGGAGCCAAACATTCCTAACTGGATAGAAGCTGAGATTTTGGGACACCAGGAAAGCCGTTTCCACTGGATTCCCAGAGAAGCAGCTGCCTTTTCCACTGGATTCCCAGAGGAAGACCAGGCTCATCTACACCACCACTGGACCTTCAGAGGAAGACCACACCCTTCTATAGCATCACTGCTTCAACAGAACCACATCTGCCTCTCCAGGAGGATGGCAGCCACCATTTCAATTGGATTGCTACCAACCCCCTGACCAACAGGGTGTCTGCTGTGATCTTGGAGGACACAAGACAAATGATGGACTTTGGACATGGTTAACATCAGAGATTTGAGAACAGGATGCCTTGGCAAAAGCAAATAGAACTTTGAAAATTAGACCTAGATTGCAAGAAGATGAAATCAAACGGGTTTATCGGAAAAAGAAAATCCCATTAAACTCTGCAAGCAAGAGATCTTGTTATATGCATAACTTTGTGTATGTGATTTTAACCCAATCATTGTAGTACTGATTACTAGTCTCCCTGAAATAGTATAGAAGTGCTTGTGTCCCACAATAAAATTGGATTCTGATCACCAAGGCAGTCTTCCCCATCTCTCTTCATCGCCAACAGGTGTCATGTGGTATTCTGACTCTGTCAGTGTTGTTTTGTACTGCATTATTTATTTTACTTTTATTTTCTTCTCTAATAAAGAACTATTATTCCTGCTCCATATCTTTGCCTGAGAGGCCCCCTTAATTTCAAAATGATAACAATTCAAAGGGAGAAGGTTTACATTTTCCATTTCAGGGGAGGCTCCTGCCTTCCTTAGCAGACATCTGTCTTTTCAAACCAAGACATGTTTTAAAAGTTAAGTCATCTATTAAAACACTAACAAAGATTCTGTATGAAAAATAATGGGGAGTAACAATGTACTTTGGAGGATCATCTTCTCACCAATCATTAGCTGTAAATGCAAGGCAGAAATCCATTGTTAAAGGATCAAGGATTTCTAAGTCTTGGGGCTCAGATACTGCTTTGGGATGTTCTTTGGCCCTAATGTTCCCATGCAATACAGGATTGCTCAATTGTCAATTTCACCAGACTAACAACAATGAAACCAACACTTGACACATTTATAATTAGCATAAAATCAGAGTTTGCAGGTCCCACTGATAAAGAGGGAACATCAGGTGTGACCCATGATCCCTCCGTTTCGTTCACGTCTGTGTAATTGCTTCCTCGGTTTTGGACTCATCAACACGTTCTGGGGTGCGATATGGTTTGACGTTTTTGGCTGGGACACACTTAATTCCTGCACCTGTAGAGACAGAAGCATACCATTTACCCCAGGTGATTAATCGGAAACGACCTTCAATCGGTCCTGTCTCAGGGGATCTGATTGAAACAGGAGGATTTTCTTTCAGTTTCGCCTGTGTGTTATTTGAAAAATGCCTTAAAATTGGTGTATTAGGTTCTGACACAGAGCTGTTTAAGAAATTAGAAACATAAAAAGCTTTGTTCCACCTCATCTGTGGTGTGACCACTTCCCCCCTTCTGTCAATCAAAAATGCGTTTTAATGTCTGATGTGTCCTCTCAAC
Organism: Ammospiza caudacuta; assembly: GCF_027887145.1. NCBI lineage: Eukaryota > Metazoa > Chordata > Aves > Passeriformes > Passerellidae > Ammospiza > Ammospiza caudacuta. The sequence goes on along the minus strand of NC_080632.1, from coordinate 72,801,275 downwards.
AATTGCTTGACTTGTGGGAGAATGAGAAACACCAAGGATGTGACAAACACCCCAATCTTTAAAAATGTGGCCAATTTTTGAGATACATATGCAGGATCATTGTCAGTTTTTACTTCTTGGGGCACACCCAATGAAGCAAAAGCTCGCAAAGAATGTTGACAGGCATGATTGATAGTGGAGCCCTGGAAAAAGGTAAAGATAGAATATAAAATGTTAAGCTTTGTGTTTTCCCAGATCAACTGCACCTGCGTAAGCAGTATGATAAATGATATAATTGTTAGATGTGATGTTTAGTAATTAAATATAATTATTATATAAACATAAGAAGAATAAGGAGAAACTATGTTGGAAATTCAAAGGGGGGCTATGTTTAGCTGAAATCTATGTATACAATAGAAAAATATAAGTTTAATAATTAACATGAAAGTTACATAGCGATAGAGTATAAAAATATGATCATCTTGGATGTATGGTCGGAATCAGATTTGGGTAATACCCTGATTCCCAGAGCTCTTAAATAAAAAGCACTGCATATAATTGCTTCGTGATTATGTGTTTTTGAACGCTAAAATGATTACCTGATTCCCTTGTGTGAAGAAAAGCAAAAACTGCACCAGAGAACGTGTCCACTGAAATACGACTATTGTTAAATTTACCAAAGGAAGGCTATTTAATGATATCTGTTTGCCATAACTGCAGGCTTTTCAAACCCTGTGGGTTGACCGCTCCTGCAGAAACAGGAGGTTGCACAAGCTGACAGTCAGGGCAAGTACTAATGATAGATTTAGCTTGACTTTTGGAAATTTGGAACATTCGCACAAGTGTTTGCAAGTTTTGGTGAAAAAAGGCGTGACTCAGTTTTGCTTGTTCCAAAATGCTTGGCAAAGTGTTTGAAATAACCATTGTCAGTTTGTCCGCTCTTGCGTTTCCTTCCACTAAAAATCCAGGAAGCAAATAGTGAGCCCTGATGTGAGAAACAAAATATGGATTAGTTCTATATTGCAAAGTTGCATAAAGACATGAAAGCCAACGGTATAAAGTGTCATTACTAACATCCTTCAAAATTGACCTTTCTAATCTCTAAACTAAAAACTTCTTGATTTTTATTGTAGAAATTTTAGGTCCAGCATTTGGGATTTCAGTAACAACACTAGGACAAGCTTGCTCCATCTCTGGCTTCGTTGGAGCTGCGATGAGCAAATCATCCATGTAGTGTGAAATCATGGATCTTGGTTACTTCTGTCGAACTGGAGACAAAACTCGTGCGACAAAATATTGGCAAATTAGAGGCAAATTCTTCATTTTTAGAGGCAATGTTTTCCAGTGCTACCTCTGCATGGGTTCTCTTTGATTGATGACTGGAACTGAAAAAGTAAATCTTGGAGCATCATCGGGATGTAGTGGGATGTGGAAAAAACAATGCTTTAAATCAATGACAATGAGAGGCCAGTGCTTTGGGATCATGGATAAAGAAGGAAGTCCAGGCTGAAGTGGTCCCATGTCTTCAATCATTTCATTGATCTTCAGGTTGTGAAACAACCTCCAGGAGTCCAATGTCTTCTTGTGGATGACGAATATACTGGTGAATTCCAAGGAGTATTTATGGGAGTGATGTGACCTTCTTCTAATTGCTCCTTTACCAATCTTTTAAAGCTATTTAATATTTTCTCTGTTAAATGCCATTGATCAATCCACATAGGAAGATCAGTTTTCCAGTTCAGCTTTCAAGTGGCAGGTTTGGATGTGGTTTCCATCAGAGGCCCACCTCCAGCTCTGCTCCCCATTGAGACAGGACATCTCTCCCCCAGACGGTGAGAAGTTTCTGAACAACAAAAGGACGCACCCTTGCGGTCTTTCCTTCAGGACCTGTAATGTTAATCATGGATGCACTTTGCCAACATACAGTAGCACCTCCAATCCCTATGAGGGAACCTGCAGGAGCTACTAAATCCCAATCATTGGGCCAAAACATGTGAGAGATTACAGTGATATCAGCACCAGTATCTGCCATGCCTGCATTGTAAATTGTTTTACCACAGTGAGTCAGGCAGCAAGTCAATTTTTCCTGGTTGCGGTCGAAACATTGAACCCAAAAGACCTCAGGACCTGAGGTTCCAAATGGCACGGACAGCATTGAATTCTCTGGAAAGTTGTTTTGCTTGGCTGTACTCATGGGTAGAAGAAATGCAATAGCTAGAGGTGTTTCTGGTGGAGTCACTATAGGAACATTAAATGCAGGAGATAAATATATTAGCTCTTTGTTACAATTTATTGAAACAGCAGCTGGAAGGACTTAAAGTCTAAAAATTTTGTTGCTAGCTCTGCCTAGAATCAGAACCTCTTGTCTTTGCTGAAAACACCTGATAATTCCAGTAGAAATACTTTCATAACAGAAATTATTTAAAAGGTGTATCAATTCTTGAGGAGGCCAATTCAAACCTTGTACGTGAGGGTATTGACCTGGGACCATTTGAGGGATGGATGACTGAGGAATAAATGACTGAGGTACCAATGCCATTTGACTGGGTAATTTACTGTAAGGAGGTCACTACTTGTGTCGAGGTGCGGTGCTAATCCGCGCTCTTTTTTGAGTTTAATGACAAAGCTTTGCCATCGATGTCAAATTGAGAATGACAGTACTTAGCAAGAGGCTTCCCTTTCCTACATTGAGGACAAATAAAAAGTGGTTTAGATTTGATTGCTGTTGTAGGACAATCTCTTTTCATGTGTCCTGCTTTACCACAAGCAAAGCCACAAGCCTTGTTATCAGAGTCCAGCTGTACAGTACCAACAGATTTTTTTGGAAATGTTTGTTTGTGCTTCAAGGGCCTTTTCAAGCTTTTCCATTTCTTTGTCCCAATTTTTCTGCCATTGTTTTTTTTTTTTTGTCTTGTCTTGAGAATCTGCAATCTGCTTTCCAAAAGCATTGACTTGCATATTTGCAATATTCTATGTAGATGTGAGCATACTGTAGGCTCTTAGCATCTGTGTTACAGTTGGAGGCTGATCTGGTAAAGTTATAATAATTTTTTTACATTCTTCTTATAAATTCTTTGATCTCATGGTGAGAAAGAGTTTTGTATTGTGGATTTACATCATTACGACCATTTCTAACCAGAATGGCAAGGAGTTGTTTATTTGAATCCAATTTTTTTTCTATATTTTGAATAATATTAGACCAATTAGGTAGTTGCAATGGAAGGTTTATCACTGATTTAGACTGTGTTTTGTTTTTCCCTTTCATCACTCCTGTAGCTGATCCAGAACAACAGGTAATGTTGTCATCAGCTGTCCCAGGAACCCTGCCAAGAAGCTCCAAGTTCTTGGCAGTAGGGTTGTCACCACAGCAACAAATTTTCTCAGAAGCCATGCCAGGAAGGGCTGGGGAGGAGAGCTCCAAGTTCTTGGTGACAGGAAGAAAGCCAGAGCCTGCTAACTCACGTCTGGATTCACTAAATTGGATCTTCTTAGATTCATACAAATCGGGCTGCTCTCCAGATGCAGATCTGGAATTTGTATTTGTAATGCTTTCCAATGGACTGTGACAGGTACCACACTGCATCCCTGCCGGCAGGGATACAGCTGGAAAACTCTCAGGTCTGATCTGCTATCTCAGCATGCTTTCCCTCCTCAGCAGAGAATGAGACAGTCTTCAAGGCTTCTGAATGAACTGTCTGTGTCTCCACAGCAACTTTCCTGAGCTCTCCCACCTCCACCCCATCCACCTTTCTGGGCAGAGCCATCCCTCCCCTACTTAAGCCCTGGCTGCCACCCACCACCACTGTCCTCCTCCCTGCCCACTCCCCTGCAGGCAGAGCCAAATCCAAGTCCCTCCCACCTGCTGTAATCTGAGGCTTGGGAACCAAAAGTGGTGAAAATCCCGGAGGAGGCTTGGCAGATGAATCTCTATGAAAAGAGTCCTCAGAGCCACAAAGCAAACTGCCTGCCTGAGCCCGATCCGAGGGGGTGACTTCCTGGGATGGGGAAACAGTGGGAGGGGTGACCATGCAGCCCCTCGGCCAGAACTTAGTTCTTGAAAGAGATGGGCGGATCCAGACCCCCCTTTAGTACAACTTCAGAAAAAGATTTGGCCGCATCTTGTTTGGAAGAGGAGCAGGGCACAGAAACAGCAGCCCCTGTTTTATAAAGCTTCCCCAAATTCTTATCTCCGGGACCCATCTCATCTCCCCAGAACATGACCTCTGACCCCCCAAATTCTAAGAATGCAACAAAAATCCCACACACTTTCCTGGGAATTCCGGGGATGGATGATTTCATGGAGGAACGGGAGGACAGCCTGCCTAAGCACCAGTGACACAGGGAATCCTGGAAAAAACAGAGGACATGACCAAAGCTGGAAGCTGATCTCATTCTCCCTTCCTGGGCTTCAGGGTGCTGTCCACATCGCCTGGGGAAACCCTGGACACACCAGGAGAAGGGAAGGAACCCCAAACAAAACCCGAGATTTCCCCAGAGGAGGACGAAAGCCCAGCACCCCTCAGAATTAAAGTCTCAGAACCAGGTGGTCTGTTTTGTTGGTCGAGAAAGTCTCTGTTACAATCATTCTGTTCAAAGCTCTGCATTTAAGCTCTGGAGACAGGCATTAGTTGGACCAAATTCTCTTCCTTTCTGAGAGAGACTAGATTTTAAAATTTCCAGTTTATCCAGTCAAAGGTAAAAGGAGGCTTCAAGTCTGTATTTTGAGTATTCACTTTTACCCAGAAAAATAAGTCTTTTAGTTCATATTTTGAGATGTCTGAATGTCCTTTACCCTGCAAAATTGCCTCAAGGTGGTAAAAGATGTCCCATTCTGGTTTAGATAGATGGTTTCCCATCTCGTTGCCCAGGAGCCCCCAGAGTTGCTACTTATTACTGACAGGGGTATCAGCTACAGACGGAGAAGGGGACGATCCATTCCTCCTTTAAACAGCCTGGGCCCATGACAATGGCACTGTCCATGCTCTTCTTTTTTATTTTTATGTTCCTCTAGGCTGGAAATACTCCTCACTGAGGAGCAGCTTTCCCAAAACCCTTTGATTTTAAGGATTTCCACAATATACTATGTAATATATAATTTAATATATGTTCTCTAAGAAATAGAATATGAAAATGTAGCCCTGACCTTTTTCTCAGCCAGCAGGCCTTTGCAGTGAGTTCTGAGCCAACGTGCAGCTCTGCTGCCAGCCCAAATCTGCGCTTCCCTTGCCCAGCCAGAGTGCAGGTGGGGCATGTGCTGGGCATGGCTGGAGATTTGCATGGCCAAAATCCTCCAGCATGTACATCTGCCCATGGCTTTGGGTAGCACAAATTACAACACATCCACCTCACTTGACAGATGGCATTTCTTATAAATTGCCACACCAGCACTGACAGCATAGAACTATAGAGATCTCTGTTAAATTTTAAAAAAGTAATTTATTTGATTGTTACACCACATTATTTAAAAACATACAAATAACAACTTCTGTTAACAAAAACTAATTTTTTGCAAACGTCTACAAACACTCACTATACACAGAGATCAAGGGAATATTAACAACCTTATTTATTGCATATTATGGCAAACATACAGCCCATATAAAAATACAAAAATATCAGTATTTCTTGGTAATACCAAGTACTCAACAAATAGAATTCCACCACTATACAACTCCATACACATTTAAATAGAACTGAATACATAAATAACCACTACAATATACAGATGTGAATAGAGATTAAATGTTACCTATTAAATTCAAGAAAGAGATACATAAAACAAACCAATCTATAACTAGACAAACAGCACTACCAATCTAAATATCTGTACAACTTCATCAATACAAATATACAACTATACATCAGGATATATATGTAAATATAGTATATATAGAAATACATCAATATACATCTAAAAAAATATAAAAATATATATATACCAAAACAAATACCAATATATGTATTTAAAAAGATATATACTGAAAACTACATCAATACAAATAGATACCTACACAACTGTATACACACAGAAATCTAAACACAGATATTACAATACACATAAAGAACTAGATACATATACAAACTGAAAACATATGTGACTGAAAACCTGTATGTATGCAGGTATCTATACATACATATATGCATATGTATGTACATTCATAAATCTGATACCATATGTACAGAAATATGCCTGTACAAATTGCAGGCTACATATATACAAGTCCATATAATAATCCCTGTTCACATGCAAGTCCATGTATCTTTCAACAGAGCTCCAAGCAGAGGGATCCCAGCTGCTCCATCTTCAAAGCCTCTCCCTCGGGCTCCTCCTCCCATGCAGAGCAGCTCTCCTGGACAGGGACAGCAGATGGGACATCTGGCAAGCAAAGGGAACACTGAGTGAGTATGGGGACGTTTCCCTTGGCAGCAGCTGCACTTCCATCAGGGAAGAGGAAATGTCAGAGCCTCCCCAGGAGGGTCAGAAAGAGAAAGCAGCCGAGCAGGCCAGGCTGTGGTGAGCTGTTCACTTCTTTCAGGCATCCCAGTTGCTCTGAGGGAACTCCCTCATGTCATGTTATCAAACCACCTCTGCACTTACCAAGATTGTGGCCCCCAAATCAATCAGTATTTATGTCTCCAGCTGCTTGCTCCAATGACAGGGATTGTCCTCTAACAGTGCTGGGGAACAAAGTTATCTTCCACAGGTCATCTGACAGGGCCTTGTGCTTCCTGTGCTGCCAGTCTTTCTCCTTATCTTCCACTTGGAATTTTTACAGCATTTCTTTTTCTTTCCCCTTAATCAGTGCTAAAATGCATGTTTCTCTCCCAGGGTTGAGTTTGTTCAGTGATTCTGTCAAGCCTTTTCTCAGAAGCTTTTTTCATGGAATTGAGTGTTAATTTCAGCAATTTTGATGATTTTATGTGAGATTTATGCAAGTGTCCTGTTCATTGGGCACCATTTAGGAAGGTACAAAAGAGAAAAAGGATGTTTCTACATGTCAGTTTAGTAGTGGAATATTCATGGATACAGAGAGTGATTAGCTGAATTTTACATCTACTCCTTACCTGAATGTGCAACAGGTAACTTGGGGAGAAATTAAAGCCAGATCTCTCCTTCTACCAGCCAAGCTGAATCTCCCAGATGTGTTCACACTAGTGGTTTGTGTGTCTCTTCTGCACAGTGCAATTTTAAAATCTTCATTCCTTTCTATCTCTACCCGTCTTTTTCTGTTTTAGCTTGCAAATGCATGCAGATGTATCAGAAATTATACACTTCATTTCTAATGCATCACTTCCTGTCTAGTAATTTCATTTTACCCTGTTCTGATGTTATGCTAGCCTTATATGTTTTATTCTTAGTGCACTACTGTTTTCTTGAATGTGGAAGTTTTACGATGCAATGTTCTCATTCACCTGCTCTCATGAAACCCTTCATTAACATTAGCACAAGTAACTGTGTGGCTCCCTTCTGCTTTGTAGAAGAGTTGGGAAACTCGAGTCCTGCTTAGCTACAAAAAAACATACATAGTGCTTGTTAATTCCCCTAAGAGCTTAAGTTAATGGTTAAACAACTGCAGTTTATTCATTTCACAGAAACTGGGAGAAAAGACATTGCAAATATTGAGGAATGTAGTGCAAGGTTGATGGGCATCCGTCAGTTATCCAGACAGACTGATCTCACTGGCAAAATTCCCTCTTTTCTAAAGGTTTTAATTTGCTTTGGCTGTACTTCGTATGGCTGCAGGTCACATTTCCCTTGATTTAGGGAAGTATCTTGGCAGGTATTCTTGGTAATACATCTTGCTAATTCTGCCCTTGGAGGAATTACTCAGTTCTGCAGTCCTTATTACACGCCCTGCTCTAAAAAGACTTTTATGGTGTTTTCCCTCTCTCTGTGTTTTCACACTTGTTCAACAAGGTTTGCTTTCTAAGGGTATTAATCACAATATCCCAAAGGATTAAAAAATGCTTAGCTATTTTTTCCCTACATATTTACAAAAGAAAAAAAAAAATCTGTATACATGCTGGATGTAAAATGCAAATAGAAATAAACTTGAGAGTTCTCCCAAAAAACTTTAGAAAAAAACCCATGTATTCTATAAAACCCAGGTTATTCATCAACAGTATACAAAAATGGGCACGTTCTAGAAGAGAAAATTTGTGCAACAGTTCTGCACAGAATTCTATGCTTTCAAGCTTTTTGCCCTTCGGGGGCAGTGCCATTCTCTGAACTGTAATGCTCTGAGCACGTTCTGTTCACCACGGCAGCTTTCTGCTCTCCCCCGTGTTATGTTTGCCCAATTATCCCATCATAAAAAAAAAAAACCCAAACAATATTTAAGGTAGCAACAATTTTAATTGAATAGTTTAGAAAATATCTAAATAAGGGATAATTTGGTTCGAATAATAGCGCAGAAGCAAGAGATACCGCGGGGTACGGAGTGCAGGGTTCAATGACCCTTGCCACTTCACGTACAAGCTTGCCAAGTGAAAGTCACCCCTTACATGCCATGTGTCAATGCCATCTCGTCCTATTTTCGGTTCGTCACTTTTCTGTCTCTGCCCTCATTACCACTCTTATCACGCATGCGCCACCACTCGGTTTGGTGGTCACACAAGTCTTTGGGGGTCGTCACTGATGAAGGCTCTGTAGTCTTCTTCGTTGTCCTTTAATTCACCTTTGGGTTACACATGCGCACCAAGCCAGTACAATGTAAGCCAAGACTAACATATCACTGCATCTACATATCAAAGCAATAAGTCCCTTATAATTAGCATTTTCTTGGACCCAACCAGGTTCTTGGTAATTTTTAGCAATTGTATCTTCAGCTTCTTTCCTGTGGTCCTTGAGAACATATGCTGAGAAGGAAGGGGAGGGGGGGGTGGGTGGGTGGAGCCCTTCCTTTCTCTCTCTTCTTTGGCATTACAACTTTTAACTATTAACTATTTTATTATTCTCAAATATTAATTACTGTATCAATATTGATTACTGTTTCAATTTTTATCAGCACGAATCATACCTATTTATCACACCCGGTACAGATCATCCTCCCAGCAAAGGGGCAGTGCAGCCACCACAACTCGCAGCATCTTCCCACACAGCAAGAGCCTGAAGAGGAGAGATGGCTTTCACGAGCTGCTGTGGGTTCTAATAGTGCCACCTCTCAGCTACTGAAAGCCTGAATTTCTGTGCTGCAGTGCATTACTTTCCGAGTCAAATGTTCTGTTAGCTTGCGGTACGTTCAAGTGTCCCCGGAGTTATTACACTTTGTCTCTCCCCTGTGTTATGCCCTCCTACCCAAGTGTCCCTCAAGGAATCCCCTCCCTCCTCACCAGATTTTTCCCTGTCTGTCAAGACAACCCGGCCCCTTTGGCCCATCCATCAGCCCAAACCCTACCCTTTCTTCCAGAAAGTTCCCTGTCCCTCACCCCAAGATCCAATCCCTATCCCAACCCTCTCTCCTCCCCTTGCTCTGATTTGTTGTAGCCCTTGAAACCACACCCTGAGAGTCGCTGATTGGTTTACTATGTGGTGTCCACCCCCCGTTTTTGAAAGATTTTAAAAGCCCGTGCAGAAGGGTGCTGGGGTTTGTTTTAAGTTTTGTTATTGTTTGCGGAATTTGTCCTGGAAATCTTCCCTTGCTTTTTCTGATAAATTAGCTGCACTTTACCCCGCAGAAGAACTTCTGCCTCTTTCCCTCGGTGCTCCAGCGGTCTCTACTGCTAGGCAGCTGGCCTAGAGGTTCTGGCTCAGGCAAAATACTAACCTAACAAGTTCCTCATTCTTGCCATTGTCCCTGGAGTATCACAGAGCTAGCCAGGGCTCCAGAGGGCAGTGACAGTGACCAATGCTCTGGTGTGTCACAGTCCCCAGAGCCACACCTGCCAGGCCACAAGCCCCAGCCCTGGTTCTTAGGAGCACTGAAAGAAGAGGTGAAACAAAGAGCCATTTTCTGTGCTGCCTGCAAACTCTTCTCCTTCAGTGCCACTGCCAGAGATCATCTCTCTGTCAGCTTGGCACTGTGCCTGCTGCATCCTCGTTCCTTGTCCCTTCTATCAGCTCCTGCACATCAGCACTCACTGTCCCACATCAAGAACAGAGAGCTGTGTCAGAAGAGCAAAGATTTAATTTTCGTGGCCTTTTGAACAGACAAAAGAAGTATGAGTCCAAATAACTTTGTTCCTGATCTCCTTTTAGATAACTCTTTTCTGCTTTAATGCAACAGGTTTCTTTCCCACGTGGATGGAATGATCTGTAATCGGCAGTTGCTTCAGGCTGTCAGGCACCATGGGAGTTTTCTCTTGTCTCTGATGAGGATTTGGTGAATTTTCCATTGGTCACTTGATGGTGTCACCATGGGCTGAGCTCAGCAACCGACTCTGCTGTCCCCAGGGGATACATTGGGACGCCAAGCCTCTCAGGGCTGGAATTCGGGGTTGGGCGGGTTCGGAGCGCCCGGAGCCTGGTCCCGTGAGGAGCTGCTGCTGGCACTGGCTGTGCTCAGCCCGCTGGGCCGAGCAGCCGCAGCCATGGAGACACGGGCGGGAGCTGTGGCCGAGGCCGGCAGGCGGCCCGGGCCGGCTCGCAGCTGCGAGGACGCCGGCAGCCTGTGCCCTGAGGCCGAGGCTGTGGCAGGCCCTTTGTGGGCAGGGCTTTCCCGAGCCGGCCGCAATGTGCTGCCTCCGGTGTGGGCCCGGCTGCGGCAGAGGCAGGCGGGAGCGCGGCGGGGCCGGTAGCAGCGGGCAGAGGCCGCAGAGGGCAGCAGCAGCCCGGCCGGGCCCGCCGCGGAGGGCCGGGCAGCCCTCGGCCGCGTCTGTGCGCACAGGACAGGAGCAGAGGCAGGAGCCGCGGCATGAGCCGGCCATAGCGGCAGCTCGCCGTGCCCGGGGCCGCGGCCGCAGCTCTCCCCTGCCGGCCACAGCAGCAGCCGCTCGCCTCCGAGGCTCCGGCGCTTCCCGAAGATGAGGGGCCCGGCTCCCACCACGCCCTGGAGCCCCGCAGGGAGAGGAGCCGGCGGCGCCGCAAAGTGCAGCGCAGAGGGCACAGCTTGAGGAGGAGGACATGAGGCTGGCTTTGTGCCGCGCTGGGGCAGCACTGCCCTCTCGGCCTTTGCCTTGAGCCCTTTGCTTCTTTTCCAGGAGCCCTGATCCCCGTCCTTGGCTGAGGGCCCCCACAGCCCTTTCCAGGGCTGCAGGAAAAGCTCCCTCAGTGACAGAATCACAGAATCATTTGCTTGGAAGACAGATGCTTTTAAGGTGATGGAGTCCAACCCATGCCCTATCACCTCAACTTAAAGCAGGGCACCAAGTGCCACATCCAGTCTTCTTTCAAAGGCTTGCAGGGATGGTGAGTCCACCAGCTCCATGGAAGGGTCACACCACAATACTCTGTACCTATTAGTGCCCATTGTGGGAGGTGCTGTCTTTAGTACAAGGCAGAGGAGCAAGTTTCTGAGTTGCCAGCACTTGGTGTGTCTGCCTGAGGATGCTGAGTGCTGGAGTCCTGCAGGACGTAGCCTTTTCCTGCAGGCAGTGACAGAAATTGGGCTATGACCTGTCATGTTGGGTTCCTGTCTCTCCTCCAGCCAAAGAGATTGCATTTAGGAATCCAAATCCAAGTGGCAGGAACCCAAATGCTCTTGAGTCACAGCTGCAGGCCTGAATGCACACAGGATATTTGGGCTGCCCATTCCTCCTTTGATTTTTCCTGCAAATGCCTCTGCCTTTTGTGCCTCAACTAGAAATACCACAGCTGTGCCAAAACCAGCCAGTGGGTGGTATTCCAAAGGCAGTGTGCTCTCAGGAGGATGAATGAAGAAGAGCCTTCCTCACTTTTGAAAAGAAGCCATTCCTCACATTCAAAAGAAGCCATAAGTGTGTCTTGGCACCAGTAAAAAAAAACAGTTGGTAATTCAGGAGGAAATGTTGAGTTTTCTGAAAGGGTTAGAATGGGGTCTTCCAAATAATCTTCCAAATTAGTTGATATTTCAGAAACTTTCTTTAATTATTTAATTAATCCTAATCTATAATCCTATAAGACTCTTCAACAATCCTACTCTAGAATCCTACTCTACAATTCTACTCAAAATTGGCTATGGAGATAATATCTTGACATGATATGTTCTTGTCTCCTACTTCTTCTGAACTGAGTTGGTGAGTGGTGCCAGGATGGATGCTGGCTTGGCTGTTGTTACAAATAGATGCTGTCCACAGGAAAAGAAACCCCAAGACAACAAGGAACAGTGAACCATGACTTTCCAAGCTCAGTGCTTCACAGGCTCAATGCGGATTCCTCTAGTTCCTAGGAAGACCCAGAAAGTAGAACAATGGGACCATCTGTTCCCCAATTGTCATGTGCAGGACCTTGCCATCACAGGCAAATGTGGCCCAGAATCCCACTCATGTGTTCATTGTGATGACTTGCTGGGGTTTTTGCTCTGCCAGTGCTCTAGAAATGGTGCTTTCTGTCCCTGGGGTTTCTTCCATTCAGGAAACTCCAATAACTCACATTAGCCGCCTTTGCAAGACAGGCTTTTATTTCCACAGGGAGACAGAGCAGTGTCTACCGTTCCATGCCCTGCCCCTCGTGTGCTGGATGGCACCTTCCTTCCCAGCAGGGCCAGCCCAGTGGCACTGGGTCCTACAGTTCTCTCTCTGCCACACAACCTGACAGTAACCCTGGCACAGTTCCTGTCTGCTTGAGCGTGCCAGGCAGCAGATGGGGCTGGGACAAGTCCCCTCCCAGCTGGCCCTGTTTGCTTGGCAGAAACCTCTAAGGGGCACAAACAAGGGCCCCTCAGAGGCTCACAGCAAGTCCCCACAGCCCCTCCTGCCCACAGCCAAATCTCTGACTGCTCAGCTGGGACTGGCTTCCTTGGGTTCCTGCACCACCATTTCATGTCTCTGTACCCTGCATTGCTCTACTTCAGTTATTTTGCCATTAAATAAAACTGAACACCCAACCAAATTGAAAAAGAGGGCAACAGAAACAGTCAGAGGACGGAGCACCTGTCCTCTCAGGAAATATGGAGAGAGGTGGAGTTAGTCAGTTTTGTGAAGAACAGGCCTCAGCAGACTTCATTGCCACTTTCCAAGACTTCAGAGTGGCTTTGAACAAAGTGGGAGACATCTTTTTTAACAGGGCCAGTTACAACAAGATGTGGGTGAATATTTTTAAACACCATTAGGATCTAATCAGAACTTGTTTACTTGGAGCATGGTGCCACCCTGGCACAGGTTGCCCCAAGAGCTTGTAGGTGCCTCATCCCTGGAGCCATTCTGGCTCAGGTGGCAAAGGGCTCTAAGCAGCCTGATCTCTTTAAAGATGTCCCTGCTCATTGCAGGACACCTGCACCAGAGGACTTTTACAGGGCCCTGCCAGCCCAGCCCAGTCTAGGATTCCTCAGTGTTTTCATTTGAAGAGCTCCAAGAGTGGAGGTGAGGAGGAAGGGGGCTCATGTGATGCCTTGGACTTGAGTGGAGGAGGAGCCCACCCCTCAGAGCCTGTTTCACCTGCAGCCCCTTCACATTTTACCTGCAGGAGCTCCTTGGCAGACCAACGCTGCTCTTCATCTCTCTGCAGGCAGCAGCTCAGGAAGTCACGCAGGCAAGGCGAGAATTGGTTGGGCTGCTGCAACTGTGGGGTCCCTTCTGTGGCTATCAGGTGTGTAGCCCAGAAAAAAAGGAGACACGAGGCTCCACCTGCTGCTTTCACGTTTCCAAGGCTGTCACAAATCCCTTTGTTTACCCTCTGTTCTTCAGTGGTAGTTTCTGCCCTGGCAGAGACCCAGAGATGATTTTCCTTTACCAACCAGAAACCCAAACTCCGATGGAGCCACAGCTTTTCCACCATCCCACAGATCTTGCCTTGGCAGCTGATTTCATTGATTGACCTAGTTAGTGGGAACTACATCAGCAGAAGCACATTTGCTTCTCTGAGGATTCACACCAGCTTGAGAGGCTTTTTGGAAGAGGGACTGTGCTGTAGAAACTAATTCCAAGGATTAGTACATGATTAGTGCCATAGAACAAAACTCATCAAGCTTTTTATGCTGTTCTTGAAAAGAATGAGAATTGGAAGGAAAGAAAGGAAATCCATCAGTTAATTCCTAGGTAAGGAAACAAATATTTACAATCTCATCTTCAACACAGACACATAAGGATGCCTGCACAAGTGTATTGGGATGAAAATGCCTGCTTAGGCAAGGAGCCACCTGCAGCTCTGTCTCTCAGCAGTCTGAAAATTGCAGCTTCCCATTTTACAGCAAAAGAAAAATTGTCATGGTCAGAAGAAGGAGAGGTGCCATCCCTGTGGTCACCGTCTGCTCATTTGGCTATTCAAGTCAATACATTAATGGTAGGCCCATCCCAGAAAGTGCCAGGAAACAAATGGCAGGCTCTCCACATCACCAGATTCTGGCTTGGTGACACAGAGAATGTGCCTTTGGTTAGGAGAGAAACACGGTCGCTGAGTGTTTCAGCAGCACTGCACAAGGAGCAGAAGAGATTCCGTGGCCTTTACACTCTCATGCCCAGGTTTCAGGCATGTTTCCAAAGTGAGAAGAAACTGCACAGTGGGTTAAGTTCCTTTCTAAAGACCACAGCTTTTGAAAGTTTTAGAAAATTTGTTGGGTTTGGGTTTCCTTCCTTCATTTCTGGAAAGATACGAGCAGTTCCAGGACGCTTGTTTCCTGTTACTGGGGCCGTCTCCACAGACAAAAGAACAGGAACCACATTTGCATGTGATAAGGCTTGAGTTCCCCCACTGATGTATCCAAATCGACAGTAGATGCTGATGTGCTGCAGGCACATTTTTAGGAGGGGACCTTGGTAGAAGTAGTTCCAGCAGATGGCAATGGGATTTTGTACAATGGCACGCAGGACAAAGGACAGATGAAAAAGATAGTGGGATCAGTGAGTATTTGCCCCTTACCAAGGTGTGACTTTGGTCCCAGTAAGGAGGTTCTTTTTCTACCATTTCAATCCCCACAATTCCAAAAGCCCATATGTCCACTTTGGGGCCATATGGTTGGCCTGTGACCACTTCAGGTGCCATCCACCATGGAGTCCCAGCTACCAAGCACGGTCTGCTCTGCTCAGGGGTGAGCTGAGTAGAGAGGCCAAAATCAGCTGAGGAGAAAGCAAAATATTGGTTTTATTTGAATTCTGTGCAATTAGGAAAGCAAGCAAAACAATTCCCCAGTAGAAGTTTGCTGGCATTGGTGACTTTAAAAATCCCCCCATTTTTTACACTGCCTCCAGCAGTGGCTTTTGTTCTTTGGAGTCTTTAAACTTGTAGCTCCCTCCCTCTGGAAGGGGCACACAGAGAGCAAGGCCACTCTTGACTGCTTGTTCCTTGTCCTGCCTCTGTGCACCTTGCAACTGTGCCCTCAGCTCACAGCGGGTGTCCCTGCACTACCACCAGCACCATTTTTCGGGAGCTGGCTGTCACTCCAAGCAGCCCCACAGCCACATCCCTGGAATACTGCACCTGACCAAGAATATACTGACTCAGTTTGACAGAACCGTCGGTTCTGAGAAGGATGTTGTCGCTTTTCACATCTCGATGGATCACCTGGTTTGAGTGAAGAAAATGCAATCCTTGCAGGCACTGAGAGAGAAAACAGAAAGAGGAGGGCAAAAAGAAGTGATGTGATTTCAGCACACAAGAAAGGCAACAAAGAATCTAAAAGATTCCCTCTCCAGGGGAATAGGCAGTAATGGCAGAACACAGTGCCACTGTGAGGAAGAGTTTGCTGCTCCAACACTTGCAGAGCAGGACCTTTCTGAGGAAAGGCACGTCAGCGTTTGAAAGAGCAACAGCACCTGCTGTTGTAGACTGTCCCCTGCAAACCAGCCAGGATGACTGCTGCTGCAGTGGACATGCTCAGAAGCAAAGAGCATTTTGGCTGCACTCCTGTCCTTTTTAGCTGAGGACTGAGAAAAATTAGTTTCTCTTTTTTTTTCTTTGCTGTTTGTTTCAAATCCTGCCACCAGCACCTTTTCTTTCACAGGAAAGGAATGCAGTGAAGACAGGCAAAAGTTTAGGGAAGCAAGATGGAGAACAGCAAATAAAAATACAAGAGACAGAACGAGAATGCAACAGCAGGAGTGAAGACTACTGGCACTGAGTACAGGGAGTGCAGGCGCACTGGCAGGCCTTTCACTTGAGATGCTTTTACTTTCCCATAGCATACCAGCAACATAGAAACCAAGCTTGGCACATGAAATCACTCCTGATCTGAGCCCCTGTTTCCCAGACAATCCTACCCAAGCCCTTGGAAACACAGATGGGATTGCTGACCTCCCAGCTGATGGATGCAATGTGACAGGCAGGTCTTGTAGATGACATGACTCAGAGCGCCTCCATCCATGTACTCCATAACCAGCCAGAGTTCCTTGCCCACAAGGTAGCTGAAGAAAGGAAACAAAGGTGTGGAGATGAACATGCATGGCTACGTTGCAGTGCACAGATGGCTGGCACAGAGACTAATTTTGTACAGTCCTTTGAAGAGTTCTCTTGACAGGAAACAAAGCATGGGGAGATGCAATCCCAGGAGTGAAGGACATCTTCCCCACCTTTCAGCAGTTTACCAAAAGAATGCCTTTCCATTTGTAAACCAGACCACCTCATGTTGTAACCAAGCCCAAAAGTGGCTTTCAGCATCAGGACCCTGACCTGTTTATGAGCAGGCTGAGCTCCAAGATGCCCCTCTCCCAGCTAAGGAAGGCTCCAGCTTCTGCAGTCCCTCCAGCCCTCAGGGATAGGGCAGCTAGCATAACAAGGCCAGCAAAGCCCAAGCATGAGCACTGTCAAGCAGTGGGAAGAAGCCACAGCCAGCCTGAGCCCTGTACAAGCTGTTGCCCCCATTCAGGACACAAGAGGATGGGCCTTGAGATCAGCCACACCAAGTTGTGGATCAGTGCCCTTTTTGTCCCAACAGGTGATGGTAGGCACAGAATCCCCTGGGCTCTGGTCTCAGCCCCACCAGGTCTTATCTGAGAGCACAGCACTGGCAGCTGTTATGGGCAAGAGGCAGATTCATTGGGTTGTGCTGCAGAATCACAAAGGGCTTGATGTGTTTTCCTAGAGACTGATCTGAGCAGGGCTTGGGCCAATGGCTAGGATTCTAATAGTCATGGGAAAGAGTGGGAATCAGGTATGGAAAAGTGCCATGGATCTGAGGAATATACCATGGCTGGGCTGGAGGCTCTCTCCTGAGAAGTGCCTGCAGTACAGTTTTATCTGATCATGCCACTTGGATAAGTCTCTTGGACACATCTTGATAAGCATAAAACTAGAAGATTAAAAAATACCTGTTTTTTTTCTTTGGGGGCACATGGAAAACACCACATGCTCTCTATTTGTCCTGTAACCTGATGTTCTTTCAAAGTAGTTATTACTGACAAAAAGATAGCATTCTCTTATTGACAAAACGATAGCATTCTCATAAAAATAAACTGCAGATGTAGTAGGGGTAACTGTAACAGTCACATAAATGACATCAGCAAGACATGTGGGGCAGAAGAGCTCTTTCAGGATGAAGAAAAACAAAATCCCCCAAGAAAACTGCACAAAGAAAAAAAAAAAAAAGGCAAAAAGAAAACCAAAAACAAACACCCACAAGGAAAACCACCAAAAAAAACAAAAAAACAAAAAAAACCCCAAAACAATAAAAAATCCCCAACCAAAAAGACAAAACTCCAAAGCCAGTCCATTTCTGTGAAGTTGTTTTGCTCTGATGACTGGTTGGAAGTCAGGAGTCTATGGAGAATTTAGGAAGCTGAAAATTCTGTTCAGTTTGGCCACGAGCACACAGGACTCGCCTAGATCATTTCCAAGGTCACAGGCTTCTGCTGATCCAAGAACAGTCTAAACAGGCCTAATAGATCCCTGCCAAGAAAACCTGGTAAAGTACCAGGAGTTGGCATGACATAAGGCCTTGTAGATACATTACTCCAGCTGGGAAAGTAACTGCTCTTGCACTCTTAACAGTATTTACCCCGAGAATGGCATTAACTAAACTTTTAAGGCGTAACTCAAGAAGATATCAGAGTTTTCTCCAAATGTATCTTTGATAGAAACAGATAAGCAAAGATTGTTACTGTGATTGCAGTTTAAACTCGCTTTAATTGCTGTAGTAAACAAAATTGTGCTAGAGAGCAAGATAATAGCTACAAAATGTAGAGTAAGAATAGCAATACCACAAACACATCACTTGAGAGATTTGGAGTGAGAACAAGCTAAAGCAGTTTGAGCAAAGTGCAGGCATGATGGACAACAAGGGCAACAGTGGCACCAGTCTGGCAAATATTAACAATGTTGCTTAGTGGAGTGATTAAGGAAACACAGGGGGTATACAAAACAGAGCAGCGAGCTAACATGAGGGTTACATAGGCTAACAGAACAAGGCAAGAATCTTTCTGCCTATCACTAGCTCCGCCTTTGGATCCATTTGGCACCTGTTTAATTGGAATTCCTTTAGACTCAATGGAAGAATTTGGAAATTGGACCAGAGCTCAAATTTATGGCAACTTAAATAAGGCCTGTTCAAATTGGTGTACTAATCAAAATGGGATGATCACAGAAATTTGGTGTGAAAAACAAAGCATCTCTAGAAATCCTGTAGGAGTTCAGGCATTTACAATTGCTCAAGGTTTAAATACTACAAGTCAGTGACCACAGGAATTGGATATTTTGGGATCAGCACCCAGGAAATTTTTGTTTGTTCTATGAGTACCACAGGGGTAAAGAGCTGATGAGGGAGAAATCAGGAAAACCCGGCCATGATAGCACTTGGATATCTCCTGTTTCTTCCTGGTATTACAAAATACCACGGCATACTGTGCCTAATTGGACATGGGCTGTATCCCTAAGACCAAAATCTGCAAGGATGTCACCTCCTGGAGATTTTCTCATTTGTGGAGATAAAGCTTAGCGTGCGATTCCTCAGAAAGCATGAGGAGGACTGTGCTGTTTTAGGAAATTGACACTGTTTGCCCCTAGCATTCAACAGATGCTTGGCATCAGGCACAAATTCCAAGGTCCAAAAGGTAGTGTGCATCTATTAGGCTCAGACTGTAAGGATAATGTAGAATTGTAGAATATGCCTTTGGTTATACTGGCATCACTTTTTACACCAGCAGTAGCTTCATCACAGGCCCTTACACAATTCAAACGATTGGCTTGTTGGACAGACAAACAAATTACTTACATCTGAAGTACTGAATGAGCTTACCACTGATGTAGGCAGCATACGCCACGCTGTGTTACAGGATGTTATGGAGTTTCTGTTGCTAGCACAGGGAGATGGGTGTGAAGATTTTGAAGGGATGAATCTCTCTGAGCACTCTGAATCTATTGACAAGAAAGTGTCATTGCTTAAGGAGAACATGATAAAGTTGACAGTTGTTTAGAATTCTTTTGATGAGTGCCTAAAATCCTGGGGAATAAGAGGCTGGCTCAAGGACTTAGTATGCTTTGGCATTAGGTATTCTTGGCTGTGTAATTAATAAATAACTTTAAATATTATTGGCTTTGTATTTCATTCTTTTTTCAATTCTGCTAATAGTGCCTTGCTTACTACGCTGTGTGGAAAAAGTAATTGACCGTGCTTTTAAATCAGTCTGGCTTGTGCAAAAAACAAAAGTGGGGAACTGTTGAAGGTATTTTGCAGGTGGAGGAGTTTTTGCAAGACAATGGCCGTATTCAGCCGATGCACAATCCAGCCTGCTTTTAATAATGGACAATGAACACGTTCACAAAGAATGAATTATGGACATATTCAGAAATGGGGTCGGTATATCCTTGGAAAAGATGCAAGAAGAAGAGTCATCAGGACTCAGCAAGTTTGTCAGCAAGCTTGGGAAAGTGAGCCATGGGTGGGCCATACAACCCCAGCAAGACGTGTGAAAAATAAGATGATCCAATCAGCATTCTATTTTAGATGTGTGAAGAGCTAGGATTAACTAATCATGTATTAGCTAGAGACGCGTGGACAGTAGAGATTTATTATAAATAGAGTCTTTTTAGGAATAATAAATTTAGCTCCACTGGATCATATTGGTTATGGTGTGATGTCCATGAACCTCCGCACCCCGCACTTAAGGGTGGGTTGGTGTTGCCCAGGAACTGTACACATTTGGGGAAGTGCCCTTGGAAGAGAGGGGCTTGATTCCCAAGGAAACTGCTTCCCCAGGAGCCCCCAGTGAGACAGGTGCAAGTGTCTCCATTTGACTTCCTGTGTTTCCTTCAGTCCTTGCACTTGGCTGAGGCTCAGGGGAAGGATGTGAAGAGCAGCTTTGGCATCTGCCTGGGCCTGCAGAGACCAAGCCAAGCACCTGCAGCAGGGTTTGTTGCCCACCTTTGAGCACAGGTCTGAGCCGGATCCTGTTTGTCCAGCTGAGTGCCCCAAAGCTCTCTTGGGGAGCTGTGAATTCAAAGGCCCTGATGCACACATTCATGCCACTTCCCCTATCTGGTGTGTTTTAACACTTGGCAAGATGCATTTGCCCCGTGCTTGCTGGAAGCTGCTCTGCTCCAGAGCCAGCAGCGAGCTGGGCTGTGCTGGCCTGGCACTGTGGAGAGTCCTGCCCTGAGCACTTGGCTGGGCTTAGTGTGTCCCGGGCTGTCTTAGACACTTGGGGCAATGGATTTCTTCCAAACAGAGGCATTTGGGGTGGGGTTGGGGTGGCTCCAGAGCAGCGTGTCCAAGGGCCCTTGCTGACACGGCGCACGGTTACCATGGAACGGAATGGAACAGGACCCTTTGTGACACGTGGTGAAGTGGGTGCTGGTGGTGACGAAGCAACGCCACAGTGCTCGGTGCACATCACGGGACAGGACGTGCCAGAGCTGTGCTGTGAGGAGCCCCACACAGCCGGCTCTTTCGTCGCTGAACCACAGCTCTTGCAAGGCGTTACTCCTGCGGCTGGCCTTGTGGCCAGACTGCAGGACTCCCTGACTCAGAGCTTTTCCCAGGTCAGAAAGCAGGATGGCAGGCAGAGTGCTCAGCCTCTTCCGGGTGCTTAAGGGGAAGAAAACAAAAGGCCCTGCAGCCTCCCCAGCGCAGCAGCCGGCAGAGCCAGAGAAGTTGCAGCCAGTGCAGGACGGTGAGTGGCAGAGCCGGGCCGCAGGGCTGGTGCCTGCGGCCGGCCTGGCCCCATCCCATCCCTGCCCCTGTGGACGTCCCCGCAGACAGGACGTAAGAGGGGCTGGGGCTGCCCCCCAGGCCGTGCTCCATCCCCTGGGCACCCGGGGCCTGTCTCTGCCTGGGCCGTGCAGGGCTGGGCCGTGTTCTCCGGCCTCTCCCACAGCCCCTCAGCTCTGGCTGCATTTGCTCTTTGCCAGATGTAGGCAAGGATGGGACACAAGAGCAGGACCCCACTCGCGGCCGCTTCCACACAGCAGCGAAGGTACGTGCGGCCATGCCCACCTGGCCTGGGCCTGCTGGCACTGCTCGGCCCAGCGCTGCGCTTGGAGCAGGCCATGGAACGTCCCTCTCTTCCCGCCCTTCCTTCCTTCTGTTGCAGATACTGTGGATGTTCCTGGGCCTTCGGCGCAGAACCACCAGCGCCGCAACAACCAAGGGCACGGCCAAGCTGCGGGCAGAGCCTGATGTCACCTCGGCCTCCCCGGAGCGTGCAGCAGACTCAGTGAGGGCAGTGGCTGAGGGCAGGCTGGAGGCTGTCACTGCCCTGCAGGGTCTGCACTTGAACAAGCACAGTGCCAGTGCCCTGTCGGTTGTGTCCAGGCACCTGCCGAGCGAGAGCAGGGACAGGCTGCACCCAGAGCTCAGAGGCCACGTGGAGCTCAGCAAGAGGCCCTCGCTGGTGAGAAGGGGCAGTGTCTGAAGCCGCGTTGACAGCGTGGGGCTGGGCAACGCAGACCTTTGGTCTTGGCTGGCCTTTGGCAGCCGAGGCAGCTGCTCCCAGCTCTCCTGCCTCTCGCTTCAGCTGCCCGAGTGCCCCAAGCAGCTGTTGGTGCTGCGGCTGTCCTCGGCTTCACAGCACGGCCTGCTCTTGCACACAGGGTGGAGGAATACGCGGCCTCTGTCAACAGCTGCTGGAGCAGATGGCGCATGCAGATGTAGCGACGGTCGCCATCATCCTCCCTGTGCTCGTACACATGCTCCAGATGGAAAACATCAAGATACCCAGTGCCACCGCCCTGAAGCTGGCTGAGCAACTCCTGCCATACTTGGAGAATGTAAGGCTCTGTGCCCCCAGCCACGGGCACTGGATGCTGCCCAGAAATGTTGTGCCTTGTGCACTTTTGGGCCTCTGCCCTGATGGGCCTGGAGTAGTTGGTGCTGAGGTCTCTTCCTTTCCTCCAGGACGACAGCCAGGCGCAGCTGCTCTCCATTCGGCTCTTCAGCAAAGTGATGGAGCTGGTAGACGAAGAGGGGGAAAAGCCTCTCATGAGAATTGTGAGCCAGAGCCTGCTCCCTCTCTTCTTGCACTGGCACGATGACAACTGGCGTGTGGCAAAGGTCAGGTTTTGTGTGACGCTGCTGCATCCCTGGCAAGGAGCTGGGCTGCCTCCTGCCCTGGCAGCTTGCAGGCTCCGTCCTTCCCTGGCCTTGGCACATGCATGCGGGTCCTGTGCCCTGGGCTCTGGTGCCACCTGCGGCTCTCTGCTGCTCTCCAGGCCTCTTTCCAAGCCCTGCTTTGTGCAGCCCGCTTCCAGAGGAGGAGGGACCTGGAGGAGCTGCTGACGAAGCAGCAGCGGATGAAGTTCGCCGAGCGCCTGGTAAGGACAGCCAGGGAGCCCCAGCTGCGGGCTGGAGAAGCCTCCTGCCTCCCGTGCTGCGGCTGGCAGCTGTGCCCCTGCCCTGGCCCGTGCGGGCCAGCTCGGCCACTGCTGGGCACAGGGAGCGCCCGGCCGAGGGGCAGAGCCCGCATCAAGCCTTCCCCGTCGGTCCTCCCCGCAGCTGCTTGACGACGAGAGCCGAGCGGCCGAGCACCTGCGCTGGGCCCTGCCCTTCCTGCAGAGCCCACAGAAGCGCCTGCGACAGGCGGCCGTCAGGTTGATCGGTGAGCCAGCAGCCCCACGCCCCTCCATGTCCCCAGAGGGTATGTGTGGCTGCAGGGCTGGCAGCCCCTGTGTCGGGCAGCTGTGCCTCCTGGCGCCGCCACGGGCTCTGTCTTGCCAGGGGTCGCTGGAGTGCTCATGATGGGCCAGAAGTAGGAGCTCCAGGTCCTCAGTCAGGGTGAGTGGGGGCAGCCGCGCGGGTGCCAGTGGGGGCCGTCAGGGGCAGCTACAAATCCCGGCTCCGGAGTTACAATCCCTGCCTGGGCTGCTGAGGGCTCTGCTCCCTGTGCGGACGGATGAGGGGCGGCGGGGGCAGAGCCCGGAGAGCTTTCAGGCACACGTGTGGGAGCCGAGGCCAGCACCTTCCGGCCCGAGCCCTTGTCTCCGCCTCCCTTCTGGCCATAGCAGGAGCCGGCTGGGATGGCCCTGGCAGGAGCGTTTCCCTGGATTCCTGCAATCCGGCCTCTAACCGTGGCCCTGTGCTTCTTTTTTCCAGCCCTTCAAGCCCTGAGGGAATATGAGTGCCCCTCCTTCATCAACAAATTTATCCAGCTGAACTTCGAGGCAAGAGCTTCCGAACTTGGTCTTAAGGGCCAGAAGAACCTGTGTCCTTCATCAACCCCCATTTCCCAGTGAAGATGAGACCACCTGCAGAGCACAGGGGACCAGCTGGAACTACAGGCACAGCTCTCGTTTGTCACAGCTGAGCCTGTGGGAAGCTCCAGGAGCGCGTTGACATTCCACCCCCCTGCCTCCCTCCCTCCCTCCCTCCCTCCCTCCCTCCAGCCCTGCCCTGCCCATCCCCTTTTTTGCCTCCCAGTTCACCCTTCACTTTGCCTTCCCTAATAAACAGTTTACATTTGTCACTTTACCCATGTGTCCATGGAGCTGAAGCGGCACAAATCCTGAGTGCGGGGACACGCAGCGCCCTGCTGCCGTTCTCTTCCACGCTGTGTTCTGTGCACGGGCAGAGAGGAACAAGGGCAGCTCAGGCTGCAAAGGTGCCTGTCCTGCTGCTTCAGTGGCACAGCACCATGGAGTTCAAGGTCATGCTGAGCATGCTGAAGGGTGACACCGGCCGGGGGCTATTTACATATGCGAACGAGACGGGGCTGCTATGGAAAGGGCCTCGAGCTCTTTATTTTTCAGCATCAGTCTCATTCATTACATGATTATGCTAATGGGAAGATGCTAGCAGCTCAAAATCCAGGCAGCAGGCCAAAAAACATATGTTACAACTTTCTTTATAAGTTTCTTGACCAATCACACAAAGCAAAAGCATACTGACAGAAGTTCTATCCAATCACCATAACCACACGTATGTTTGGTTAAAACAATGCTTGCTTATTTCGGATACAATACTTCATTGTAAGACACAAGGCAAAGAGCTCCATTTTTAAGCTTTAAGCTTCCTAATATCTTGCTAGATAAACTTTCTGCAGCTTAGAGAGCTATTCAGACAAGCATTATTTCACAGGCCTATTGTTCAATTTGCCCTTGCTTTTTCTACAGTTTAAATAATTTTTCTGCTGACCTATCTCATGACTGTTGCTTTAGCTCTGCTCACAATTCTGCTGTATCTAAGGCCTGCCTTTTGCAGCTTTCCCAAAACCCTCTCATTTTAAGGATTCCCACAATTGCCCCTCTCTGTGCAACCACAAAGAAACCTTCCCAATCGTGTCATTCATTACTTGTCATTTATTTCGTACTCTTACTCTAATATTTTTTGTTTATTCTCTGCTTAAAGCATGTTCTTGCTGGAACTAAGCATTGCTATATTACAACACAGCAATCTAATGCTGTGAAGGTCCAGTCAGTGGAAAGGGCATAAATTACGCCTGACAATAGTTACAAGTCATTGTTCCAAAAAAGTCTCGTCTGTTCCAGGGTCTTAACTCAAAACCTTCCTCCATTTCTATGCCTTCATCCACCATCTCCGTGAGATTTCAACAACTCTCTGTCAATCCATTTCCTACCTCTCTCTCTTCTATGATAAAAGCTTCTTGGACAGTTTTGTTCATCATGCGTCACACACACTGAAATACACAAGGTATTCCTATTAATATCACTACCAAAACACCCAATACATAGAGACCTGTCTTGCAAAGTTCCCTTAGCCAAGGTGCAAAGCTCCATCCTTGAAACAAATCATCTAACCAGGACCCACCATCTTCCTTAATTTGGGCTGTCAAATCTTTCAGGTTTGGTATGCTTTTGTGGGTGGATTCAGAATGATCTGACAGGTTCATACAACACAATCCTTCAAATTCCTCACAACCGTGGCCTTGTGCCAGTAAACGAAAATCAATTGCTGCTCTATTTTGAAGGGTAGCATGTCTAACACTATTAACATCGGTCAACATGTCACTGATTGCAGTGGATGTGGCATTAGTTTGTTTACTCAGCCAACATCCAACCTGATCTAATAGTTTCAATGCATTGCTGAAGTCAGTTGGGGTAAAAACAAAGCCTGTTTGCAGCCTTCCAAGGCATGAAATCACTTCTACAGTTCTCATCATAATGACGAGCAGATCTTGTTCCCCTTTGTTTCTTTTAATGACCGCTTTGGCAGTAGGCGCAATTACAGTGAGCATCCCAATGCTACATGGGCCACCTTCAAGGTGGGATGGAATGCCCTGCCAAGCCCTATCTCCACAAATGAACCAATATCCCTTGGGCAATTGTCATGGACATTGGTCAGCCTCAAAAAGCACATGCCAACTGTTAGAATAGTTACACAAAACTTAAGTTTCTGTATGCAAAATAAAGGGGAGTAACATTGTACTTTGGAGGATCACCTTCTCATCAATCATTAGCTACATTTTGTAGCTATTATCTTGCTCTCTAGCACAATTTGGTTTACTACTGCAATTAAAGCAAGTTTAAACTGCAATCACAGTAACAATCTTTGCTTATCTATTTCTATCAAAGATACATCTTGGAGAAAACTCTGATATCTTCTTGAGTTACGCCTTAAAAGTTTAGCTAATGCCATTCTCGGGGTAAATACTGTTAAGTGTGCAAGAGCAGTTGTTGCATATTAGTTTAATAGGCCTAAATTTTTGCTTTTTCCCTCGGACCACTACTAAATTATGTTCTTGACAAACTTGTTGCCAAGTTTTTTAGTTACACTTGATACAATGAACCTTAAGCCATTGCTTACATGCACAACCATGCAGATACCAAGCATTTTCTATCTGATTTACAACTTGTGATGGAAGTGAAGGTCCACGTGGCTGGAATCCAACGAATGCCTTTATCGTAAGTAAGCACATAGAACTTCTTCCTCTTAATTTGGCTGTAGCTGGTCCTTGGCACACCCCTGTTCCTGGACTTTTGAACGTGACCTGAATGCTGTCAGGCAATTCCTCCCTTGGGTTATGTGTGAGGGCATGATGCACAAGAACAGGTGGATCTTCCCTATCTCCTGTTGTTCTGAGGTAATTAGGCACAAAAATGGCTTTAGCTGTTTTTTCCTCAGGGATAACCCTGGAGTTCCCCCTTTTTGTTTTTGCAGCATGCCCTTGAACTTGTGATGGGCACGCTCAATAATTTCCTGTCCGGTAGGATTGTGGGGAATACCAGTGTCACGTCAAATACCCCATAAATTACAGAAACCTTTGAATCTTAAGGAACAGGAAGTAGGACTATTGTCAGTCTTAATTGCTAACGGGATACCTAATATGGCAAAGCAATTGTACGAATGTTTCTCAACATGACGTCTCACCTGTTAAGGGAGTAGTCCATAAAACACAAGCATAGGTATCAATGCAAATATGTACAAATTCTTTCTGACCAAATTCTTCTACGTAAGTTCGATCCATTTGCCATAATTGCAAGGGTTGGGTACCCCTAGGGTTAACACCATGCCTAAACCAATGCCATCTCAGGATCAGGACAGGATCACACAATACTAGAAGCATCAGTAAGGGGAACAGCAAATTGTTTACCTAAGATTTTTGCAGATTGATGAAGAAATGCATGGGAAGTTTTGGCTTGCTGAAATGCATCAGAGTTTGGCATTGGCCAGACAATGGCTACTAACGGATCAGCTCGAGCGTTACCTTCAGACAGACCAGGGAGAGCTTGATGACTACGAACATAAAGTATTCCTGCCCTCATTGATTTAGGGTTTTAAGCAATCAGCTTAAAAGGGAATACAAATTCTTATCAGTCACCTCCTTAAGTACTGCTCTTTCAAGGTGTTGGACACAGCCAACTACATAAAGTGAATGAGAAACAATGTTAATGGCCTCATTATTCCAATTTTCAAAAGCCCAAATCACAGCTCTCAATTCTATTGTCTGCAACATATCCTTTACCTCTCTGAAAACAACACGCTTTTTCCACAACTTTGTCTTGCTGCCAAGTGCAGGCAGCCCTTTTGGACCTTTTCCCTGCATCTGTAAATACTGTCTGCTTTGATACTGAACAGTCAGATCTCCAGGGTCTGTCCTCCAGACGCTGATGCTCCACTAAAGATAACACCCGGTGCCGTGGATAAGTACTGTGAACTTTACCATCATGTCCAGCCCAAGCTATCCATAATGAAACAGAATGTCTAATTCCCCATTCAAGATACCGGTGAGCCATTGAATATGGTTCATGTCCCCAGATTTCCAAGATTCTCCTCTGCCCTTCATAATCAAATGAGCAAAAAGCTCCATTTGCGTGGCAATAGTTCTAATTGTTTTACAGGTAAAAATACCCATTCCAAAAGAATGAAAGGACTAGCCCAACTTTTAACCCATTGAAAAATCAAGGCAAAAGCATGCTTGGCATAATTGTCACCCTCCTTGCTCTGATTGATGATCTGAGATGGAACATGCTCAGTCAGAGGATCCAAGGCCTGATGTTGTCTCTTATCCAGGCTCCGGCGTTCATCTGTCCAAGATGAAGTGCCTAATAACTGTATTAATGGTCCAAGTTCTTCGTTAGTTATCCCACAAATAGGCCTAGTCCATTGAATATGCCCCACTCACTTCTGGACATCATGTGCAGTTTTCATCTCAGTTGTAACGGTGAGTTTCTGTGGCTCCACTACAGACTGATCAATCCGCCACCCGAGATATGTCCAATGAGCAGAAGATTACAGCTTATCAGAGGCAATATTTAAACCCCTTTCCTCTAGCAAAATTGTCATGGGTTTTACAACAGTTACAGAGTCTAATTGTTTTCCAGCCACTAATGTATCATCCATGTAGTGATAGATGATATACTCAGGGAATTGCTACCGAACAGGTTCATATTCCCAAGCCAGATACATTTGGCAGATCATAGGGGTATTTCACGTGCCTTGGGGCAAAGAAATCCATTCACACCTTTTGTAGGGTTCTGCCTTCTTGATAGGTGGAACAGAAAATGCAAAATGACTAGTGTCTTCTGGATACAAGGGAATGATGAAAAAGCAGTCTTTGAGATCAATGATCAATAGATTCTATTGCTCAGGTATCATAGTAGGAGATGGAAAACCAGGTTGCAAGGCAGCCATAGTTGTCATGACTGCATTAACAGCACGCAAGTCATGGACCAATCTCCATTTCACACTCTTTTTCGGGATGGAACAAATTGGAGCGTTCCAAGGGCTAGGGGATGCCTTTATGTGCCCTTCCTCAAGCTCTTCTTGCATTAATTGTTGGATTATGGGCAGCTTTTCCTTTGACAGCGGCCACTGATCAATCCACACAGGTGCATCAGTGGTCTAACTGAATGTGAGGATTGACTGCCTACCAGTGGCCACTGCTCAAAAGGCTGTGGAACAATGGTGGTTTTTAAACTGGCCTAATAGATCCCTGCCAAGAAAACCTGGTAAAGTACCAGGAGTTGGCATGACATAAGGCCTTGTAGATACATTACTCCAGCTGGGAAAGTAACTGCTCTTGCACTCTTAACAGTATTTACCCCGAGAATGGCATTAACTAAACTTTTAAGGCGTAACTCAAGAAGATATCAGAGTTTTCTCCAAATGTATCTTTGATAGAAACAGATAAGCAAAGATTGTTACTGTGATTGCAGTTTAAACTCGCTTTAATTGCTGTAGTAAACAAAATTGTGCTAGAGAGCAAGATAATAGCTACAAAATGTAGAGTAAGAATAGCAATACCACAAACACATCACTTGAGAGATTTGGAGTGAGAACAAGCTAAAGCAGTTTGAGCAAAGTGCAGGCATGATGGACAACAAGGGCAACAGTGGCACCAGTCTGGCAAATATTAACAATGTTGCTTAGTGGAGTGATTAAGGAAACACAGGGGGTATACAAAACAGAGCAGCGAGCTAACATGAGGGTTACATAGGCTAACAGAACAAGGCAAGAATCTTTCTGCCTATCACTAGCTCCGCCTTTGGATCCATTTGGCACCTGTTTAATTGGAATTCCTTTAGACTCAATGGAAGAATTTGGAAATTGGACCAGAGCTCAAATTTATGGCAACTTAAATAAGGCCTGTTCAAATTGGTGTACTAATCAAAATGGGATGATCACAGAAATTTGGTGTGAAAAACAAAGCATCTCTAGAAATCCTGTAGGAGTTCAGGCATTTACAATTGCTCAAGGTTTAAATACTACAAGTCAGTGACCACAGGAATTGGATATTTTGGGATCAGCACCCAGGAAATTTTTGTTTGTTCTATGAGTACCACAGGGGTAAAGAGCTGATGAGGGAGAAATCAGGAAAACCCGGCCATGATAGCACTTGGATATCTCCTGTTTCTTCCTGGTATTACAAAATACCACGGCATACTGTGCCTAATTGGACATGGGCTGTATCCCTAAGACCAAAATCTGCAAGGATGTCACCTCCTGGAGATTTTCTCATTTGTGGAGATAAAGCTTAGCGTGCGATTCCTCAGAAAGCATGAGGAGGACTGTGCTGTTTTAGGAAATTGACACTGTTTGCCCCTAGCATTCAACAGATGCTTGGCATCAGGCACAAATTCCAAGGTCCAAAAGGTAGTGTGCATCTATTAGGCTCAGACTGTAAGGATAATGTAGAATTGTAGAATATGCCTTTGGTTATACTGGCATCACTTTTTACACCAGCAGTAGCTTCATCACAGGCCCTTACACAATTCAAACGATTGGCTTGTTGGACAGACAAACAAATTACTTACATCTGAAGTACTGAATGAGCTTACCACTGATGTAGGCAGCATACGCCACGCTGTGTTACAGGATGTTATGGAGTTTCTGTTGCTAGCACAGGGAGATGGGTGTGAAGATTTTGAAGGGATGAATCTCTCTGAGCACTCTGAATCTATTGACAAGAAAGTGTCATTGCTTAAGGAGAACATGATAAAGTTGACAGTTGTTTAGAATTCTTTTGATGAGTGCCTAAAATCCTGGGGAATAAGAGGCTGGCTCAAGGACTTAGTATGCTTTGGCATTAGGTATTCTTGGCTGTGTAATTAATAAATAACTTTAAATATTATTGGCTTTGTATTTCATTCTTTTTTCAATTCTGCTAATAGTGCCTTGCTTACTACGCTGTGTGGAAAAAGTAATTGACCGTGCTTTTAAATCAGTCTGGCTTGTGCAAAAAACAAAAGTGGGGAACTGTTGAAGGTATTTTGCAGGTGGAGGAGTTTTTGCAAGACAATGGCCGTATTCAGCCGATGCACAATCCAGCCTGCTTTTAATAATGGACAATGAACACGTTCACAAAGAATGAATTATGGACATATTCAGAAATGGGGTCGGTATATCCTTGGAAAAGATGCAAGAAGAAGAGTCATCAGGACTCAGCAAGTTTGTCAGCAAGCTTGGGAAAGTGAGCCATGGGTGGGCCATACAACCCCAGCAAGACGTGTGAAAAATAAGATGATCCAATCAGCATTCTATTTTAGATGTGTGAAGAGCTAGGATTAACTAATCATGTATTAGCTAGAGACGCGTGGACAGTAGAGATTTATTATAAATAGAGTCTTTTTAGGAATAATAAATTTAGCTCCACTGGATCATATTGGTTATGGTGTGATGTCCATGAACCTCCGCACCCCGCACTTAAGGGTGGGTTGGTGTTGCCCAGGAACTGTACACATTTGGGGAAGTGCCCTTGGAAGAGAGGGGCTTGATTCCCAAGGAAACTGCTTCCCCAGGAGCCCCCAGTGAGACAGGTGCAAGTGTCTCCATTTGACTTCCTGTGTTTCCTTCAGTCCTTGCACTTGGCTGAGGCTCAGGGGAAGGATGTGAAGAGCAGCTTTGGCATCTGCCTGGGCCTGCAGAGACCAAGCCAAGCACCTGCAGCAGGGTTTGTTGCCCACCTTTGAGCACAGGTCTGAGCCGGATCCTGTTTGTCCAGCTGAGTGCCCCAAAGCTCTCTTGGGGAGCTGTGAATTCAAAGGCCCTGATGCACACATTCATGCCACTTCCCCTATCTGGTGTGTTTTAACACTTGGCAAGATGCATTTGCCCCGTGCTTGCTGGAAGCTGCTCTGCTCCAGAGCCAGCAGCGAGCTGGGCTGTGCTGGCCTGGCACTGTGGAGAGTCCTGCCCTGAGCACTTGGCTGGGCTTAGTGTGTCCCGGGCTGTCTTAGACACTTGGGGCAATGGATTTCTTCCAAACAGAGGCATTTGGGGTGGGGTTGGGGTGGCTCCAGAGCAGCGTGTCCAAGGGCCCTTGCTGACACGGCGCACGGTTACCATGGAACGGAATGGAACAGGACCCTTTGTGACACGTGGTGAAGTGGGTGCTGGTGGTGACGAAGCAACGCCACAGTGCTCGGTGCACATCACGGGACAGGACGTGCCAGAGCTGTGCTGTGAGGAGCCCCACACAGCCGGCTCTTTCGTCGCTGAACCACAGCTCTTGCAAGGCGTTACTCCTGCGGCTGGCCTTGTGGCCAGACTGCAGGACTCCCTGACTCAGAGCTTTTCCCAGGTCAGAAAGCAGGATGGCAGGCAGAGTGCTCAGCCTCTTCCGGGTGCTTAAGGGGAAGAAAACAAAAGGCCCTGCAGCCTCCCCAGCGCAGCAGCCGGCAGAGCCAGAGAAGTTGCAGCCAGTGCAGGACGGTGAGTGGCAGAGCCGGGCCGCAGGGCTGGTGCCTGCGGCCGGCCTGGCCCCATCCCATCCCTGCCCCTGTGGACGTCCCCGCAGACAGGACGTAAGAGGGGCTGGGGCTGCCCCCCAGGCCGTGCTCCATCCCCTGGGCACCCGGGGCCTGTCTCTGCCTGGGCCGTGCAGGGCTGGGCCGTGTTCTCCGGCCTCTCCCACAGCCCCTCAGCTCTGGCTGCATTTGCTCTTTGCCAGATGTAGGCAAGGATGGGACACAAGAGCAGGACCCCACTCGCGGCCGCTTCCACACAGCAGCGAAGGTACGTGCGGCCATGCCCACCTGGCCTGGGCCTGCTGGCACTGCTCGGCCCAGCGCTGCGCTTGGAGCAGGCCATGGAACGTCCCTCTCTTCCCGCCCTTCCTTCCTTCTGTTGCAGATACTGTGGATGTTCCTGGGCCTTCGGCGCAGAACCACCAGCGCCGCAACAACCAAGGGCACGGCCAAGCTGCGGGCAGAGCCTGATGTCACCTCGGCCTCCCCGGAGCGTGCAGCAGACTCAGTGAGGGCAGTGGCTGAGGGCAGGCTGGAGGCTGTCACTGCCCTGCAGGGTCTGCACTTGAACAAGCACAGTGCCAGTGCCCTGTCGGTTGTGTCCAGGCACCTGCCGAGCGAGAGCAGGGACAGGCTGCACCCAGAGCTCAGAGGCCACGTGGAGCTCAGCAAGAGGCCCTCGCTGGTGAGAAGGGGCAGTGTCTGAAGCCGCGTTGACAGCGTGGGGCTGGGCAACGCAGACCTTTGGTCTTGGCTGGCCTTTGGCAGCCGAGGCAGCTGCTCCCAGCTCTCCTGCCTCTCGCTTCAGCTGCCCGAGTGCCCCAAGCAGCTGTTGGTGCTGCGGCTGTCCTCGGCTTCACAGCACGGCCTGCTCTTGCACACAGGGTGGAGGAATACGCGGCCTCTGTCAACAGCTGCTGGAGCAGATGGCGCATGCAGATGTAGCGACGGTCGCCATCATCCTCCCTGTGCTCGTACACATGCTCCAGATGGAAAACATCAAGATACCCAGTGCCACCGCCCTGAAGCTGGCTGAGCAACTCCTGCCATACTTGGAGAATGTAAGGCTCTGTGCCCCCAGCCACGGGCACTGGATGCTGCCCAGAAATGTTGTGCCTTGTGCACTTTTGGGCCTCTGCCCTGATGGGCCTGGAGTAGTTGGTGCTGAGGTCTCTTCCTTTCCTCCAGGACGACAGCCAGGCGCAGCTGCTCTCCATTCGGCTCTTCAGCAAAGTGATGGAGCTGGTAGACGAAGAGGGGGAAAAGCCTCTCATGAGAATTGTGAGCCAGAGCCTGCTCCCTCTCTTCTTGCACTGGCACGATGACAACTGGCGTGTGGCAAAGGTCAGGTTTTGTGTGACGCTGCTGCATCCCTGGCAAGGAGCTGGGCTGCCTCCTGCCCTGGCAGCTTGCAGGCTCCGTCCTTCCCTGGCCTTGGCACATGCATGCGGGTCCTGTGCCCTGGGCTCTGGTGCCACCTGCGGCTCTCTGCTGCTCTCCAGGCCTCTTTCCAAGCCCTGCTTTGTGCAGCCCGCTTCCAGAGGAGGAGGGACCTGGAGGAGCTGCTGACGAAGCAGCAGCGGATGAAGTTCGCCGAGCGCCTGGTAAGGACAGCCAGGGAGCCCCAGCTGCGGGCTGGAGAAGCCTCCTGCCTCCCGTGCTGCGGCTGGCAGCTGTGCCCCTGCCCTGGCCCGTGCGGGCCAGCTCGGCCACTGCTGGGCACAGGGAGCGCCCGGCCGAGGGGCAGAGCCCGCATCAAGCCTTCCCCGTCGGTCCTCCCCGCAGCTGCTTGACGACGAGAGCCGAGCGGCCGAGCACCTGCGCTGGGCCCTGCCCTTCCTGCAGAGCCCACAGAAGCGCCTGCGACAGGCGGCCGTCAGGTTGATCGGTGAGCCAGCAGCCCCACGCCCCTCCATGTCCCCAGAGGGTATGTGTGGCTGCAGGGCTGGCAGCCCCTGTGTCGGGCAGCTGTGCCTCCTGGCGCCGCCACGGGCTCTGTCTTGCCAGGGGTCGCTGGAGTGCTCATGATGGGCCAGAAGTAGGAGCTCCAGGTCCTCAGTCAGGGTGAGTGGGGGCAGCCGCGCGGGTGCCAGTGGGGGCCGTCAGGGGCAGCTACAAATCCCGGCTCCGGAGTTACAATCCCTGCCTGGGCTGCTGAGGGCTCTGCTCCCTGTGCGGACGGATGAGGGGCGGCGGGGGCAGAGCCCGGAGAGCTTTCAGGCACACGTGTGGGAGCCGAGGCCAGCACCTTCCGGCCCGAGCCCTTGTCTCCGCCTCCCTTCTGGCCATAGCAGGAGCCGGCTGGGATGGCCCTGGCAGGAGCGTTTCCCTGGATTCCTGCAATCCGGCCTCTAACCGTGGCCCTGTGCTTCTTTTTTCCAGCCCTTCAAGCCCTGAGGGAATATGAGTGCCCCTCCTTCATCAACAAATTTATCCAGCTGAACTTCGAGGCAAGAGCTGCCGAACTTGGTCTTAAGGGCCAGAAGAACCTGTGTCCTTCATCAACCCCCATTTCCCAGTGAAGATGAGACCACCTGCAGAGCACAGGGGACCAGCTGAAACTCCAGGCACAGCTCTCGTTTGTCACAGCTGAGCCTGTGGGAAGCTCCAGGAGCGCGTTGACATTCCACCCCCCTGCCTCCCTCCCTCCCTCCCTCCCTCCCTCCCTCCCTCCCTCCCTCCCTCCCTCCCTCCAGCCCTGCCCTGCCCATCCCCTTTTTTGCCTCCCAGTTCACCCTTCACTTTGCCTTCCCTAATAAACAGTTTACATTTGTCACTTTACCCATGTGTCCATGGAGCTGAAGCGGCACAAATCCTGAGTGCGGGGACACGCAGCGCCCTGCTGCCGTTCTCTTCCACGCTGTGTTCTGTGCACGGGCAGAGAGGAACAAGGGCAGCTCAGGCTGCAAAGGTGCCTGTCCTGCTGCTTCAGTGGCACAGCACCATGGAGTTCAAGGTCATGCTGAGCATGCTGAAGGGTGACACCGGCCGGGGGCTATTTACATATGCGAACGAGACGGGGCTGCTATGGAAAGGGCCTCGAGCTCTTTATTTTTCAGCATCAGTCTCATTCATTACATGATTATGCTAATGGGAAGATGCTAGCAGCTCAAAATCCAGGCAGCAGGCCAAAAAACATATGTTACAACTTTCTTTATAAGTTTCTTGACCAATCACACAAAGCAAAAGCATACTGACAGAAGTTCTATCCAATCACCATAACCACACGTATGTTTGGTTAAAACAATGCTTGCTTATTTCGGATACAATACTTCATTGTAAGACACAAGGCAAAGAGCTCCATTTTTAAGCTTTAAGCTTCCTAATATCTTGCTAGATAAACTTTCTGCAGCTTAGAGAGCTATTCAGACAAGCATTATTTCACAGGCCTATTGTTCAATTTGCCCTTGCTTTTTCTACAGTTTAAATAATTTTTCTGCTGACCTATCTCATGACTGTTGCTTTAGCTCTGCTCACAATTCTGCTGTATCTAAGGCCTGCCTTTTGCAGCTTTCCCAAAACCCTCTCATTTTAAGGATTCCCACAATTGCCCCTCTCTGTGCAACCACAAAGAAACCTTCCCAATCGTGTCATTCATTACTTGTCATTTATTTCGTACTCTTACTCTAATATTTTTTGTTTATTCTCTGCTTAAAGCATGTTCTTGCTGGAACTAAGCATTGCTATATTACAACACAGCAATCTAATGCTGTGAAGGTCCAGTCAGTGGAAAGGGCATAAATTACGCCTGACAATAGTTACAAGTCATTGTTCCAAAAAAGTCTCGTCTGTTCCAGGGTCTTAACTCAAAACCTTCCTCCATTTCTATGCCTTCATCCACCATCTCCGTGAGATTTCAACAACTCTCTGTCAATCCATTTCCTACCTCTCTCTCTTCTATGATAAAAGCTTCTTGGACAGTTTTGTTCATCATGCGTCACACACACTGAAATACACAAGGTATTCCTATTAATATCACTACCAAAACACCCAATACATAGAGACCTGTCTTGCAAAGTTCCCTTAGCCAAGGTGCAAAGCTCCATCCTTGAAACAAATCATCTAACCAGGACCCACCATCTTCCTTAATTTGGGCTGTCAAATCTTTCAGGTTTGGTATGCTTTTGTGGGTGGATTCAGAATGATCTGACAGGTTCATACAACACAATCCTTCAAATTCCTCACAACCGTGGCCTTGTGCCAGTAAACGAAAATCAATTGCTGCTCTATTTTGAAGGATAGCATGTCTAACACTATTAACATCGGTCAACATGTCACTGATTGCAGTGGATGTGGCATTAGTTTGTTTACTCAGCCAACATCCAACCTGATCTAATAGTTTCAATGCATTGCTGAAGTCAGTTGGGGTAAAAACAAAGCCTGTTTGCAGCCTTCCAAGGCATGAAATCACTTCTACAGTTCTCATCATAATGACGAGCAGATCTTGTTCCCCTTTGTTTCTTTTAATGACCGCTTTGGCAGTAGGCGCAATTACAGTGAGCATCCCAATGCTACATGGGCCACCTTCAAGGTGGGATGGAATGCCCTGCCAAGCCCTATCTCCACAAATGAACCAATATCCCTTGGGCAATTGTCATGGACATTGGTCAGCCTCAAAAAGCACATGCCAACTGTTAGAATAGTTACACAAAACTTAAGTTTCTGTATGCAAAATAAAGGGGAGTAACATTGTACTTTGGAGGATCACCTTCTCATCAATCATTAGCTACATTTTGTAGCTATTATCTTGCTCTCTAGCACAATTTGGTTTACTACTGCAATTAAAGCAAGTTTAAACTGCAATCACAGTAACAATCTTTGCTTATCTATTTCTATCAAAGATACATCTTGGAGAAAACTCTGATATCTTCTTGAGTTACGCCTTAAAAGTTTAGCTAATGCCATTCTCGGGGTAAATACTGTTAAGTGTGCAAGAGCAGTTGTTGCATATTAGTTTAATAGGCCTAAATTTTTGCTTTTTCCCTCGGACCACTACTAAATTATGTTCTTGACAAACTTGTTGCCAAGTTTTTTAGTTACACTTGATACAATGAACCTTAAGCCATTGCTTACATGCACAACCATGCAGATACCAAGCATTTTCTATCTGATTTACAACTTGTGATGGAAGTGAAGGTCCACGTGGCTGGAATCCAACGAATGCCTTTATCGTAAGTAAGCACATAGAACTTCTTCCTCTTAATTTGGCTGTAGCTGGTCCTTGGCACACCCCTGTTCCTGGACTTTTGAACGTGACCTGAATGCTGTCAGGCAATTCCTCCCTTGGGTTATGTGTGAGGGCATGATGCACAAGAACAGGTGGATCTTCCCTATCTCCTGTTGTTCTGAGGTAATTAGGCACAAAAATGGCTTTAGCTGTTTTTTCCTCAGGGATAACCCTGGAGTTCCCCCTTTTTGTTTTTGCAGCATGCCCTTGAACTTGTGATGGGCACGCTCAATAATTTCCTGTCCGGTAGGATTGTGGGGAATACCAGTGTCACGTCAAATACCCCATAAATTACAGAAACCTTTGAATCTTAAGGAACAGGAAGTAGGACTATTGTCAGTCTTAATTGCTAACGGGATACCTAATATGGCAAAGCAATTGTACGAATGTTTCTCAACATGACGTCTCACCTGTTAAGGGAGTAGTCCATAAAACACAAGCATAGGTATCAATGCAAATATGTACAAATTCTTTCTGACCAAATTCTTCTACGTAAGTTCGATCCATTTGCCATAATTGCAAGGGTTGGGTACCCCTAGGGTTAACACCATGCCTAAACCAATGCCATCTCAGGATCAGGACAGGATCACACAATACTAGAAGCATCAGTAAGGGGAACAGCAAATTGTTTACCTAAGATTTTTGCAGATTGATGAAGAAATGCATGGGAAGTTTTGGCTTGCTGAAATGCATCAGAGTTTGGCATTGGCCAGACAATGGCTACTAACGGATCAGCTCGAGCGTTACCTTCAGACAGACCAGGGAGAGCTTGATGACTACGAACATAAAGTATTCCTGCCCTCATTGATTTAGGGTTTTAAGCAATCAGCTTAAAAGGGAATACAAATTCTTATCAGTCACCTCCTTAAGTACTGCTCTTTCAAGGTGTTGGACACAGCCAACTACATAAAGTGAATGAGAAACAATGTTAATGGCCTCATTATTCCAATTTTCAAAAGCCCAAATCACAGCTCTCAATTCTATTGTCTGCAACATATCCTTTACCTCTCTGAAAACAACACGCTTTTTCCACAACTTTGTCTTGCTGCCAAGTGCAGGCAGCCCTTTTGGACCTTTTCCCTGCATCTGTAAATACTGTCTGCTTTGATACTGAACAGTCAGATCTCCAGGGTCTGTCCTCCAGACGCTGATGCTCCACTAAAGATAACACCCGGTGCCGTGGATAAGTACTGTGAACTTTACCATCATGTCCAGCCCAAGCTATCCATAATGAAACAGAATGTCTAATTCCCCATTCAAGATACCGGTGAGCCATTGAATATGGTTCATGTCCCCAGATTTCCAAGATTCTCCTCTGCCCTTCATAATCAAATGAGCAAAAAGCTCCATTTGCGTGGCAATAGTTCTAATTGTTTTACAGGTAAAAATACCCATTCCAAAAGAATGAAAGGACTAGCCCAACTTTTAACCCATTGAAAAATCAAGGCAAAAGCATGCTTGGCATAATTGTCACCCTCCTTGCTCTGATTGATGATCTGAGATGGAACATGCTCAGTCAGAGGATCCAAGGCCTGATGTTGTCTCTTATCCAGGCTCCGGCGTTCATCTGTCCAAGATGAAGTGCCTAATAACTGTATTAATGGTCCAAGTTCTTCGTTAGTTATCCCACAAATAGGCCTAGTCCATTGAATATGCCCCACTCACTTCTGGACATCATGTGCAGTTTTCATCTCAGTTGTAACGGTGAGTTTCTGTGGCTCCACTACAGACTGATCAATCCGCCACCCGAGATATGTCCAATGAGCAGAAGATTACAGCTTATCAGAGGCAATATTTAAACCCCTTTCCTCTAGCAAAATTGTCATGGGTTTTACAACAGTTACAGAGTCTAATTGTTTTCCAGCCACTAATGTATCATCCATGTAGTGATAGATGATATACTCAGGGAATTGCTACCGAACAGGTTCATATTCCCAAGCCAGATACATTTGGCAGATCATAGGGGTATTTCACGTGCCTTGGGGCAAAGAAATCCATTCACACCTTTTGTAGGGTTCTGCCTTCTTGATAGGTGGAACAGAAAATGCAAAATGACTAGTGTCTTCTGGATACAAGGGAATGATGAAAAAGCAGTCTTTGAGATCAATGATCAATAGATTCTATTGCTCAGGTATCATAGTAGGAGATGGAAAACCAGGTTGCAAGGCAGCCATAGTTGTCATGACTGCATTAACAGCACGCAAGTCATGGACCAATCTCCATTTCACACTCTTTTTCGGGATGGAACAAATTGGAGCGTTCCAAGGGCTAGGGGATGCCTTTATGTGCCCTTCCTCAAGCTCTTCTTGCATTAATTGTTGGATTATGGGCAGCTTTTCCTTTGACAGCGGCCACTGATCAATCCACACAGGTGCATCAGTGGTCTAACTGAATGTGAGGATTGACTGCCTACCAGTAGCCACTGCTCAAAAGGCTGTGGAACAATGGTGGTTTTTAAACTGGCCTAATAGATCCCTGCCAAGAAAACCTGGTAAAGTACCAGGAGTTGGCATGACATAAGGCCTTGTAGATACATTACTCCAGCTGGGAAAGTAACTGCTCTTGCACTCTTAACAGTATTTACCCCGAGAATGGCATTAACTAAACTTTTAAGGCGTAACTCAAGAAGATATCAGAGTTTTCTCCAAATGTATCTTTGATAGAAACAGATAAGCAAAGATTGTTACTGTGATTGCAGTTTAAACTCGCTTTAATTGCTGTAGTAAACAAAATTGTGCTAGAGAGCAAGATAATAGCTACAAAATGTAGAGTAAGAATAGCAATACCACAAACACATCACTTGAGAGATTTGGAGTGAGAACAAGCTAAAGCAGTTTGAGCAAAGTGCAGGCATGATGGACAACAAGGGCAACAGTGGCACCAGTCTGGCAAATATTAACAATGTTGCTTAGTGGAGTGATTAAGGAAACACAGGGGGTATACAAAACAGAGCAGCGAGCTAACATGAGGGTTACATAGGCTAACAGAACAAGGCAAGAATCTTTCTGCCTATCACTAGCTCCGCCTTTGGATCCATTTGGCACCTGTTTAATTGGAATTCCTTTAGACTCAATGGAAGAATTTGGAAATTGGACCAGAGCTCAAATTTATGGCAACTTAAATAAGGCCTGTTCAAATTGGTGTACTAATCAAAATGGGATGATCACAGAAATTTGGTGTGAAAAACAAAGCATCTCTAGAAATCCTGTAGGAGTTCAGGCATTTACAATTGCTCAAGGTTTAAATACTACAAGTCAGTGACCACAGGAATTGGATATTTTGGGATCAGCACCCAGGAAATTTTTGTTTGTTCTATGAGTACCACAGGGGTAAAGAGCTGATGAGGGAGAAATCAGGAAAACCCGGCCATGATAGCACTTGGATATCTCCTGTTTCTTCCTGGTATTACAAAATACCACGGCATACTGTGCCTAATTGGACATGGGCTGTATCCCTAAGACCAAAATCTGCAAGGATGTCACCTCCTGGAGATTTTCTCATTTGTGGAGATAAAGCTTAGCGTGCGATTCCTCAGAAAGCATGAGGAGGACTGTGCTGTTTTAGGAAATTGACACTGTTTGCCCCTAGCATTCAACAGATGCTTGGCATCAGGCACAAATTCCAAGGTCCAAAAGGTAGTGTGCATCTATTAGGCTCAGACTGTAAGGATAATGTAGAATTGTAGAATATGCCTTTGGTTATACTGGCATCACTTTTTACACCAGCAGTAGCTTCATCACAGGCCCTTACACAATTCAAACGATTGGCTTGTTGGACAGACAAACAAATTACTTACATCTGAAGTACTGAATGAGCTTACCACTGATGTAGGCAGCATACGCCACGCTGTGTTACAGGATGTTATGGAGTTTCTGTTGCTAGCACAGGGAGATGGGTGTGAAGATTTTGAAGGGATGAATCTCTCTGAGCACTCTGAATCTATTGACAAGAAAGTGTCATTGCTTAAGGAGAACATGATAAAGTTGACAGTTGTTTAGAATTCTTTTGATGAGTGCCTAAAATCCTGGGGAATAAGAGGCTGGCTCAAGGACTTAGTATGCTTTGGCATTAGGTATTCTTGGCTGTGTAATTAATAAATAACTTTAAATATTATTGGCTTTGTATTTCATTCTTTTTTCAATTCTGCTAATAGTGCCTTGCTTACTACGCTGTGTGGAAAAAGTAATTGACCGTGCTTTTAAATCAGTCTGGCTTGTGCAAAAAACAAAAGTGGGGAACTGTTGAAGGTATTTTGCAGGTGGAGGAGTTTTTGCAAGACAATGGCCGTATTCAGCCGATGCACAATCCAGCCTGCTTTTAATAATGGACAATGAACACGTTCACAAAGAATGAATTATGGACATATTCAGAAATGGGGTCGGTATATCCTTGGAAAAGATGCAAGAAGAAGAGTCATCAGGACTCAGCAAGTTTGTCAGCAAGCTTGGGAAAGTGAGCCACGGGTGGGCCATACAACCCCAGCAAGACGTGTGAAAAATAAGATGATCCAATCAGCATTCTATTTTAGATGTGTGAAGAGCTAGGATTAACTAATCATGTATTAGCTAGAGACGCGTGGACAGTAGAGATTTATTATAAATAGAGTCTTTTTAGGAATAATAAATTTAGCTCCACTGGATCATATTGGTTATGGTGTGATGTCCATGAACCTCCGCACCCCGCACTTAAGGGTGGGTTGGTGTTGCCCAGGAACTGTACACATTTGGGGAAGTGCCCTTGGAAGAGAGGGGCTTGATTCCCAAGGAAACTGCTTCCCCAGGAGCCCCCAGTGAGACAGGTGCAAGTGTCTCCATTTGACTTCCTGTGTTTCCTTCAGTCCTTGCACTTGGCTGAGGCTCAGGGGAAGGATGTGAAGAGCAGCTTTGGCATCTG
Organism: Ammospiza caudacuta; assembly: GCF_027887145.1. NCBI lineage: Eukaryota > Metazoa > Chordata > Aves > Passeriformes > Passerellidae > Ammospiza > Ammospiza caudacuta. The sequence continues at coordinate 72,759,099 of NC_080632.1, read as the reverse complement.
CCTGGGCCTGCAGAGACCAAGCCAAGCACCTGCAGCAGGGTTTGTTGCCCACCTTTGAGCACAGGTCTGAGCCGGATCCTGTTTGTCCAGCTGAGTGCCCCAAAGCTCTCTTGGGGAGCTGTGAATTCAAAGGCCCTGATGCACACATTCATGCCACTTCCCCTATCTGGTGTGTTTTAACACTTGGCAAGATGCATTTGCCCCGTGCTTGCTGGAAGCTGCTCTGCTCCAGAGCCAGCAGCGAGCTGGGCTGTGCTGGCCTGGCACTGTGGAGAGTCCTGCCCTGAGCACTTGGCTGGGCTTAGTGTGTCCCGGGCTGTCTTAGACACTTGGGGCAATGGATTTCTTCCAAACAGAGGCATTTGGGGTGGGGTTGGGGTGGCTCCAGAGCAGCGTGTCCAAGGGCCCTTGCTGACACGGCGCACGGTTACCATGGAACGGAATGGAACAGGACCCTTTGTGACACGTGGTGAAGTGGGTGCTGGTGGTGACGAAGCAACGCCACAGTGCTCGGTGCACATCACGGGACAGGACGTGCCAGAGCTGTGCTGTGAGGAGCCCCACACAGCCGGCTCTTTCGTCGCTGAACCACAGCTCTTGCAAGGCGTTACTCCTGCGGCTGGCCTTGTGGCCAGACTGCAGGACTCCCTGACTCAGAGCTTTTCCCAGGTCAGAAAGCAGGATGGCAGGCAGAGTGCTCAGCCTCTTCCGGGTGCTTAAGGGGAAGAAAACAAAAGGCCCTGCAGCCTCCCCAGCGCAGCAGCCGGCAGAGCCAGAGAAGTTGCAGCCAGTGCAGGACGGTGAGTGGCAGAGCCGGGCCGCAGGGCTGGTGCCTGCGGCCGGCCTGGCCCCATCCCATCCCTGCCCCTGTGGACGTCCCCGCAGACAGGACGTAAGAGGGGCTGGGGCTGCCCCCCAGGCCGTGCTCCATCCCCTGGGCACCCGGGGCCTGTCTCTGCCTGGGCCGTGCAGGGCTGGGCCGTGTTCTCCGGCCTCTCCCACAGCCCCTCAGCTCTGGCTGCATTTGCTCTTTGCCAGATGTAGGCAAGGATGGGACACAAGAGCAGGACCCCACTCGCGGCCGCTTCCACACAGCAGCGAAGGTACGTGCGGCCATGCCCACCTGGCCTGGGCCTGCTGGCACTGCTCGGCCCAGCGCTGTGCTTGGAGCAGGCCATGGAACGTCCCTCTCTTCCCGCCCTTCCTTCCTTCTGTTGCAGATACTGTGGATGTTCCTGGGCCTTCGGCGCAGAACCACCAGCGCCGCAACAACCAAGGGCACGGCCAAGCTGCGGGCAGAGCCTGATGTCACCTCGGCCTCCCCGGAGCGTGCAGCAGACTCAGTGAGGGCAGTGGCTGAGGGCAGGCTGGAGGCTGTCACTGCCCTGCAGGGTCTGCACTTGAACAAGCACAGTGCCAGTGCCCTGTCGGTTGTGTCCAGGCACCTGCCGAGCGAGAGCAGGGACAGGCTGCACCCAGAGCTCAGAGGCCACGTGGAGCTCAGCAAGAGGCCCTCGCTGGTGAGAAGGGGCAGTGTCTGAAGCCGCGTTGACAGCGTGGGGCTGGGCAACGCAGACCTTTGGTCTTGGCTGGCCTTTGGCAGCCGAGGCAGCTGCTCCCAGCTCTCCTGCCTCTCGCTTCAGCTGCCCGAGTGCCCCAAGCAGCTGTTGGTGCTGCGGCTGTCCTCGGCTTCACAGCACGGCCTGCTCTTGCACACAGGGTGGAGGAATACGCGGCCTCTGTCAACAGCTGCTGGAGCAGATGGCGCATGCAGATGTAGCGACGGTCGCCATCATCCTCCCTGTGCTCGTACACATGCTCCAGATGGAAAACATCAAGATACCCAGTGCCACCGCCCTGAAGCTGGCTGAGCAACTCCTGCCATACTTGGAGAATGTAAGGCTCTGTGCCCCCAGCCACGGGCACTGGATGCTGCCCAGAAATGTTGTGCCTTGTGCACTTTTGGGCCTCTGCCCTGATGGGCCTGGAGTAGTTGGTGCTGAGGTCTCTTCCTTTCCTCCAGGACGACAGCCAGGCGCAGCTGCTCTCCATTCGGCTCTTCAGCAAAGTGATGGAGCTGGTAGACGAAGAGGGGGAAAAGCCTCTCATGAGAATTGTGAGCCAGAGCCTGCTCCCTCTCTTCTTGCACTGGCACGATGACAACTGGCGTGTGGCAAAGGTCAGGTTTTGTGTGACGCTGCTGCATCCCTGGCAAGGAGCTGGGCTGCCTCCTGCCCTGGCAGCTTGCAGGCTCCGTCCTTCCCTGGCCTTGGCACATGCATGCGGGTCCTGTGCCCTGGGCTCTGGTGCCACCTGCGGCTCTCTGCTGCTCTCCAGGCCTCTTTCCAAGCCCTGCTTTGTGCAGCCCACTTCCAGAGGAGGAGGGACCTGGAGGAGCTGCTGACGAAGCAGCAGCGGATGAAGTTCGCCGAGCGCCTGGTAAGGACAGCCAGGGAGCCCCAGCTGCGGGCTGGAGAAGCCTCCTGCCTCCCGTGCTGCGGCTGGCAGCTGTGCCCCTGCCCTGGCCCGTGCGGGCCAGCTCGGCCACTGCTGGGCACAGGGAGCGCCCGGCCGAGGGGCAGAGCCCGCATCAAGCCTTCCCCGTCGGTCCTCCCCGCAGCTGCTTGACGACGAGAGCCGAGCGGCCGAGCACCTGCGCTGGGCCCTGCCCTTCCTGCAGAGCCCACAGAAGCGCCTGCGACAGGCGGCCGTCAGGTTGATCGGTGAGCCAGCAGCCCCACGCCCCTCCATGTCCCCAGAGGGTATGTGTGGCTGCAGGGCTGGCAGCCCCTGTGTCGGGCAGCTGTGCCTCCTGGCGCCGCCACGGGCTCTGTCTTGCCAGGGGTCGCTGGAGTGCTCATGATGGGCCAGAAGTAGGAGCTCCAGGTCCTCAGTCAGGGTGAGTGGGGGCAGCCGCGCGGGTGCCAGTGGGGGCCGTCAGGGGCAGCTACAAATCCCGGCTCCGGAGTTACAATCCCTGCCTGGGCTGCTGAGGGCTCTGCTCCCTGTGCGGACGGATGAGGGGCGGCGGGGGCAGAGCCCGGAGAGCTTTCAGGCACACGTGTGGGAGCCGAGGCCAGCACCTTCCGGCCCGAGCCCTTGTCTCCGCCTCCCTTCTGGCCATAGCAGGAGCCGGCTGGGATGGCCCTGGCAGGAGCGTTTCCCTGGATTCCTGCAATCCGGCCTCTAACCGTGGCCCTGTGCTTCTTTTTTCCAGCCCTTCAAGCCCTGAGGGAATATGAGTGCCCCTCCTTCATCAACAAATTTATCCAGCTGAACTTCGAGGCAAGAGCTGCCGAACTTGGTCTTAAGGGCCAGAAGAACCTGTGTCCTTCATCAACCCCCATTTCCCAGTGAAGATGAGACCACCTGCAGAGCACAGGGGACCAGCTGGAACTCCAGGCACAGCTCTTGTTTGTCACAGCTGAGCCTGTGGGAAGCTCCAGGAGCGCGTTGACATTCCACCCCCCTGCCTCCCTCCCTCCCTCCCTCCCTCCCTCCCTCCCTCCCTCCCTCCCTCCCTCCCTCCAGCCCTGCCCTGCCCATCCCCTTTTTTGCCTCCCAGTTCACCCTTCACTTTGCCTTCCCTAATAAACAGTTTACATTTGTCACTTTACCCATGTGTCCATGGAGCTGAAGCGGCACAAATCCTGAGTGCGGGGACACGCAGCGCCCTGCTGCCGTTCTCTTCCACGCTGTGTTCTGTGCACGGGCAGAGAGGAACAAGGGCAGCTCAGGCTGCAAAGGTGCCTGTCCTGCTGCTTCAGTGGCACAGCACCATGGAGTTCAAGGTCATGCTGAGCATGCTGAAGGGTGACACCGGCCGGGGGCTATTTACATATGCGAACGAGACGGGGCTGCTATGGAAAGGGCCTCGAGCTCTTTATTTTTCAGCATCAGTCTCATTCATTACATGATTATGCTAATGGGAAGATGCTAGCAGCTCAAAATCCAGGCAGCAGGCCAAAAAACATATGTTACAACTTTCTTTATAAGTTTCTTGACTAATCACACAAAGCAAAAGCATACTGACAGAAGTTCTATCCAATCACCATAACCACACGTATGTTTGGTTAAAACAATGCTTGCTTATTTCGGATACAATACTTCATTGTAAGACACAAGGCAAAGAGCTCCATTTTTAAGCTTTAAGCTTCCTAATATCTTGCTAGATAAACTTTCTGCAGCTTAGAGAGCTATTCAGACAAGCATTATTTCACAGGCCTATTGTTCAATTTGCCCTTGCTTTTTCTACAGTTTAAATAATTTTTCTGCTGACCTATCTCATGACTGTTGCTTTAGCTCTGCTCACAATTCTGCTGTATCTAAGGCCTGCCTTTTGCAGCTTTCCCAAAACCCTCTCATTTTAAGGATTCCCACAATTTCCCCTCTCTGTGCACCCACAAAGAAACCTTCCCAATCGTGTCATTCATTACTTGTCATTTATTTCGTACTCTTACTCTAATATTTTTTGTTTATTCTCTGCTTAAAGCATGTTCTTGCTGGAACTAAGCATTGCTATATTACAACACAGCAATCTAATGCTGTGAAGGTCCAGTCAGTGGAAAGGGCATAAATTACGCCTGACAATAGTTACAAGTCATTGTTCCAAAAAAGTCTCGTCTGTTCCAGGGTCTTAACTCAAAACCTTCCTCCATTTCTATGCCTTCATCCACCATCTCCGTGAGATTTCAACAACTCTCTGTCAATCCATTTCCTACCTCTCTCTCTTCTATGATAAAAGCTTCTTGGACAGTTTTGTTCATCATGCGTCACACACACTGAAATACACAAGGTATTCCTATTAATATCACTACCAAAACACCCAATACATAGAGACCTGTCTTGCAAAGTTCCCTTAGCCAAGGTGCAAAGCTCCATCCTTGGAACAAATCATCTAACCAGGACCCACCATCTTCTTTAATTTGGGCTGTCAAATCTTTCAGGTTTGGTATGCTTTTGTGGGTGGATTCAGAATGATCTGACAGGTTCATACAACACAATCCTTCAAATTCCTCACAACCGTGGCCTTGTGCCAGTAAACGAAAATCAATTGCTGCTCTATTTTGAAGGGTAGCATGTCTAACACTATTAACATCGGTCAACATGTCACTGATTGCAGTGGATGTGGCATTAGTTTGTTTACTCAGCCAACATCCAACCTGATCTAATAGTTTCAATGCATTGCTGAAGTCAGTTGGGGTAAAAACAAAGCCTGTTTGCAGCCTTCCAAGGCATGAAATCACTTCTACAGTTCTCATCATAATGACGAGCAGATCTTGTTCCCCTTTGTTTCTTTTAATGACCGCTTTGGCAGTAGGCGCAATTACAGTGAGCATCCCAATGCTACATGGGCCACCTTCAAGGTGGGATGGAATGCCCTGCCAAGCCCTATCTCCACAAATGAACCAATATCCCTTGGGCAATTGTCATGGACATTGGTCAGCCTCAAAAAGCACATGCCAACTGTTAGAATAGTTACACAAAACTTAAGTTTCTGTATGCAAAATAAAGGGGAGTAACATTGTACTTTGGAGGATCACCTCCTCATCAATCATTAGCTACATTTTGTAAAGCAAAAATCCAGCGATAAGGAAGCAAGGATTTCCAGTTCTGGGGTTCAGATACAGCTTTGGGAAGTTCTTTGGCCCAAACGTTCCAATTGAATGCAGGATTGTTCTCATTGTCAATTTCACCTGGCTCACCTTTTGACCAAAGGTAAATCCTTTACTGCTACGCCAACCAGACAGGATGAAAAAGGCTTTTCTGTTTCCCAGTTAGGGAAACATATGATGTCCCAGCCTTCTGCATTGGCTAAGGTCACCCAAACATTTGTTTTTGTTTGTTCCACAGGCAAATCTGCATGACAAGAAGCAATTAAAACCCACCAATACCAGCACAGAATTTGATACTTCTCCATCCTCTTAATTAGCTAAGTTTTGGCCAAATCCTCACATACATATCAATTTAAAGACTTGCTTTTGACCTTAAGATAAGATTTCACCTTGAAGATCCATAGAGGGGATCTATAACCTAACAAAAAACCCCACACTTTTCCCAAAAATCCTCTCTAAGAAAGAATCATTTGACATGGAATTGGCACACTTATAAATAGCATTTACACAAAATCAGAGTTTGCAGGTTCCACCGATGCGCAAGGAACGTCAGGCGTGCCCTGGGATCCCTCTCTTCGGCTCACGTCCGTGTACTTGCTTCCTCGGTTTTGGACTCGTCAACACGTTCTGGGGTGCGATATGGTTTGATGATTTTGGCTGGGACACACTTAATTCCTGCACCTGTAGAGACAGAAGCATACCCTTTAGCCCAGGTGATTAGTTGGAAAGGACCTTCAATTGGTCCAGTCTCAGGGTTTCTAATTAAAACAGCAGGATTTTCTTTCAGTTTTGCTTGTGTGTTATTGTAAAAATTCCTAAAAATGGGTAAATCAGGTTCTGCAATTGAACTGTTTATATAACTAAAAACATACAAAGCTTTGTTCAACCTCATCTGTGGTATGACCTCGACTCCCCCTCTCTGTTGACCTAAATTATGTTTTAATGTCTGATGTGCCCTCTCAAATATTGCTTGGCTTGAGGGTGAGTGAGGAATACCAAAGATATGACGAACACCCCACTCTTTTAGAAATGTTGCCAATTTTTGAGATATATATGTGGGATCATTGTTGGTTTTTACTTCTTGGGGCAGACCAATGAAGCAAAAGCTTGCAAAGGATGTTGACAGACATGATTACCTGTTTCACCTGTGTGAAGACAAGCAAAAATTGCACCAGAGAATATGTCCACTGAAACATGAATACTTTTAAATTTACCAAAGGAAGGCTATTTAATGATATTTGTTTGCCATAACTGCAGGCTTTGCAAACCTTGTGCGTTGACCGCTCCTGTAGAAACAGGAGGCTACACAAGCTGAAAGTCAGGGCAAGTACTGATGATAGCCTTAGCTTGACTTTTGGATATTTGAAACATTCACACAAGTGCTTGGATGTTCTGGTGAAGAAAGGCGTGACTCAGTTTTGCTTATTCCAAAATGTTTGGCAAAGTGTGTGAAATAACCACTGTCACTTTTTCCACTCTCGCGGTTTCTTTCCACTAAAAATCCAGGAAGCAAAGAATTAGCCCTGATTTGAGAAACAAAATATGGATTAGTTCTTTATTGCAAAGTTGTATAAAGCCATGAAAGCCAACAGTATAAAGTGTCATTACTAACATCCTTCAAAATTGAACTTTCTAATCTCTTAACTAAAAACTTCTTGGATTTTGTTGTAGAAATTTTAGGTCCAGCATTTTGGATTTCAGTAACAACACTAGGACAAGCTTGCTCCGTCTCTGGCTTCGTTGGAGCTGTGATGAGCAAATCATCCATGCAGTGTGAAGTCATGGATCTTGGATACTTCTGTCGAACTGGAGACAAAACTTGTGCTGTAATATATTGGCAAATTAGAGGTGAATTCTTCATTTTTAGAGGCAATGTTTTCCAGTGCTACCTCTGCATGGGTTCTCTTTGATTGATGACAGGAACTGAAAAGGCAAATCTTGGAGCATCATTGGGATGAGGTGGGATGTGGAAAAAACAATGCTTTAAATCAATGACAATGAGAGGCCAGTGTTTTGGGATCATTGATAAAGAAGGAAGTCAAGGTTGAAGAGGTCCCATGTCTTCCATCACTTCATTAATCTTCCTCAGGTCATGAAGCAATCTCCAGAAATCCGATATCTTCTTGTGGATGACGAATATACTGGTGAATTCCAAGGAGTATTTATGGGAGTGATGTGACCTTCTTCTAATTGCTCCTTTACCAATCTTTTAAAGCTATTTAATATTTTCTCTGTTAAATGCCATTGATCAATCCACATAGGAAGATCAGTTTTCCAGATCAGCTTTCAAGTGGCAGGTTTTGATGTGGTTTCCTATTACTGTGCCGAGTGGGCGCAGCAGGTGAGAGAGAGACGGTGAATCTTGTTTCTTGATCAGAAGGCATATTTATTAAGATATCATATATAATACATTATGACTATACTAAAAAGAATATAGAGAGAGGTTTTGCAGAGCAGCTAGGCTAGCTAGGAAGAGATAGAAAAGAATCCACAACAAAGCTGTGGCCAAGGACTCAGTCCCCTGGTGAGCACTGGTGATTGGCTCTTAATTATAAACATAGAAAATGAGCCAATCAAGGTGTTCCTGTTGCATTCCCCAGCAGCTGATAATAATTGTTTACCTTCTCTTCGGGGGCCTCTGGCCTCCCGAAGACGCAGAAATCTGAAAGAAAGGATTTCTGTGGAGAAATGTCTGCGACAGTTTCCATCAGATGCCTACCTCCACCTCTGCTCCCCATTGAGACAGGACATCTCTCCCCCAGACGGTGAGAAGCTTCTGAACAACAAAAGGACGCACCCTTGCTATCTTTCCTTCAGGACCTGTAATGTTAATCATGGATGCAATTTGCCAACATACAGTAGCACCTCCAATCCCTGTGAGGGAACCTGCAGGAGCTACTAAATCCCAATCATTGGGCCAAAACATGTGAGAGATTACAGTGACATCAGCACCAGTATCTGCCATGCCTGCATTGTAAATTGTTTTACCACAGTGAGTCAGGCAGCAAGTCAATTTTTCCTGGTTGCGGTCGAAACATTGAACCCAAAAGACCTCAGGACCTGAGGTTCCAAATGGCACGGACAGCATTGAATTCTCTGGAAAGTTGTTTTGCTTGGCTGTACTCATGGGTAGAAGAAATGCAATAGCTAGAGGTGTTTCTGGTGGAGTCACTATAGGAACATTAAATGCAGGAGATAAATATATTAGCTCTTTGTTACAATTTATTGAAACAGCAGCTGGAAGGACTTAAAGTCTAAAAATTTTGTTGCTAGCTCTGCCTAGAATCAGAACCTCTTGTCTTTGCTGAAAACACCTGATAATTCCAGTAGAAATACTTTCATAACAGAAATTATTTAAAAGGTATATCAATTCTTGAGGAGGCCAATTCAAACCTTGTACGTGAGGGTATTGACCTGGGACCATTTGAGAGATGGATGACTGAGGAATAAATGACTGAGGTACCAATGCCATTTGACTGGGTAATTTACTGTAAGGAGGTCACTACTTGTGTCGAGGTGCGGTGGTAATCCGCGCTCTTTTTTGAGTTTAATGACAAAGCTTTGCCATCGATGCCAAATTGAGAATGACAGTACTTAGCAAGAGGCTTCCCTTTCCTACATTGAGGGCAAATAGAAAGTGGTTTAGGTTTGATTGCTGTTGTAGGACAATCTCTTTTCATGTGTCCTGCTTTACCACAAGCAAAGCCACAAGCCTTGTTATCAGAGTCCAGCTGCACAGTACCAACAGATTTTTCCAAATGTTTGTTTGTGCTTCAAGGGCCTTTTCAAGCTTTTCCATTTTTTGTCCCAAATTTTCTCCCAAAGCCTTTCCCAAATTATGTCCAAATGTTTTTCCTAACTTTTCTTAAGAATCTGCAATCTGCTTTCCAAAAGCATCGACTTGCACATTAGCAAGATGTTTTGGAGTGGTGAGCTTACTGCAAGCTGTTAGCATCTGTTTTACAGTTGGAGGCTGATCGGGTAAAGTTATAAAAAATTTTTTACATTCTTCCTATAAGTTCTTTGATCTCATGGTGAGAAAGAATTTCATATTGTGGATTTACATCATTACAAGCATATCTTACAGGTAAGGCAAGGAGTTGTTTATTTGAACCCAAATTTTTTTCCATATTTTGAATAATATTGGACCAATTAGGTAGTTGCAATGGAAGGTTTACCGCTGGTGTAGACTGTGTTTTGTTTTTCCCTTTCATCACTCCTGATCACTTCTGGATCTATCTGATCCAGAAGAACAGGTAATGTTGTCATCAGCTGTCCCAGGAACCCTGCCAAGAAGCTCCAAGTTCTTGGCAGTAGGGTTGCCGCAGCAACAAATTTTCCCAGAAGCCATGCCAGGAAGGACTGGGGAGGAGAGCTCCAAGTTCTTGGTGACAGGAAGAAAGCCAGAGCCTGCTAACTCACGTCTGGATTCACTAAATTGGATCTTTTTAGATTCATACAAATCGGGCTGCTCTCCAGCTGCAGATCCGGAATTTGTATTTGTAATGCTTTCCAATGGACTGTGACAGGTACCACACTGCATCCCTGCCGTCAGGGATACAGCTGGAAAACTCTCAGGTCCAAGCTGCAATCTCAGCATGCTTTCCCCTCCCAGCCCAGTGGCCAATGAGACAGTCTTCAAGGCTCCTGAATGAACTGTGTCTCCACAGCAGCTTTCCTGAGCTCTCCCACCTCCACCCCATCCACCTCTCTGGGCAGAGCCATCCCTGCCCTGCTCACGCCCTGGCTACCACACTCCACCTCTGTCCATCCCACTGCCTACTCCCCTGCAGGCAGAGCCAAATCCAAAGCCCTCTGACCTGCTGTAATCTGAGGCTTGGGAGCCAACAGCAGCAAAAATCCCAGAAGAGTCTTGAAAGGAGAAACAGCGGCAGGGGTGACCCTGCAGCACCTCGGCCAGGCAGAGCAGATCCAGACTCCCCCTTGGCTGACCCTGCCTGCACAATTTCAGGACAAGATTCGGCCGCATCTTGTTTGGAAGAGGAGCAGGGCACAGAAACAGCAGCCCCTGTTTTGCAAAGCTTCCCCAAACTCTCATCTCCTGGACTTGTTTGACTCCCAACCTCCCCAGAGCATGACCTCTTACCCCCCAAATTCTCGGAATGCAACAAAAATCCCAAATGCTTTCCTGGGAATTCCGGAGGTGGATGATTTCATGGAGGAATGGGAGGACAGCCTGTCTCAACACCAGTGATGCTGGGAATCCCAGAAAAAAGCAGAGGACATGACCAAAGCTGGAAGCTGATCTCATTCCCCTTTCCCAGGGATTGAGGTGCTGTCCACACTGCCTGGAGAAACTCTGGACACACCAGGAGAAGGGAAGGAACCCTGAACAAACCTGAGATCCCCCAGAGGAGGATGAAGGCCCAGCACCACTTGGAATTAAAGTCTCAGAGCCAGGTGTTCTCTTCTGATGTTCGAGAAAGTCTCTGTTACAATCATTCTGTTCAAAGCTCTCCATTAAAGCTCTGGAGACAGGCATTAGTTGGACCAAATTCTCTTCCTTTCTGAGAGAGACTAGATTGTCAATTATCCAGTTTATTTCATCTCCGAAATCAAAGGTAAAATCAGACTTCAAGTCTATATTTTGAGTATTTACTTTTACCCAGAAAAATAAGTCTTTTAGTTCACGTTTTGAGATGTCTGAACGTCCTTTACACTGCAAAATTGCCTCAAGGTGGTAAAAGATGTCCCATTCTGGTTTAGATAGATGGTTTCCCATCTCGTTGCCCAGGAGCCCCCAGAGTTTCTACTTATTACTGACAGGGGTGTCAGCTACAGACGGAGAAGGGGACGATCCATTCCTCCTTTAAACAGCCTGGGCCCATGACAATGGCACTGTCCATGCTCTTCTTTTTTATTTTTATATTCCTCTAGGCTGGAAATCCTCCTCATTGAGGAGCAGCTTTCCAAAAACCTTCTGATTTTAATGATTCCCACAATATACTACGTAAGATGTATTTTAATATATGTTCTCTAAGAAATAGAATATGAAAATGTAGCCCTGACCTTTTTCTCAGCCAGCAGGCCTTTGCAGTGAGTTCTGAGCCAACGTTCAGCTCTGCTGCCAGCCCAAATCTGCGCTTCCCTTGCCCAGCCTGAGTGCAGGTGGGGCATGTGCTGGGCATGGCTGGAGATTTGCATGGCCAAAATCCTCCAGCATGTACACCTGCCCATGGCTTTGGGTAGCACAAATTACAACACATCCACATCACTTGACAGATGGCATTTCTTATAAATTGCCACACCAGCACTGACAGCATAGAACTATAGAGATCTCTGTTAAATTTAAAAAAAGTAATTTATTTGATTGTTTCACCATACTATTTAGAAACATACAAATATCAACTTCCTTTGATAAAACTAATCTGCAGACGTCTACAAACACTCTACTACACACACAAAGATCAATGGAAATTATCAACTGAATTTATTGCATATTACAACAAGTGTACAGCCCATACAGAAATACAAAAATATCAGTATCTCTATGTAATACCAAGAACTTGATAAATAGAATTCCTCCACTATACAACTCCATACACATATTTAAACAGAACCATATACATATATAACCACCACAACATAGAGACGTGAATATAGATTAAATGTTACGTATTACTTTCAAAAATCAGATACATAAAAAAACCTATTTATAAAGAGAAAAAACAGCTCTACCAATCTGAATAACTGTAGAACTGCATCGATATAAATACACAGCTATATATCTGGATATATATGTAAATATAGCAGATATAGAAATAGATCAATATACAGCTAAAACTACAAAACCAGACATATATGCCGATACAAATACCAATATAGCTATTTAAAAAGACATGTACCCAAAACTACATCAATACAAATAGATACCTACACAACTGTGTACTTATGGAAATCTAAATATAGATATTACAATACAGATAAAGAACTAGATACATATACACACAAATATGTAACTGGAAACCTCTATGTATGTATATATGTACATATATACGTACAACATTCAAAAATATTAAATATATTAATGAATATAATATAATATTATATGTATAGAAATAGGCCTGTACAAATAGCAGGCTACATATGTACAAGTCCATATAAAATCCCTGTTCACATGCAAGTCCGTGTATCTTTCAACAGAGCTCCAAGCAGAGGGATCCCAGCTGCTCCATCTTCAAAGCCTCTCCCTCGGGCTCCTCCTCCCATGCAGAGCAGCTCTCCTGGACAGGGACAGCAGATGGGACATCTGGCAAGCAAAGGGAACACTGAGTGAGTATGGGGACGTTTCCCTTGGCAGCAGCTACACTTCCATCAGGGAAGAGGAAATGTCAGAGCCTCCCCAGGAGGGTCGGAAAGAGAAAGCAGCCGAGCGGGCCTGGCTGTGGTGAGCGCAGCCGCGGCGGGACTGTCCCGCAGCCCCGGCAGCCCGGCAGAGCCGGCACAGCTCCCGAGCCCTGACGCCACAGCTGCCTTGCCCAAGGACAGCCCCTGTGCCAGCCAGGGCAGCTGCGCTGAGCAGCCCCAGCACGGGCAGGGCCCGCTCCTGCTCCGCCGGGCAGTGCCCACGGCCACAGCCCACGGCAGCCTCAGCCCCAGCCTGCCTCCCCGGGCCTGTGGCCTCAGCCGGGCTCTCTCCAGGCTGGCATCAGCAGGTCCCCTGCTCTTGCTGCTGGCCTTCAGCTCCTCCCTGCTGCCTCCCGTCAGTCTCCGGCTGTCCCTCAAGGTCTTCCTTGCAGCTGCGGCAAAAGTGGAGGCTTTGGAATTGCTTCCAAGGCCTGGCAGAGCTGCAGTCCCGAAGCCCACTGCGCTCCCTGCTGGCCCCCTCCATCCCCTCAGCCCCGCCATGCTCTCCGTGAAGCCCCAGCCCCCTTCATTTTCTTCAGCCCCTCACAGTCCTCTCACCCCCCTCAGTCCCTTCTGAGCCATCCCGTCCCCTGAGACCCGCCAGCCCGTCAGCCTGTGCCACTTCCCTGTCACCTCAGCGCCACCATGGCCCTCGGCTGCCCCACAGCCCTCAGCCCCAGCAGCAGCTCAGGGTCACCGTCCCTTCGGCGCCACAGCCCCCTCAGCCCCCTGTGTCTCACCGTCCTTCAGCAGCTCCTCAGGGGACAGTGCCTGGGGCCAGCGACAGCTCCCACCGCTCCAGGGACAGCCGGGGCTGGAAGAGCTGCTCCGCCCGGCCCGGCCGCCAGCTCGGACCCAGCACAGGGACAGGGGACGCAGGGGGCACCGGGGGAAAAGCAAGAGGTGAAAAAGGCAGCCGAGGGGGGAAAGAGGTAAAAATGCAGCCTAGGCATACACAGCTCAATCTATGCATCTAAACTTCCACATACCTCTAACTAAATAACTATGCATATTTCTAGATCTATATCTAAGCATTTAAATGTAAGCATCTAAATGAAGGCCTGTAAATGTAACAGTATTAATGTATAAATGTAAATTTCAAAATCTAGAAATGTAACTAATTCTATCCCATCTATAACAATATAGATCAATTTAACTATATAGATGTATATATATGCACATATAAACACACCTCTGTAAATCTATAAATGCAACTATATGGATATAGAAATAGAATTGTAGAAATCTATAAATCTATGTGTACACTAAGGGATTCCACCTGCCTGATGCTCACAGGCTCTCCCTCTGATCCTTCTTCCCATGCAGGGCAGCCCTCCTGGCAAGGCAGATCAGCTGGAAATCTGGGAAGCAAAGGGAATACTGGGTCAATACTGGCCTCTGTGCATCATTTGTCCCTTTGGAAGTAACTGTCCTTCTATCAAAGACTGTAAAAGATGGCCGGAAAAGCAAAATCTCACTTGGCAATTTGAAGCCTGCTTTTTAAAGAGCCAGACTCCTTCCAAGTGTTTAAAACTTCTGAGGTTTTGAAGTATCCCAATAAAGTCAAAGCCCTTGCAGTGCAAAGGACCCCCATGAGAGCTTGAAACACAGACAGTGCCAGCTGCCACAAAGAAGCCCAGCCTGGTTCTTTCTCTGTGCTGACAGAGAGACCTCAGTCCTCACTGAAATGGCTGAAGCTGAAGGTGCTGGGAGCTGAGTTATGAACTAGCACCGTTCCCTGCCATCTACAACCTGCCCTTGGCAGTGAGCAACAGCTCCTCCAAAACAACCACCAGCTCTGGGATGAACAGCTCTGTGACAAATGACAAGGTAATATTGGCTTTGGCATTTATGTATTAGCTTATGCACGTTGTTAGTGATTATAAGTATTTAGAAATAGCATCAGTTAGAACTCTTTTAGCTGCTTGTAATATAACAGAATCTATCAGCTTAAGTTTGCACTGTGTTGCTCATAGAAAGAGTAGTGTAATGAATATAATATCTATGCATCCCTTATGGAAACAATTGTGTGATGAATGTATTGTGTTATAGACCCTAGCAAAACCTAAGGAGAAAAGGCTTGTGTGTAACTAAAAATAGTGTAAGGCCATCCACTGACCAACCTGTCCAAATGATAAAATAACCCTGACACAAACCAGAGCACCAGAGGATTATTAGAGAATACCGTGTTAAATTTAGGGAGAACATACTAAAGCCTTATCAGAAGATGTGAAACAGTAGGAAAGAGATACAAGAAGAAATAAAATACATTGACGTGATACACAGGATGTCATGCAGTAAGCCTGAGTGTGAAGAAGTCAAACAAAGGAGTTCTCAAAACATCAGAAAATTCCCAAGAATGCTTGAATAATTCACGAAACACATGAATATGCTTGCATCTCAGCTATGTAACACCATAAAGATAACACTGTCTCTAAACATCAGGTGTTGTTTGGCTGTTGGCCAGGAGCACCACAGTGCTGCAAATATTGTCTTTTTTTATCCTATTAGTATTAAACTTTCAAAAATTCTAAGCAGTGAATTCTGTTTTTCACAGTTGTGAAGGAAAGAGGTCCCTATCAGGACTGCAGGCAGCACCAGCTTTGCTCAAGAATGTAGACCCAAAGTGCTCTCTCTCTCCTTTAGTTCTCGCTAATTTAAAGGGGTAATTTCAGTTTTTTCTTGAGCTATTTGATTTGTGACTAATGATTTCCTTGGCCTCAGAGCTTCTGCTGCTAGTATTTTTAATGTATCTCACTACAGCTATCAGCAGACTGGCGCTACATGGATTTAATGCTTGGAGACAAAAATCTCAGACTTCTACACTTACCTTTTGCTGGGCTTTTCCTCTCTTGCTTCAAGACTCACTCAGAGTTGCCTCCAGAGCACTGACATCCTGCAGCAAACTTATCCATGGACATCAGCACAAAACTGGAACAAGTGGCTTGGTGACACAACTCCCACAAGGTCAGGTTTATTCCCTGGTCTCTTGCACCAGCAGAGGACTCACTGTCAGAGCCTCTGGAGAAGCGTGGAGGGCAGGGCTCAGGCAGGTTGTGCCTGTGCAGGAGTTGAACTCAAGGCACCAGGAAGCACCAAGCCTGCAGACAGGAACTCAACACTTCTCATTTCCCTTCCTGCCAGAGGCAGGCTCCGAGCAGCCATCTCACCCCTCTCTAAACCAGTGGCGGCTCTGTCCTTACCAAGCTCCT
Source organism: Ammospiza caudacuta (assembly GCF_027887145.1). Lineage (NCBI taxonomy): Eukaryota > Metazoa > Chordata > Aves > Passeriformes > Passerellidae > Ammospiza > Ammospiza caudacuta. The sequence goes on along the minus strand of NC_080632.1, from coordinate 72,742,904 downwards.
TGGGCTCCTGGGAATTGTTCCTGCAGCTTTCGGTGCCAGGCAAAGCTCCCTCTGCTGCAGCTCTGTCCACAGGCTCCCCTCCTGAAGACTCAGGGGCAACATTAATATTCCCCTTGAAAGAGAAACAGAAAGGAAGAAACCCTTCTCACCACTTACACAAAACACCTTGTCCAACACCTCCATGGCTCACACACTTAATCCCTTGTTCCTAACAAGAAATCTGGGCCCCAAAGCCCTTCAACAGTCAGAAAAATTTGACTTCAGAAACACAGTCCAAAAGCTGTCAAAGCTGACAGTGACAGTGTTGAACATGGGGGTGACACTGAACACATGGAATGGCTGCTAAGGAGGAGTCCTGCCAGCTCCTGGCACAGGGATGTGCTCTTCCCTCCACAGCCCTGAGCACAGCAGTCTCATCCAGGCTGCAGCTTGGCAGGGACAGCATGGGAACACACATCTCTTCCCACAGAGATGCCCAAGAGCAAGGGGACTGAGACCTGCAACGTGGACAGCATAGACTGGCCAGTTTGCCCAGCTGAGGATTTCCCAGATGGAAACTGGACTGCAGGTAGCAGCTTTCTGAGAGGACAAGAAAGCTGCAGCTGCAGCCCAGCCCCAGCCACAGCTCTGGGAGCGCCTACACGCATGGCAGGGCTCACACAGCAGCAGCAGCTGCAGCCCTGCCCTTGCTTTGCCTTGGCCTTCCCACCCAAAAGAGGCACAGCCCACATCTGCTGCTGCAACAGAGGCACCTCTGGCATGCCCTGCCCTGCATGGGACGCTTGGCCTACAGTGCCACTTCTCCAAACACTCTTCTTTCCCATCAAACAAAGCCTCTTAGAACCTACAAAGCTTCCACTTCCTCACCACAAATGCTCCCGCATCAGGGATTCTTCCCAGGAAAAGGAGCACCCAAACTTGGCCAACACAGGCTCACAGCTTTTCATCCTTACTCAGGGATGACATTTTCATTTCCTCTTCTTTAGGAAGTCTTGCTTTACCAGGCAAAGCCTTCCTTCTCAATTCACAGCTGAACTCAAGAAGCTTTTCCTTCTCAGCCATGTAACAACATTCACAAGCTCTCAGTCCAGCCCCTTCCTTCCCTGTCCAGTGCAGTTGCCCAAGCAGAGGGAGAAAACATCTCCTCCAGTGTCTCAAGCACCATGTCCAGATCCAGGGGTGGCAATTCCTCTTCCCCAGGAGTATTCCACAGCCAGCAGGGGGCTGTCCATGCTGCAGAACCGGCACTGCCAGCTGGAGTTCTGGGGGCTGAAATGTCTGGGGTGGCTGCAAGAATCCAAACACATTGGTCAGGCTCCAAAATGTGTCTTTGGGATGCAGAGCTCTAGTGCTGCCTTGGATCAAACATCACAGGAAGCACACAGCAACCTCAGTTCCAGAAATGTATTCAGACTTCCCAGGGGATTGGAGGAGTGAGTTCTTCCTCTTAAAAATATTTATCCTGATTGACATGTACATAGATTAAAGCATGGACTGAAAATCTGATATAGACAAACACACACACACACACACACACACACAAACCCCTTATAATCACAGCTTTGTGCATCTTCCCAGCAGCTTTGGGATTTGGCTACATTTGGTTTCTCATCACAAAAGACCACAGAAAATGGATTCACCCAGAAAGTACCAAGACCTGCAGACATGCATGCTAAAGTTGTACTGTGAGTTTATTCTATAAACAGCCTTGAGGATGAGGCCATATTCTGCAGCTGCAGCTGTTGTGGGGCACACAGAGCTCATTTCAATGGCACGGCTTGATTTGCAGGGCAGACAGTCTTGAACATCTGCAATGTCCTATCAGAGTCCCAGTTTGGCTTCATTCAAAGAAAGAGGAGAGTGCACCTAACAGAGACCACTTGTTAGGCAATATCTTTCACCTTGCTCTTGTACCTCTACAGAGAGGCTGTCTGCAAAATGTCCAGAACACCCTCCAAATCTGCAGCGAGGACAGGAAAAGCAGGCAGAGAATCTTTCAGTTTTCAAGGTCCTCCTTCCTAGGTGACTTGACACTTCCTACCTGATTCTCACTTGAGATCTACCCATGATAGAGCACTGCAGGAAAACACTTTAAAGAGTCATTAACCAGGACTTGCTTGGAAAGCAAGGGTAGAAGCTCTTTCCCTCCCTGATGGGCTGCGGGCTGGCAACTGCTGCTCTGAAGATGTGCAGCTGCTCCTCTCTGGAGAGGCCATGGAAGGGTTGTGATGGTCTATGGGTACCAGAGGAACGATGAGCTCAGGTTGGCATTCAAGCTCCATGGGAACCAGCAGAATGAAGAGCTCACAGTGGAGATGAAATTTGCCTGTTCCTGGTTCCTCTGATGAAACCCCAAGAAGTCCAGATGAAGCAAACACCTTCTCCCAAGAAGCTAGGAAAACCTGAGTCCTGAGCACCTGCACTTAGCCTGAAAGGCCTGGAGGCAGCTCTAAATCCTCAGGTAAGGCAGTACTGGTATTGAGGCCCTGGTATGAGAGCGCTGTGTAGCAGTGAGGGAAGGAAAAGGGAAGCAAAGGGAAGGGTGGGTCACTACTGGTCTTTGGGTGTGTTTCCCTTGGCAGCAACTGTACTTATGTCAGGGAAAAGAAAAGCTCCCTGAATTGTTAAAACTGAAAAACTGAAAGAGGTCAAAGCCTCTCAAACTAGTCAAAGTTAGAAAGTGGTATGTTCATTATGCTGGCAGCCGGCACAGGGGAGGGTCATTCCCAAAATGCGTGACCGCTGGCCGGGCTCGGCTTGGCACAGCACAGCAGGTTCCAGCAGGATAGGGAAGGGCAAGGCAGGCAGGGAAGGGCAGGGCAGGGCACTGGCATCAGTGACAGGCCCTGTCCCCACGCTGCATCCCCTGTCTGGGTAACCATCGGGGACAGAGAGGAAGGACATTGCTCTGGCTTGGCTGGGGAAAGGATAAAGAGGGGGAGTTAGAAAACATTCATTTGGACTCCTTTTCAGCAGACTAGCTGGTTTTACCTCAGCATGTCTGCCTCTCTTTTGCAGACATTTCTCAGGATTTGGAGTCAGCTACAGAGGCAGGAATGGACAGCAATTTTGTCAGCATGGATATCAAAGCTAAAGTGCTGCCCCATGGATGGATGTTGCTTTCTTCAAGGGATTTTTTGCCTAGAATTGTAGCAAACTCATGCTGGTGTCTTCCCAAACAGGGTTGCCTTTTTCTTTCTTCAGGAATCATCTCTTCTTTTTCTTCTCCCCATCTGGGGAGAGTTCTCATGCAAATGTCTTCTGCAGCCAACTCTTGTCACTGTAGACTGACAAAGGAGATCTTGCAATGGAGAGAGACTTCCTAGAGCTGCTGTGGGGAGCTGAAGAGAGAAGCTTTGTCCCTTAGTCTTTTAGTCTTGTTGGGGATGTGAAAAACCACTGCTCACTTTGACAATTTTGAAAGGTTTATTAAAGCTTAACAAAAATACGACAAAGGACTACATAAGGAAAAAGCTACAGCACTGGCAACTGCCCCTCTTGCAGACCACGTGGCTGGTTCTTCTTCTAGATGGATGCTCAGTCTTTTATACCGCTGGGGGTTCCATCAGTCAGCCCTGGCCCCTCTCAGAGTATGTCAGTCAGCTCTTCTTTGCCATTTATTGATGGAAAATGCTTTCTTGTACCTGGATCAGAGGTCAGGCGTTGCCATGCCGCACCCCCTCAGCAACAAGCTTTTCCATTCCCACCTGCCCCATACAAGGGACTTGTCCTAGACAACCCAGGCTGTCTGATGGCAACATAACAGGGGGAAAACAGAGGACATCTAAACTGCAATAACGTAACTATACATCACTGAAGCTTTTCTTAATATTCACACAATAGTTATCTTTTAATTGCAAGAGCAAATCATCTCATTATCCATCTATAACAGGAGCTTCATGTGTTCTCCCTGGCAGTAAATTCTTAGGTGTCATGATTATGAGCCTGGATTTACCCAGGCTTTTAAATGGAGAAAACTTGGAGACATTTTTCTATGCAGTTCCTAGAAAACAAAGCTACATTTTCAGTGGAGGTTCTATTATATTTTGATTTGTCTCTGATGGATTTATGGGTTTATTTGCTGCTGGAGTTGAAAGGAGTTGATCAATAGTTGCCTCATGTAAGCGTGAGTTCATTAACTATTAAGAGTCAGCAAGTATAAGGACAAGCCTAAGAGGGAGGATGTGCCTCAGCCTTGTCAAGATAAGAGAAACAGAATGCACCCTGTAAAGATGAGAGGAACAGAGCCTGTTGAAACTGATGCAGAAACTGCTGATGAAGGACTGCCTGTGCTTCAGAAAGAATGGTGAAAATGCCAAGTGAGAAAGACTCCTGGCCTTCATTGCAGTGACCCCTGAGAAAGACTTGCAGCCTTCCTCAGTGTGACCACCAGAGTTCATCATGCTTGCTCATCAGCTATGCTAATGATATTAAAGACTTCGGAGAAATAATTTGTATAACCACACCTATCCCAAGGACTGTAATGGATATGCATGATATCTAACCATAAATTGTGCTGTGTAAAGTGCTGAATGTATGTGTTAGGAGGAGCAATCCCCCACATACTTGGCGCTGAATAAAGCAAATACCCTCCTCACTGATTCAGTCACTGAGGTGACTCTGGGCTCACTGTTGGAAAGAATCAGAGTAGTTGCTGGATATGAATCAACTTGAGTAACATGCTAGAAGAAAATATTCAACTAAGAGGTTGAGCATCTTTTTTCATGAATAGTAGTGGCTTTTCAAAATGCTGTTAGGGCTAATAATTCTATGCTTTGGGGTTTAATTTTGTTTTGTTTTGGGGTTTTTCTTTCCAATGGTTTACGAATAGCTAGCATAGAGTTTTGAATAGGAGTCTGCCCACTGTGGTACTTTAAAATAGGAAGGATTCCATTAAATTATGGCAGTTGGAGTTTTTCTTGTAGTAGTGAAAAAATTTGTTTAGTGATGTAGTCAGTCACTTCTGCATATAAATATTCAATTAATATAGCATTAAGAAATATTTTAGGCATATAGGTAATCTATTCATAATAAGATTTTCAGTATCTGGAAGTTGGTGCATCAAGGATCTCTATTTATTCCTTGCTTCCAATTTGTACTGTTTCCAGTTTGGAGTTGCTTTTTTATTGGGTTGTTTTTTTTTTTTTTAATCTCAACATTTGAGTAAAATCTCTCTGCAATTATCTTGTCTTTATGTTTTAGGCAGATCTGAGTCACTGCCATCAGGATTGAATTGTTCTTGTGATTGGTGGTGTGAAAATGCTTAAGGGCAGCCTCTGACACACAGCTGCATTGTTTGCTGTTCTAAGTCCCATGCTTAAATAGTTGATGTGATTCTATGCAAATGCCATCTCCTAACAACCCTGGTATTATATAGTGCTGGCTTACAGATGAATCCTGTAAAAAACAAATTTGAGATGTCTTTCAAGAGATGCTCCTAAACAAGAGATTTGTAGTCTGTACTTTGACAAGATCTGTAGAGTTTTTTGGGAACTGGGTGAATGGTGATCTGCTGGTGAATCACAGGCATCCTTTACAGACCATTAGTATGACGTGACCTTGCTGGATCAACATCTGCCTCAGATGCAATGCTCATTTAATTATTGGCATTTTGTAGCACTCTTTCCTGTGTCACATTAAAATATCCCCATGCACAAGGTTCTATATTGAGGCTAAGGTATGGGAGATGGGGGTTTTGCCCAAAATCTTTGCATTGTTTCACATTCTGTTCTAAGTTAGAACTTTGTTCTGTGGCACTTGAAACAAACTTTTTAAGAAACAGTCTCTAACTGGTCTGTCTGCAAACAATTCATTTTCCATGTCACTGCCCCTTATGCAGTAGGATCTGCACTGTCACTGTAATCCCTGATTATTCTGCCCTAATGTCAGTAAAGTCAGCAACAAGAAAACCACTACACTTCTTAGTTCATGTGGAGGTGGCTGGTCGGGGATCTGATGGCTTGACCTGGACACTGCCAGAACCTTCTCAGAGAGAGGTCCCACAAGAGACAACTTTGTAGGAGCCATAGGCAGTCCTTCAGCCACAGGGTAACCTCAGCAAGGGGTAGGCAGCTCAGCTCTTAGCAGTGATTTCAGCTCTGCCTTGTGAGGTGTACCCTGGCCAAGAGAGGGTCAAATAGACAGGAGCACCGTGTGGCTGTTCTGCAGAGGTGCCTTTTTTCCAGTGCCCTGCAAAGGATGCCACCGATGGCAGCTCCCTCTGGAACGGGGCAGAAGCTGGGGGTTTTGTGGGGAAAAGCGGGGGTGGTACAAAGGGGAAAAACCAATCAGTCCCAACAAATCTACATGGGGTTCCAAAGCATGGTGGGAACTCACCATGACCAAGGAGGATTTCTCAATCCATGAGAGTTTCAGAAGATCTTATCATAGCCCATTCAAGGGATACCTCTCCAAGGGAGAGGGCTGGCACACCCGTCTGTCTCCACAAGTTCGTATATACCTGAATATCCTATTTCTGGCCCTCTAAAGTACATAATAATTAATGGGATTACAGGTTAAACTCAACAAACCAACACCTTAATACTGAGTGTTAAATACATAGAAATGTTAATGTATGATGTTGTTTGCCTTTACAGTATGTGCTTCTAAGCCAGTTACATTTTCCTTTCTGAATACAGGTTTTTTTGTTAGTGATGGCTACGTTGATTAAATTCATATCTGATAACTGAATTCTTCTTAAGAAATTAACATTTACATCTGTTGTATATCCTAATCTAGATGAAGAAAAGTGGATAGCCCCTTGATTTTTGAGATGTTTTTTCTGGGGAAGTGTAACTGCCCGTTTGAGTTGTGGATCTTGGCTGGAGCTGATTTGAAGGGATATACTCATCTTCCCAGCAAGGCTGACATTTAATGCTGAAATCTGTCCTTAGCAACATGGTAACCAAATGAGGACTGAATGCTGGAATTGCAAAGCAAAGGAAGGTGTTTTGAGAGAATTGAGAGGAAGAACTACCAAAGCCCCAGTAAATTTGCTGAAAGGGCTTTTTAAAGGTGTTAACATGTTTCTTGTACTCTGGGTTAAATGCATGGGAGCAAAACCAAAAAGATATTCTCAAGAGTACAAACAACTTTACTGGGAAACTTGAGAAAATCAGTGAGCTTTGGGAAAAGGTTTGGGACAAGACTCAATCAACATAAAACACTTCTCAGAGCATTAACTTGACCCATTCCACACAGCAAACTTTAAACCCATTTGATGTTAAGGTACTCAAAATATTCCAAGAAGAGGCAATTAGAAGAAGAACAAGAGAAAGAGAGAAGATATACAGAAAAGCACATACATAGATACAAACTCTTGAGTTCCAGCAGTGTTCAAATAGATGCTTCAAGATGAAGGTAGCATCAGGACATGTGGCCTCATGCTGAGCCTTATATACCCTTTGGGCCCAACCCCCTGGGTGCCACTTCTGGTCATTTGGCCTTTCAGAAGCTGGGCCAGGGGCTCCATGGCTGGAGCGTGGGGTGTTTCCTCCAGTGTGCCAATGGCTGGCTGCTCAGTCAGGTGGGGATACAGGCCCTTTGGGGGGTGTGAGGCAGTTCACTGCCTTGCCTGGGGAAGGCCTGACCTTTCCTCCTCCACACAAAAGTGTCCCAAAAGCTCTCAAAACATCAATCTTTCCACTGTCTGACACCACCACAGGAAATTCTGCAAGGATTAACCTGCTCTAGTTTCAGGTGGGCAAGTTCTCAAACAAAATAGAAGGGCTGATGTTACTTTGATCCTCTTGTAGGGACCTCCAGTTCATATTTATTAGAAGTGAGCAATGGCTACTATGACCGGGACTAGAGGGGTTCTGTCCCCAGCTGAGGGGAGGAAAGAGATAGTCAACTCTCCAGGACTGTGTGGACTGATGGCCTGGCCCATCAGACCCACAAGAGCAGGTGGCTTTCATTGACACCAGTGCAAAATGTACCCTGATGCCATTGAGCTGTGTAGGGACAGGATCCATCTTTGTTCCTGGGGTGACAGGGGGACTCTCAACAGCTGACTGTATTGGAAGCTGGAGTGAGCCTTCAGCTGAGCTGGCCACAAATGGCAAAACAGCTGTGGCCCAGAGGCCCTGTCTGTCCTTGGCATAGATTACCTCATCAGAGCATGTTTCAAGGACCCAAAAGAGCATCATTGGGCTTTTGGGATAGCTGCTGTGGAGACAGAGGAAATTAGAGAGCTGGTCCCTGGTGCCTCAGGGAATGCTTCTGCTGTGGGACTGCTGAGGGTCATAGAACAGAGGCTACCACACCAGTGCATTGTCAGAAATACAGCCCGAGGGCACTGCGTGACCTCCATCCATGAGGTGGTTCATGAAGTGGAGAGCCCAGGAGTGCTCAGCAAGACTCACTCAGTCCTGTATGGCCTGTGCATACGTCTAAGGGAGAGTGGAGACTTACAGTGGAGTATCATCGCCTGAATGAAGTCACATCACCAAGTGCTGCCATTCTGGGTGAGCTCAATCTTCAGTGTGAACTGGAGTCCATGGCAACAAAGTGATACTACCATAGGAAGAACTCATGCATTTTTCTCCATTCCTTGATCAGGATAGTGCAGGCACAGTTTGCTTTCACCTGCAGAGGAATCCAGCTTAGCCCAGGGCTGGAAACACAGCCCCCACTACTTACCATGGCATTGGAAAAGGGTGAGGCTCCAGAACATCTGCATTACATTCATCATACCATTGTATAAGACAGCACAGCAGAGGAAATCTTTGGGAACGAGAGAAGATAATCCAGATCCTCCCGAAAGCTGCTTTTGTCATAAAACAAAGTAAGGTCAAGGGAATTTCACAGGAAATTCTTCTGTTAGGAATAAAATGTCAAGATGGATATCCTCTGATTCCAATTAATTCAGTCAACAAAATAGCACATCTGTCCCCACCAACCAGCAGGAAGGAACACAAACTTTCCTAGGCCCTGCGAGTTTTTGAAGAATGTGTATTCCAGAGTACAGATCAGATGTGACATGGAGGAATAATTTTAAGTGGGGTCCTGAACAAATTGAACTGTTTATGCAGTAGCCCTTGGGGCAGTCAGGAGAGGACAAGATGTTGAAAATCTAGTGGATTGACCCTGGATGGACCCTGACCAAAGAGAGTGCAACATTCCCCTCTCCCAAGGGGGCAGGTAAGAAAAAATATGGAGGCAGGCTGAGGGCATGGTGCTGTGACAGGACCAGCTGCCCCTGCTGCCCGCTCTGCCTATGGCATCTGCTGCTCTGTGGGTGTGCAGCTGCAGCAGGAAGCTGTGGGAAGAGGTGCTGCTGCCATGGCCCAATGGCTCTGGGACCCCATGGCTGTGCCCCCAGCACCTGAGTGCCACCCACGGTGGGGCTTACGGGGAAGGACATTAGAAGGGAGAGAAGCAGCACACAGAGATGTTGTGAGGGAAATAATTTATTTCCTTTTCCTTGAATAAAGGGTTGAAAGAGCCCTGCTAGATCTCCCTGTGGGGCAGCCTCTGGCAGGCCTGGGGAGAGCTCTAGGGCTGGGCCCCCTCTTTTGTCAGATATGCTGGGGCCCAGAGGACAATCAGTCCCTGCCCTGGGAGCACAGGGGCTGCGGCAGCTGCCCTGGGCAGGGGAAAGCCTCTGATGTACCAGCCTCCTCCTCCTCCTCCTCATCAGAGACTGTGGGGCTGCTGTCGGGAGTCCCTTGCTGGGAACTGCTGGAGCTGCAGCTGCTGTGGGAGCTGCTGCAGCTGTTGGAGCTACAGCTGCAGCTGCAACTACAACTGCAGTTGCAGCTGCAGCTGTTGCTGCTGAAGCTGGAGCTCCTGAAGTTGCTGGAGCTCCTGAAGTTGCTGGAGATGGATGTGCCAAAGTTGGAGGTCCTGGAATTGCTGGAGCTTGATCTGGAGCTGGTGGAAGTAGAGCTAGAGCTGGAGCTGGTGGAAGTGGAGCTGGAGCTGGAGCTGGAGCTGGAGCTGGCCACAGGGCTGTCGTTGTCATCCCTGACAGCACCAGAGGGCAGAAGCCTCTGGACCTCCTCATGGCACTGGCCCATGATGATGCTGATGACATCATGGACCAGTGGTGCCGTGTGCTCCTCGAGGAGAGGCTGCAGCACCTGGACCAGCATTTGGCCTGTAGATGCAAAGGCCATGCAAGATGCTGCTCTCTATGGCATCTACCACCCACCACCAGCCCGGGTATATTCCCTCCAGCCTCTCATACAGCCAGGGCCGCACGGAGTCCAGGAGATGCTGTTGTTGACAGAAAATTTCTGCCCAGACCTCAGGCGGGACACTGCCCACAGACTCCAGCCTTGATCCTTCCTGGGCTGCTGGAGACACTGTCTCCTGTGGAGGAGGGGAAGGGGACACCACAGGAGGATGGGAGCTGTTTTCATCCAGGCTGCCGCGAGCTCTCCCTCCCTGGCTGCTGCCATCCAGTAGCTCCTCAGGGACTGTGATGGGTGTCTCCAGATAGTCGTCGTCTCCATAATCAGAAAATCAGACAGTCACTATTGTTCTTCTGCAGAGCGGGCACACTGGATTTCTCTGTGTCCATCGCAGGATACAGCCCAGGCAAAATTGGTGGGGACAGGGCAGAGTAGAAGCCACATCCTCACAAGTGTCCTGGCAGATGGCGCAGTTGCTGTTGCTCTCTGTGGACATTTTTGTGCTCTGCAGCACGGTCATGGAGAGATAAGGATCAGGGGCTGTTTGCCCTCACTATGTGAACCTCTTGCAGGAGGGAGAGGCCATGGGCACTGGCTGTACTGGGGCAGGGAGGAAGAAGTGGCCAGGTCCCTGGAGAAGGCCTCCCTCCCAGCTCCCTGAGTTCCATCACCTACCCCACAGCCACCCCAGAGGGACATTTTCCTTCACAGTTCACCCTCAGTGCTGCATCTGCAGTGCTTGGCTGCCTGAAGCAGACAGGGCAGTGAAACAGGAGTGATGGCTCTGAGACTGGCACCAAGATCTGGCAGTAATAGCCACCACCCAGCGCTAGAGCAGCCTGCCTTGATCCTCCACTCCACAATGTTGCTTGGATGGACCTCAGGCTGGAGCCAGACTGGCCCAGGCTCTGCCAACTGAACATAAGCAGTGAGGGACACAATGTCATCATCCCTTCCTTCTGTGATGTCACAGTCCACTGCTCAGTGACATCAGCCTTCACTCACCAGTGACAGCAAATCAGGCATTTCACCTTCTGGTCAACCCAAGATAAGTAGGGAGGGAAGTAAGGTCACAACTCATTGCTAAGGGATGTCACAGTCCACAGGCTGGCAACATCAGCCTCCTCCACCCGGTGTTGTCACCGCAGGCCTTCCATCCCTGTACATACATGGTGTTGTAGAAAAAAAAGAAATATAATTTCTTGTTTCCAACTTCTACATTCCCATGTTGCTCTTCCTTGGTCACCTGCATCATGTGTTTGTGGCCACATGTCTCATCATGCTTTTAAAGCTCTCTCTGGCATACAGTGACAGGGCACAAGGGGATAATTCAAAGCTCTGCCAGGAGAGGTTGTTATTGAAATTGGCCAAATAGAAACTTCCTAACACAGTTTTGAGTATTAAAAAGCAGGCAGTCTTCATTACACCATGCTGGTCACTCAGAGGATCACTCTTCTAACTAAGTGCCCTGAGTGTCAGGTGAACAGAACTTTTATCATACACACTGATTACCCATTTATTAGCTATCCCTGCCTACTTGATATATATCTATTACTTTATTTTCAAATCTGCATCCCTTATTGGAAGTCCTCATATGATTCTTTGGGGGTCTATATTCAATGTCCAGTGTCCTTTTTAGGTGGCTGTTTCTTACCCCCTGCTTTGGAGTAAGCACAATATCCGTTTTGCACAATAACTTCTGCTGCTTTGTCAGCCTTGCAGAACTGAGCTGGCATCCTGCTTGTGTTTTGCATGACTTCTGTCTGCCCAAGTTACATCCTTCATCCACTTCTTCAAGGCTGTGCTGCTCTGTTCTATAGTTCTTATCAAGTGCCCCCTTTTCTTGAGACAAAGTTCCTTATGGGAGTTCATTTCTTAATACCTATAATTTCATTTTACAGCATAAGCCATTACAACAGCTATAGACTGATGTTTTAACCAGTCCAGCTGGGTAACCACGAACTAAGTTTGGTTCAGATTTCTTCAAATCCCAAGGAGTTGTTGTCTTGAGCTAAGGGGCTTTGGCTCTATTGATTCTGGAATAATGTATCCAAGATTTTACTCTGTCAGTTTCAATGCAGTAAAATTGTCGACAGAACTTGCAAAGGTCCTACTTTGGCTGTAGCAATGCAGTTTCCCCAGTCTTTCAAGTACACCCAAGCTCTTGTTTAGAACTTGTTCACTGGTGTGTCCAGTCCTGTTGGTTTGGAGATGGCCACTGCTTGCTGTGTCTGCCTGTAAAGTTTTGCTCAAGAGAAATGAGGCAATTATTCAAATCAACTTCTCCTTATATGTGTATGTTTCCTGAAATGTGTGGTACTTGGTAGGGTCAGCCATACAGCAGCTTAGGGCCAGATTTTACTGATGTCCCATGGCTGAATTCTAATTCAAAGCAGAGCAAGAGGTAAGGCTTGGACCCATGTCAAGGAGGTTTCCTAACATATTATACCCAATTTGATTGCATAATTCATTCTCTCTACTTTGCCACTAGCTTCTGGCCTATAAGGAGTATGAAGATCCCAAGCTATTCCCAAGGCTTTCCTAACCTCGTGTACCCCTTCTGCAATAAAGTGGGAACATCTGTCTGATGGCATTCCCAAAGGTACCCCAAATCTAGGCATTGTTTGATTCAACAGCATTTTAGCCACTTCCCTAGACTGGTTGGTATGACAAGGGAAGTCTTCTGGTCACCCGAAAAAGGTACCCACCTGAAACTAGGAAGGATTTATCCCTCCATTTTCTGAGAAATTCAGTAAAATCCATCTGCCACTATTCCCATGGAACACCTCCAGATTTTAAGCCTCTTAGCACTACATTGTGAGCTGTGTTAGGGTTGTCTCTTTTACAAACTATTCATTTTTGCAGTCTTGATTGTACAATCTGAACCATTTCAGACCCAATTATATATTTTTGCAAATGTTTCAAAAGCTTTTCAGTACTCCAATGAGTGGCTTTGTGTTTGCAATCTGCTTTTTCGCACAAGGGTGATTCTGGGACTACTCTTTGCCCAGCTGGGATAATTGCCTAGCCTTGTGGGTCAAATCTTGCTTCTACAGTTTCAATTAATTGACAGTCCCTAGCATTATACTCTGTTTTTTCTACTGGGAGAGGTATCTCTGGCAAGGGTATTAAAGATAAAACTTTGTTTTCTAACATGTCTTTTTCTGCAGCCTTGTTGGCTAAATATTTCCCCAATTCCAGTTTGGTCTTACCCACATGGTGTGCTATGCAATGCCTGATGGCAACTTCCTCTGGTTTCTGGATACTTTCAAGTATACCCAAGATTTGTTTTCCATTTTTGATCAATGTGCCTTGAAATCTCAAAAGGTCCCTTTCTTTCCAGAAATCCCATGTGCGCGTACCACTCCAAAGGTGTATTATGAATCAGTTCAAACTCATTTTCCTCTACTCAATTCTAAAGCTCAATTGACTGAAATGAGTTCTACTTTCTGGGCTGAAACATCAGAGGGGAGTGCCCCCGATTGGATTACCTCGGGTTGTGGAGTGACTGTGCATCCAGATATTTGGATACAAAGGTTAAGGGCATGGTCCTGTGACAGACCAGCTGCTCCTGCTGCCTGCTCTGCCTTTGGCATCTGCTCTGCTGCAGGTGTGGCAGCTGCAGCAGGATTTCCTGTGGGACCAGGTACCACTGCTGACATAGCCCTTGGACTCCAGGGGCCCATGGCTGTGCCCCCAGAACAGGGGTGTCACCCACAGGAACACAAAGGGATGGGAAAGGGCATTAGAAGGGAGAAAAACCAGTGTCTAAGGACTATTTGAGGAAAATAACAATTTATTTCCTTTCCTTGAATAAAGAGTTGCAAGAGCCCTGCTAGAGCTGCTGGTGGATTGGCCTCTTGCTGGGGCCCCTCCTCTTTTTGGGACACCAGGTCCACGTGGGCAAGTGGCCCCTGTTCCAGCCAGGAGCAGAGGTGCTGTGCCTTCTGCCCTGGGCAGAGGGACCTGCCACTGTCACCAGCTCTTTCTACAGGTCATCCTGGTGCTGGTCCTGCCCTGCAGGGATGGGCACAGTGGGGGAGTGGCTGTGAAACCCAGGGCAGGGACTTTACATTAACTGCTCTCAGTGAGTTGTCTGGAAATGACAGTTCTGCCAACCAAGGCTTTTCAGTGTTTCTGTGGTTGTATTAATGAGAAAGGTAGAGTGTGGGTTTGTGGTTTAATGGAGAGCAAAGTGGTGTCTGAATTAAACGGATTTCAATTCTTTCTTTCATGGTATTTTCTCTATGAAAAGTCTGAAAATCAAGGACATCTTTTTGGAATCTGCTGTCTGTGACTTTGATACAAGCCAAGTACGCTTCAGAACCTCTAACTGACTAAGCGAATGCAGGAACTCTTTCAGCTTTTTTAGAGGGAGGAAAAACCAAACCCAAACCTGTTTTCTGAATCCTCGGAAAATCTGACTTATCCAAGAAAGTGTAATTTGTAATGTACAGATTTTCTGTTCATCATTCATTCAGATGCCTGTGAAGCCAGACCAATAATGCTCTCTTTAATGATTTAACACAGCTGATTGACGTCAAACCACTTGAAATTTTATCCTCAACTTTCAATGATATTTTGAATATGAGAATTTCCATTTCAGGGAGGAACAGAATGCATTTGCACAGTTCCATTATGGTTTTTTTTTCAACACACAGATTCTCTCATTTTTCCTTCTTTAGCCTTAAGCATTAAAGTCAACCATTTGCTTTGGAAATGCAGCTCAACTGTAACTCTTTCTGCTATTTTGCTTGACTTTTTTTTAGGGCCTGAAAACATTCAGTTGTAATTTGCTTTACAGAATTCTTTGTCACTGTGGGACTGAAAAAAGATCACAGGAATTTCTCCCATCATAAATTTTAAAATATTTAAAAATGCTATTATAAAGACTCTTTGGCAATATTTAATTTTTGCCTTCTGTGTAACTTAATAAATCTTATTAAATATACTTTAAAACAAGGCTTACCTAGCAGGCTTTCAGTTCAATTACAGCATTTGCTTTTCAGCAGGCTGATTTTCCTGTAGAACTAGACAAGGAAAGTAATTTAGGAGATTGAGTTTTCCACATTGTTGTGCTGTAGGAATGGTATTCCCTAGCTTAGTGCCCATACTGATATACCTCAGACCATGTGCCACTCACTGACTTTCCCACCACTTTCCCTGTGGCAGGATGAAGAGAAGAGCACAAATAGGTAAAGATCATGAGTTGAGATAAGAACAATCTACGGGAAACAGGAGTGAAAAAGGAACACAAACAGTAATAACAACACTAGAAGGAGAGTGCACAAGAGAGCGGAGGAAGAACAAACCCCTTGTGTTTCCCCCTGCCACGTGTCAGGTGGTAGGTATCCAATTACCCCAAGGCCCTGGCTGTGCTCTTCCTGACTGCTGCAAAGATTTCCCTCCTGGTCGGATCCAGGACACAGGATCTGCCCCGCGGATCCTGACTCTTGCTCTGTGTGAGAGACCCCCATGGCATCTGCACTGGCAAGAGGGACTTCAGGACAACCTCTCATTTACATCACCCCCTCTGCCTCTGCCCCAGCTCCCTTTTTGCTTACAGAGAACTTTAACCAGAAGTAGCACTTAAGTACAGTTCTGCACATACTGACCTGGCAGGAAGGTGACCCACATGTCACTCTAGGCACATGTGCAGCAAAGACTGTGGTGGTTTAGCAGGAAACAGGTTTTCTGGGAGGTTGTGGTCAAACCAATGGGCGCTCGGATTTTAATATTGGCATCTGGTTTGGCCACTGAGATTTGGATACGCCTCTGAGAACACACAGGGGTTAAAAGCAGAACTGCTCCCCTGGAAAGCTCTCGGTGGATTTCTGGTGGGAAAGAGTTTGATTTCTCCCCTGGCCCAGCTGCTGGCTGGGCAGGGGGAGGGGAAAGCCACGCGGCCTGGGAGAGGTAGGCCTGGCCTCCCCGAGGGTGGAAGGGTGGGAGCATGGAAGAACTACTGAAAGGTATTCCCCCCCCGCCTTGGGAGATGGAGAGACAGAGAAGCACCGAGACCATGTACTAGGCAGTTCCCCCCAACTCCTCGGACCGAGAGAGAGAGCCGTTCCTGGAACTGTTATCTTGAAACTTGATGGGGGCACTGACATTGTGTCAAACCATGACAAGGACAAAGAAAGTTTTTGAGGGGCTGGGTCTCAAGGCATTCATTCATGCAATTTCTGAGAGGCACAACCAACAGTGGAGCAGTCAAGCCTGGAGAGCAGGGGAATCTCCTGAGCCAGGGAAGCCCTGGGGGAGCAGAAAGGCGTAGGCACAGGGCAGACACCGAGTGACACCTGCTGCTGGCACACGGGCACCGCGGGACACGCACACTGTGGTGTGAGCTTGCTGTGCTTTACTGGCAGAGCCAAGCCAAGTCTTGGCTGGCGCTCTCCAAGCTCTTGCTGAATGCGGCGAGCCCCGGGCTCGGCTCAGTGGTAGCGGCGGCGGCGGCCCCGGCTGCGGTGCCAGTGATACCCGCGGCGGCGGGACATGGCCCGGGGCCTCCACCGCACGGCCTGGCTCCGGGAGGGCCTGCGGCTTCTGCTCTGGCTCCAGCTCCTGCTCCGGTGTCCTCTCCGACCGTGGCAGGGCATGGTGCTTTGTGGTTTTGGATGAATGCTGCATGTGTGTTTGCCCTGCTTTTTTATACAGGTGCTGGCTCGGAGCACACGGTGACAGAGCCAGCACCAGCTGTGAGGTCACAACGGAGTATGTAGTACATACACATTCTGTTTCTCAGAAATCATTTAATGTGCATAAATTGCTCGAGTCTGCGCAGATAGTCTCTGAGGGTCTAGTTGGGAATCTTTCAAGACCCCTGGGTGTTTGCTGAGCTTTTGGACTTCGGTTGACCTTTTATTGTGGTCTTCCATACAGTAGTCATTTTCATCTTGCTTATCTGAGCTGCAGAATATGTTCTTGAGCAAACTGTATTGCTCTGGCTTGGCTTGGGACATAGATGGTTTCAGAGCTTTCAGTGTTCCACTACCCACCACTTCCTCCCAAGCTATTTGCACCACGCTCCCACGTAGATACTTACAAGATTTGTTTTGGAAGTCTCCCTTTCTATGATAATAATGTTTGTTATTACAAATATTTGCAAAACATCTCATGAAAGCTGAAATACAATGAATTATCACACAGGAAAAAATGTAAACAGCAACAATTCCAACACTGGTTATAAATAATTCTTTAAGCCTTTAAAGGTCTGGTAGCCATGAGGAATGCCAGTCCCAACAAGAGTGGGGACTTTTAGTCTTCTCCCATTCTTACATTTCCTTTTTTGATTGATGATATTCCAACTTGCATGATATCAAATCAGTCAGGATTCTTGTAACAAATCCAGCAGGGTTCAAGGCAGTAGCTGTCTTTAGCACCATGTCTTTTGTTCCAGGAGTACCACCTGTCACTTTAAGATTCTGCTCAGGGATAACTAGTGACCTCCTTTTTGCTCTGCACCAGGCATAACCACATGCAAACATAAACATTAACTTTTTTCTCATTTATTTTCAAGTATATTCTATCAATCAGGACGATGGTGGCTCCTGCTCTGAGGTGCATTGGCCATCCCTCGAGTACAATGTTTAGTTGTTTTTTGAGAAATATGCTCAAAATACCACAGGGTTCCTTCCTTCCTTCCCATTCTTTGAGCTAAATATGGAGTTACTGTACAAGGCAAAGGCACTCATGTATGAACAGTGCAAGGGTTTCCATCAAATCTGGTAACTCCAGAGCAGAGGATGTCATCAATGTCTTTTTAAGATATGGAAAGGCTGTCTGTCATTCCAGAATGCAGTGTAACACCCCTATGGATTCCTTTCGTGATTCATACAAAGGCTTTTCCAATAGCTCATAACTGGGGATCCATAATCAACACAGTCTAGTCATTCCCAAAAAGGCACACAGTCCTTTTACAGATCTGGGCTCTGCTTCCTCACTTTGTGTCACCAAACTACACTGTCCTTTTGAGTGTGGCAGCCAGGAGATCAGACATGGCAGATATGAACACAGTCTTGAAAACAAACATAAGATGTCATGGAAAATGAGCTTTGGATGGTACTATTCAAAACATTTTTATGACATATTATATTACCTCTCCATGTAATGACAGGAAAACACTTATTTTTGGTGCCACTTGACTGCAATGCAGAATACTCTTGGGTATGGGGAAAGTGACAATAAACCCATAATAAACTAAGTATAAAATATTTTTCTACATGTGTCAGTAACTTCAATGGCCACCTGGAGTCAGCTCAACCGTCAGCCTGGAATTGAGTTCATGGTCCTCCCTGGCCTTTCCATGTCAGCTCCTCCTGCAGAGCACCTGGGGGCCTGGGCATGCTACTGACTTGTTTCCTTTGAAGAGACTGGGATGAGGAAAGGTTGAGGGGTTGTGTCAAAGAGATGATATTTGAGTGATTGTGTACATGCTGGAAGCCTCACAGACTGACGGGCCCATGACAGGATGGCCCAGAGCTGGAAGGGCTGCACCTTGCTGCCCTGGTTAGAGGTGTTAAGCTGCTCCTTTGCCTCAGAGAGAGCCAAGTGCAGCACTTTTGTGCAGAAACACTTCCTTAGCCCTGCTTTGCACAGCTGCAGCTACTGGGGTTGGAGGGGTGCTCCTTTCTGCACTTGGAAATGAGCAGAGTCAGTGATGGGACAGGGCAGGGCATTCCCTACCTGTGCCCATTGGGAAATCCCTCTGCCTCAACTTCTGTCATGTTGCGCTCCTCAGTGACATCCCGGCCAGCCTGGCACATGGAACTGCCCGTTGCCAAGGACACGTGGCCATTGTCACCGGCACAGGGGTAGGACCACTCAGAGCCTTATGTGGCTGCAGTGAGAGTGGGGGTGTCAGAGCCAGAGCGAGTGTTGTTCCAACTTGGCTGGTTGCAGCACCTGATGTTCAAGAGCCCAGTCCACCCACTGAGTGGAGGTAATTATTAACAGTTCTGTGCAGAAAGGGGGGCTCAGGGACAAATTCACAAAGGCAGCATCAGGAGAACCCAGAGTGTTTGAGTATTTATACACTTGAGCAAAGAAAGGAATTAGTGTTCATTGACTGCAAGTTCCCTAGTTGTCTTCATAATGAGTATTCTGTCTACTGTTGGGTAATGATCCTCTCACTTCTCATGCTCATTAGTCTGCATGCTCAGTCTCTCCCTTCTTCTTAGTGAGATGTTTCTTGAGTGGGTGGCCATGGTCTGCCCCTGATGGAATGGCCTTTTTTCCCTGGTGAAGTTGATTCAGCACAGTTGCTGCATTGCCTTTATCAGTTTGTTCCTTTTTTTGGAGATCCCACCCTGTGTCTGAGGTCAGTGAAGCCCGTGAAGCCCTGCACCTCAACAAGGCAATTCAGGCAAGAAGTCACCTGCCTTTCCAAGGCCTGGCCATCGCTTCCAGCTTGTTGGCTACTTCTTGCTTCATGGCAATCATCTCCTTTCTTGTTGATGAGCCTTGGAAGCCACAAAGGACAAGCATCCAGGGACACATTTTCCTAAGAAATATTTTGCATTGTGCAGATTTTCAGCAGGATCAGTGTTTGTGTGGGAGCTGGAGCAGCCGAGGCAGAGCGGGATGGCGGAGCTGCGGGCCTGGGCAGGATCCAGTGAGTTCCGCAGGGCCCCAATCCACACTGCCTCCCACAGAGTCCCCACCAGCACTGCCATGCCTGTCAGGGTGAGCCAGAGGTGCCAGGAGCAAGAGGTGAGGGGCAGGTGTGGGGCTCTGTGGGTTGGCAGCAGGTGGGGGCTTGGCCATGGTGTTGGTGTCAGGTGCTGCTGAGCCCGCGGGACCTGTTGGGCAGGGCTGGGGCCCCAGTGGTGCTCCAAGGGCCCCTTTGAGGCAGCTGCCCGGGGGGAAGTGACTCACAGCGATGACACGGAAGAATTGTCTGTGGAAGTGGCATGTTGTCTGCAGGAAGTGGCTCTCAGGTAATGATATGGAGAAGGTGCCAGTGGAAGTGGGAAGTTGATTTCACGGTTGCAAGTGGCACTCAGGGATGATACAGAGGAGGTACCATTGAAAGTCAGATATTCTCCATGCTGTGACACCCAGGAAATTCATGCTCTGGACATGGCTCATGGCCAAAATGCATGGATTTCTCATGGTTCCAAGTTTGTATGGCACTCACTGATCACGTAAGGATAAAGGAAACTGTCTAAAATTTTTTAAATTATTAGGAATAACCATTATTTATTCCTAGCTGTCATACATAGTGGAGAACTGCAGCCACATGTACCTCATCTCAAAGCTTTTCTAATTATTGACACACTTTTAGTAAGCATAGAAATTTATTTTCATTTGTTCTTAATTACAGAATTCCTTCCATAGAGTAATATTTTATATTCTATTGTGTAGTGATGTCTCACTCCTCATGGTAATTAGTCCACAAGTTTCAGTCCATTTATCATGGCTTTTAAGATTTTCTTCAGCCAATTTTGCCTTCCAAATTAGGCAGATGGATGGCAGTAATTGTTTTTGGTAAAAAATATGCTTGTGTCAATAGACATTTGAGTGATTTTGAGTTCCAATGGGACATGTCATAATCTGTACTAAATGATGAGTTCAGCCAGGCACCCAAATTTTGTAATCTCTGACTAACTTAGGACAAACTATTTCCTATAACTTAGAATAAAATATTTTACATCTATAGAAATAATTGCATCTTGAGCTGAGCAAAAGAGAAAGCGTTTTGGTGCCTGTTACAGTTGAAATTCATCTTTTTGCAGTTGAAGTTATTCTTGGAGCTGACTCCAGGATGTGCTTCCTTAATGCCAAATGAATACCAGTGTCAGGTGCTGCCCTGACTTTCAAATCCTTTGTGACCCTTTCTGGATTTTTAGCTTAGCACTGACCAGGTCACTTGTACCCAGGCACTTGATTTCAAGGGAAGCCTGTGCCTATAAATTCCAGCAACTGGGAAAGGATGACTTGCTACTGGAGGGCTTGGCTGTATTAGAGGCCAAGTGAGGGTTGCTCTCTCAGGGCACTTTTGTAGCTGGCTGCTTTCAGAGGGAGAACTGTGTCAAAGCAGCCCTTTTTGGTGATGTGACAGCAAACCTTTGCAAATACAGCTATTGTTTAAAATGGAAGGCCTAGTTAATCAGCAGTAATAAAGAGTAGGCTGAAGATTTTACAGAAAATTTCTTTCTCATTTTAGCCAAATACCAGTGAGGTGTCGCACAGTGGAAGTGCACAGGTTGTCAAATTGTATAACCCACTTGGAGGTATGGTTGGCTTTCATATTTTGCTCAATGTCCATAAGATTTTCCACTTGGTCATTCATTTTTGCAGCATATTCATTGGAAAGGGGATCTCTTGTGTTCAGAGATCTCAACCTGAAGGTGGTTTCCCCTCAGGTCAGACTTGCAGTCTCTTGTCACTGCATTCAGCCACTGGTTCGTTTTCCCCTGAGAAAGCCTGCCAGTCCGTTGTTCCCATACTGTTTGATGGGTTGGAATTTGGAGCATGGAGGTCAAGATTTTAACCATCTTATGCACTTAAATTCACAAACTTGGAAGCTAAGCTTTTTGTTTTGGAAGACCTATCAACTGTCTTTAACCATTGAAATTTAATTGGGAAATTGAAAGAAAATGACATTGAGGAAGTTGCATAGAGAATTTCATAAGTTCAAGACGGAAACAATACTTGATTGAATTATTTGTCTTGGTCATTAATAAGTGTATGTTGCCTCAATACTACATTGGGCTCTTCTCAAGGAAAGTGAAAGGAAGATATTGATGTCATCTTGCCCACCAATACCAGCATTTCCCACAAAGCACAATGTGCTTTGGAGGTGCCATTTGTATTAATCTGTTCTGAGTGCTGTTTCCCCAAGGAGTCCGGCTCCAGGCAGACACCAGGTGCACATTCCCCTTCCAGGCACTCAGTGGCACTGCCTGCAGCAGTGAGCTGAGCCAGGCCCAGCCAGCTGCCCTGAGCAAAACAGGCTCTGACCTGGCTGTGGCTGCAGTCACCTGCCTGCAGGGACATCCCTGCCCCTGCAAGTGCAGCTCTTGCTCTGCCTTAGCCTAGTGCAGAGCATTTTTGGGCGGCAGCATGGTGGCTTTTGGAGAGACAAAAGTCGGCTTCTGAATTTCTCATTGGGGATGTTCTGTTTTACATTTCAGTGATGATTTGTGTGATTCTTGATGGTGATCTACAGAGATCCTAAGGGAATATTTAACATTGAGTTACTGGGGTGTGAGAACTGGCATTAGGGAGTCAACTGGAGAATTTTTATCACATGTGCTTTAGGCTGGCACAAAAAATCTCAGGTGAGACAGGTCTGCTTGCTGGTAGAGTACAGGGTGCCTTTGCAACATGCTCCATACTGGACCAGTTAGGGACTAGGTTTCTTCACAGAATCAGAGAATATGTGAGTTCAAAGGAATTCCACAAGGATATTCAAACTCAGCTCTGTCCCCAAGAATATCCATCATCATTTTAAATCAACTCTTTTGCCTTCTCTCAATTTCCCATTTGACACTTCTTTTTCTGTTTTCCTTTCCTTTGGGAAAACAAGCAGATGTGAGGACAGCCAAACCAAACACTTCATGTCCTGCCCCTGAGGACAAGAGAACAAAGCCCAAGAAGCCTGTAGAGAATGAACAGAACCCTTGCAGTGCTGTTTATCGGCGACCCTACAGGGACAGGGTGATGCATTTACTTGCTCTGAGGACTTACAAGAAGCCAGAGTTACTTGCTCGCTTGCAGAGAGATGGAGTCATGCAAAAGGACAAGGGCACCCTTGCCAAGATCCTTCAGCAGGTGAGATTGTGGAGTTTGTGCCAGCATTATTTCCACCACGCTATTCTTTTGTTCCTAATTGTCACATGTTCCTCTACTCTTTAAATTGGATCTGGAAGAATAAGTTTGGAAATGCTCCCTGTTAAGTTTTTCCATCAACTTCATCCAGAGGTCTCATGCTGCAGGTCCATGTGACAAAAAGAAAGAAAACTTCAAAATTTTGGGGCATTGCTGTTTTGCTAGAATGGCTGGCAATGAGTAACACTCTGTAATGTTATTACTCCTCATGCCTTATTCCATTCTCTTTCTTTTCTGTGCATTGTTTAACTGCTTCATGGAGTAACTTCACAGGGATTCCTTGATTGTGTGAAATGATTTATGGCTGCACTTAAAATTTCCTGGAAGAAGTTCCAGAGCAGAGGAGTTCAGGAACTGCTGAGGCCAGTATTTCATTTGAACACAGTTAGTGGCCTCTCAATTGTACTTGGCTTCTCTGGGATCTGTGGGGATTTTCTTCCAGGGGTGTTCCAGGCACATCCTCTATGATAAAGATGGTAGCCAAACTTTGAGCAGAGGATTTCTTTGCTGTCACGTTGTTTAAATACCCCTCTTCTTGGAACTCAATTATTCAATAACTTCTCCAGTGTTCCTTTGAATTCCACTGGTATTTCATTTTCACAGCCAGCAATAGGATGCACATGCATTGAAAGATGCAATATTTCTCTCATTCCCTTTTCAAAATTCCCTCTTCCCCTAGAGTGTTGCTGAATTATGCTGGCATTAATATATCAAGTGGGAACATTTCCTCTTTAGCTAGAAAAACAGTGTCTTGGAACTTAGTCAAGGGA
This sequence comes from Ammospiza caudacuta, assembly GCF_027887145.1. NCBI lineage: Eukaryota > Metazoa > Chordata > Aves > Passeriformes > Passerellidae > Ammospiza > Ammospiza caudacuta. Next base: position 72,719,161 of record NC_080632.1, on the reverse strand, counting down.
GGAAAATTCAATACAGTTTCAGTTGATCCCACAGTGACTTTTAAGAACTCATTCCCTAAACGTGGGAAGTTTGTTGCTAGGTTTACCCAGGGCAGTGGCAGGGCTTTTTCACCCTGAAAATATTCACAATATAATGAGAGCCATGTTCAGCCCTCCTAACTGAAGTAGCCCATTTAGATTTCAAGTTGATTATACATTTTCAAAGCTCAGCTCCTAAGAAGGCAATGGATGGAAACATTTTTCCTGTTCCATTGCAAGGTTTGACAAGATTTCTCTGGTGTCAGTGTGCTGTAGGAGGTGTGAACTCCCTCAGGGTCCAGGTTTGCATTTCTGAAAGTTCTGTGTGAGCAGCCCTGTAGCCTGAGATGCCATGCTCAGGCTTTTGTAGATATTAGAGCAAGTGGGGATATATTTTGTATAAATCCCAAATGGACAATGTGAGCTTGCTGAGATCTCATACACACACACTTGCTTCCCTTCCAACACAACCTGAGTTCAGCTTCGAAGAAGTGAATCCTTGATTCTGGGTATCTTTGTTACTTTTACATTTCTTTTTCCGCTGTGGGCAGACAGGCATCAACACAGACCCAAATTATGAGTGTTTATCATATTTTCAAGAAGAAAAGTCAAAGTTGTGACAGATGTTAGTGGTGTCTTAGATGAGTTATTCAGTGTGTTTCAGGGGTCAAATTGATGGAGACTTTCCCAATGGGCTTTTCTGTGGAACTCTGAGCAGGTGTCAGGGGATGAAGTCTAAACCTGCACTTTTGATATCAGTGGTCTTCAGGTTTTACTACCTCAATTTACTTTTTGGAGGTGACTTTGTATTTGTCTTGAGGAAGGTATGATCCTCAATTCATTTCAAAGAAATACAGCTAGGCATGTGCACATTGATTAATTGAGACAGGGTTCTCACAAGCAGCTGTTCAGGACCAATCATATTTCTCTAGTTTGCATGCAGCAAGCATAATAAAGATTTGTTTTCCTACATGTCTGCCTGTAGGTAGCCAAGTGGAATGCAAAGGATAATTCCTTCAGTCTGAAGGAACATCTATTTCAAACCGTTCAGACTGATTGGCCTGGCTACACTGAAGTAGACAGACAGAAGTTGAAGTTAATACTTTCTGGGTAAGTTCAGTCTCTCAGAGAAAGGAAAAAAGAAAAATCCCTGGTTAATGAAGCTTAGATTGTTAGAATAGGGTGAGGTAGCAGGGACCTTCCAGAATCCTGGCCCTGCACAGGACACCATGAGAAGCATACCAGATTCCCAAGCGTGTTGTCCAAAGACTTGAAGCTTCCTGCAGTGACCACTGGCCTGGGGGAGCCTGTTGCAGGAGGACTGTGTTTTCCCTGCAAGGAGCGAATTTTGACAGTTGATATTTAGGCCTTGTAACATGAAATATTGGACCATCCATGCAGAAAATCAGCTCCATCTCAGAACACCACCAACACCAGTCAAGCAACATCTCCAGGACCTTCTGAGAGAGATGCTGCAGTAAGACCTGCTCAGGTATTTTGTGCATTTTTAACATTCTGGACTCTATGGTAAATTTTAGCAGACTTGCCGGTGGTGCAAATTTGTTATCTGAATGATGTGCAGGACCTTCCCATTTGGGGAAGCCTTTGATGGAGCTCCTGAAGGTAGTGTCTTTCTCCCAAAGAATTTTAGCTACAGACTTGAAGTAGGATGTGCTGAGTGCTAAGATGGGAAAGTGGGAATGAGACAGAGCCTTTATTTACCTGCAGAACTTCTGGTTTGAATGTTCTTTTTAGTGTGGAAAGATGTGTGTTCAAACTGGCCCAGTTCAGAAATGCTGCTTTTTCAGAATGGGAGCAAAGTCTGATCCTGATCATAGGTTAATGAATGAATTATTTTGTTATTGATGCAGAAACAGTCTCTGGCTTCTGACTGTACCAGTCCTGTGATGAGCAAGAAGAGGAGAATTGGCCACCAGCCCAGTCATGTTCAGCCAGCAGCTGGTGGCCACTTTTCTTCCTTCCTTCTGCCCTCCACATCTCTGTTCTCTTTGGACATGTCTCCAAGTGCCGGCTCTGTTTCCCCGTGCACCCAGGTGGTGCAACCAACTGAGAAATTTCAGAGTTCCATGGTCCCAGGACCTGCCAGGGAGCAGGAGGAGATCCCCAATTCAAGTGGGGAGAAAAATGAATTGGGGAGGCTGAAGCAGTGGCACAGCTTGGATTTCGATGAAGGTATTGATGTGCTGGTTTTCCTGACTCCTGTGTGGATAACTGTGGTGTAAAGATTTGGTTATGAAGAGAAGCTTCTGCCCAAATTAAGGTGCAAGCATGACCCTTTTTCACAGTCAATAGTAAAAATGTTATTGAACAGTAAATGCAAACTAGGGAGATAGAAAGAAATGAGAGAAGAGAAGCAGGGTGAGGGGAAGAGAGAGACATTAAGTGGGGAGGTATCATCACCACATGGACTCTCCATCATCCAGTCCTTCTTCACCCTTGGTCTTCTCAGTGGTGGGGATCCCCAAGTCCCTCTGGAGGTACCAGATACTTTCCAAGATTGGAGAATCCACAGGGTGGTCACAGCTGTCCCCACATCTTGGGCTAGAAGCCATGCAAGCACTGATTTTCCTTACCCACAGTCTCTACAGTGAAGGTTTTTGTCTGGTGTCTTAATTCCAAACCCTCACTTGTGTTAGGCAAAGGCTTTGTGCTTTTATTCTTGCCAATTGTGCTTCTCTCAAATTCCTGTTGTGGTGGCTTATCTTATGGGAACATCCTTCTTTGACAGCATTCTGAAATAGTTAATTGTGCTCTTGCACCTTGTGAAAAGGAGCTTTGAAAGCAGGCACTGGATACACGAAGGCACTGCTCTACATTACTGCTATACCATCCTCTCTGCTGGATGGTCATGAAAAATCAAGACTTTTTTTTTTTTTTCCCATTATATTACATTGTAACTCTTGGTTTAAAAGCTAAAAACAGCAAAGCCCAGAACTTGTGCGGCTGGAACCTTCTCTAAAAGTACATAGTATTTTAGAAATTTTCTCTCAAAGTAGTGCAAAACCAATCAAGAACAAATGAATTTTAAATAGGTTTCTTTTGGGAGAAGCTGGTTAAAAGGAAGAGCCGGACACTAGAAGCCAGAGGAAATGGATTTTTTTTCTTTCCATCTGATTTCTAGTAAAATGACAAGTGTTAACTGAGACTGCACTTTTTCAATCAGCAGATTTTCAAGACTGCATGATGAAGGCAGAAACCTGTCACACATTTATTGCAGACTAGTTGACTGAAACCTGTCAATCAAATCTCAGGGATTCCATGGTTGTTTGTTGAACTCCGCCTTTTCATGGAAACTTCAAAAGCTACAAAATGCGGGCTGTGGTTTCCTGGAGTTCTACTTTGAACTGGGCTGGGAGTTCCTCTCCATCCTAGCTGCAGAATTTCATTCTTCAAAAGCTGTGGAAGTAGTACATACTGAAAACAACATTGAAAAGCTAAACAGAAACACATAAAGAACGCTTGATTTCTGATGACAGGGACACACCCAGCAGGGCAGAGTTCAGTTGCTTTGTTAAATCTGGGGGTTGCCTCCTTTGTAGTTTGACCTTGCAAATGACAAGTTGAGTTTAGCCTGGAGGCAGGTTTGGAGTGTGCAGATGCCTCTTGCAAATGGTGGTGTGCTTGTAGAAACCGGCGCTTTGAGATGGTCTTTCCATGTTTCTTCTGGACATACACACGGTGCCTGCAAACCTTGGAATGCCTTTGGAAGGATTTCTGCTTGAATCTATAAACACATGAGCAGCTTTCTTGAAGAACCAGTTCCCAAATTCTGCCCAGCTATGAAGGAAAAATATGTTCTGTGTTTCAAGCTGGGGCTTAGGAAGCTTTCATATGGACTGAGCCATGAGAGGAAATGCACTTTTGGAAATGAAATGCTCACAGCAAAGCTGTTCTTCCAAGTTGTATTGAACATACAGTGGCTATTGGTATTTCTGTCCAGTTGTATTACCACTTTTACACTTCTTTTTATACTTCTGCTATACAAAGGAAATCAACAAAAGCAAGTCGACGATTACACAACAGCTCTTTCCTCAAGAATTGAAGCTCAGGTAGCTTAGAAATTGTCAAGAATGGCTGAGTTTTAACAAAATTACTTTATGTAAACAATGGAAATGGAAGCTGATAAGGAATGGAAAGGAATATGTGGGATTTTTATGCTTGACACAAAACCTGAAATAGAAAGCAGAGAGAGATTTCCAAGCTCCTTCCTGTTTTCAGGAAGTATTGCTTCCTGTTTCAGCTGACTTTTCCTTATGACAGTTCTGTTTATTATCATGGTAATTCTTCCACATTTCTTAGGAAAGAGGGCTTCGAGGTTATGTGTGCAATGCTTCCCAAGAGGCAAAGGGCAAGTCACAAATGCAGAGCTGTTTCCTGCCCCATCCTGCCACATTAATGAGAAGCACTGAGTTTTGACTGCTGGGTATTGGAGCCTTAGTGCCAGTAAGCCCTATAGAATGGAATTGGTTTTCCTGCTGACAAGAGTGCAGGCAGTCATTGGAACTGTGGGCCTCTGGAATTAGCAGGGAAGTGGGGATAGAAACATGGCAGTAAAAGAACTTCAGCTTTCTTCTTTCTTTTTTGTTGGAACCTCGACATTGATTTCTCTCAAGCTGTTGTCTTTTGAATCTGCATAATTTTCGGCGTGACTGTGCAGATGGCTGTGCAGATGCTGCCTCATGCCTTCAAATAGGAAAAGCTGAGCTGGGGCTAACACTGTGGGAATGCACAACCTGTAGAATACAGTGGCCATTCCCTCTATCTACCTCCCAGGCAGGGCTACTTTGGAGAAGGTCTTATGTGCCCTATTGTTAAAAGTTGTTAATCCTTCTGAGTAATTTGCTATGAGAAGAACACTGAAGGACTTTTTCTAGACTGTCCAATGGGGTTCTTTTGACCTTTTGAAGATCTCCTGATGACAGGTGTCAAAATTCTGCTTCTCTGCAGGAACAAGAAAAGAGACTTCCATTGCCTCCCCATGCTCTGCAATAAGCAACCAACAAGACTACTTGAGGTGAGCAAAGTAGCCATTAACTCTTGCCACTCTCAGTGGGATGCAGTGTCCAGCTCTTTCCTGTGCTAAAAGGATGAGTTTGAGCAGATTTATTTGGGCCTGGAAAGCTCAGAGCAGAGATGAACACGGAGGTGGGTTAGGCCCAGATGGGCCCTCCCTTCCTGCAGTGCAGTTGCACAGACTTAGCTGCAGCAGTGGTGCTGCAGCCCCGCATCGAATTTGCAGTGCAGGAGGGGAGGGAGAAGCATGTGTGTGTGTGTGTGTGTGTGTGTGTGTGTGTGTGTGTGTGTGTGTGTGTGTGTGTGTGTGTTATAAAAGACTGGAAGTTGCTGCCAGCTTGTGTGAGAGCAGGGATGTTGTCAGGGGCCTCCTGCAGCTCTGGGGCTCTGGGGCAGCTGTGGCCTTTGGAGCAGGCACGGCAGGGCCCTGGCTCACATTGCTCTGGTGCCTCCCAAAATGTTGCAAGGCATCTGTAGTTTTCTTTTCAAACTCATCCTGCACACTAGTCAGGTGTATCTGGCCTGGGATCCATCCTTGGCACAAACTGTTGTCCGTCCTGGGACTGAACTTCATCCTGTTGAGGATTTACTGCTTGTAAATATTAATCTCAGGATGGTTTGAATTATTTATTCCCATGTGAAAGGTGTTTTTGTCGTCCAAAAAGAACAAGAACTTCAGGCCCAGAGGAGCAGAAGTATTGGTGTGAGAGTGTTGGGAAGTGGCATCAATTCTTCGCATTGCCATTTCAATTGGATTTGTATCTTGAGTTTGATAAACCTCACGCCTGTTGATTTGAGGGAGAAGGGATTGAAGAGTATTTGACTCCCATCAGTGGCTGTAAGCAATAATGAATTTTCCCTCTTTAGCAGCAGATGATGTTTGGATAGTAGTTGTAGCTTCAGACTGATCTAGAGATTGTTTTTGTGGCTGTGTTACCAATGCCTCAGTTCCATGGTCAGTGATGCAACTGCTGTCCACTAGAAGAATCAAATATTATCATTAACACTGCTTTGGTGTTAGACAGTAAAGAATGTAGCTCAAAAGTCCAACTCTGTGCACTCAACTCCATAAATACATTCCCTGACAAATATGTTTTAGAGATGTATTGTCACAAGTAAATGTAACTAATTTAAGCTTTTCCTACAGAGGAAGAGATAATAATTTAGTAATGTATCTCCTCTTCCTGAGGCTGCTGGGTTTGTTTGTCCTTTGACATTTGAAATTAAAGGAAATGTTTTCTAAGTGTGCTCCACTTACTAATGAAGAAAACCTCCACAATGTAAACTATTAGTAACTAAGTGTCATAGAAATGTGGCAGATTCCTAGAGTTACCTGACTACATTCCCTTGAAGCACATGAGCTTGAAAGTAGAAACTGTCAGTCCCAGAGCATCAGACTCAAAGCTTGGGTGTCTGTGTTGGACATTACCCTGTGCTTGGTGTAATATTACACATGTGTTTTATGGACTAGAAACATACTGGAATGTTCTCTTAGAGTTCACTCATAGAAAAACGGTCTCATTTTTTTTCCCTTAGAAAATATGTAGCCATTGTCTCCTTGGAGCAACATAAGCGCTACAAGGATGACTTCAATGCAGAGTATGAGGAATACCGGAATTTACATTCTCTGATTGACAAGACCACAAAGAAATTCAGACAGTTTCAGGAGCAATGGAAGTCTCTGACTCCAGGCTCTGAAGCCTATCAGGTAAAGAAGGACAAAACCATGAAGACTGTGGTTCATCATCACGGCAGTGTTTTGGATCCCCTGGAGCTGCTCAGAGACACAAAGAGAACTGGTGGGATTGGCATATATGCTCAGACACTGCTTGGGCTGGGTCTGATTTTTGCAAGGCCCTGCCCAAAATGCCTATTTTGAGCTGTCTATGATGAAACAGAAAGGGAAGAGGCATCCCAAGCAGAGTCTTAGAGCATGGGCTCCTTCTGTTGCCTATTGAGAGGCTTAATTGCAGATCTTGGGTGATGCTGGTTGAGGGAGATTTGTTCTTGCAAATGTCCCAGAAGAATGGTGGCTGACAGAGAAGAAAATGTCTAGAGTCAGACAGAGTGACCTTTTAGTGTTTTACCTAAGTTTGCATTTTATGCTGGTGGAGAAAAATTCCTCATGTTTATTTTCTTGTAGAGGCTGCATCATCAAATCCTAGCAGATTATCAGCAGTTACAACAGGTACGTGTGACACCAGAGCTGCAGGGTCACAGTAACTGCTGAGTCTGCCTCAAGGCTTTTTTAAAGCAAAGGACATCAGACTCTAGACTCTGCAGAAGTGTTTGCATGCCCTAATTTTTCTTTCTCCTTCACAGGGTAGCCCCAGCTACTCTGAAATGAAGAGCAGGTGCCTGTACCTCCACAAAAAGCTGGCCCATATTCAGAGCCGCATTTCTGAATATGACCAGCAGTGAGTGGAGTACTGGCACCAGATATCTGCTTCAGCCTCATGACATCTGAAGACCCTGGATTTTTTATTTCAACTAGAAGATTAGGTTTTAGGATTTTTTAAGTTAGTATTGAACAGTAGGTTATATAAGCACTGAGCCGTAGAATATTTTTTAAAATGTTGGATTAGTTCAAAGAAGTTTAGTAAGTTTAAGAAGTTGAAAGATGATAGTGTTGAATGTTAACAATAAAGAAATCTCACTATTTATAAGTCCTTCTCTCATTGTTGATTCTATGATATTTGGAGTGGATTTCTTCTGTCAATTCTGTTCTTCAAGTCTTAAGTTTGTCCACTAGAGGGTGGAAGCCCACTACCTGTACTATGAAGTTATGCACATTTTAAGAATCGATTTTGGCTGATGGAAATTCTTTATAAGTTTTGGTGTGTTTTTTGAACTTTTTCTTGTTTATGCAAAATCTTTGCCTAAGTGGTGAAAGACATTGATATTTGGACAAGTCTGTCAGCAAATCCCTTTGGTTTGGAGGGTTACAGAGGAGTGCACATGAACTGCTCTCAGCTGTCATCTGAAGCAGCTCTCAAAACAGATTTTAAGTCATAGCCTTCCCTTGTCAGTGAGCCAAGGAATATCCAGATCTTTGCAAGAGTTTGGTAAAATACGTGGAGTGGTTTGGAGTCAAGGCACTTCAATGGGTTTTAAAGAGAAATTGGGTTCGAGTGGCCCTATGGAAATGCTGTCCATTTCTTTGCATATTTAAACCAGTCTGTCTCAACCAGCCTTTCTAGAGAGACACAGATCTTGATTCCTTTACAGATCTCTGGGAACTTGGAATAAAGACCTTTTCCTAAGTTTTTTGCCATTTATGTATTTAGCTTAAACGGTAGACTTGTTACCAGAAAAACCTTAACCTTCTTTTGGGGAAAAATATGAAATTGTCTGAGGCAGGAAAATGTTTGGGAACACTCACAGGGGGCTTTGAATGCCCCTTTCTTCCTTAGAGAGGATTCTACAAATTCTCAATTGTCTCCATGCAATGATGTTAATTCCCTACCTGAGAGATTTTCGAGTGTTTTCTGATTGAACACCTGAGCCATCGTTGCCTTTCTGTTCTCCATCAAGTGAAGTTCATTAAAATGTCACCTCTTAAGCTCTGAAATTTGGGTCCATTTTTGCCTGGGTCAGGTGTTGCTGCTGCAGCTCTGCAGTGCAGCAGCCCCAGGAACGCTGCTGTGGGGGTCATGGGGTGAATTGTGCTGGGGAGCCTCCTCATGGCCTGGTGGCTATTGCTGCATAACAGAGCATGCAGGAATGCTGTGGGTGAGGGTGGGCTGAGAGTGAGGATTTTTAATAGTTACCCCTTCATGACCTATCTTGCTTTTTATGGAATTTCTTCTAACTAATTTTACACTGCATAAAGAAGTTATATTTCCATGCTTTTACAAGTCTAATCTTCATATTCCCGGCTGACTCTATTTTCCCTTCCAGTTTCTTGTGTGTTGGGGCAGGCTGCCCTTGGGGGAAGACATATGAATGCACTGGTCCCATCCCCTTTTACTGCTGGAACAGTGTTTAGGAGTACTTGAAATGGTCCTTTCTACTTTTCTTTAAGTGCCTTGTTGTTGTGCTTTATGACATAAGACAGTCCCCAGGTTGCTTAGGATATACCCTGAGCATCCAAAGTCCTCAGGGATGCTCATACCCAAAATTTCTGCAGAGATGAGAGTACTTTTTGCAAGGAAGGTAAAAAGGGACCTAAATTCATATTTCCTATCACACAACTTTCTCTAGAAAGGATTGTAATTTGGAATTGTGTTCCATAGAGCATTTCATGTGGCATGACTTTTTCTTTAAAAGCCACTGGAATTCTGATTCTCAACAGTGGCAGGGAAAGCACTTTTGGCCACTTTAGTGAGGTTTCCTGGAAAATGTTACTCATTTGTCTTTGTAGGCTCTGATTTGCTCTGTCAATCTTGCTGCTAGGGTAAGACCTCCATGGGCTGAATAAGTTTCAATTAACTTGGACTTTTTTCATAAATTTTGTACAGTTTCAGCTATGAAATGAGAATCTCTATCCACTGGCAACCCAAAAGGAATCCTTAATCTTAGTAGTATTTTTATTTTTAACTGGAGGTATTTCTCTAGCTTTGTTGGTGTGACAAGGAAAAGCCTCAGGCCATGCAGAAAATGTGTCCATTAAACCCAATAAGTATTTAAATGTACTTCTTGTTAACTCAGAAAAATGTCCTTGTCATTAATATCTGGTACTACTTCCCTGTTTTGGGATCCAAAAAGGCAGTCTTTTGTAAAACGGTGCATTGATCTGTAAGCAGATTTTACATTTCAGTTGTCACAGTCCCTGTCAACCTAACACTAAGTAGCTGCCTTAACAAATTGTGTACTGAACCTTCAATACCCCAATGGGTTTCTTTATGTTTGTCTTCTCCAGTTTGTGTCATTATTGCTTGAGGAACTGTAACTTGTTGATTTCATGATACCACCACAATTCAGGATCAAATCAGACATGTAAGGATTTTGCTGAATGATTGTTTTCATCATGGTGTTCTGTGTGTGATTTGGAAAGGTTCACAACTTTGGAAACAATTGCCAACAAGATGCTTTGTTCTGCCACCTCTCTAGCAGTTTTGTCTGCTCATCAGTCTCCTGGGCTTTTGTGAACCTGTGAGCTTTGCAGTGCATTATTGCTACTTCAGCAGGAGACTGGATGCTCCCCAAGCTGTCCCAACTTGATTTGAGATGCTGATTCCTTACAGAAGGATTGAGGAAGACAGCAGAGTTCAAGGCAGTAGCTGTCCTTTGCACCATGTCTTTTTTTCCAGGAGTGCCAACTGGTTACTTAAGGAATACCAGAGTGCTCCCTCAGGCCTTGTTTTACACAGCTGCAGCTACTGGAGTTGGTGGGGTGCTCCTTTCTGCACTTGGAAATGAGCAGAGTCAGTGATGGGACAGGGCGGGGCATTCCCTACCTGTGCCCATTGTGAAATCCCTCTGTCCCAACTGTGTCGTGTCCCACTCCTCAGCGACATCCTGGCCAGCCTGGCACATGGAACTCCCCATTTCCAAGGACACGTGGCCATTGTCAGCAGCCTTTGGTTCTGCTGGCCTTGAGGTTCAGCTCTTGTGGACCATTTTGTCAGCTGATATCCTTCCTTACAGCAGAGGCCCTGCAATGGCATTAGGCAAGTGAGAACAGACGGATCCGACGTGCTTCATGTTGTGGGGTTAAAAATCCCCAAGGCTGGTGTTAAAACTTCTCACTGGTGTCAGTGGTGACTCTGCTTTCACCACTCAATGATGCCATGTATACTGAGAGTGGGAGGTGCCTGTGGCTGCTTGAGTAGTTTGGAACACTTATTTTATAGTAAACAGGAGTCTTGTTTTTCCATCTGTTCTTCTGTGATACAAAAGTGTACAGATATTGCAAGCTACTATTTTAGGATAACTTTTGTAATTGCTGTTTTGTTATGATGCCATGCTCCCAGTGTAGCTTATGCTTCCATAGTACACCTCTCAGCTGGCTTCTATATGTAAATGTCTTTGGAGAGGAACCACAGGTGCCTCCTGTCACTGTAGACAAGGTGGATGCAGCATGGGCTCATGTGGACAGGATGTGCTTTTTCTTCCCGTGACCAGAAGCGAGAAGAGTTGAAGAAGGGGGCTCAAGAGCAAGATTCTGCAAGGAAGCTGCTGTACTAGATCTTTTTGCCTTAATCTGACAGAAAAGCTGCCTTTTGCTAGCTGGTGTGATCTCACAAAGCAGTGACAATCTCTTGCTGTAGCCTGTTAAAAGGGAGAAGGAGTCCCTCCTCTCTCACAGGGGGAATGTCGCTTCTGGCTCACGTGTTCTGAATAAGTTATCTGTGTTTGGATTGTGTCCTAGCAAGTATACCATTACTCCCTGAATGTGTTTGCCTTTTTCCTTTCTGTCTCCATTTCTTCCTCCAGCTTTTTTTAATACATGCATTAAAAAAGATACTTTTTTTTTAAACTTAGGTTTGATTGAAGCATCATCTGTGGGTGTTTGCCTCAAGCACTTCCTAGAAATAAGTTGTGTCTTTTCACAAGAAATGAGAACACTTCAAAGATTTCTAGTCAGATCAGAACTACTGTGTTGGGCTATAGTTGAATAATATTTTGGTTTTGTTCCAGTTGTCCAGTTTGTATGCATTTGATTTCTACTTCACTCAGTGTTTTGAAAACAGTCATGCTTCTGAGAGAAGAAGAGTAGATCTTAACTCAAAAGCAGCTGTTACTCTGACAGCACAAACATCTTGTTTGTTGCCTTGAAAAAACCCAAGCAACTTGACACTGCCTCAGTTTTTGCTTGGTTAGCTGTGTTTTGTTCTACCTACTCCAGAAAGAGTGCTTAGACTTTCAGAAGACGTTTTAATTCCTGACTCAGGTCTGCAGAGATCCTCCTAAAGACGGTTTGTGCGTGCAAAATACTGTTAGTCCTTTCTAAGATGAAACATTTTTCCACTATCAGCTGAGAATTAAAGTATTCCAGGTGCATCTAGTTTGCTTTGCATTCATTATTCCTGTAGTCTGTTGCTTTGGAAGCGCCGCTAGTAAGCTTGTCCAGTCAGTAATTAAGTAGTGATGGTTTTTGTTCTTCCTCCCCTAGAAATCCAAGCACTTAATTATACTGCACTGCCTTCTTGTGGGCACTGATCTTCTCCAGAATACTATTCAGGATGCCACCACATGTAGGTAACTTAAAATAATATCCTTAGACTTTAAAAAGATGGAAAACTAAATGAGGCTTTAAGTTTAGGGCAAGATAATTGTCAGGTTAAATAACTTTGTGGTTATGACGTGCACAGTAGTAATTCTCTTCAGATTTATGTTTGCATTGCTTTCTGTTTTTCTTTAGGATAGCACTGGTTGCAGTGATCTTTAGTTCTACTACCTGGCTGTCTTAGCATGGAGAAAGTTCCCTTCTGAGAATACTTGCTCATTCTGTTTTGAGTATAATATCCTCACTGAAATTTTTACACTGATTCCTGTCTCTCCCAGGTCACTGGTAATGCTTAACACAGTCAGTACTTCCAAAGCTTATCATTGTATTTTAGCAGTCTCATCAGTAAGGTGTCATTTAGCAGGTGTAACAATATTTTGGTCAATTAAAATACAGTCAGACACAATGTAAGCAGAGAACACTTGAATATTTATTCCAGTTTCAATTCCAACCAATCTGACCACAAGGCAGTTGATTCAAGCAGTCAGCAAATATTTTTAGGAGCTTGCTTTGACATTTTCAAACTACCATAATGAACAGGAATCAAAATTCAGCTTTGTTTTGACAGGTGTTGCATTAATGCTGGACCACACTTTTGCTTTCTGCTAAAAGAGAGAATGGATCTGAATTAATCATTTATCAACAGATTCTGTAGCTTGATGTCATTTTCATGAAGACACTATGGTTAGTTAATGGAACTATTAGAAACAAAATCAGGAGTTCAAAAACTGCGCCATTTTATTTCAGAGGTCTTTGCTTATATTTGTACAATACATTGAATAGCTCTCCATTTTCTGCAAAACCTAATATATCTTTCATTACTTTTTTCTATAAACTTGTATAAGGTCACATTCTCTTGAAGCCTTCTAGAAGCTCAAAATAAGCATTACAAATGAAATATTTGTTGTTTTCACAGGAAAACAGTTACAAGAAAATACAAAAATATACCTATTTAATTCATTATGAAAAAATACTTCAAGCAGATTGAATGCAATCTTCATACATCAGTACTTAATACTGATACTTAATATTTTAGCTGTTTTCTTTTTTTTAATAATGTATTTAAACAAAATTTAAAACTACATTTAAATGCAGCAAAATACTGCAGTTTTATCCCAATAATGGGTTTTCAAAACCCAGAGTAACTTTTTAAAATCTAATTGAAACCTATAAATATTAGTCAGTATTTGGTTTGGGTCGTTGGTTGGTTTTGTGTGCTTCTTTTAATGGATCCTCATATTTTGTTTTCAGTACTGATTAAAAAGAGTGGCCTGCAGCAGCCATTAAGTGCAAAGGGATTTGGCAAGTCCTCCTGTCACCTGCATTCCCCTGGCATTCCATTTGGTGAAGAACTTGATGTGGCAGCAGCCCCTGCACAGGAAGAAGAAAACACAAGTTATAAGGATTTATAAATAAGCAGTTAAAATGTTTTTCCATTCAGTAAGCACTGGTGTATTGTCATGATTTAGGAATGTTACTCCTCAGTTCAGTGCCCCACTGAGGCTCTCCCAAACTGTGCACAGTTTTTTGACCATACCAGAGGCTGATGCACAGTAAGAAATATGACACCTACTCAATACTACAGTGCTCTCTGGTCCAGGGGTCTATGAGACTACTTTTGCAATTAATTCCATTGTCTTGTCTGACTCAGCTTTTTCTGGGGCTCCACATCATCACAGGCCTTGCTTTTCAAGGCCCAAGATGGTGTTTGGGCACAGGGTACATCTCCAGTCACCCCATGGTGGATTCCACCCCTGTCAGCACATAGCGCTTGCCTTCACTGGTTTGGGGAAGTGCAGTCTAACTAGCCAGGGCTCCCCATATTTGTCTTTTGGGCATTGTTGCCCATACCACAGAGGCTTTAGTTGGCCTGCTTGATTGCAGTGCATGTTTCACAGCTAAGGGTAATCTGGGAGATAGTGTCCATGGTTAAGTCCACCCCTCAGTCCTGAGCCCATCTGTATTGTTACATCTCTTCTCTGATGACCTGAAGCATCATGGGCCCAATGAGCCAGAAATAATTCACCCTTATGTTCCCAGTTCAGATCCACCTGAGACACTTTGATCTTGGCAACCCAATCCACCTGTCCATTGCTGTGATGTTTTTCAGTAGCCCAGCTCACAGCTGCATGTAAAAGCACATCTATGTGATGTGCTTTTACAGCCAGCTTTTCTCTCCAAGCAGTGATGTCTTTCGGCAGCCCAGACGGGTTAACCTCTGTTCTACTAAAGTTTCTATTTTTCCATTGATCCACCCACCCCTACATAGTGTTCAGTAGTCAGTGTAGAGGAAGGGCACTGACCATTTCTCATGTTTAGTGATATCTAAAGCCATCTGGATGGCTTTCAGGTCTGCAAATTTACTTGATCCACCTTGTTGTGTAGTAGCTTCTGCAACTTGCCATGTAGTACTCCATATAGCAGCTTCCTATTTTTGATTTATACCCAAGATATGGTATTGGAATAATAATACCAATATAACCGAATGGGACCTGGCTGACCTTGTCTGGCCCTTGCTGCTTGACCAAAAGGCAGCAACTGTGGTGCTTTCACCTCACAGACACCTTTGGCTAGCTGGATGCTGCAGCTGAGCACTTGAAGGCAAGTCCAGGCTTGCAGGAGCTCAGGTTTACCTTTGGCAGAGAAGCTTCAAGGCGACGGTGAAGGAAAAGGAGTCGGGTTCTGTTGGAGGGCTTTGATCCAGAGCTTTATTCCTGGCCCACAGGCCTCTGAACCCAGCAACAGCTCCAACAGAACTCCTTGAATTGTGTCGCTGCTGTTCCTTTTAACCCCGGGGAGAAGGGGTGGGAAGGGGTAGGGATCCCACCAACCAGGTAGGGGGGGAAGTCTTAAGGGACAAATGGCACCTGGATGGCCCAATGTCCTCCAGGGGTGGAGGCATCTTTTGAACTCTGCTGATCACTGGACGCCCTTTCTGGAATGCCAAGATTGACAGACAGCACTCAGCAGGGGTCATGGTGTGGAAAGGAGGGATGATTGACACACCTGGCAGGGAATTATCAGGGAGGAACCTGGGGTATCTGAGGCAAACCATGACATCACACTGCAACAATACGGCAGGAGCTGTCAATGGTGAGGCCGTTTTCCTTTTTCTGGTAGCTGATTATATGATGGAGCCTCCTCAGTACGTCACCTTTTCATCCTCCTCTGATGATGATAGTCCAAAATGTTTGTCTTCCTTGATTTCCAACATTCCTAGGTGGCTGGTATTTCCTATTGAGCTTGCTGAGTGATCATCACAACTCACTTACTCCATGTAGCATCACTGCCATGATGTGTGGCAGTGGCAGGGACTTTCTTTTTAACATCCAGCCCAGCACTGGCAGTCACGGTGCCAGGAGGAGCTGTGCTTGGGTGCCAATCACTTCCAAAGCACCTCAAAACCCTTCATAAGCTGCCAGGATCTCTTTTTCATGTGGGGTATAACATGCCTTAGATCTCTTGTATCTCTGAGTCCCGAACCCCGCTGGTCATCCTGAAGTCTCCCTGGGTACTTTTTGCCAGAGACTCCAGGAAAGACCATTCTCCCTATCTGCAGTGTAGAGCAAATTTTTCGCATGTGCTCCTATCCTGACTGGCCCAAAGGTTACTGCATGAAGAATCTCCTGTGTAGATCACTCAAAAGCCTGTTATTTTTCAGAACCCCCCGTTAAATTATTCTTCTTCCATGTCACATAATATTGAGAGGGCTTACAATCTGATTGTAATCTATAACATGCATCCTCCAGAAACCTGTAGGGGCTAGGAAAACCTGTGCTTGCTTTCTGCTGGTTGGTGGGTACATAGCTGCTTTTTTGTTTACCACATCCATTGTAATCTGATGACATCCCTCTTGCCATTTTACTTCTAAAAGCTGAATTTCCTCGGCAGATCCATTGAGTTTACTTTGTTTTATGGCAAAACCATCCTTCAGGAGGATCTGGATTTTCTTCTCCCCTTTCTCAAGAACCTCCTTTGCTGTGTTGCCCCATATAATATCATTGATGCACTGCAAGTGTTCTGGAGCCTTGCCTTTTTCTAGTGCAGCCTGGATCAGCCCATGGCAAATAGTGGGGCTGTGTTTCCACCCCTGGGGCAACAGTCTATTGTCAGTCTCCACTCTCCATTGAGCTTACACATTGGCCTTATAGGACTAGTAAAGGGCCAGCGAATCTCGCTGGCTCTCCAGCTCTCAAATCATCTCCTGGATGGGGGTCACAGAGTCCTGGTTGGTGTGGTATTGCCAACAATGCACTGTTGTAGTAGCCATCAGTACCTGTTGTTCTTCAACCCTCAGCAATCCCACAGCAAAGGGTCATCTGAGAGACCAGGTAAGATCATCCTTGAGAGAATAGCTTTCCCTCACACTTGACACAAACTGTCTCCAGTGGCTGAGAGTTTCTGTGCTCTTCCCAATCATCTTGTCAATGCCCATATTCCAAGACAGAGATCCCAGCTGCTTGGCTTCACCGCCATCCAGTTTCATATCAAGGGCCATGGCATTCCAGAATTAGAGCAGCCAGGTCACCAGGGGCTCTCCTGACTAGAGGCTGAAATCTATTTGTATATCTCATAGCTCACCTGAGGACTGGGATTGGGTGATTATCTCTGGCCCTGCCTCTTCCTCTTGTTTTGAGGGCTCTGCTTCCTCTTCATCCCTCATGCAGTCAACTGATTATATGTTGGATTTCTTTTTCTGTATAGAGTTGACTGCTACTGGCTGTTCCTCTGGTTCAGCAGCAGTTTGTGTGGCCATGGTGCCTGCTGGTCTGCTTCCTTTCTCCACCCCTGGGAATGATGTCTGTTGTTGAGCAGTGTCCAGTAAACAGTAGCCAGGACAGAATGCATTGTGTAAGTTCGTGCCTCTCTGGAGCTTTGACACATTTCACCACTTTATCAGGTTGTTAAAGTGATAACCTAAACTACCCATGTAGTTGTTCATGGATGAACTGCTAAACTATTGGAGAAGTCCTCCCAAAACTGGCTTGTGTCCTCCTACATTCCATGCCCCTCATTACCATCCTACTTCAGGGCAGATCTCTGAATAACCTCCCTAGAAATCTTTCTTGGCTCTAAATATGGTGTGCACTGCACTGAGGAGACCTAGCAGACCTAGCAATAAGAACATACTTTCCTTAACATCTAAAGGGAATTCAGAATTCCTAAAAGCTGTTATAATAGGCGTGAAGGGGTAAAAGGAGGCAAAAGGTTGGGGAAAATCATCCTCCTCTTTCCTCTCTTTGGATGCTTTTAATAATTGGCTCCCAAGGGTAGCACCTTAGTTAAGGGTAGGAGAGCAATACTGAATTCACATCCCAAATGACCCTTGATATTATCATGTTATGAGCTAATATCAGAGAGTGCAACGGAGCAATCCTGATCCCTCTCCATGCATTGAAAAAGAAACACAATGGGCACACAGTACATATATGGAAACGTATTTAGTTTCTATTTTGGTACTGGGAGGGATACAGGGATGGCTTCTGTGAGAGGCTGCTGGAACCTTCCTTGCTGTCTGGCAGAGACAATTCCAGCTAGATCCAGGACAGGTGTGTCACTAGGCAAGGCTGGGCCAATCATAAATCACGGTAATGACTCTGCAAAAACATATTCAAGAAGAAGGAAAAAAAAAACTTTTTGCACAGATGCAACTGTGGCCAGAGAAGAGCAGAAGAATATTTGAGAGGAACAACTCTGCAGACACCAAGGTAAACAGGGAAGGAGGTGGGGAGCAGTGATCCACCTGCAGTCTGCGGAGGAGCGTCAGGCTCAGGTGAATGCCAAGAAGAGGCTGTGAATTCACAGGAGGCCTCTGCTGAAGCAGGTTCCTGGAAGGGACCCACAGACCCATGGAGAGAGGAACCCATGCTGGAGCAGATTTCCTGGTAGGACTTGTGACCCTTTGGAGGATCCATGTTAGAGCAGCCTGTTCTTGAAGTACGCAGTGGAAGAGTAATCCCTGTTGCAGCAGTTTGTGAAGAGCTGTTGTTGACGGGATAGTGTCGCATTGGAGGAGTTCATGGAGAACTGTCTCCAGTGGGAGGGACCTCATGCTGGAGCAGAAGAAGGATGCCTCTCCCTGAGCAGCAGCAGAAACACACAATGAACTAACTGAACTGTCCATTCCCTGTCTCCCTGTCATGCTGAAGGGAAGGACATAGAGCTGGGAAGGTGGAAGAGGTGGGAGGCAGGTGTTTTTGTTTTATTTCTTATTATCCTTCTCTGATTTTGTTAGTAATAAATTCCATTAATATCCCTAATTCTAGCTGGTTTTGCCTGTGACAGTATTTGGTGAGTGATCTCTCCTGGTCCTCAGTTCATGAACCTTTTGTTATATTTTCTCTCTCCTGTGTAGCTGCAGAGGGGATGATAGAGAGGCTTTGGCGGCACCCAGTCATGCTCCACCCACCATGGAGTTAGGTAGCACACGCACATGAGTAGGCGCAGCAGCATTGTGACCACTGGCTCTGTACCTAATACAACTAATGCTTAGATCAAATCGTTTCCAGCTCACACTGGCCAGATCTGTTATTATCTCAACCCTTCAAGCCCTACACTGGGAGACAAATAAGGCTTTTGTGGTTTAGGAATGATACTCTCCAGTTCAGTGCCCCCACTGAGACTTTACCAAACTACACACTGTTCTCTCTTGCTCCCCCATGCTGCTGCAGCATGCTGGAGAGGAGTATTGGAGGCATGAAAGGCAATGGTTATTGGTTAAGATAAGAACAACTTACTTGAAACAGCAATGAGATACAAAACCAAATGGTAACAGCAACAATAGTAATGTCAGAGGGTATATGAAAAAAAGAAATTCCATGGGAAAAAAAACAACCTGGATAATAAACAATATTAGACAGCTCCCTTTGCCACATTTTCTTGACTGGACAAACTCCTTCTCTCCAGAATAGAGTCCCTTTTCCTTGCTCCTGGTGTAAAATACAAAGTTGTGTTTTGTGTCAGGTACAAACAGGCAACGTGTGTATTTGTGAATGCGAAATGTGTGGGCCCTGACAATGGGAGAGCAGTGAATTCTAATAATAACTGAGGGAAATAAAGCATGGAAAAAGAACCTATATTTTGAATCTATCTCTTGTTTGCAATTAACCCTGGTTGATTTAGGAGCATTGGAACTAAAGTGTTAAGGATGTTGCTTTTTGCTTGCATTTAATCCATAAAAAGCTCTGCAATAATAACCTTTTGAAGTATAATTTTAGAATATTACTTGTATCATTGAAACTATAGCTTTGGAATATATATATAAAGGAAACATGCTTATCTCACACCTTATTGAAGCAGAGAAAAACAGCTTGAGAAAGGAAGATGAACATCACCTCAAGGATTTATGGTTTTGACCAAAGGGAAGCTGGACATCACTGTTATGAGATTTATAGTCTCTGCAATTAAAAGGTGGACCCACATCTGGGTCCATCTGGGTGGAGCTGGACTCCACCAGATGGGATTTGTCTTTCTTCTTTTGGAAACTGGACCATCACCATCTGGGGATACTCTTTTTGAGATACATCCCAAGAAACTAAGATCACAATAGTGTATAGAATTTTGATGTAATAATTTGGAATGAAAATTCCTGATGAGTAAGAATTGGAAATAGAAAGTACTGAAAAAGCTGATGAGTACCCCTATAAATACCTGTAACCCTCAACTATTGGTGTGCAGTTGGAGGGAAAACTTCCGCCACTGTACCCAGCACTGTATTGCTCATACTTTACCATATTAAATAATAATTGATTGCTGCTTGAATATTGGCCTAGTCAAGCTTCTTATTCATAACACTGGCAGTGATGTGAGGCAGTAGGGAATAACCTAGCCATGCTTTCTCCTGGCTACTGCAAAAGATGAACCCTCTCCTGGCTAAAATGTACTGACTTCAGTATTTAATGCCTAGTGATGAAAAAAAAAGCCTCTTTCCCCAATTTTGGCACTGTTGCCCCTTAAAGCCCTGACTGACCGGCCGTGCAGGTCAAGAGTCCAGCCAGAGGATGCCAGAACCTATTCCTGACCCACCAGCAAGTCAACTATTCTCATTCTTTCCTCTGGGAGTCGGCATAGATAGGACCCTGTCCCACCACTGATTCTGTACCTCCTCTGGCAACCAAGTAGCAACTGCAGTTCCCTTGCAATGACTGCAGCCATGAAATTGTACTATGATTTCACTCGTTCTTCATGTACTCATGGACTCTTAAATGCATGCATGAACAAGGCATGGAGAAAATTATCCTTTTAACACTCTTGGCACAAGGCACACTAGAACATTTCCTGCAGTAAGATATGTGGCAGCCTGAGAAAAATTAGACATTTTATTGATTGTGTATCTTACACTCTTGAAATAAATCCCTAATCCTTAGTGGAAAGCACTAAGTAAGCACACAGGCAATGCTACAGGAAATGTATCTAACTTGACAAAAAATGAGAAGTTATTAAAACCCATTCTTTCTTTGCTGCTTAGAAAAGTTTTTTTCCTGTATATTGTTTCCTGTATAAAATAGTTCTGCCTTAACAGAATTAACTAGAATGACTGCCTTGTTCATGTTTCTCCCCTTACATCATCATTGGGTATCTGATCTGGACCTTCTAAAGGTCATAAATAACTGTATCCACTGTTTTCAGAAAAACAGTAATCATAAACATACTAACAGCAGTTATCTCCCTAAAGATTACCCAACTCTTGTTAAAACCTTAGTAAGATGACATGCAAGTTAGCTCTCTAAAGATGTATTTTAGTACCCAGCACTTACTTTCCAGCTCTTTTTTTTTCTTTAAACGCTTTGTCCGGTCAATGGCAGCCAACTCAGCTTTCAGCAGCCGGTAGCGTTTCCGGATTTCCTGCATTTTTGCTTGGAGAACTGTTATGCGCTCGGTGCTGCTCAAATTTTGCAAGTCAGCTGCAAGTTAAACAATTTCTGTTAATTATTGCATTGCAGTAGTTCCCAAGACTTCTGAGGCTTTGATGAAGGGGAAGGTACTCAAATCTTAGTGATGTGCTTTGAGGTAGCAGGCAGCAAAGCTGAGAAACAGAAACTGCTGTTTATTATCGCTATCTTGCCTGACACAAACACACTGAAACTTCTTCTTACAAGAAACACGAAACAAGTCTTGGTTCATTATGGCAAAATGGAAGAGGAAGATTTAAACATTTAAAATCTTAGAGGCAGAGCAAGAAACAGAGAACAAGGAGTAAAACAGCAAGAAAGGAAAACTATCAGGATGTATGGCAAAATTAAGCAAACTGGGGATGGAGTGATTTTAGAAGTAAAAAATGCTCAAAACCAGAAAATTCCAAAAGCCTTCTTATAGTATACCACAAGACCACAAGAGGCATGCTTCAAAAAAGATACTTACATACTTGAAAACTCCATTTGCAACCTTTGGGCAAATGACTATCATGTTCTTTTAGATCAGACTTCCTCTCTCCACTTTGCCCACATTTTCCTGTGGGAAGGTAGATTGTTACAAAACAACTTTCCCACCCAACCCAAAGCTTACCAGGAGCTGTCTTACTCTAACATGACAGAATCCATCCTGGTGTAGCAGCTTGGCACACAGCTCTCTGCACCATGGGTGCCCAGGTACAGGACCTCAAACCAGGTCTGTAATGGGACCCCACTAATTCTGGCATGCTGGGAAAGGGAAACCTTGCACTGGAAACACCGGCCAGTTAGTTGTTGTGCACATAGACTCAGATCTGTTCTGTGGATTTATGGGAACCATAGTCCTACAGACCTAGAAGGCTGATAAAAGTAGGAGACTGTGGCTCCACAATCCATCCCAAAAACTGGCAGGTGTTTAACTGAATGTGTGTGTGGGTGAACATAGGGAGGTAGGGTAGGGACACACTTCCTGGAAGGAGATTCTTGAATACGATCCAGCTGCTCAAGGTTCGTATAGCCATAGTCCACTCTACTCTCCAACTGGATCACGACAGCAGTGCACTTATTGCTTTAGAATCACAGCCATAAATAAATTGCCTGCATCAGAAAATAAGGCAAAGAGGCACTGTAATGTGTTCATGTAGGTGCCAAAATTATCCACATGTTTCTACTTATGGAGCTATATAGTCTTTAAAAGACTTTGCAAGACTGATTATTACGTCCTAGCTCCTATTCACCTTTTTTAATATTAATTTCAAACAACTTTCACACATTTTATTTCACACTGAGCTGCTGTACTTACTACTTTTGTTCTTCTTTTTGTTCACAGATGTTTTGAGGCTTGTTTTCTGCTTTTTGGAGGAGCTGTCTCTTCCCTGAGCATTTTGAAGGGTTTTTTGTCCTCTAAACACTATAAAGGAGGAAAAAGACCCCAAAAAGTAGACAGAAATAGAAATAACAACAACAACAATTTTAAAAAAGCCTGCATTTCTCTGCATTTTTCTCAAAGTATGTACATCTACAATTAACAAATCGATAGAGATATATTTTTTGATGGCTGCCTATTGACCTTGTTCAAACTCTTGCCTTTGTTGAACGAAACACATTTTATTGCATTCTTTTAGAACAACATTTCCAGATGAATTATAGTAACACACCTTAAGGGCATTTTGAGGAAATTCAGTTAATTGTTAACTTAAGTCTGTTGCAATGAAAAAAACAAGGAGTATAGTCAGGCAACCATTATCTTCCTCAGTGTTTTTCAGGCACTACATCACAGTCAACACATCTTTGTTGATGTATTTTTGATGAACAGCAAAAGAGCCAGTCACTTTCACAAAAAAGCTTTTGAATCCAGCCTTGCCAGCAGTTAAAATGCAGGCAGCAATACACTGACATCATGTGCACAAGTGTTGGTTGTGTTTATTGTCCTCTTCTCTCTGGTGGTCTCAGGATGAATCTCAAAATCACACAAATGTGAAACCCAGCTAAGAAGGTCAATGTTTGATATCAGCTTGACTTCCATTTTTCAAAACATTAACTTCACAAGGGGCAATGGTTTCCCAAACATGCAATAACGGCACTTTCTCCCACAAATTAAATAGCTTACAGAGAATCAGGTTTTGTGCAAGAAACAGCATCTTCTACTTATAAGCAGGGCACTCAAAATGCTTTCATCTTGCTACAAGAAATATTCCTTACACACTGTATTACAGATTGTTTTGGGCCTTTCTTTTCAAGTCCAGTATAAAACATCATTCTTATATACTTTTTTCCTCATTGAAACCATCACAATTCCTAACAAAAGGCCAAGAAACTTCCTGGCAGTTGTATTTTTTTTTTCACTAGATGATTGCACCTTTTCCACACATTTGAAGTAGACAGTAGGCTACTATTTCCTACAAAAATTCACTTCCCAGCAGCAGAACTATAACAGAATGAAGATACATGCGCAATGGTAAAATGAAAGTAGCTTAGGTTGAAGACAGTTCTTTTTACCCTTTCCTTTACCATTTTCAGCATGCTCTGGCTCTGATTGATTACCACTACTGGAGCTGACCCTGGCATCAAAATCTTTTGAAGAAATATTTTGGTGAGACTGGAGATCTTGCATCTGCCCTGCAGTATTCTGTGCCTCTGCCGTGCCATGCATTTCATTTGTGGTGCTTTGTTTCCCTTCTTGATTTGGTGGCAGACTCCCAGAGACAATGACAGTGGATTGATGGTTACTGTGCTCTGCTACAGCTACAACGGAAGGTGACTCAAGAGTTGGAGCACTGTTTTCCACTAAAAACTCCTCTTCCTTTTCTCCATCACTTTTATTCTAGGTGAAAGAAGAAATGAAAAACTTTTCTCATTTGAGCAATTACAAGATTGCCATCTTAAAATTATGCAGTGCTTGCATTTGTTAAACATTCAATGTGTAGAGGAAAGCTCTCCTCTTTACTTAAAAGTCTACAAGTACCTTCCTATGGTCCATGCTGAGACCTTTCTGTTGGAGACACAAACTTTTTCAACACCCAGAGAGATGTGAGAACAAACACAGCCCTAGAGTGCTGTAGGAGCAGTGGGGCCGCAGGGTGACAGGCACAGCACTGCAGCCGTTGGGCAGTTGGGCAGTTTGTGGCCGTTGGGCAGTTGGGCTCTTCCTTGGCACAGCGGTTCCAGAGGTTCCACCATGCTGCAGGGAAAGTAGAGGGGGAAGGTGAGGCAGCAGGAGCACTGACTCCTGTGGCAGAAGGAAATTCTTCCTTGTAGCCCACCACCTGAGGAACCTAACCTATGCCTAAATATCAGTTAAAAAAAAAGAAATAATTTTGAAGAAAAGGCTCTGAAATAAAATTATATGGATACACATGAGTCCTGTTTGCTCTCCAGAATCAGCCAAGGGAACTCCCAGATTTCACCCCATCAAGTTGGCTTCCAACACCGATGAAATGGATTCTTCTCATTGGTTTTCCATTAAGTCATGCATAACGAAAAGAAAAAGAAAAAGAAAAAGAAAAAGAAAAAGAAAAAGAAAAAGAAAAAGAAAAAGAAAAAGAAAAAGAAAAAGAAAAAGAAAAAGAAAAAGAAAAAGAAAAAGAAAAAGAAAAAGAAAAAGAAAAAGTAAAAGAAAAAGAAAAAGTAAAAGAAAAAGAAAAAGAAAAAGAAGTGAACATCCCAAAATCTGTATGGGAAAAGTTTTCATTTCTAAAAGGCTGGGAAACCACTTTTCCTGCCATGTATTTATACACCAATCAAAAAGAAGCAGAATGGAGTATACTTAAGAATGTATCGAGCCAATATTGTTAGCAACAAGGGCATAAAAGGGAGTGAAACTACATTTATATTCTTTTATTCTAATTTTTGGTACATTCCTTTGGTCTGCCTTTATCATTCATCATACCTAAATGCAGAACTAAATTGTACATATTCATGGTTTATAGCATTTGTAAGAGAACCTACTAGGAAAAAAAAAAAGAAAATCAGGAGTCATATAAAATGGAATTTGGATTTGAATAAAGCAGTCATTTGTGTACTTTTCAGTCTGCTAAGTTTCAGCTAGGATTCAATTCTCCATGTGTTGGGACACAAAGGATGAAGGCTTTATTACACTGACAGGTAAGAGGAAAAGGTGTGTTTTTTCCAGTTAGCACGGAACAGTAGAGTCGCACGCTAAACACACCACCCAAATGAAAATTCAGATGGATTGTGGATCTCTAGCAGAGAGATACATAGTATATAGTATATATACTATATACTATATATACTATAGATAGAGTGTATATATATATAGGGTATATATACTTCATATATATACCTTAAAAATTAAACAAAAAGATAAATTCTTACAACTAGATAAAGTGTGGCCAGGTAATAAAAATAAACACTTCTGAGCCTGAATGTCTGCAAAGTGGGTATTTGGGGTGGCAAGCAGTGACTTCACTTGAAGTCACTAACTTTCAAGTCACTGACTTTGCACTAAGACTTTTAAATTCTTTTTCAGTTCAAGGCTTCCATTTTAGATCAGAATGATACAAAACAGACACTGCTCCCTGTCACAGACATCTTTTATTAAAAATCTTTTCTTCGGATTTGTCCTTCTGAGAAGCGGGGAGGCCTCAGGAACAAAATGCAAACAATGGTTATCTGCTTCTGTGGAATGCAACAGGTGGATCTTTGATGGGCCCATGTTTCTAATTAAGGGCCAATCACAGTCAGCTGGCTTGGACTTTCTGTCCGAGACACAAGCCTTTGTTATGATTCCTTCTTTTTCTATTCTTAGCTAGTCTTCTGATGAAATCCTTTCTTCTACTCTTTTAGTATAGTTTTAATATAATATGTATCATAAAATAATAAATCAAGCCTTCTGAAACATGGAGTCAGATCCTCATCTCTTACCTCTTCCTTGGACCCCTGTGAACACGGTCACAACTCCCTAATAGCAAGAAATTAACAGTAGGCATCTTATGATACAAGGCTGGGCCTGCTGAATCCAAACCTAAAGAGGATTCTCAGAGAATGCCTTGTGGATCCTCCACAGAATTCCTAGAGGGAAAACAAGGAAGAAGGAGAATTTTTCAGGCTGCTATATTTATACTCAAAAAGGTACCACATTCTCAGGATGACAAGGGACCGCAAGGAAATAGCAAGCCTTGGCAAATTCACGGATAAGTTCCAGAAATCCTCTGTATAGCTCATAACATGAAAGAAAAAAATTCTTTTTGGCTGTGATCAAAGAAAGGAGGAGAGTTAGTTTCAAATCCAAATACTGGAATATTAGATGAGGGCCACATTTTAAACTTTAGTTTATTTTAAAACAATTTCCCTTTTTCCCTCTCTCCCCATCCCAACATACACTAACATTCAGATCGTGAAATTACATGATATGTGTTCATTTTTTATTTCAGTGGCTGACTCTAAAGCAAAAAACTTGTATATTGGTAAATGCAGGAAAAGGAAGACAGCTCTCAGGGACTGACAGAAGGCCCACACAGTATGCATCTCCAAATGAGCACCTTGAGACAAGCAATGACGAATTAGAGAATAGGATAGATATTGTTGCGAGAGAAATGGAATTAGAAAACAGTTTGAAAAGATACCCTTGCAAATAAGACTAGAAAAATTACAGATATACAACTATGAAGTATGTACTGTATACAGAACCATAAGGAGTAGTTTTAGATTACTAGTTTTAAGGCACCTATAGCATGGCAAAAGAAAAAGCAAAATAGGACACGAAAGTCTTATAATGTATTCTAATTGAGTAAGAGTCAGATATTAGTTGTGATAGAGTGAATTAAAACGTCTCTAAGGTCTAACCCTCCTCATGGGATTAAAAATAGAATACAAGTTTGTAAAATGACTCACACTTACCCCATCTCTGGGTCAAGAAACAAGTCTTGTCTGGCTGGTAACTTTTCAACAAGCTGAGAAAGAAATTAGTAGCTGGACATGCAGATTTCTGAAGAGAGGAAAGAAAAGTGTTGACAAGAATAAACCTAAGTTTTCAATGCCTGAAACACTCAAAAATAACATGTTTTGGGATAGTGTACCATATGTTAGACAGAGTTAAAACAAACCACAACTCATTAGTATCTGGACTTCATTGCCCACTCTGCTTAGAGATGTTGCTTGAAGGCACTTGGTGTCAAGGATCCAGTTCCTGTAGATCACTGTCGACGTAGATCAAAATCCTCCCAACAAATCAGTGTCAAAACCAGCAAGAGTGAGACTTTTGTCCTTGGCAGTAGCTTCCAGGTGCTCCTGGAAGTCCCCAGGCCTTGACACAAAGATGTGTATTCAACGGAGGGAGAGAAGCATCATGCTTAGCTCTAAATGTGACCTTTGCTAGCAGATCCTACTAGCAGGCAATAAATTACATTTGTTCTGCACTTCGGCAGAGCCAAGATGGGAATCAAAATCTAGATCACAGGAGAAGATCACACGAGCCTCAGCTTTTCCAGAAGAGGAAAAATACAAAGGATAGTAAATTTGCGTTGGGTTTACAGGCTATTTTTGCAGATCGATAGACAAGGGATGAAGCTTAAAAGATGAGAGCAAAGGAAAATCAACAGATATGCTGAAAGTGAGTGAAGAGTAAGGGGACCTCAAATTAACTGAAAAGCTGCACAGAAAGCTTCTCTACTTTGTGCACTTGCCTCAAGTTTTCAATGGCAAAATCTAGGAGTACTTCAAACTTATTTTTATTAATTCTAGAAGAAAGACAATCAAAACGGTGTACTTCTGCTTACAGTATCAAGTAAAGCACAGGAAGCCATTAGAGTAAGAAAAAATGTGTTCAGACGGCTGAGGCAGCCTTAGGGGTAGGAGGAATGGGGAGGCGTGGAAATACGGCCTGTGGGCAACATTCAAGGAGCATCCAGTCCCTGAGCAGTCCCTCACAGTGGGTATGCCAGCAGATGGAGGCGAAATGGAGCCACAGCTGGGTGGGAAAAGGGCCGGGGTGGGGAGCCGTGCTCAGCAGGGGCTCCTGCATCAAATTGCACAATGACAGGTGTGCTATGCTGTGTGCATGTTTCCAACACCTGGCAACAGCAGGCTGGCCCAGATGCGGGAAAAGGCCAAGGAGGCAGCAGAGTGGGAATGGGGCTCTGCAGGAGGCCCTGGTGGTTGCACACCCCTGTGGAGGATGAGGCTGGCCCAGAGGGTCCCTGGGAGTCTGGGGTGAAAAGCGGGGAAAAGAGAAGCAGGGAGGAAATGCCAGATGCTGCCGCTGTGAGAATGCCATTCCATCCCACAGGTGACATAGTGAGAGGAGGGTGGCAACAAAATGGTGATTGCTGCTGATCAGCCTGACATCTGATCAAGACAAGAGGCCCAGAAAGGACTGCACATCTGCCTCCTAGTGCTGTCCTGAATGGCAGCTCATTACCTGGTGTTCATTACCTGTAGGTGTCTCAGCTTCCCACAGGCATGCCACACTTCAGGTAAGCAAAGCTGCTTACCTCACTATGTTCTTTGGGCCTCTGAAAGGGACTGTCCACTTAGCTACAGCCTGGCAAGGAAGGGAGTCTTACAACACTCTGGATATTTTCGACTTTTATTGACACTCGGGCTGAAACAAAGTATCCCCTCGCTGCTTCTTCATCTTCATCATTCTGTCCTGCAGGTGGCCTGCTCAGGCTGACAGCTCGGAGCGCCTGCAGGCTCCAGTTCTGCTGCAGCCCAGCTTTTCCTCTCACTGCTTAATTCTTATTATGACAATTCTTTCATTTCTACTTCAAAGCTTCCCTAAATTAACAACACTCTATCCTAAGCTAAACAATCCTCTACTATCCAAGCTGTCTACGTTCTATAGTTCTTAAAAGTTGATCCCTATATTTCCTAATTTTTTTCAATTTTCATCTTTTGCAGAAAGAAAAACAACAGATCTTTAAATTGAATCTAACAACATATCTAACCTATCCTAACCTAACCTAACCTAATCTAATCCAACCTATGCTACCTAACCCAACCTAACCTAACAGCTAACCTAACAGCTAACCTAACAGCTAAACTGAGCAAATATCTACACTATCATGTTTCCTAGCTACGGCACAGCTCCTCTTCAACCTCGGGGGATGGCTGAAGCTCTGCCTAAAGATGACACATCCCCTTTTCCCTCCTCTTGGCTGGCGGGGCATCAGGGCCTCCTCAGGCGCAGGTGTCTCCTCTCCAGTCTTCCTGCACTTGCTTGGCTGAGATGATCAGAGCAGCCAGGCTGGAGGCAGGATCGCCTGAGGTCACGAAGGGATGCTGCCCAGAGGAAAAAGAACAAAGCAAGGAACTCTTACTTTCCAGGATCACTTGAGCCTGCGGGCTCAAGCAGGATTCCCTGGCTACCAGCAAGACACACAAAGAGCACTGAGGGCAGCATGTCCCCCTGCGCCTTCCTGTCCTGGCAGCTTTCTGTGCCACGTGGCCCACACTCCTCCTCCTCCTCCTCATCCCTTCATGCAGGTGTCCTCAGCTGCCAGGGCTTTTTGCCCCTTTGCTTTTTCTTACCTGTAGGAGCTCCTGGGCAGACCAGCGCCTGTCCTCATCTGCCTGCAGGCAGCAGCGGAGGAAGTCGCGCAGGAGAGCCGAGTGGTGCCTGAGGTTCTGCAGTTTTGGGGGCCCGTTCCTTTCTAGCAGTTCAAAAACCTACAGCACATGGATGCAAGAGGACACTCCACCTGCTCCTTTGCTAGCCACACACAGCTCTCTCCACACAGAGCCCTCTTGCTAAGCTGCACCTTACCCGGAGACGGGCTTCCCGCTGGTAAGGAGCTTCCCCTTCCACCATTTCCAGCCCCATGATCCCCAGGGACCAGATGTCCACTTTGGGGCCGTAGGCTTCTCCTCTCACCACCTCCGGTGCCATCCAGCTGGGAGTGCCGACGCTGGAGCTGCGCTTGCTGTGCTCAGGGCTGAGCTGAGCACAGAGGCCAAAGTCACCTGAGGACAAAAACAAAGCCTGTCAAAGCCAGCTACCACTGGCAAAGCAGCCAAAACCATTGCCCTGACCAGGCCATGCTGAATCTAACTGAAAAAGCAGCTGAGCTCTCCTTCCACGTGCCTGGAGCCAGGCAAATAAGGCATCGGCTGCTTCAAAAACACCCTGACGATTCACGCACTGGCCAAGCCGCGCTTCTGCCCCAGTGGCCGTCACCAAAATGCAAGCGCACGGCATATGCTGGACGTGCTGCAGCCCAGCAGGGATACCCACCCAACTTGACGGATCCGTCCGTGCCCACCAGGACGTTGCAACTTTTGATGTCTCTGTGGATGACTTGGCGGGAATGAAGGAAATGCAGTCCTTGCAGGCACTGAGAGAGAAAAAGGAGGGAGGGAAAGTTAACCTGCAGGATCTGATTTCATCCCACCCGCAAGGAAAGAGCTCAAGGGGATTGGCGGCTTTCTCAGGGAATTGTGAGCGAGGGCAAAACATCACGCTGCTGTCACCATGAAGAGCTTGCTGCTTCAACACTCTTGGAAGTTTTTTCTAGATTTCCAAGCAAAGGCATCTGGGCTCCCAAAAGTTCCACCGGCCTTGGGTAGGAAGCGCGCCACCTTTGGCTGGGAGGCGGCACGGCAAAGAATTTTGGGGAAGCCTAGTGGCAGCAGAAGAGGAAGCTGCTGGTGACAGCAGCACCTTCGAGCTGTTCCACAATGCATCGCCATGCAGGCTGCAATGCTAGCCTTTGAAGCTGAGGACAGCTCTTTGCCCTTAGCTTGAAATTCTGCCACCCGCATGCTGCCTTCCAGTGGCAAGCAATGTAGGACAGACAGACAGGCTCCAGGCAAACATTCCCAGGCAAAGCTGAGAAGAGGAAGAAAGAGAAATTGAGCCAGTGAGCGAGCACCAAGGCCAGAGGACAGACAGGATGGAAGAGTGCAAGAACAGAGCCTGAGGAGTGCGAGGGCACCGGCAGGCAGTACACTTCCCATGCTCTTTCTTCTCCTGTGTGGCGTGACAGTAGCAGCAGCAGCAGCAGCAGCAGCAGCAGCAGCAGCAAAAGAAAGGTGAGAGCAAGAAATCTCGGCTCTCCTTAAGCTCCAGCTGACAAGCAGCATCCGGGCAGTCTTGGGCAAGCACAAGCGGGATCCCTCACCTCCCGACAGACAGCGCCTATCTGTCCTTCCTCCAGGTACACTGCCCTCAGCACATCAAACAAGGTGCCGCCGTCCATGAACTCCATGGCCAGCCAGAGCTCCGCATCCACCAGGTAGCTGAAAGAAGAAAACCACGGCATGGAGCAACAGAATGGGCATAGCTTCAGTCACCCCAGGGCCTGAGACAGGTTTTTGCAGCTGCTCTCCAAGCTACGGGTGCCACAAGAGACTATTGAACACCAGCTCCACCTCCTCCCACGCTCTGGACACACGCAGAGAAATCATCCCCAGCTCTGTTCTCTGCCAGCGACCAAAGGGCATCGTCTCTTTGCGCTTGCACCAGCTAAAGCTTCATTGACACCAGAATATGCCAACCTGTTTAAGTAGGTAACGATATTGGGACTCCTGTTGTCCCTCATGGCCAGGATTTCATTGGCAGCCAGCTCCTCGGACATCTCCTCCTCGAGTGACATGATCTTGATTGCCACCTGCAATGACATTGGCCACCGGTACCTTGACAAGACGCACCCCGCTCGAGATCACAAGGAGCATGGAGCGAGTGCTGGTGCAATGAGGCAGCACACTGGGCCAAAGTGCCTTGTCACTAGACAGCAGAGCTTAGCAGAAGCACCAAAAGCCATCCCAAATGCATTCTGCCCCCTGAGCCTAGACTGTATTTCAGAAGAACAGCCCCTGCTGCAGACATGGAGCTGCCACCCAAACCTCCAAGCACAGCTCACAGCAGCGGGCAAAGCGCTCCAGAGCTGCAAAATGGCGTGGGGCTCTTGGCACTTTACCTGTTGTCCGCTGCTGGTGTCAAGGGCTTTATAAACAGCTCCAAACCCTCTAGAAAGACAAAAGCAGCAGAAAGAGACCTTTATCCCTCTGGCAGTGAAAGCAAGCCCAGGCAGCAGATCTCCCCAGGCTGCCTGGACGCCTTCCTTAGAAAAAATGCCTGGCTGCAGCATCTCTTCGGCCAACAGCATGTTAGCCCGTGAGCCCTCTGCCATGCGGGGCAGGCTGTCCAAGGGAACACTAAGGTGCAGCATGAAGACCAAGGGCCGCTGGAAATCTCCAAGGCGCACACCCTGCCAGGTCATTTCAGAACCTAAGGGGAACTCTCTCCTTGTGCAAGTGTGCATGCATGTGTGTGTCAAAAAAGGGAGAACAATTTGAGTCAGAAGACTGTCCTTGACAATCTGACCCTTCTTGGATGGCAAGGTGCTCTTTCAGGCCACAAAGCTGCAGGGCCAGGGCTTCTCCCAGCTCCTGCTCCTCACTGCTGCAAGCAAGACACTGCCAGCATCAACTTGTCTTTGATGAGGCCTTTGCATTGCTCTGACCGAGCAGTCCAGGCAGGCGACACGAGGTCAAGCCGGAGCCTGACCATGATTGGAGCTTGCCTGACTTCACGCTTGATATTGCACCAGCCAAAGACCTGGCCCACACTTTTGTAAAATGAGCTGACGTCACGCTTACCCTCGCCCGAGTTCCTCAAATGCCGTGTATTTGCCCGTTGGCCGGCCCGGACTCACGATGCTCCCTGAAAGACAAAAGCAGTGCAGGCCGCTCACTCGCACACAGAGACGCCGCTGCCCAGAGCGTCCCAAAGGCAGCCCCACTGCCCGCAGCTCTGGGCCCTTTGCGGTCCCGCGGCTTCCAGCTGCTGAGACCAGCAAGTGGGAGGGCCATCTTCTCCACCTTTCATCAGGTGGCCTTTCCAAGAAGGCCTTGATTTCTTTCAAGAGCAGCATCTCACGCGATAAGCCAAAATGATGAGCCCTTAAGAAGGGGGCCCTAAGAGGTAAGCAAGGGCCTTTGCTGCCTCCGCAGTCACACCCACCATCACTGGCAGGTCCACTGCCAGGGGCACAAAGTGTCTGGGCCGGAGGAGGAGTAAGAACCAGAGCCAGAAAACACCTGGGGCCAGACAGCTCCCTGGGCAATAGTCACTTGCTATGTGCCAGCCTTCTGCTCAAGCAGAAACAATCTCTGCTTTTGCCTTTGGCCCAGAAGGCAGCCCAGGCAGGGCCAAGCCAGGCCCAGCCGCCCTCACAGGCAGCAGGGATTCCCTGGGTGCTGCCACGCTTCCTCAGAGCAGTACAACACCTTCTGCAGAGAGGCCTAAGTGCCTCTGAGACTGAGGGCCAGCATCTGGCGCAGCCTACACCCAGACACTCGCACAAGACCCTGCTCTGGCAGACAAGAAATGCACCAGACGGACGTACTCAGTGTCTTCAGGCCCTGCTCTTCCCTCATCTCGGGCTGCTGGGCTGCGCTGCTGCAGGAAGTGCCGGCAGCTGGGCTTGAGCTGGCTGCTGCAGGCCATGCTGGTCCGGCGGCACCAGGTTGAATGGCAGAGCCTGTCTTGCGCTGGGACAAGAAAGGATTGCCCGTCAGAAGGGTGGCTGGCACTCATGCCCCCCCCTAAGCGCACAGCAAAAGCAAGGCCTTGGGAAGGTGCTGCCAGCCACGGCCAGGCCTCTCCAGCTGGAGCAGTTCCCATGTCCCCTTCTCAAAGGCACCTTCGGGAGAAGCCCAAAGGCTACTTGGATCCAGCCCCTCCCGACCACCTCCATGCTCCACGTGTTCAGCTTTTCTGCAAGACACTGGCAACAAGGTATTGATGGGGCTGCCAAATCCACAAAGAGATCAGAGCAGGGCCCCAGAGCCTCGCTGCTTTCCTCCTCCTGTCTTTTCCTGGGCCGGAATGAAATCAGCCCGGAGTTGGCAGGCAACAGTCTGCTCAGAAGCCTGCAGCGTGTCCCTTCTCTGATCTGTTTCACGGATTTCCCTTCTCTATGGCAGCCTTTAGAGAGCGGCCCTTGGGAGCCGCCTTCCAGCCCTGCCCAGACCCACCCGCCCTTTTACAATGCAGGGCTGCCGAGGATTCTCCTCTCCAAACTCTGCTCTGACCGGCTGGAAGTGAAGCACAGCCTGAAGCTAATTAGTCCACGGAGACAGCAGGTCCCTTCCTGGGGCCAGTGTCTGCCAGGTACCCTGCAAGGCTGTCAACTGCGTATTTGGGCCGCGCTGTCCGCTGACCACAGGCAGCCTGCACTGACAACGGGCACAAGGGGCTGACTCCTGCACTGAGAGTCACTCAATGCTGCCTCCTGTCTGATCCCAAGAGACACTCTGGCGCCCTCTCAGCATCCCAGCTTCAATGTCAAACTTCAGAACCCATTGGCCAGGGCTCCCCAGCTTGCCTGAAGCCGCACTACGTCACAGCAGGCACACGGCTGCCAGCATCTTCAGCCACGAGCAACAAGGGCTGCTCCAAAACGGGTAGCCTGGCCCTGCGCCAAAGGCAGTGCCAAGCTCAGCTGTCACTTACTGGCTCTGCAAGTTCAGGCTGTGAAGGGACAGCGGCTGAAGGCTTCATCTTCCTTTGCTCCTCTTCATCCTCTTCCTCAATGACAGAGGCAGCCAGAGGAGCTGCTGACCCTGCTGTTGTGCCCTGCAGGCAGACAGAAGTGAGAGAGATGGGCAAAAGCCAGTGCCTTAGGAGCTGCTTTCTATTGAGCTGGGAAAGGACCCAGAAGAAGGGCAAATCATAGACTTTGATACAAGTGGGCCTCTGAGTCACGCAAAGCCGAGGAAGCTGGCTGAACGAGCTGCTACTCCATCTTGCTGTGCATTTGAGCTTCCCTGCTGCCTAGAAGCAGCAAGATGCCTTGGAGCTGTCCCTTTTGCCTTTCATCTCTTGAAAGGCTTTTCACTGGAAAATCAGCAAACAGCCAGTGCTCCCTTTGCTACTGCTGATGCCACCGGGCAGCTGGCCTTTCCTTCAGCCTCCCACGCCGGCACTCCACACTCGGCTGCAACAGGCCAAGCTGGCAGAATTGCTGCACAATTCTCACACGCCAGCAACGTCTCAGCTTCCTTTGCCACTCACCAAAGGACAGGCTTGTCTCCATCCGCGTGTCAGGTGACCTGCAGCCAGCAAGGCAAAAGGAAGCAGAGGCCCTTAGAAAAGTGCCTGTGCTGGCCACTCCCACAGCACAAGGCAGTCCCAACACAGAGCATTTCCCTTTCCCAACATGCCTCCAGGAGCAACAGCTCTTTCCCACAGCAAGCAAGAGAACAAGAAGGACGCTAGAGGAGCCTCTGGCTACATTTGGGCCTCTTTTGCCAAGAGAGAAATAGGAAGACGGTGCTGGAAATGCCCGCTGCTCTTCAAAACTTTGAGCTTCTCTTGTGCCTAACAGCTCAAGCTACATTCCCCTCTTCCCTTTCCTGCATTTTCCATATACATTCTTTCAAATTGCATGCCCTAATTCCCATCCCTTGGCTGAAGATGATAGCCCAGCAAAGCTTCCACAAAGGGTCCCTTCCCTGTGGCAGCTCCCTGCTGAAGCAGCCCAGGAACAGCTGCTGGGCTCAGCAGCAAACCCTCCCTGCACTGGAGTTTGTGCTGCATGGCCAAGGCAATCGCAGTCTTGGCACAGCATCAAAGGCTCAAGTCATGCAGCCAAGGCCTCTAAGGGGTAGAATATGGAGCAAAAGGTGCTTTCCTTCACTCCTGGAGAGAACCACTGAGTTGGTAGAAATACTTCTGAGGATCTGCCCTCAGAGTCTGCAATATGCAGCTTGTCTTGCTTGAAGCAGCAAGCTGAGGAAATGACAGACTCCGCAGCCGCGCACTCTCCCGGGGAGGGAAGGCAACCGCTGCAGGTTGCATGGCAAATAGTCTGCACGCGCTACCCAGTACAGATGCCCCCTTTGTAGCTGATGCTGCTGGCAGGACATTGACCAAAGCAGTGGCACCTTCACGGCCATTTTGTTCCCAAAGAAACTGGGCCACTGCTGCGGCATAAAGAGCAGAGCCAAGCAAAAGTCGGGCAATGCCAGCCCCAGGAGAAACCTTTACTTACGAGTCAGCTGGGTCAGGTAGTAGCCAGAATAGACAACAGAAAAGATGGTGCAAACGGCGGCACAGACTTGCCCAATCATTTTGGCAGTGCTGTGCGCGTTTGCACGCTGAGTGCCAGCCAAGGGAAAGCCAAGACTCCTCTCGGGGTGCAGGCCGTCTGCTGAGAGCTCCTTGAGCACAAGGATCCTCCTGCAGGGAGCCAGCGGAAGAGCTGCTCTGGACGACCAGGCCTGGCGCGCACCGGGACAACGCTGTGCTGACAGCACTGTGACGTGGCACCTCTGGCTTGACCTCACAATGGCAGCTGCTCTGTGGTTTTCTTGTGCCCAGCAAGACAACCTTGTGTACAGCTGATGCAAAAGAAAAGCCTGGGAAATTCTCCTCACTCACAAAGGCAGTGCTCAAGGCATGCCAGGGGAACTCAGAAAATGCGCCAATCCAAGCGGCATCCAAGCAATGCAAGCAAACATGACTCTTGGTCCCAAAAGCTTTGACTGAAAGCAAGTCTGCTTCTTCTAGGTGGCATCCTAGCTGGTTTGGAAAGCCTAACTTCTTCAGTGACATTTAGATGGCAAACGAAGCAAAGATAATAAATTTCCAGGACTATTGTAGGCTGCAGTTGCTCCTTGAGCACGCGGGTGCATCCTGACCTATGGAGGGGCTTGACAGCTGGCCTGCAAGCAAAGCTGAGTTCATGGAAGAAATAGCAGTTGATGGTTTTTGAGTGTATCCATAGCAAGGAAGAAGACAAGGCCGTCAGCATGGAAACCCATTAGAAGGGATTCAGGAAAAGTTGCGTATGCTAGACTAGGTGCCGAAGTAGATGTGCATACGTGCCTTATAAATTTCTGTAAAACTTTTGCCAGTTGTATTGACGTTAATTGCTTTGCACCAATGGATAGAAGAAGTTATTGTGATGTAGTTAGTGACTTGAGATCACGCTTTGTTAAGAGTGTATAAGCTGGAGAACATGCAGAATAAAACAAACAAACCTTTTTCTTCTTGGACCCTGATCACGTGTGTATGCCACGTCCGGCCTAACGGTGACGCTTGCCCCATCTCTGGGTCAAGAAACAAGTCTTGTCTGACTGGTAACTTTTCAACAAGCTGAGAAAGAAATTAGTAGCTGGACATGCAGATTTCTGAAGAGAGGAAAGAAAAGTGTTGACAAGAATAAACCTAAGTTTTCAATGCCTGAAACACTCAAAAATAACATGTTTTGGGATAGTGTACCATATGTTAGACAGAGTTAAAACAAACCACAACTCATTAGTATCTGGACTTCATTGCCCACTCTGCTTAGAGATGTTGCTTGAAGGCACTTGGTGTCAAGGATCCAGTTCCTGTAGATCACTGTCGACGTAGATCAAAATCCTCCCAACAAATCAGTGTCAAAACCAGCAAGAGTGAGACTTTTGTCCTTGGCAGTAGCTTCCAGGTGCTCCTGGAAGTCCCCAGGCCTTGACACAAAGATGTGTATTCAACGGAGGGAGAGAAGCATCATGCTTAGCTCTAAATGTGACCTTTGCTAGCAGATCCTACTAGCAGGCAATAAATTACATTTGTTCTGCACTTCGGCAGAGCCAAGATGGGAATCAAAATCTAGATCACAGGAGAAGATCACACGAGCCTCAGCTTTTCCAGAAGAGGAAAAATACAAAGGATAGTAAATTTGCGTTGGGTTTACAGGCTATTTTTGCAGATCGATAGACAAGGGATGAAGCTTAAAAGATGAGAGCAAAGGAAAATCAACAGATATGCTGAAAGTGAGTGAAGAGTAAGGGGACCTCAAATTAACTGAAAAGCTGCACAGAAAGCTTCTCTACTTTGTGCACTTGCCTCAAGTTTTCAATGGCAAAATCTAGGAGTACTTCAAACTTATTTTTATTAATTCTAGAAGAAAGACAATCAAAACGGTGTACTTCTGCTTACAGTATCAAGTAAAGCACAGGAAGCCATTAGAGTAAGAAAAAATGTGTTCAGACGGCTGAGGCAGCCTTAGGGGTAGGAGGAATGGGGAGGCGTGGAAATACGGCCTGTGGGCAACATTCAAGGAGCATCCAGTCCCTGAGCAGTCCCTCACAGTGGGTATGCCAGCAGATGGAGGCGAAATGGAGCCACAGCTGGGTGGGAAAAGGGCCGGGGTGGGGAGCCGTGCTCAGCAGGGGCTCCTGCATCAAATTGCACAATGACAGGTGTGCTATGCTGTGTGCATGTTTCCAACACCTGGCAACAGCAGGCTGGCCCAGATGCGGGAAAAGGCCAAGGAGGCAGCAGAGTGGGAATGGGGCTCTGCAGGAGGCCCTGGTGGTTGCACACCCCTGTGGAGGATGAGGCTGGCCCAGAGGGTCCCTGGGAGTCTGGGGTGAAAAGCGGGGAAAAGAGAAGCAGGGAGGAAATGCCAGATGCTGCCGCTGTGAGAATGCCATTCCATCCCACAGGTGACATAGTGAGAGGAGGGTGGCAACAAAATGGTGATTGCTGCTGATCAGCCTGACATCTGATCAAGACAAGAGGCCCAGAAAGGACTGCACATCTGCCTCCTAGTGCTGTCCTGAATGGCAGCTCATTACCTGGTGTTCATTACCTGTAGGTGTCTCAGCTTCCCACAGGCATGCCACACTTCAGGTAAGCAAAGCTGCTTACCTCACTATGTTCTTTGGGCCTCTGAAAGGGACTGTCCACTTAGCTACAGCCTGGCAAGGAAGGGAGTCTTACAACACTCTGGATATTTTCGACTTTTATTGACACTCGGGCTGAAACAAAGTATCCCCTCGCTGCTTCTTCATCTTCATCATTCTGTCCTGCAGGTGGCCTGCTCAGGCTGACAGCTCGGAGCGCCTGCAGGCTCCAGTTCTGCTGCAGCCCAGCTTTTCCTCTCACTGCTTAATTCTTATTATGACAATTCTTTCATTTCTACTTCAAAGCTTCCCTAAATTAACAACACTCTATCCTAAGCTAAACAATCCTCTACTATCCAAGCTGTCTACGTTCTATAGTTCTTAAAAGTTGATCCCTATATTTCCTAATTTTTTTCAATTTTCATCTTTTGCAGAAAGAAAAACAACAGATCTTTAAATTGAATCTAACAACATATCTAACCTATCCTAACCTAACCTAACCTAATCTAATCCAACCTATGCTACCTAACCCAACCTAACCTAACAGCTAACCTAACAGCTAACCTAACAGCTAAACTGAGCAAATATCTACACTATCATGTTTCCTAGCTACGGCACAGCTCCTCTTCAACCTCGGGGGATGGCTGAAGCTCTGCCTAAAGATGACACATCCCCTTTTCCCTCCTCTTGGCTGGCGGGGCATCAGGGCCTCCTCAGGCGCAGGTGTCTCCTCTCCAGTCTTCCTGCACTTGCTTGGCTGAGATGATCAGAGCAGCCAGGCTGGAGGCAGGATCGCCTGAGGTCACGAAGGGATGCTGCCCAGAGGAAAAAGAACAAAGCAAGGAACTCTTACTTTCCAGGATCACTTGAGCCTGCGGGCTCAAGCAGGATTCCCTGGCTACCAGCAAGACACACAAAGAGCACTGAGGGCAGCATGTCCCCCTGCGCCTTCCTGTCCTGGCAGCTTTCTGTGCCACGTGGCCCACACTCCTCCTCCTCCTCATCCCTTCATGCAGGTGTCCTCAGCTGCCAGGGCTTTTTGCCCCTTTGCTTTTTCTTACCTGTAGGAGCTCCTGGGCAGACCAGCG
The DNA here is from genome assembly GCF_027887145.1 of Ammospiza caudacuta. Classification (NCBI taxonomy): domain Eukaryota; kingdom Metazoa; phylum Chordata; class Aves; order Passeriformes; family Passerellidae; genus Ammospiza; species Ammospiza caudacuta. The sequence goes on along the minus strand of NC_080632.1, from coordinate 72,679,385 downwards.
CCTGTCCTCATCTGCCTGCAGGCAGCAGCGGAGGAAGTCGCGCAGGAGAGCCGAGTGGTGCCTGAGGTTCTGCAGTTTTGGGGGCCCGTTCCTTTCTAGCAGTTCAAAAACCTACAGCACATGGATGCAAGAGGACACTCCACCTGCTCCTTTGCTAGCCACACACAGCTCTCTCCACACAGAGCCCTCTTGCTAAGCTGCACCTTACCCGGAGACGGGCTTCCCGCTGGTAAGGAGCTTCCCCTTCCACCATTTCCAGCCCCATGATCCCCAGGGACCAGATGTCCACTTTGGGGCCGTAGGCTTCTCCTCTCACCACCTCCGGTGCCATCCAGCTGGGAGTGCCGACGCTGGAGCTGCGCTTGCTGTGCTCAGGGCTGAGCTGAGCACAGAGGCCAAAGTCACCTGAGGACAAAAACAAAGCCTGTCAAAGCCAGCTACCACTGGCAAAGCAGCCAAAACCATTGCCCTGACCAGGCCATGCTGAATCTAACTGAAAAAGCAGCTGAGCTCTCCTTCCACGTGCCTGGAGCCAGGCAAATAAGGCATCGGCTGCTTCAAAAACACCCTGACGATTCACGCACTGGCCAAGCCGCGCTTCTGCCCCAGTGGCCGTCACCAAAATGCAAGCGCACGGCATATGCTGGACGTGCTGCAGCCCAGCAGGGATACCCACCCAACTTGACGGATCCGTCCGTGCCCACCAGGACGTTGCAACTTTTGATGTCTCTGTGGATGACTTGGCAGGAATGAAGGAAATGCAGTCCTTGCAGGCACTGAGAGAGAAAAAGGAGGGAGGGAAAGTTAACCTGCAGGATCTGATTTCATCCCACCCGCAAGGAAAGAGCTCAAGGGGATTGGCGGCTTTCTCAGGGAATTGTGAGCGAGGGCAAAACATCACGCTGCTGTCACCATGAAGAGCTTGCTGCTTCAACACTCTTGGAAGTTTTTTCAAGATTTCCAAGCAAAGGCATCTGGGCTCCCAAAAGTTCCACCGGCCTTGGGTAGGAAGCGCGCCACCTTTGGCTGGGAGGCGGCACGGCAAAGAATTTTGGGGAAGCCTAGTGGCAGCAGAAGAGGAAGCTGCTGGTGACAGCAGCACCTTCGAGCTGTTCCACAATGCATCGCCATGCAGGCTGCAATGCTAGCCTTTGAAGCTGAGGACAGCTCTTTGCCCTTAGCTTGAAATTCTGCCACCCGCATGCTGCCTTCCAGTGGCAAGCAATGTAGGACAGACAGACAGGCTCCAGGCAAACATTCCCAGGCAAAGCTGAGAAGAGGAAGAAAGAAAAATTGAGCCAGTGAGCGAGCACCAAGGCCAGAGGACAGACAGGATGGAAGAGTGCAAGAACAGAGCCTGAGGAGTGCGAGGGCACCGGCAGGCAGTACACTTCCCATGCTCTTTCTTCTCCTGTGTGGCGTGACAGTAGCAGCAGCAGCAGCAGCAGCAGCAGCAGCAGCAGCAAAAGAAAGGTGAGAGCAAGAAATCTCGGCTCTCCTTAAGCTCCAGCTGACAAGCAGCATCCGGGCAGTCTTGGGCAAGCACAAGCGGGATCCCTCACCTCCCGACAGACAGCGCCTATCTGTCCTTCCTCCAGGTACACTGCCCTCAGCACATCAAACAAGGTGCCGCCGTCCATGAACTCCATGGCCAGCCAGAGCTCCGCATCCACCAGGTAGCTGAAAGAAGAAAACCACGGCATGGAGCAACAGAATGGGCATAGCCTCAGTCACCCCAGGGCCTGAGACAGGTTTTTGCAGCTGCTCTCCAAGCTACGGGTGCCACAAGAGACTGTTGAACACCAGCTCCACCTCCTCCCACGCTCTGGACACACGCAGAGAAATCATCCCCAGCTCTGTTCTCTGCCAGCGACCAAAGGGCATCGTCTCTTTGCGCTTGCACCAGCTAAAGCTTCATTGACACCAGAATATGCCAACCTGTTTAAGTAGGTAACGATATTGGGACTCCTGTTGTCTCTCATGGCCAGGATTTCATTGGCAGCCAGCTCCTCGGACATCTCCTCCTCGAGTGACATGATCTTGATTGCCACCTGCAATGACATTGGCCACCGGTACCTTGACAAGACGCACCCCGCTCGAGATCACAAGGAGCATGGAGCGAGTGCTGGTGCAATGAGGCAGCACGCTGGGCCAAAGTGCCTTGTCACTAGACAGCAGAGCTTAGCAGAAGCACCAAAAGCCATCCCAAATGCATTCTGCCCCCTGAGCCTAGACTGTATTTCAGAAGAACAGCCCCTGCTGCAGACATGGAGCTGCCACCCAAACCTCCAAGCACAGCTCACAGCAGCGGGCAAAGCGCTCCAGAGCTGCAAAATGGCGTGGGGCTCTTGGCACTTTACCTGTTGTCCGCTGCTGGTGTCAAGGGCTTTATAAACAGCTCCAAACCCTCTAGAAAGACAAAAGCAGCAGAAAGAGACCTTTATCCCTCTGGCAGTGAAAGCAAGCCCAGGCAGCAGATCTCCCCAGGCTGCCTGGACGCCTTCCTTAGAAAAAATGCCTGGCTGCAGCATCTCTTCGGCCAACAGCATGTTAGCCCGTGAGCCCTCTGCCATGCGGGGCAGGCTGTCCAAGGGAACACTAAGGTGCAGCATGAAGACCAAGGGCCGCTGGAAATCTCCAAGGCGCACACCCTGCCAGGTCATTTCAGAACCTAAGGGGAACTCTCTCCTTGTGCAAGTGTGCATGCATGTGTGTGTCAAAAAAGGGAGAACAATTTGAGTCAGAAGACTGTCCTTGACAATCTGACCCTTCTTGGATGGCAAGGTGCTCTTTCAGGCCACAAAGCTGCAGGGCCAGGGCTTCTCCCAGCTCCTGCTCCTCACTGCTGCAAGCAAGACACTGCCAGCATCAACTTGTCTTTGATGAGGCCTTTGCATTGCTCTGACCGAGCAGTCCAGGCAGGCGACACGAGGTCAAGCCGGAGCCTGACCATGATTGGAGCTTGCCTGACTTCACGCTTGATATTGCACCAGCCAAAGACCTGGCCCACACTTTTGTAAAATGAGCTGACGTCACGCTTACCCTCGCCCGAGTTCCTCAAATGCCGTGTATTTGCCCGTTGGCCGGCCCGGACTCACGATGCTCCCTGAAAGACAAAAGCAGTGCAGGGCGCTCACTCGCACACAGAGACGCCGCTGCCCAGAGCGTCCCAAAGGCAGCCCCACTGCCCGCAGCTCTGGGCCCTTTGCGGTCCCGCGGCTTCCAGCTGCTGAGACCAGCAAGTGGGAGGGCCATCTTCTCCACCTTTCATCAGGTGGCCTTTCCAAGAAGGCCTTGATTTCTTTCAAGAGCAGCATCTCACGCGATAAGCCAAAATGATGAGCCCTTAAGAAGGGGGCCCTAAGAGGTAAGCAAGGGCCTTTGCTGCCTCCGCAGTCACACCCACCATCACTGGCAGGTCCACTGCCAGGGGCACAAAGTGTCTGGGCCGGAGGAGGAGTAAGAACCAGAGCCAGAAAACACCTGGGGCCAGACAGCTCCCTGGGCAATAGTCACTTGCTATGTGCCAGCCTTCTGCTCAAGCAGAAACAATCTCTGCTTTTGCCTTTGGCCCAGAAGGCAGCCCAGGCAGGGCCAAGCCAGGCCCAGCCGCCCTCACAGGCAGCAGGGATTCCCTGGGTGCTGCCACGCTTCCTCAGAGCAGTACAACACCTTCTGCAGAGAGGCCTAAGTGCCTCTGAGACTGAGGGCCAGCATCTGGCGCAGCCTACACCCAGACACTCGCACAAGACCCTGCTCTGGCAGACAAGAAATGCACCAGACGGACGTACTCAGTGTCTTCAGGCCCTGCTCTTCCCTCATCTCGGGCTGCTGGGCTGCGCTGCTGCAGGAAGTGCCGGCAGCTGGGCTTGAGCTGGCTGCTGCAGGCCATGCTGGTCCGGCGGCACCAGGTTGAATGGCAGAGCCTGTCTTGCGCTGGGACAAGAAAGGATTGCCCGTCAGAAGGGTGGCTGGCACTCATGCCCCCCCCTAAGCGCACAGCAAAAGCAAGGCCTTGGGAAGGTGCTGCCAGCCACGGCCAGGCCTCTCCAGCTGGAGCAGTTCCCATGTCCCCTTCTCAAAGGCACCTTCGGGAGAAGCCCAAAGGCTACTTGGATCCAGCCCCTCCCGACCACCTCCATGCTCCACGTGTTCAGCTTTTCTGCAAGACACTGGCAACAAGGTATTGATGGGGCTGCCAAATCCACAAAGAGATCAGAGCAGGGCCCCAGAGCCTCGCTGCTTTCCTCCTCCTGTCTTTTCCTGGGCCGGAATGAAATCAGCCCGGAGTTGGCAGGCAACAGTCTGCTCAGAAGCCTGCAGCGTGTCCCTTCTCTGATCTGTTTCACGGATTTCCCTTCTCTATGGCAGCCTTTAGAGAGCGGCCCTTGGGAGCCGCCTTCCAGCCCTGCCCAGACCCACCCGCCCTTTTACAATGCAGGGCTGCCGAGGATTCTCCTCTCCAAACTCTGCTCTGACCGGCTGGAAGTGAAGCACAGCCTGAAGCTAATTAGTCCACGGAGACAGCAGGTCCCTTCCTGGGGCCAGTGTCTGCCAGGTACCCTGCAAGGCTGTCAACTGCGTATTTGGGCCGCGCTGTCCGCTGACCACAGGCAGCCTGCACTGACAACGGGCACAAGGGGCTGACTCCTGCACTGAGAGTCACTCAATGCTGCCTCCTGTCTGATCCCAAGAGACACTCTGGCGCCCTCTCAGCATCCCAGCTTCAATGTCAAACTTCAGAACCCATTGGCCAGGGCTCCCCAGCTTGCCTGAAGCCGCACTACGTCACAGCAGGCACACGGCTGCCAGCATCTTCAGCCACGAGCAACAAGGGCTGCTCCAAAACGGGTAGCCTGGCCCTGCGCCAAAGGCAGTGCCAAGCTCAGCTGTCACTTACTGGCTCTGCAAGTTCAGGCTGTGAAGGGACAGCGGCTGAAGGCTTCATCTTCCTTTGCTCCTCTTCATCCTCTTCCTCAATGACAGAGGCAGCCAGAGGAGCTGCTGACCCTGCTGTTGTGCCCTGCAGGCAGACAGAAGTGAGAGAGATGGGCAAAAGCCAGTGCCTTAGGAGCTGCTTTCTATTGAGCTGGGAAAGGACCCAGAAGAAGGGCAAATCATAGACTTTGATACAAGTGGGCCTCTGAGTCACGCAAAGCCGAGGAAGCTGGCTGAACGAGCTGCTACTCCATCTTGCTGTGCATTTGAGCTTCCCTGCTGCCTAGAAGCAGCAAGATGCCTTGGAGCTGTCCCTTTTGCCTTTCATCTCTTGAAAGGCTTTTCACTGGAAAATCAGCAAACAGCCAGTGCTCCCTTTGCTACTGCTGATGCCACCGGGCAGCTGGCCTTTCCTTCAGCCTCCCACGCCGGCACTCCACACTCGGCTGCAACAGGCCAAGCTGGCAGAATTGCTGCACAATTCTCACACGCCAGCAACGTCTCAGCTTCCTTTGCCACTCACCAAAGGACAGGCTTGTCTCCATCCGCGTGTCAGGTGACCTGCAGCCAGCAAGGCAAAAGGAAGCAGAGGCCCTTAGAAAAGTGCCTGTGCTGGCCACTCCCACAGCACAAGGCAGTCCCAACACAGAGCATTTCCCTTTCCCAACATGCCTCCAGGAGCAACAGCTCTTTCCCACAGCAAGCAAGAGAACAAGAAGGACGCTAGAGGAGCCTCTGGCTACATTTGGGCCTCTTTTGCCAAGAGAGAAATAGGAAGACGGTGCTGGAAATGCCCGCTGCTCTTCAAAACTTTGAGCTTCTCTTGTGCCTAACAGCTCAAGCTACATTCCCCTCTTCCCTTTCCTGCATTTTCCATATACATTCTTTCAAATTGCATGCCCTAATTCCCATCCCTTGGCTGAAGATGATAGCCCAGCAAAGCTTCCACAAAGGGTCCCTTCCCTGTGGCAGCTCCCTGCTGAAGCAGCCCAGGAACAGCTGCTGGGCTCAGCAGCAAACCCTCCCTGCACTGGAGTTTGTGCTGCATGGCCAAGGCAATCGCAGTCTTGGCACAGCATCAAAGGCTCAAGTCATGCAGCCAAGGCCTCTAAGGGGTAGAATATGGAGCAAAAGGTGCTTTCCTTCACTCCTGGAGAGAACCACTGAGTTGGTAGAAATACTTCTGAGGATCTGCCCTCAGAGTCTGCAATATGCAGCTTGTCTTGCTTGAAGCAGCAAGCTGAGGAAATGACAGACTCCGCAGCCGCGCACTCTCCCGGGGAGGGAAGGCAACCGCTGCAGGTTGCATGGCAAATAGTCTGCACGCGCTACCCAGTACAGATGCCCCCTTTGTAGCTGATGCTGCTGGCAGGACATTGACCAAAGCAGTGGCACCTTCACGGCCATTTTGTTCCCAAAGAAACTGGGCCACTGCTGCGGCATAAAGAGCAGAGCCAAGCAAAAGTCGGGCAATGCCAGCCCCAGGAGAAACCTTTACTTACGAGTCAGCTGGGTCAGGTAGTAGCCAGAATAGACAACAGAAAAGATGGTGCAAACGGCGGCACAGACTTGCCCAATCATTTTGGCAGTGCTGTGCGCGTTTGCACGCTGAGTGCCAGCCAAGGGAAAGCCAAGACTCCTCTCGGGGTGCAGGCCGTCTGCTGAGAGCTCCTTGAGCACAAGGATCCTCCTGCAGGGAGCCAGCGGAAGAGCTGCTCTGGACGACCAGGCCTGGCGCGCACCGGGACAACGCTGTGCTGACAGCACTGTGACGTGGCACCTCTGGCTTGACCTCACAATGGCAGCTGCTCTGTGGTTTTCTTGTGCCCAGCAAGACAACCTTGTGTACAGCTGATGCAAAAGAAAAGCCTGGGAAATTCTCCTCACTCACAAAGGCAGTGCTCAAGGCATGCCAGGGGAACTCAGAAAATGCGCCAATCCAAGCGGCATCCAAGCAATGCAAGCAAACATGACTCTTGGTCCCAAAAGCTTTGACTGAAAGCAAGTCTGCTTCTTCTAGGTGGCATCCTAGCTGGTTTGGAAAGCCTAACTTCTTCAGTGACATTTAGATGGCAAACGAAGCAAAGATAATAAATTTCCAGGACTATTGTAGGCTGCAGTTGCTCCTTGAGCACGCGGGTGCATGCTGACCTATGGAGGGGCTTGACAGCTGGCCTGCAAGCAAAGCTGAGTTCATGGAAGAAATAGCAGTTGATGGTTTTTGAGTGTATCCATAGCAAGGAAGAAGACAAGGCCGTCAGCATGGAAACCCATTAGAAGGGATTCAGGAAAAGTTGCGTATGCTAGACTAGGTGCCGAAGTAGATGTGCATACGTGCCTTATAAATTTCTGTAAAACTTTTGCCAGTTGTATTGACGTTAATTGCTTTGCACCAATGGATAGAAGAAGTTATTGTGATGTAGTTAGTGACTTGAGATCACGCTTTGTTAAGAGTGTATAAGCTGGAGAACATGCAGAATAAAACAAACAAACCTTTTTCTTCTTGGACCCTGATCACGTGTGTATGCCACGTCCGGCCTAACGGTGACGCTTGCCCCATCTCTGGGTCAAGAAACAAGTCTTGTCTGACTGGTAACTTTTCAACAAGCTGAGAAAGAAATTAGTAGCTGGACATGCAGATTTCTGAAGAGAGGAAAGAAAAGTGTTGACAAGAATAAACCTAAGTTTTCAATGCCTGAAACACTCAAAAATAACATGTTTTGGGATAGTGTACCATATGTTAGACAGAGTTAAAACAAACCACAACTCATTAGTATCTGGACTTCATTGCCCACTCTGCTTAGAGATGTTGCTTGAAGGCACTTGGTGTCAAGGATCCAGTTCCTGTAGATCACTGTCGACGTAGATCAAAATCCTCCCAACAAATCAGTGTCAAAACCAGCAAGAGTGAGACTTTTGTCCTTGGCAGTAGCTTCCAGGTGCTCCTGGAAGTCCCCAGGCCTTGACACAAAGATGTGTATTCAACGGAGGGAGAGAAGCATCATGCTTAGCTCTAAATGTGACCTTTGCTAGCAGATCCTACTAGCAGGCAATAAATTACATTTGTTCTGCACTTCGGCAGAGCCAAGATGGGAATCAAAATCTAGATCACAGGAGAAGATCACACGAGCCTCAGCTTTTCCAGAAGAGGAAAAATACAAAGGATAGTAAATTTGCGTTGGGTTTACAGGCTATTTTTGCAGATCGATAGACAAGGGATGAAGCTTAAAAGATGAGAGCAAAGGAAAATCAACAGATATGCTGAAAGTGAGTGAAGAGTAAGGGGACCTCAAATTAACTGAAAAGCTGCACAGAAAGCTTCTCTACTTTGTGCACTTGCCTCAAGTTTTCAATGGCAAAATCTAGGAGTACTTCAAACTTATTTTTATTAATTCTAGAAGAAAGACAATCAAAACGGTGTACTTCTGCTTACAGTATCAAGTAAAGCACAGGAAGCCATTAGAGTAAGAAAAAATGTGTTCAGACGGCTGAGGCAGCCTTAGGGGTAGGAGGAATGGGGAGGCGTGGAAATACGGCCTGTGGGCAACATTCAAGGAGCATCCAGTCCCTGAGCAGTCCCTCACAGTGGGTATGCCAGCAGATGGAGGCGAAATGGAGCCACAGCTGGGTGGGAAAAGGGCCGGGGTGGGGAGCCGTGCTCAGCAGGGGCTCCTGCATCAAATTGCACAATGACAGGTGTGCTATGCTGTGTGCATGTTTCCAACACCTGGCAACAGCAGGCTGGCCCAGATGCGGGAAAAGGCCAAGGAGGCAGCAGAGTGGGAATGGGGCTCTGCAGGAGGCCCTGGTGGTTGCACACCCCTGTGGAGGATGAGGCTGGCCCAGAGGGTCCCTGGGAGTCTGGGGTGAAAAGCGGGGAAAAGAGAAGCAGGGAGGAAATGCCAGATGCTGCCGCTGTGAGAATGCCATTCCATCCCACAGGTGACATAGTGAGAGGAGGGTGGCAACAAAATGGTGATTGCTGCTGATCAGCCTGACATCTGATCAAGACAAGAGGCCCAGAAAGGACTGCACATCTGCCTCCTAGTGCTGTCCTGAATGGCAGCTCATTACCTGGTGTTCATTACCTGTAGGTGTCTCAGCTTCCCACAGGCATGCCACACTTCAGGTAAGCAAAGCTGCTTACCTCACTATGTTCTTTGGGCCTCTGAAAGGGACTGTCCACTTAGCTACAGCCTGGCAAGGAAGGGAGTCTTACAACACTCTGGATATTTTCGACTTTTATTGACACTCGGGCTGAAACAAAGTATCCCCTCGCTGCTTCTTCATCTTCATCATTCTGTCCTGCAGGTGGCCTGCTCAGGCTGACAGCTCGGAGCGCCTGCAGGCTCCAGTTCTGCTGCAGCCCAGCTTTTCCTCTCACTGCTTAATTCTTATTATGACAATTCTTTCATTTCTACTTCAAAGCTTCCCTAAATTAACAACACTCTATCCTAAGCTAAACAATCCTCTACTATCCAAGCTGTCTACGTTCTATAGTTCTTAAAAGTTGATCCCTATATTTCCTAATTTTTTTCAATTTTCATCTTTTGCAGAAAGAAAAACAACAGATCTTTAAATTGAATCTAACAACATATCTAACCTATCCTAACCTAACCTAACCTAATCTAATCCAACCTATGCTACCTAACCCAACCTAACCTAACAGCTAACCTAACAGCTAACCTAACAGCTAAACTGAGCAAATATCTACACTATCATGTTTCCTAGCTACGGCACAGCTCCTCTTCAACCTCGGGGGATGGCTGAAGCTCTGCCTAAAGATGACACATCCCCTTTTCCCTCCTCTTGGCTGGCGGGGCATCAGGGCCTCCTCAGGCGCAGGTGTCTCCTCTCCAGTCTTCCTGCACTTGCTTGGCTGAGATGATCAGAGCAGCCAGGCTGGAGGCAGGATCGCCTGAGGTCACGAAGGGATGCTGCCCAGAGGAAAAAGAACAAAGCAAGGAACTCTTACTTTCCAGGATCACTTGAGCCTGCGGGCTCAAGCAGGATTCCCTGGCTACCAGCAAGACACACAAAGAGCACTGAGGGCAGCATGTCCCCCTGCGCCTTCCTGTCCTGGCAGCTTTCTGTGCCACGTGGCCCACACTCCTCCTCCTCCTCATCCCTTCATGCAGGTGTCCTCAGCTGCCAGGGCTTTTTGCCCCTTTGCTTTTTCTTACCTGTAGGAGCTCCTGGGCAGACCAGCGCCTGTCCTCATCTGCCTGCAGGCAGCAGCGGAGGAAGTCGCGCAGGAGAGCCGAGTGGTGCCTGAGGTTCTGCAGTTTTGGGGGCCCGTTCCTTTCTAGCAGTTCAAAAACCTACAGCACATGGATGCAAGAGGACACTCCACCTGCTCCTTTGCTAGCCACACACAGCTCTCTCCACACAGAGCCCTCTTGCTAAGCTGCACCTTACCCGGAGACGGGCTTCCCGCTGGTAAGGAGCTTCCCCTTCCACCATTTCCAGCCCCATGATCCCCAGGGACCAGATGTCCACTTTGGGGCCGTAGGCTTCTCCTCTCACCACCTCCGGTGCCATCCAGCTGGGAGTGCCGACGCTGGAGCTGCGCTTGCTGTGCTCAGGGCTGAGCTGAGCACAGAGGCCAAAGTCACCTGAGGACAAAAACAAAGCCTGTCAAAGCCAGCTACCACTGGCAAAGCAGCCAAAACCATTGCCCTGACCAGGCCATGCTGAATCTAACTGAAAAAGCAGCTGAGCTCTCCTTCCACGTGCCTGGAGCCAGGCAAATAAGGCATCGGCTGCTTCAAAAACACCCTGACGATTCACGCACTGGCCAAGCCGCGCTTCTGCCCCAGTGGCCGTCACCAAAATGCAAGCGCACGGCATATGCTGGACGTGCTGCAGCCCAGCAGGGATACCCACCCAACTTGACGGATCCGTCCGTGCCCACCAGGACGTTGCAACTTTTGATGTCTCTGTGGATGACTTGGCAGGAATGAAGGAAATGCAGTCCTTGCAGGCACTGAGAGAGAAAAAGGAGGGAGGGAAAGTTAACCTGCAGGATCTGATTTCATCCCACCCGCAAGGAAAGAGCTCAAGGGGATTGGCGGCTTTCTCAGGGAATTGTGAGCGAGGGCAAAACATCACGCTGCTGTCACCATGAAGAGCTTGCTGCTTCAACACTCTTGGAAGTTTTTTCAAGATTTCCAAGCAAAGGCATCTGGGCTCCCAAAAGTTCCACCGGCCTTGGGTAGGAAGCGCGCCACCTTTGGCTGGGAGGCGGCACGGCAAAGAATTTTGGGGAAGCCTAGTGGCAGCAGAAGAGGAAGCTGCTGGTGACAGCAGCACCTTCGAGCTGTTCCACAATGCATCGCCATGCAGGCTGCAATGCTAGCCTTTGAAGCTGAGGACAGCTCTTTGCCCTTAGCTTGAAATTCTGCCACCCGCATGCTGCCTTCCAGTGGCAAGCAATGTAGGACAGACAGACAGGCTCCAGGCAAACATTCCCAGGCAAAGCTGAGAAGAGGAAGAAAGAAAAATTGAGCCAGTGAGCGAGCACCAAGGCCAGAGGACAGACAGGATGGAAGAGTGCAAGAACAGAGCCTGAGGAGTGCGAGGGCACCGGCAGGCAGTACACTTCCCATGCTCTTTCTTCTCCTGTGTGGCGTGACAGTAGCAGCAGCAGCAGCAGCAGCAGCAGCAGCAGCAGCAAAAGAAAGGTGAGAGCAAGAAATCTCGGCTCTCCTTAAGCTCCAGCTGACAAGCAGCATCCGGGCAGTCTTGGGCAAGCACAAGCGGGATCCCTCACCTCCCGACAGACAGCGCCTATCTGTCCTTCCTCCAGGTACACTGCCCTCAGCACATCAAACAAGGTGCCGCCGTCCATGAACTCCATGGCCAGCCAGAGCTCCGCATCCACCAGGTAGCTGAAAGAAGAAAACCACGGCATGGAGCAACAGAATGGGCATAGCCTCAGTCACCCCAGGGCCTGAGACAGGTTTTTGCAGCTGCTCTCCAAGCTACGGGTGCCACAAGAGACTGTTGAACACCAGCTCCACCTCCTCCCACGCTCTGGACACACGCAGAGAAATCATCCCCAGCTCTGTTCTCTGCCAGCGACCAAAGGGCATCGTCTCTTTGCGCTTGCACCAGCTAAAGCTTCATTGACACCAGAATATGCCAACCTGTTTAAGTAGGTAACGATATTGGGACTCCTGTTGTCTCTCATGGCCAGGATTTCATTGGCAGCCAGCTCCTCGGACATCTCCTCCTCGAGTGACATGATCTTGATTGCCACCTGCAATGACATTGGCCACCGGTACCTTGACAAGACGCACCCCGCTCGAGATCACAAGGAGCATGGAGCGAGTGCTGGTGCAATGAGGCAGCACGCTGGGCCAAAGTGCCTTGTCACTAGACAGCAGAGCTTAGCAGAAGCACCAAAAGCCATCCCAAATGCATTCTGCCCCCTGAGCCTAGACTGTATTTCAGAAGAACAGCCCCTGCTGCAGACATGGAGCTGCCACCCAAACCTCCAAGCACAGCTCACAGCAGCGGGCAAAGCGCTCCAGAGCTGCAAAATGGCGTGGGGCTCTTGGCACTTTACCTGTTGTCCGCTGCTGGTGTCAAGGGCTTTATAAACAGCTCCAAACCCTCTAGAAAGACAAAAGCAGCAGAAAGAGACCTTTATCCCTCTGGCAGTGAAAGCAAGCCCAGGCAGCAGATCTCCCCAGGCTGCCTGGACGCCTTCCTTAGAAAAAATGCCTGGCTGCAGCATCTCTTCGGCCAACAGCATGTTAGCCCGTGAGCCCTCTGCCATGCGGGGCAGGCTGTCCAAGGGAACACTAAGGTGCAGCATGAAGACCAAGGGCCGCTGGAAATCTCCAAGGCGCACACCCTGCCAGGTCATTTCAGAACCTAAGGGGAACTCTCTCCTTGTGCAAGTGTGCATGCATGTGTGTGTCAAAAAAGGGAGAACAATTTGAGTCAGAAGACTGTCCTTGACAATCTGACCCTTCTTGGATGGCAAGGTGCTCTTTCAGGCCACAAAGCTGCAGGGCCAGGGCTTCTCCCAGCTCCTGCTCCTCACTGCTGCAAGCAAGACACTGCCAGCATCAACTTGTCTTTGATGAGGCCTTTGCATTGCTCTGACCGAGCAGTCCAGGCAGGCGACACGAGGTCAAGCCGGAGCCTGACCATGATTGGAGCTTGCCTGACTTCACGCTTGATATTGCACCAGCCAAAGACCTGGCCCACACTTTTGTAAAATGAGCTGACGTCACGCTTACCCTCGCCCGAGTTCCTCAAATGCCGTGTATTTGCCCGTTGGCCGGCCCGGACTCACGATGCTCCCTGAAAGACAAAAGCAGTGCAGGCCGCTCACTCGCACACAGAGACGCCGCTGCCCAGAGCGTCCCAAAGGCAGCCCCACTGCCCGCAGCTCTGGGCCCTTTGCGGTCCCGCGGCTTCCAGCTGCTGAGACCAGCAAGTGGGAGGGCCATCTTCTCCACCTTTCATCAGGTGGCCTTTCCAAGAAGGCCTTGATTTCTTTCAAGAGCAGCATCTCACGCGATAAGCCAAAATGATGAGCCCTTAAGAAGGGGGCCCTAAGAGGTAAGCAAGGGCCTTTGCTGCCTCCGCAGTCACACCCACCATCACTGGCAGGTCCACTGCCAGGGGCACAAAGTGTCTGGGCCGGAGGAGGAGTAAGAACCAGAGCCAGAAAACACCTGGGGCCAGACAGCTCCCTGGGCAATAGTCACTTGCTATGTGCCAGCCTTCTGCTCAAGCAGAAACAATCTCTGCTTTTGCCTTTGGCCCAGAAGGCAGCCCAGGCAGGGCCAAGCCAGGCCCAGCCGCCCTCACAGGCAGCAGGGATTCCCTGGGTGCTGCCACGCTTCCTCAGAGCAGTACAACACCTTCTGCAGAGAGGCCTAAGTGCCTCTGAGACTGAGGGCCAGCATCTGGCGCAGCCTACACCCAGACACTCGCACAAGACCCTGCTCTGGCAGACAAGAAATGCACCAGACGGACGTACTCAGTGTCTTCAGGCCCTGCTCTTCCCTCATCTCGGGCTGCTGGGCTGCGCTGCTGCAGGAAGTGCCGGCAGCTGGGCTTGAGCTGGCTGCTGCAGGCCATGCTGGTCCGGCGGCACCAGGTTGAATGGCAGAGCCTGTCTTGCGCTGGGACAAGAAAGGATTGCCCGTCAGAAGGGTGGCTGGCACTCATGCCCCCCCCTAAGCGCACAGCAAAAGCAAGGCCTTGGGAAGGTGCTGCCAGCCACGGCCAGGCCTCTCCAGCTGGAGCAGTTCCCATGTCCCCTTCTCAAAGGCACCTTCGGGAGAAGCCCAAAGGCTACTTGGATCCAGCCCCTCCCGACCACCTCCATGCTCCACGTGTTCAGCTTTTCTGCAAGACACTGGCAACAAGGTATTGATGGGGCTGCCAAATCCACAAAGAGATCAGAGCAGGGCCCCAGAGCCTCGCTGCTTTCCTCCTCCTGTCTTTTCCTGGGCCGGAATGAAATCAGCCCGGAGTTGGCAGGCAACAGTCTGCTCAGAAGCCTGCAGCGTGTCCCTTCTCTGATCTGTTTCACGGATTTCCCTTCTCTATGGCAGCCTTTAGAGAGCGGCCCTTGGGAGCCGCCTTCCAGCCCTGCCCAGACCCACCCGCCCTTTTACAATGCAGGGCTGCCGAGGATTCTCCTCTCCAAACTCTGCTCTGACCGGCTGGAAGTGAAGCACAGCCTGAAGCTAATTAGTCCACGGAGACAGCAGGTCCCTTCCTGGGGCCAGTGTCTGCCAGGTACCCTGCAAGGCTGTCAACTGCGTATTTGGGCCGCGCTGTCCGCTGACCACAGGCAGCCTGCACTGACAACGGGCACAAGGGGCTGACTCCTGCACTGAGAGTCACTCAATGCTGCCTCCTGTCTGATCCCAAGAGACACTCTGGCGCCCTCTCAGCATCCCAGCTTCAATGTCAAACTTCAGAACCCATTGGCCAGGGCTCCCCAGCTTGCCTGAAGCCGCACTACGTCACAGCAGGCACACGGCTGCCAGCATCTTCAGCCACGAGCAACAAGGGCTGCTCCAAAACGGGTAGCCTGGCCCTGCGCCAAAGGCAGTGCCAAGCTCAGCTGTCACTTACTGGCTCTGCAAGTTCAGGCTGTGAAGGGACAGCGGCTGAAGGCTTCATCTTCCTTTGCTCCTCTTCATCCTCTTCCTCAATGACAGAGGCAGCCAGAGGAGCTGCTGACCCTGCTGTTGTGCCCTGCAGGCAGACAGAAGTGAGAGAGATGGGCAAAAGCCAGTGCCTTAGGAGCTGCTTTCTATTGAGCTGGGAAAGGACCCAGAAGAAGGGCAAATCATAGACTTTGATACAAGTGGGCCTCTGAGTCACGCAAAGCCGAGGAAGCTGGCTGAACGAGCTGCTACTCCATCTTGCTGTGCATTTGAGCTTCCCTGCTGCCTAGAAGCAGCAAGATGCCTTGGAGCTGTCCCTTTTGCCTTTCATCTCTTGAAAGGCTTTTCACTGGAAAATCAGCAAACAGCCAGTGCTCCCTTTGCTACTGCTGATGCCACCGGGCAGCTGGCCTTTCCTTCAGCCTCCCACGCCGGCACTCCACACTCAGCTGCAACAGGCCAAGCTGGCAGAATTGCTGCACAATTCTCACACGCCAGCAACGTCTCAGCTTCCTTTGCCACTCACCAAAGGACAGGCTTGTCTCCATCCGCGTGTCAGGTGACCTGCAGCCAGCAAGGCAAAAGGAAGCAGAGGCCCTTAGAAAAGTGCCTGTGCTGGCCACTCCCACAGCACAAGGCAGTCCCAACACAGAGCATTTCCCTTTCCCAACATGCCTCCAGGAGCAACAGCTCTTTCCCACAGCAAGCAAGAGAACAAGAAGGACGCTAGAGGAGCCTCTGGCTACATTTGGGCCTCTTTTGCCAAGAGAGAAATAGGAAGACGGTGCTGGAAATGCCCGCTGCTCTTCAAAACTTTGAGCTTCTCTTGTGCCTAACAGCTCAAGCTACATTCCCCTCTTCCCTTTCCTGCATTTTCCATATACATTCTTTCAAATTGCATGCCCTAATTCCCATCCCTTGGCTGAAGATGATAGCCCAGCAAAGCTTCCACAAAGGGTCCCTTCCCTGTGGCAGCTCCCTGCTGAAGCAGCCCAGGAACAGCTGCTGGGCTCAGCAGCAAACCCTCCCTGCACTGGAGTTTGTGCTGCATGGCCAAGGCAATCGCAGTCTTGGCACAGCATCAAAGGCTCAAGTCATGCAGCCAAGGCCTCTAAGGGGTAGAATATGGAGCAAAAGGTGCTTTCCTTCACTCCTGGAGAGAACCACTGAGTTGGTAGAAATACTTCTGAGGATCTGCCCTCAGAGTCTGCAATATGCAGCTTGTCTTGCTTGAAGCAGCAAGCTGAGGAAATGACAGACTCCGCAGCCGCGCACTCTCCCGGGGAGGGAAGGCAACCGCTGCAGGTTGCATGGCAAATAGTCTGCACGCGCTACCCAGTACAGATGCCCCCTTTGTAGCTGATGCTGCTGGCAGGACATTGACCAAAGCAGTGGCACCTTCACGGCCATTTTGTTCCCAAAGAAACTGGGCCACTGCTGCGGCATAAAGAGCAGAGCCAAGCAAAAGTCGGGCAATGCCAGCCCCAGGAGAAACCTTTACTTACGAGTCAGCTGGGTCAGGTAGTAGCCAGAATAGACAACAGAAAAGATGGTGCAAACGGCGGCACAGACTTGCCCAATCATTTTGGCAGTGCTGTGCGCGTTTGCACGCTGAGTGCCAGCCAAGGGAAAGCCAAGACTCCTCTCGGGGTGCAGGCCGTCTGCTGAGAGCTCCTTGAGCACAAGGATCCTCCTGCAGGGAGCCAGCGGAAGAGCTGCTCTGGACGACCAGGCCTGGCGCGCACCGGGACAACGCTGTGCTGACAGCACTGTGACGTGGCACCTCTGGCTTGACCTCACAATGGCAGCTGCTCTGTGGTTTTCTTGTGCCCAGCAAGACAACCTTGTGTACAGCTGATGCAAAAGAAAAGCCTGGGAAATTCTCCTCACTCACAAAGGCAGTGCTCAAGGCATGCCAGGGGAACTCAGAAAATGCGCCAATCCAAGCGGCATCCAAGCAATGCAAGCAAACATGACTCTTGGTCCCAAAAGCTTTGACTGAAAGCAAGTCTGCTTCTTCTAGGTGGCATCCTAGCTGGTTTGGAAAGCCTAACTTCTTCAGTGACATTTAGATGGCAAACGAAGCAAAGATAATAAATTTCCAGGACTATTGTAGGCTGCAGTTGCTCCTTGAGCACGCGGGTGCATCCTGACCTATGGAGGGGCTTGACAGCTGGCCTGCAAGCAAAGCTGAGTTCATGGAAGAAATAGCAGTTGATGGTTTTTGAGTGTATCCATAGCAAGGAAGAAGACAAGGCCGTCAGCATGGAAACCCATTAGAAGGGATTCAGGAAAAGTTGCGTATGCTAGACTAGGTGCCGAAGTAGATGTGCATACGTGCCTTATAAATTTCTGTAAAACTTTTGCCAGTTGTATTGACGTTAATTGCTTTGCACCAATGGATAGAAGAAGTTATTGTGATGTAGTTAGTGACTTGAGATCACGCTTTGTTAAGAGTGTATAAGCTGGAGAACATGCAGAATAAAACAAACAAACCTTTTTCTTCTTGGACCCTGATCACGTGTGTATGCCACGTCCGGCCTAACGGTGACGCTTGCCCCATCTCTGGGTCAAGAAACAAGTCTTGTCTGACTGGTAACTTTTCAACAAGCTGAGAAAGAAATTAGTAGCTGGACATGCAGATTTCTGAAGAGAGGAAAGAAAAGTGTTGACAAGAATAAACCTAAGTTTTCAATGCCTGAAACACTCAAAAATAACATGTTTTGGGATAGTGTACCATATGTTAGACAGAGTTAAAACAAACCACAACTCATTAGTATCTGGACTTCATTGCCCACTCTGCTTAGAGATGTTGCTTGAAGGCACTTGGTGTCAAGGATCCAGTTCCTGTAGATCACTGTCGACGTAGATCAAAATCCTCCCAACAAATCAGTGTCAAAACCAGCAAGAGTGAGACTTTTGTCCTTGGCAGTAGCTTCCAGGTGCTCCTGGAAGTCCCCAGGCCTTGACACAAAGATGTGTATTCAACGGAGGGAGAGAAGCATCATGCTTAGCTCTAAATGTGACCTTTGCTAGCAGATCCTACTAGCAGGCAATAAATTACATTTGTTCTGCACTTCGGCAGAGCCAAGATGGGAATCAAAATCTAGATCACAGGAGAAGATCACACGAGCCTCAGCTTTTCCAGAAGAGGAAAAATACAAAGGATAGTAAATTTGCGTTGGGTTTACAGGCTATTTTTGCAGATCGATAGACAAGGGATGAAGCTTAAAAGATGAGAGCAAAGGAAAATCAACAGATATGCTGAAAGTGAGTGAAGAGTAAGGGGACCTCAAATTAACTGAAAAGCTGCACAGAAAGCTTCTCTACTTTGTGCACTTGCCTCAAGTTTTCAATGGCAAAATCTAGGAGTACTTCAAACTTATTTTTATTAATTCTAGAAGAAAGACAATCAAAACGGTGTACTTCTGCTTACAGTATCAAGTAAAGCACAGGAAGCCATTAGAGTAAGAAAAAATGTGTTCAGACGGCTGAGGCAGCCTTAGGGGTAGGAGGAATGGGGAGGCGTGGAAATACGGCCTGTGGGCAACATTCAAGTAGCATCCAGTCCCTGAGCAGTCCCTCACAGTGGGTATGCCAGCAGATGGAGGCGAAATGGAGCCACAGCTGGGTGGGAAAAGGGCCGGGGTGGGGAGCCGTGCTCAGCAGGGGCTCCTGCATCAAATTGCACAATGACAGGTGTGCTATGCTGTGTGCATGTTTCCAACACCTGGCAACAGCAGGCTGGCCCAGATGCGGGAAAAGGCCAAGGAGGCAGCAGAGTGGGAATGGGGCTCTGCAGGAGGCCCTGGTGGTTGCACACCCCTGTGGAGGATGAGGCTGGCCCAGAGGGTCCCTGGGAGTCTGGGGTGAAAAGCGGGGAAAAGAGAAGCAGGGAGGAAATGCCAGATGCTGCCGCTGTGAGAATGCCATTCCATCCCACAGGTGACATAGTGAGAGGAGGGTGGCAACAAAATGGTGATTGCTGCTGATCAGCCTGACATCTGATCAAGACAAGAGGCCCAGAAAGGACTGCACATCTGCCTCCTAGTGCTGTCCTGAATGGCAGCTCATTACCTGGTGTTCATTACCTGTAGGTGTCTCAGCTTCCCACAGGCATGCCACACTTCAGGTAAGCAAAGCTGCTTACCTCACTATGTTCTTTGGGCCTCTGAAAGGGACTGTCCACTTAGCTACAGCCTGGCAAGGAAGGGAGTCTTACAACACTCTGGATATTTTCGACTTTTATTGACACTCGGGCTGAAACAAAGTATCCCCTCGCTGCTTCTTCATCTTCATCATTCTGTCCTGCAGGTGGCCTGCTCAGGCTGACAGCTCGGAGCGCCTGCAGGCTCCAGTTCTGCTGCAGCCCAGCTTTTCCTCTCACTGCTTAATTCTTATTATGACAATTCTTTCATTTCTACTTCAAAGCTTCCCTAAATTAACAACACTCTATCCTAAGCTAAACAATCCTCTACTATCCAAGCTGTCTACGTTCTATAGTCCTTAAAAGTTGATCCCTATATTTCCTAATTTTTTTCAATTTTCATCTTTTGCAGAAAGAAAAACAACAGAGCTTTAAATTGAACCTAACAACATATCTAACCTAACCTAACCTATCCTATCCTAACCTAACGTAACCTAACCTAACCTAAACTAACCTAATCTAATCCAACCTAATGCTAACCTAACCCAACCTAACCTAACAGCTAACCTAACAGCTAACCTAACAACTAAACTGAGCAAATATCTACACTATCATGTTTCCTAGCTACGGCACAGCTCCTCTTCAACCTCGGGGGATGGCTGAAGCTCTGCCTAAAGATGACACATCCCCTTTTCCCTCCTCTTGGCTGGCGGGGCATCAGGGCCTCCTCAGGCGCAGGTGTCTCCTCTCCAGTCTTCCTGCACTTGCTTGGCTGAGATGATCAGAGCAGCCAGGCTGGAGGCAGGATCGCCTGAGGTCACGAAGGGATGCTGCCCAGAGGAAAAAGAACAAAGCAAGGAACTCTTACTTTCCAAGGATCACATCCTCGCGGGCTCAAGCAGGATTCCCTGGCTACCAGCAAGACACACAAAGAGCGCTGAGGGCAGCATGTCCCCCTGCGCCTTCCTGTCCTGGCAGCTTTCTGTGCCATGTGGCCCACACTCCTCCTCCTCTTCATCCCTTCATGCAGGTGTCCTCAGCTGCCAGGGCTTTTTCCCCCTTTGCTTTTTCTTACCTGTAGGAGCTCCTGGGCAGACCAGCGCCTGTCCTCATCTGCCTGCAGGCAGCAGCGGAGGAAGTCGCGCAGGAGAGCCGAGTGGTGCCTGGGGTTCTGCAGTTTTGGAGGCCCGTTCCTTTCTAGCAGTTCAAAAACCTACAGCACATGGATGCAAGAGGACACTCCACCTGCTCCTTTGCTAGCCACACACAGCTCTCTCCACACAGAGCCCTCTTGCTAAGCTGCACCTTACCCGGAGACGGGCTTCCCGCTGGTAAGGAGCTTCCCCTTCCACCATTTCCAGCCCCATGATCCCCAGGGACCAGATGTCCACTTTGGGGCCGTAGGCTTCTCCTCTCACCACCTCCGGTGCCATCCAGCTGGGAGTGCCGACGCTGGAGCTGCGCTTGCTGTGCTCAGGGCTGAGCTGAGCACAGAGGCCAAAGTCACCTGAGGACAAAAACAAAGCCTGTCAAAGCCAGCTACCACTGGCAAAGCAGCCAAAACCATTGCCCTGACCAGGCCATGCTGAATCTAACTGAAAAAGCAGCTGAGCTCTCCTTCCACGTGCCTGGAGCCAGGCAAATAAGGCATCGGCCGCTTCAAAAACACCCTGACGATTCACGCACTGGCCAAGCCGCGCTTCTGCCCCAGTGGCCGTCACCAAAATGCAAGCGCACGGCATATGCTGGACGTGCTGCAGCCCAGCAGGGATACCCACCCAACTTGACGGATCCGTCCGTGCCCACCAGGACGTTGCAACTTTTGATGTCTCTGTGGATGACTTGGCGGGAATGAAGGAAATGCAGTCCTTGCAGGCACTGAGAGAGAAAAAGGAGGGAGGGAAAGTTAACCTGCAGGATCTGATTTCATCCCACCCGCAAGGAAAGAGCTCAAGGGGATTGGCGGCTTTCTCAGGGAATTGTGAGCGAGGGCAAAACATCACGCTGCTGTCACCATGAAGAGCTTGCTGCTTCAACACTCTTGGAAGTTTTTTCTAGATTTCCAAGCAAAGGCGTCTGGGCTCCCAAAAGTTCCACCGGCCTTGGGTAGGAAGCGCGCCACCTTTGGCTGGGAGGCGGCACGGCAAAGAATTTTGGGGAAGCCTAGTGGCAGCAGAAGAGGAAGCTGCTGGTGACAGCAGCACCTTCGAGCTGTTCCACAATGCATCGCCATGCAGGCTGCAATGCTAGCCTTTGAAGTTGAGGACAGCTCTTTGCCCTTAGCTTGAAATTCTGCCACCCGCATGCTGCCTTCCAGTGGCAAGCAATGTAGGACAGACAGACAGGCTCCAGGCAAACATTCCCAGGCAAAGCTGAGAAGAGGAAGAAAGAGAAATTGAGCCAGTGAGCGAGCACCAAGGCCAGACGACAGACAGGATGGAAGAGTGCAAGAACAGAGCCTGAGGAGTGCGAGGGCACCGGCAGGCAGTACACTTCCCATGCTCTTTCTTCTCCTGTGTGGCGTGACAGCAGCAGCAGCAGCAGCAGCAGCAGCAGCAGCAGCAAAAGAAAGGTGAGAGCAAGAAATCTCGGCTCTCCTTAAGCTCCAGCTGACAAGCAGCATCCGGGCAGTCTTGGGCAAGCACAAGCGGGATCCCTCACCTCCCGACAGACAGCGCCTATCTGTCCTTCCTCCAGGTACACTGCCCTCAGCACATCAAACAAGGTGCCGCCGTCCATGAACTCCATGGCCAGCCAGAGCTCCGCATCCACCAGGTAGCTGAAAGAAGAAAACCACGGCATGGAGCAACAGAATGGGCATAGCCTCAGTCACCCCAGGGCCTGAGACAGGTTTTTGCAGCTGCTCTCCAAGCTACGGGTGCCACAAGAGACTATTGAACACCAGCTCCACCTCCTCCCACGCTCTGGACACACGCAGAGAAATCATCCCCAGCTCTGTTCTCTGCCAGCGACCAAAGGGCATCGTCTCTTTGCGCTTGCACCAGCTAAAGCTACATTGACACCAGAATATGCCAACCTGTCTAAGTAGGTAACGATATTGGGACTCCTGTTGTCCCTCATGGCCAGGATTTCATTGGCAGCCAGCTCCTCGGACATCTCCTCCTCGAGTGACATGATCTTGATTGCCACCTGCAATGACATTGGCCACCGGTACCTTGACAAGACGCACCCCGCTCGAGATCACAAGGAGCATGGAGCGAGTGCTGGTGCAATGAGGCAGCACACTGGGCCAAAGTGCCTTGTCACTAGACAGCAGAGCTTAGCAGAAGCACCAAAAGCCATCCCAAATGCATTCTGCCCCCTGAGCCTAGACTGTATTTCAGAAGAACAGCCCCTGCTGCAGACATGGAGCTGCCACCCAAACCTCCAAGCACAGCTCACAGCAGCGGGCAAAGCGCTCCAGAGCTGCAAAATGGCGTGGGGCTCTTGGCACTTTACCTGTTGTCCGCTGCTGGTGTCAAGGGCTTTATAAACAGCTCCAAACCCTCTAGAAAGACAAAAGCAGCAGAAAGAGACCTTTATCCCTCTGGCAGTGAAAGCAAGCCCAGGCAGCAGATCTCCCCAGGCTGCCTGGACGCCTTCCTTAGAAAAAATGCCTGGCTGCAGCATCTCTTCGGCCAACAGCATGTTAGCCCGTGAGCCCTCTGCCATGCGGGGCAGGCTGTCCAAGGGAACACTAAGGTGCAGCATGAAGACCAAGGGCCGCTGGAAATCTCCAAGGCGCACACCCTGCCAGGTCATTTCAGAACCTAAGGGGAACTCTCTCCTTGTGCAAGTGTGCATGCATGTGTGTGTCAAAAAAGGGAGAACAATTTGAGTCAGAAGACTGTCCTTGACAATCTGACCTTTCTTGGATGGCAAGGTGCTCTTTCAGGCCACAAAGCTGTAGGGCCAGGGCTTCTCCCAGCTCCTGCTCCTCACTGCTGCAAGCAAGACACTGCCAGCATCAACTTGTCTTTGATGAGGCCTTTGCATTGCTCTGACCGAGCAGTCCAGGCAGGCGACACGAGGTCAAGCCGGAGCCTGACCATGATTGGAGCTTGCCTGACTTCACGCTTGATATTGCACCAGCCAAAGACCTGGCCCACACTTTTGTAAAATGAGCTGACGTCACGCTTACCCTCGCCCGAGTTCCTCAAATGCCGTGTATTTGCCCGTTGGCCGGCCCGGACTCACGATGCTCCCTGAAAGACAAAAGCAGTGCAGGCCGCTCACTCGCACACAGAGACGCCGCTGCCCAGAGCGTCCCAAAGGCAGCCCCACTGCCCGCAGCTCTGGGCCCTTTGCGGTCCCGCGGCTTCCAGCTGCTGAGACCAGCAAGTGGGAGGGCCATCTTCTCCACCTTTCATCAGGTGGCCTTTCCAAGAAGGCCTTGATTTCTTTCAAGAGCAGCATCTCACGCGATAAGCCAAAATGATGAGCCCTTAAGAAGGGGGCCCTAAGAGGTAAGCAAGGGCCTTTGCTGCTTCCGCAGTCACACCCACCATCACTGGCAGGTCCACTGCCAGGGGCACAAAGTGTCTGGGCCGGAGGAGGAGTAAGAACCAGAGCCAGAAAACACCTGGGGCCAGACAGCTCCCTGGGCAATAGTCACTTGCTACGTGCCAGCCTTCTGCTCAAGCAGAAACAATCTCTGCTTTTGCCTTTGGCCCAGAAGGCAGCCCAGGCAGGGCCAAGCCAGGCCCAGCCGCCCTCACAGGCAGCAGGGACTCCCTGGGTGCTGCCACGCTTCCTCAGAGCAGTACAACACCTTCTGCAGAGAGGCCTAAGTGCCTCTGAGACTGAGGGCCAGCATCTGGCGCAGCCTACACCCAGACACTCGCACAAGACCCTGCTCTGGCAGACAAGAAATGCACCAGACGGACGTACTCAGTGTCTTCAGGCCCTGCTCTTCCCTCATCTCGGGCTGCTGGGCTGCGCTGCTGCAAGAAGTGCCGGCAGCGGGGCTTGAGCTGGCTGCTGCAGGCCATGCTGGTCCGGCGGCACCAGGTTGAATGGCAGAGCCTGTCTTGCGCTGGGACAAGAAAGGATTGCCCGTCAGAAGGGTGGCTGGCACTCATGCCCCCCCCTAAGCGCACAGCAAAAGCAAGGCCTTGGGAAGGTGCTGCCAGCCACGGCCAGGCCTCTCCAGCTGGAGCAGTTCCCATGTCCCCTTCTCAAAGGCACCTTCGGGAGAAGCCCAAAGGCTACTTGGATCCAGCCCCTCCCGACCACCTCCATGCTCCACGTGTTCAGCTTTTCTGCAAGACACTGGCAACAAGGTATTGATGGGGCTGCCAAATCCACAAAGAGATCAGAGCAGGGCCCCAGAGCCTCGCTGCTTTCCTCCTCCTGTCTTTTCCTGGGCCGGAATGAAATCAGCCCGGAGTTGGCAGGCAACAGTCTGCTCAGAAGCCCGCAGCGTGTCCCTTCTCTGATCTGTTTCACGGATTTCCCTTCTCTATGGCAGCCTTTAGAGAGCGGCCCTTGGGAGCCGCCTTCCAGCCCTGCCCAGACCCACCCGCCCTTTTACAATGCAGGGCTGCCGAGGATTCTCCTCTCCAAACTCTGCTCTGACCGGCTGGAAGTGAAGCACAGCCTGAAGCTAATTAGTCCACGGAGACAGCAGGTCCCTTCCAGGGGCCAGTGTCTGCCAGGTACCCTGCAAGGCTGTCAACTGCGTATTTGGGCCGCGCTGTCCGCTGACCACAGGCAGCCTGCACTGACAACGGGCACAAGGGGCTGACTCCTGCACTGAGAGTCACTCAATGCTGCCTCCTGTCTGATCCCAAGAGACACTCTGGCGCCCTCTCAGCATCCCAGCTTCAATGTCAAACTTCAGAACCCATTGGCCAGGGCTCCCCAGCTTGCCTGAAGCCGCACTACGTCACAGCAGGCACACGGCTGCCAGCATCTTCAGCCACGAGCAACAAGGGCTGCTCCAAAACGGGTAGCCTGGCCCTGCGCCAAAGGCAGTGCCAAGCTCAGCTGTCACTTACTGGCTCTGCAAGTTCAGGCTGTGAAGGGACAGCGGCTGAAGGCTTCATCTTCCTTTGCTCCTCTTCATCCTCTTCCTCAATGACAGAGGCAGCCAGAGGAGCTGCTGACCCTGCTGTTGTGCCCTGCAGGCAGACAGAAGTGAGAGAGATGGGCAAAAGCCAGTGCCTTAGGAGCTGCTTTCTATTGAGCTGGGAAAGGACCCAGAAGAAGGGCAAATCATAGACTTTGATACAAGTGGGCCTCTGAGTCACGCAAAGCCGAGGAAGCTGGCTGAACGAGCTGCTACTCCATCTTGCTGTGCATTTGAGCTTCCCTGCTGCCTAGAAGCAGCAAGATGCCTTGGAGCTGTCCCTTTTGCCTTTCATCTCTTGAAAGGCTTTTCACTGGAAAATCAGCAAACAGCCAGTGCTCCCTTTGCTACTGCTGATGCCACCGGGCAGCTGGCCTTTCCTTCAGCCTCCCACGCCGGCACTCCACACTCAGCTGCAACAGGCCAAGCTGGCAGAATTGCTGCACAATTCTCACACGCCAGCAACGTCTCAGCTTCCTTTGCCACTCACCAAAGGACAGGCTTGTCTCCATCCGCGTGTCAGGTGACCTGCAGCCAGCAAGGCAAAAGGAAGCAGAGGCCCTTAGAAAAGTGCCTGTGCTGGCCACTCCCACAGCACAAGGCAGTCCCAACACAGAGCATTTCCCTTTCCCAACATGCCTCCAGGAGCAACAGCTCTTTCCCACAGCAAGCAAGAGAACAAGAAGGACGCTAGAGGAGCCTCTGGCTACATTTGGGCCTCTTTTGCCAAGAGAGAAATAGGAAGACGGTGCTGGAAATGCCCGCTGCTCTTCAAAACTTTGAGCTTCTCTTGTGCCTAACAGCTCAAGCTACATTCCCCTCTTCCCTTTCCTGCATTTTCCATATACATTCTTTCAAATTGCATGCCCTAATTCCCATCCCTTGGCTGAAGATGATAGCCCAGCAAAGCTTCCACAAAGGGTCCCTTCCCTGTGGCAGCTCCCTGCTGAAGCAGCCCAGGAACAGCTGCTGGGCTCAGCAGCAAACCCTCCCTGCACTGGAGTTTGTGCTGCATGGCCAAGGCAATCGCAGTCTTGGCACAGCATCAAAGGCTCAAGTCATGCAGCCAAGGCCTCTAAGGGGTAGAATATGGAGCAAAAGGTGCTTTCCTTCACTCCTGGAGAGAACCACTGAGTTGGTAGAAATACTTCTGAGGATCTGCCCTCAGAGTCTGCAATATGCAGCTTGTCTTGCTTGAAGCAGCAAGCTGAGGAAATGACAGACTCCGCAGCCGCGCACTCTCCCGGGGAGGGAAGGCAACCGCTGCAGGTTGCATGGCAAATAGTCTGCACGCGCTACCCAGTACAGATGCCCCCTTTGTAGCTGATGCTGCTGGCAGGACATTGACCAAAGCGGTGGCACCTTCACGGCCATTTTGTTCCCAAAGAAACTGGGCCACTGCTGCGGCATAAAGAGCAGAGCCAAGCAAAAGTCGGGCAATGCCAGCCCCAGGAGAAACCTTTACTTACGAGTCAGCTGGGTCAGGTAGTAGCCAGAATAGACAACAGAAAAGATGGTGCAAACGGCGGCACAGACTTGCCCAATCATTTTGGCAGTGCTGTGCGCGTTTGCACGCTGAGTGCCAGCCAAGGGAAAGCCAAGACTCCTCTCGGGGTGCAGGCCGTCTGCTGAGAGCTCCTTGAGCACAAGGATCCTCCTGCAGGGAGCCAGCGGAAGAGCTGCTCTGGACGACCAGGCCTGGCGCGCACCGGGACAACGCTGTGCTGACAGCACTGTGACGTGGCACCTCTGGCTTGACCTCACAATGGCAGCTGCTCTGTGGCTTTCTTGTGCCCAGCAAGACAACCTTGTGTACAGCTGATGCAAAAGAAAAGCCTGGGAAATTCTCCTCACTCACAAAGGCAGTGCTCAAGGCATGCCAGGGGAACTCAGAAAATGCGCCAATCCAAGCGGCATCCAAGCAATGCAAGCAAACATGACTCTTGGTCCCAAAAGCTTTGACTGAAAGCAAGTCTGCTTCTTCTAGGTGGCATCCTAGCTGGTTTGGAAAGCCTAACTTCTTCAGTGACATTTAGATGGCAAACGAAGCAAAGATAATAAATTTCCAGGACTATTGTAGGCTGCAGTTGCTCCTTGAGCACGCGGGTGCATGCTGACCTATGGAGGGGCTTGACAGCTGGCCTGCAAGCAAAGCTGAGTTCATGGAAGAAATAGCAGTTGATGGTTTTTGAGTGTATCCATAGCAAGGAAGAAGACAAGGCCGTCAGCATGGAAACCCATTAGAAGAGATTCAGGAAAAGTTGCGTATGCTAGACTAGGTGCCAAAGTAGATGTGCATACGTGCCTTATAAATTTCTGTAAAACTTTTGCCAGTTGTATTGACGTTAATTGCTTTGCACCAATGGATAGAAGAAGTTATTGTGATGTAGTTAGTGACTTGAGATCACGCTTTGTTAAGAGTGTATAAGCTGGAGAACATGCAGAATAAAACAAACAAACCTTTTTCTTCTTGGACCCTGATCACGTGTGTATGCCACGTCCGGCCTAACGGTGACGCTTGCCCCATCTCTGGGTCAAGAAACAAGTCTTGTCTGACTGGTAACTTTTCAACAAGCTGAGAAAGAAATTAGTAGCTGGACATGCAGATTTCTGAAGAGAGGAAAGAAAAGTGTTGACAAGAATAAACCTAAGTTTTCAATGCCTGAAGCACTCAAAAATAACATGTTTTGGGATAGTGTACCATATGTTAGACAGAGTTAAAACAAACCACAACTCATTAGTATCTGGACTTCATTGCCCACTCTGCTTAGAGATGTTGCTTAAAGGCACTTGGTGTCAAGGATCCAGTTCCTGTAGATCACTGTCGACATAGATCAAAATCCTCCCAACAAATCAGTGTCAAAACCAGCAAGAGTGAGACTTTTGTCCTTGGCAGGAGCTTCCAGGTGCTCCTGGAAGTCCCCAGGCCTTGACACAAAGAGGTGTATTCAACGGAGGGAGAGAAGCATCATGCTTAGCTCTAAATGTGACCTTTGCTAGCAGATCCTACTAGCAGGCAATAAATTACATTTGTTCTGCACTTCGGCAGAGCCAAGATGGGAATCAAAGTCTAGATCACAGGAGAAGATCACACGAGCCTCAGCTTTTCCAGAAGAGGAAAAATACAAAGGATAGTAAATTTGCGTTGGGTTTACAGGCTATTTTTGCAGATCGATAGACAAGGGATGAAGCTTAAAAGATGAGAGCAAAGGAAAATCAACAGATATGCTGAAAGTGAGTGAAGAGTAAGGGGACCTCAAATTAACTGAAAAGCTGCACAGAAAGCTTCTCTACTTTGTGCACTTGCCTCAAGTTTTCAATGGCAAAATCTAGGAGTACTTCAAACTTATTTTTATTAATTCTAGAAGAAAGACAATCAAAACGGTGTACTTCTGCTTACAGTATCAAGTAAAGCACAGGAAGCCATTAGAGTAAGAAAAATTGTGTTCAGACGGCTGAGGCAGCCTTAGGGGTAGGAGGAATGGGGAGGCGTGGAAATCAGGCCTGTGGGCAACATTCAAGGAGCATCCAGTCCCTGAGCAGTCCTTCACAGTGGGTATGCCAGCAGATGGAGGCGAAATGGAGCCACAGCTGGGTGGGAAAAGAGCCGGGGTGGGGAGCCGTGCTCAGCAGGGGCTCCTGCATCAAATTGCTCAATGACAGGTGTGCTATGCTGTGTGCATGTTTCCAACACCTGGCAACAGCAGGCTGGCCCAGAGGTGGGAAAAGGCCAAGGAGGCAGCAGAGTGGGAATGGGGCTCTGCAGGAGGCCCTGGTGGTTGCACACCCCTGTAGGGGATGAGGCTGGCCCAGAGGGTCCCTGGGGGTCTGGGGTGAAAAGCGGGGAAAAGAGAAGCAGGGAGGAAATGCCAGATGCTGCCGCTGTGAGAATGCCATTCCATCCCACAGGTGACATAGTGAGAGGAGGGTGGCAACAAAATGGTGATTGCTGCTGATCAGCCTGACATCTGATCAAGACAAGAGGCCCAGAAAGGACTGCACATCTGCCTCCTAGTGCTGTCCTGAATGGCAGCTCATTACCTGGTGTTCATTACCTGTAGGTGTCTCAGCTTCCCACAGGCATGCCACACTTCAGGTAAGCAAAGCTGCTTACCTCACTATGTTCTTTGGGCCTCTGAAAGGGACTGTCCACTTAGCTACAGCCTGGCAAGGAAGGGAGTCTTACAACACTCTGGATATTTTCGACTTTTATTGACACTCGGGCTGAAACAAAGTATCCCCTCGCTGCTTCTTCATCTTCATCATTCTGTCCTGCAGGTGGCCTGCTCAGGCTGACAGCTTGGAGCGCCTGCAGGCTCCAGTTCTGCTGCAGCCCAGCTTTTCCTCTCACTGCTTAATTCTTATTATGACAATTCTTTCATTTCTACTTCAAAGCTTCCCTAAATTAACAACACTCTATCCTAAGCTAAACAATCCTCTACTATCCAAGCTGTCTACGTTCTATAGTCCTTAAAAGTTGATCCCTATAGTTCCTAATTTTTTTCAATTTTCATCTTTTGCAGAAAGAAAAACAACAGAGCTTTAAATTGAACCTAACAACATATCTAACCTAACCTAACCTAACCTCATCTAATCCAACCTACTGCTAACCTAACCCAACCTAACCTAACAGCTAACCTAACAGCTAACCTAACAGCTAAACTGAGCAAATATCTACACTATCATGTTTCCTAGCTACGGCACAGCTCCTCTTCAACCTCGGGGGATGGCTGAAGCTCTGCCTAAAGATGACACATCCCCTTTTCCCTCCTCTTGGCTGGCGGGGCATCAGGGCCTCCTCAGGCGCAGGTGTCTCCTCTCCAGTCTTCCTGCACTTGCTTGGCTGAGATGATCAGAGCAGCCAGGCTGGAGGCAGGATCGCCTGAGGTCACGAAGGGATGCTGCCCAGAGGAAAAAGAACAAAGAAAGGAACTCTTACTTTCCAGGATCACATCCTCGCGGGCTCAAGCAGGATTCCCTGGCTACCAGCAAGACACACAAAGAGCACTGAGGGCAGCATGTCCCCCTGCGCCTTCCTGTCCTGGCAGCTTTCAGTGCCATGTGGCCCACACTCCTCCTCCTCCTCATCCCTTCATGCAGGTGTCCTCAGCTGCCAGGGCTTTTTGCCCCTTTGCTTTTTCTTACCTGTAGGAGCTCCTGGGCAGACCAGCGCCTGTCCTCATCTGCCTGCAGGCAGCAGTGGAGGAAGTCGCGCAGGAGAGCCGAGTGGTGCCTGGGGTTCTGCAGTTTTGGGGGCCCGTTCCTTTCTAGCAGTTCAAAAACCTACAGCACATGGATGCAAGAGGACACTCCACCTGCTCCTTTGCTAGCCACACACAGCTCTCTCCACACAGAGCCCTCTTGCTAAGCTGCACCTTACCCGGAGACGGGCTTCCCGCTGGTAAGGAGCTTCCCCTTCCACCATTTCCAGCCCCATGATCCCCAGGGACCAGATGTCCACTTTGGGGCCGTAGGCTTCTCCTCTCACCACCTCCGGTGCCATCCAGCTGGGAGTGCCGACGCTGGAGCTGCGCTTGCTGTGCTCAGGGCTGAGCTGAGCACAGAGGCCAAAGTCACCTGAGGACAAAAACAAAGCCTGTCAAAGCCAGCTACCACTGGCAAAGCAGCCAAAACCATTGCCCTGACCAGGCCATGCTGAATCTAACTGAAAAAGCAGCTGAGCTCTCCTTCCACGTGCCTGGAGCCAGGCAAATAAGGCATCGGCTGCTTCAAAAACACCCTGACGATTCACGCACTGGCCAAGCCGCGCTTCTGCCCCAGTGGCCGTCACCAAAATGCAAGCGCACGGCATATGCTGGACATGCTGCAGCCCAGCAGGGATACCCACCCAACTTGACGGATCCGTCCGTGCCCACCAGGACGTTGCAACTTTTGATGTCTCTGTGGATGACTTGGCGGGAATGAAGGAAATGCAGTCCTTGCAGGCACTGAGAGAGAAAAAGGAGGGAGGGAAAGTTAACCTGCAGGATCTGATTTCATCCCACCCGCAAGGAAAGAGCTCAAGGGGATTGGCGGCTTTCTCAGGGAATTGTGAGCGAGGGCAAAACATCACGCTGCTGTCACCATGAAGAGCTTGCTGCTTCAACACTCTTGGAAGTTTTTTCTAGATTTCCAAGCAAAGGCGTCTGGGCTCCCAAAAGTTCCACCGGCCTTGGGTAGGAAGCACGCCACCTTTGGCTGGGAGGCGGCACGGCAAAGAATTTTGGGGAAGCCTAGTGGCAGCAGAAGAGGAAGCTGCTGGTGACAGCAGCACCTTCGAGCTGTTCCACAATGCATCGCCATGCAGGCTGCAATGCTAGCCTTTGAAGCTGAGGACAGCTCTTTGCCCTTAGCTTGAAATTCTGCCACCCGCATGCTGCCTTCCAGTGGCAAGCAATGTAGGACAGACAGACAGGCTCCAGGCAAACATTCCCAGGCAAAGCTGAGAAGAGGAAGAAAGAGAAATTGAGCCAGTGAG
Source organism: Ammospiza caudacuta (assembly GCF_027887145.1). NCBI lineage: Eukaryota > Metazoa > Chordata > Aves > Passeriformes > Passerellidae > Ammospiza > Ammospiza caudacuta. Next base: position 72,647,607 of record NC_080632.1, on the reverse strand, counting down.
CGAGCACCAAGGCCAGAGGACAGACAGGATGGAAGAGTGCAAGAACAGAGCCTGAGGAGTGCGAGGGCACCGGCAGGCAGTACACTTCCCATGCTCTTTCTTCTCCTGTGTGGCGTGACAGCAGCAGCAGCAGCAGCAGCAGCAGCAGCAGCAAAAGAAAGGTGAGAGCAAGAAATCTCGGCTCTCCTTAAGCTCCAGCTGACAAGCAGCATCCGGGCAGTCTTGGGCAAGCACAAGCGGGATCCCTCACCTCCCGACAGACAGCGCCTATCTGTCCTTCCTCCAGGTACACTGCCCTCAGCACATCAAACAAGGTGCCGCTGTCCATGAACTCCATGGCCAGCCAGAGCTCCGCATCCACCAGGTAGCTGAAAGAAGAAAACCACGGCATGGAGCAACAGAATGGGCATAGCCTCAGTCACCCCAGGGCCTGAGACAGGTTTTTGCAGCTGCTCTCCAAGCTACGGGTGCCACAAGAGACTGTTGAACACCAGCTCCACCTCCTCCCACGCTCTGGAGACACGCAGAGAAATCATCCCCAGCTCTGTTCTCTGCCAGCGACCAAAGGGCATCGTCTCTTTGCGCTTGCACCAGCTAAAGCTACATTGACACCAGAATATGCCAACCTGTCTAAGTAGGTAACGATATTGGGACTCCTGTTGTCCCTCATGGCCAGGATTTCATTGGCAGCCAGCTCCTCGGACATCTCCTCCTCGAGTGACATGATCTTGATTGCCACCTGCAATGACATTGGCCACCGGTACCTTGACAAGACGCACCCCGCTCGAGATCACAAGGAGCATGGAGCGAGTGCTGGTGCAATGAGGCAGCACGCTGGGCCAAAGTGCCTTGTCACTAGACAGCAGAGCTTAGCAGAAGCACCAAAAGCCATCCCAAATGCATTCTGCCCCCTGAGCCTAGACTGTATTTCAGAAGAACAGCCCCTGCTGCAGACATGGAGCTGCCACCCAAACCTCCAAGCACAGCTCACAGCAGCGGGCAAAGCGCTCCAGAGCTGCAAAATGGCGTGAGGCTCTTGGCACTTTACCTGTTGTCTGCTGCTGGTGTCAAGGGCTTTATAAACAGCTCCAAACCCTCTAGAAAGACAAAAGCAGCAGAAAGAGACCTTTATCCCTCTGGCAGTGAAAGCAAGCCCAGGCAGCAGATCTCCCCAGGCTGCCTGGACGCCTTCCTTAGAAAAAATGCCTGGCTGCAGCATCTCTTCGGCCAACAGCATGTTAGCCCGTGAGCCCTCTGCCATGCGGGGCAGGCTGTCCAAGGGAACACTAAGGTGCAGCATGAAGACCAAGGGCCGCTGGAAATCTCCAAGGCGCACACCCTGCCAGGTCATTTCAGAACCTAAGGGGAACTCTCTCCTTGTGCGGGTGTGCATGCATGTGTGTGTCAAAAAAGGGAGAACAATTTGAGTCAGAAGACTGTCCTTGACAATCTGACCTTTCTTGGATGGCAAGGTGCTCTTTCAGGCCACAAAGCTGTAGGGCCAGGGCTTCTCCCAGCTCCTGCTCCTCACTGCTGCAAGCAAGACACTGCCAGCATCAACTTGTCTTTGATGAGGCCTTTGCATTGCTCTGACCGAGCAGTCCAGGCAGGCGACACGAGGTCAAGCCGGAGCCTGACCATGATTGGAGCTTGCCTGACTTCACGCTTGATATTGCACCAGCCAAAGACCTGGCCCACACTTTTGTAAAATGAGCTGACGTCACGCTTACCCTCGCCCGAGTTCCTCAAATGCCGTGTATTTGCCCGTTGGCCGGCCCGGACTCACGATGCTCCCTGAAAGACAAAAGCAGTGCAGGCCGCTCACTCGCACACAGAGACGCCGCTGCCCAGAGCGTCCCAAAGGCAGCCCCACTGCCCGCAGCTCTGGGCCCTTTGCGGTCCCGCGGCTTCCAGCTGCTGAGACCAGCAAGTGGGAGGGCCATCTTCTCCACCTTTCATCAGGTGGCCTTTCCAAGAAGGCCTTGATTTCTTTCAAGAGCAGCATCTCACGCGATAAGCCAAAATGATGAGCCCTTAAGAAGGGGGCCCTAAGAGGTAAGCAAGGGCCTTTGCTGCCTCCGCAGTCACACCCACCATCACTGGCAGGTCCACTGCCAGGGGCACAAAGTGTCTGGGCCGGAGGAGGAGTAAGAACCAGAGCCAGAAAACACCTGGGGCCAGACAGCTCCCTGGGCAATAGTCACTTGCTAGGTGCCAGCCTTCTGCTCAAGCAGAAACAATCTCTGCTTTTGCCTTTGGCCCAGAAGGCAGCCCAGGCAGGGCCAAGCCAGGCCCAGCCGCCCTCACAGGCAGCAGGGACTCCCTGGGTGCTGCCACGCTTCCTCAGAGCAGTACAACACCTTCTGCAGAGAGGCCTAAGTGCCTCTGAGACTGAGGGCCAGCATCTGGCGCAGCCTACACCCAGACACTCGCACAAGACCCTGCTCTGGCAGACAAGAAATGCACCAGACGGACGTACTCAGTGTCTTCAGGCCCTGCTCTTCCCTCATCTCGGGCTGCTGGGCTGCGCTGCTGCAAGAAGTGCCGGCAGCGGGGCTTGAGCTGGCTGCTGCAGGCCATGCTGGTCCGGCGGCACCAGGTTGAATGGCAGAGCCTGTCTTGCGCTGGGACAAGAAAGGATTGCCCGTCAGAAGGGTGGCTGGCACTCATGCCCCCCCCTAAGCGCACAGCAAAAGCAAGGCCTTGGGAAGGTGCTGCCAGCCACGGCCAGGCCTCTCCAGCTGGAGCAGTTCCCATGTCCCCTTCTCAAAGGCACCTTCGGGAGAAGCCCAAAGGCTACTTGGATCCAGCCCCTCCCGACCACCTCCATGCTCCACGTGTTCAGCTTTTCTGCAAGACACTGGCAACAAGGTATTGATGGGGCTGCCAAATCCACAAAGAGATCAGAGCAGGGCCCCAGAGCCTCGCTGCTTTCCTCCTCCTGTCTTTTCCTGGGCCGGAATGAAATCAGCCCGGAGTTGGCAGGCAACAGTCTGCTCAGAAGCCCGCAGCGTGTCCCTTCTCTGATCTGTTTCACGGATTTCCCTTCTCTATGGCAGCCTTTAGAGAGCGGCCCTTGGGAGCCGCCTTCCAGCCCTGCCCAGACCCACCCGCCCTTTTACAATGCAGGGCTGCCGAGGATTCTCCTCTCCAAACTCTGCTCTGACCGGCTGGAAGTGAAGCACAGCCTGAAGCTAATTAGTCCACGGAGACAGCAGGTCCCTTCCAGGGGCCAGTGTCTGCCAGGTACCCTGCAAGGCTGTCAACTGCGTATTTGGGCCGCGCTGTCCGCTGACCACAGGCAGCCTGCACTGACAACGGGCACAAGGGGCTGACTCCTGCACTGAGAGTCACTCAATGCTGCCTCCTGTCTGATCCCAAGAGACACTCTGGCGCCCTCTCAGCATCCCAGCTTCAATGTCAAACTTCAGAACCCATTGGCCAGGGCTCCCCAGCTTGCCTGAAGCCGCACTACGTCACAGCAGGCACACGGCTGCCAGCATCTTCAGCCACGAGCAACAAGGGCTGCTCCAAAACGGGTAGCCTGGCCCTGCGCCAAAGGCAGTGCCAAGCTCAGCTGTCACTTACTGGCTCTGCAAGTTCAGGCTGTGAAGGGACAGCGGCTGAAGGCTTCATCTTCCTTTGCTCCTCTTCATCCTCTTCCTCAATGACAGAGGCAGCCAGAGGAGCTGCTGACCCTGCTGTTGTGCCCTGCAGGCAGACAGAAGTGAGAGAGATGGGCAAAAGCCAGTGCCTTAGGAGCTGCTTTCTATTGAGCTGGGAAAGGACCCAGAAGAAGGGCAAATCATAGACTTTGATACAAGTGGGCCTCTGAGTCACGCAAAGCCGAGGAAGCTGGCTGAACGAGCTGCTACTCCATCTTGCTGTGCATTTGAGCTTCCCTGCTGCCTAGAAGCAGCAAGATGCCTTGGAGCTGTCCCTTTTGCCTTTCATCTCTTGAAAGGCTTTTCACTGGAAAATCAGCAAACAGCCAGTGCTCCCTTTGCTACTGCTGATGCCACCGGGCAGCTGGCCTTTCCTTCAGCCTCCCACGCCGGCACTCCACACTCGGCTGCAACAGGCCAAGCTGGCAGAATTGCTGCACAATTCTCACACGCCAGCAACGTCTCAGCTTCCTTTGCCACTCACCAAAGGACAGGCTTGTCTCCATCCGCGTGTCAGGTGACCTGCAGCCAGCAAGGCAAAAGGAACCAGAGGCCCTTAGAAAAGTGCCTGTGCTGGCCACTCCCACAGCACAAGGCAGTCCCAACACAGAGCATTTCCCTTTCCCAACATGCCTCCAGGAGCAACAGCTCTTTCCCACAGCAAGCAAGAGAACAAGAAGGACGCTAGAGGAGCCTCTGGCTACATTTGGGCCTCTTTTGCCAAGAGAGAAATAGGAAGACGGTGCTGGAAATGCCCGCTGCTCTTCAAAACTTTGAGCTTCTCTTGTGCCTAACAGCTCAAGCTACATTCCCCTCTTCCCTTTCCTGCATTTTCCATATACATTCTTTCAAATTGCATGCCCTAATTCCCATCCCTTGGCTGAAGATGATAGCCCAGCAAAGCTTCCACAAAGGGTCCCTTCCCTGTGGCAGCTCCCTGCTGAAGCAGCCCAGGAACAGCTGCTGGGCTCAGCAGCAAACCCTCCCTGCACTGGAGTTTGTGCTGCATGGCCAAGGCAATCGCAGTCTTGGCACAGCATCAAAGGCTCAAGTCATGCAGCCAAGGCCTCTAAGGGGTAGAATATGGAGCAAAAGGTGCTTTCCTTCACTCCTGGAGAGAACCACTGAGTTGGTAGAAATACTTCTGAGGATCTGCCCTCAGAGTCTGCAATATGCAGCTTGTCTTGCTTGAAGCAGCAAGCTGAGGAAATGAGAGACTCCGCAGCCGCGCACTCTCCCGGGGAGGGAAGGCAACCGCTGCAGGTTGCATGGCAAATAGTCTGCACGCGCTACCCAGTACAGATGCCCCCTTTGTAGCTGATGCTGCTGGCAGGACATTGACCAAAGCGGTGGCACCTTCACGGCCATTTTGTTCCCAAAGAAACTGGGCCACTGCTGCGGCATAAAGAGCAGAGCCAAGCAAAAGTCGGGCAATGCCAGCCCCAGGAGAAACCTTTACTTACGAGTCAGCTGGGTCAGGTAGTAGCCAGAATAGACAACAGAAAAGATGGTGCAAACGGCGGCACAGACTTGCCCAATCATTTTGGCAGTGCTGTGCGCGTTTGCACGCTGAGTGCCAGCCAAGGGAAAGCCAAGACTCCTCTCGGGGTGCAGGCCGTCTGCTGAGAGCTCCTTGAGCACAAGGATCCTCCTGCAGGGAGCCAGCGGAAGAGCTGCTCTGGACGACCAGGCCTGGCGCGCACCGGGACAACGCTGTGCTGACAGCACTGTGATGTGGCACCTCTGGCTTGACCTCACAATGGCAGCAGCTCTGTGGCTTTCTTGTGCCCAGCAAGACAACCTTGTGTACAGCTGATGCAAAAGAAAAGCCTGGGAAATTCTCCTCACTCACAAAGGCAGTGCTCAAGGCATGCCAGGGGAACTCAGAAAATGCGCCAATCCAAGCGGCATCCAAGCAATGCAAGCAAACATGACTCTTGGTCCCAAAAGCTTTGACTGAAAGCAAGTCTGCTTCTTCTAGGTGGCATCCTAGCTGGTTTGGAAAAGCCTAACTTCTTCAGTGACATTTAGATGGCAAACGAAGCAAAGATAATAAATTTCCAGGACTATTGTAGGCTGCAGTTGCTCCTTGAGCACGCGGGTGCATGCTGACCTATGGAGGGGCTTGACAGCTGGCCTGCAAGCAAAGCTGAGTTCATGGAAGAAATAGCAGTTGATGGTTTTTGAGTGTATCCATAGCAAGGAAGAAGACAAGGCCATCAGCATGGAAACCCATTAGAAGAGATTCAGGAAAAGTTGCGTATGCTAGACTAGGTGCCGAAGTAGATGTGCATACGTGCCTTATAAATTTCTGTAAAACTTTTGCCAGTTGTATTGACGTTAATTGCTTTGCACCAATGGATAGAAGAAGTTATTGTGATGTAGTTAGTGACTTGAGATCACGCTTTGTTAAGAGTGTATAAGCTGGAGAACATGCAGAATAAAACAAACAAACCTTTTTCTTCTTGGACCCTGATCACGTGTGTATGCCACGTCCGGCCTAACGGTGACGCTTGCCCCATCTCTGGGTCAAGAAACAAGTCTTGTCTGACTGGTAACTTTTCAACAAGCTGAGAAAGAAATTAGTAGCTGGACATGCAGATTTCTGAAGAGAGGAAAGAAAAGTGTTGACAAGAATAAACCTAAGTTTTCAATGCCTGAAACACTCAAAAATAACATGTTTTGGGATAGTGTACCATATGTTAGACAGAGTTAAAACAAACCACAACTCATTAGTATCTGGACTTCATTGCCCACTCTGCTTAGAGATGTTGCTTAAAGGCACTTGGTGTCAAGGATCCAGTTCCTGTAGATCACTGTCGACATAGATCAAAATCCTACCAACAAATCAGTGTCAAAACCAGCAAGAGTGAGACTTTTGTCCTTGGCAGGAGCTTCCAGGTGCTCCTGGAAGTCCCCAGGCCTTGACACAAAGAGGTGTATTCAACGGAGGGAGAGAAGCATCATGCTTAGCTCTAAATGTGACCTTTGCTAGCAGATCATACTAGCAGGCAATAAATTACATTTGTTCTGCACTTCGGCAGAGCCAAGATGGGAATCAAAGTCTAGATCACAGGAGAAGATCACACGAGCCTCAGCTTTTCCAGAAGAGGAAAAATACAAAGGATAGTAAATTTGCGTTGGGTTTACAGGCTATTTTTGCAGATCGATAGACAAGGGATGAAGCTTAAAAGATGAGAGCAAAGGAAAATCAACAGATATGCTGAAAGTGAGTGAAGAGTAAGGGGACCTCAAATTAACTGAAAAGCTGCACAGAAAGCTTCTCTACTTTGTGCACTTGCCTCAAGTTTTCAATGGCAAAATCTAGGAGTACTTCAAACTTATTTTTATTAATTCTAGAAGAAAGACAATCAAAACGGTGTACTTCTGCTTACAGTATCAAGTAAAGCACAGGAAGCCATTAGAGTAAGAAAAATTGTGTTCAGACGGCTGAGGCAGCCTTAGGGGTAGGAGGAATGGGGAGGCATGGAAATCAGGCCTGTGGGCAACATTCAAGGGGCATCCAGTCCCTGAGCAGTCCCTCACAGTGGGTATGCCAGCAGATGGAGGCGAAATGGAGCCACAGCTGGGTGGGAAAAGAGCCGGGGTGGGGAGCCGTGCTCAGCAGGGGCTCCTGCATCAAATTGCTCAATGACAGGTGTGCTATGCTGTGTGCATGTTTCCAACACCTGGCAACAGCAGGCTGGCCCAGAGGTGGGAAAAGGCCAAGGAGGCAGCAGAGTGGGAATGGGGCTCTGCAGGAGGCCCTGGTGGTTGCACACCCCTGTAGGGGATGAGGCTGGCCCAGAGGGTCCCTGGGGGTCTGGGGTGAAAAGCGGGGAAAAGAGAAGCAGGGAGGAAATGCCAGATGCTGCCGCTGTGAGAATGCCATTCCATCCCACAGGTGACATAGTGAGAGGAGGGTGGCAACAAAATGGTGATTGCTGCTGATCAGCCTGACATCTGATCAAGACAAGAGGCCCAGAAAGGACTGCACATCTGCCTCCTAGTGCTGTCCTGAATGGCAGCTCATTACCTGGTGTTCATTACCTGTAGGTCTCTCAGCTTCCCACAGGCATGCCACACTTCAGATAAGCAAAGCTGCTTACCTCACTATGTTCTTTGGGCCTCTGAAAGGGACTGTCCACTTAGCTACAGCCTGGCAAGGAAGGGAGTCTTACAACACTCTGGATATTTTCGACTTTTATTGACACTCGGGCTGAAACAAAGTATCCCCTCGCTGCTTCTTCATCTTCATCATTCTGTCCTGCAGGTGGCCTGCTCAGGCTGACAGCTTGGAGCGCCTGCAGGCTCCAGTTCTGCTGCAGCCCAGCTTTTCCTCTCACTGCTTAATTCTTATTATGACAATTCTTTCATTTCTACTTCAAAGCTTCCCTAAATTAACAACACTCTATCCTAAGCTAAACAATCCTCTACTATCCAAGCTGTCTACGTTCTATAGTCCTTAAAAGTTGATCCCTATAGTTCCTAATTTTTTTCAATTTTCATCTTTTGCAGAAAGAAAAACAACAGAGCTTTAAATTGAACCTAACAACATATCTAACCTAACCTAACCTAACCTCATCTAATCCAACCTAATGCTAACCTAACCCAACCTAACCTAACAGCTAACCTAACAGCTAACCTAACAGCTAAACTGAGCAAATATCTACACTATCATGTTTCCTAGCTACGGCACAGCTCCTCTTCAACCTCGGGGGATGGCTGAAGCTCTGCCTAAAGATGACACATCCCCTTTTCCCTCCTCTTGGCTGGCGGGGCATCAGGGCCTCCTCAGGCGCAGGTGTCTCCTCTCCAGTCTTCCTGCACTTGCTTGGCTGAGATGATCAGAGCAGCCAGGCTGGAGGCAGGATCGCCTGAGGTCACGAAGGGATGCTGCCCAGAGGAAAAAGAACAAAGCAAGGAACTCTTACTTTCCAGGATCACATCCTCGCGGGCTCAAGCAGGATTCCCTGGCTACCAGCAAGACACACAAAGAGCACTGAGGGCAGCATGTCCCCCTGCGCCTTCCTGTCCTGGCAGCTTTCAGTGCCATGTGGCCCACACTCCTCCTCCTCCTCATCCCTTCATGCAGGTGTCCTCAGCTGCCAGGGCTTTTTGCCCCTTTGCTTTTTCTTACCTGTAGGAGCTCCTGGGCAGACCAGCGCCTGTCCTCATCTGCCTGCAGGCAGCAGTGGAGGAAGTCGCGCAGGAGAGCCGAGTGGTGCCTGGGGTTCTGCAGTTTTGGGGGCCCGTTCCTTTCTAGCAGTTCAAAAACCTACAGCACATGGATGCAAGAGGACACTCCACCTGCTCCTTTGCTAGCCACACACAGCTCTCTCCACACAGAGCCCTCTTGCTAAGCTGCACCTTACCCGGAGACGGGCTTCCCGCTGGTAAGGAGCTTCCCCTTCCACCATTTCCAGCCCCATGATCCCCAGGGACCAGATGTCCACTTTGGGGCCGTAGGCTTCTCCTCTCACCACCTCCGGTGCCATCCAGCTGGGAGTGCCGACGCTGGAGCTGCGCTTGCTGTGCTCAGGGCTGAGCTGAGCACAGAGGCCAAAGTCACCTGAGGACAAAAACAAAGCCTGTCAAAGCCAGCTACCACTGGCAAAGCAGCCAAAACCATTGCCCTGACCAGGCCATGCTGAATCTAACTGAAAAAGCAGCTGAGCTCTCCTTCCACGTGCCTGGAGCCAGGCAAATAAGGCATCGGCTGCTTCAAAAACACCCTGACGATTCACGCACTGGCCAAGCCGCGCTTCTGCCCCAGTGGCCGTCACCAAAATGCAAGCGCACGGCATATGCTGGACATGCTGCAGCCCAGCAGGGATACCCACCCAACTTGACGGATCCGTCCGTGCCCACCAGGACGTTGCAACTTTTGATGTCTCTGTGGATGACTTGGCGGGAATGAAGGAAATGCAGTCCTTGCAGGCACTGAGAGAGAAAAAGGAGGGAGGGAAAGTTAACCTGCAGGATCTGATTTCATCCCACCCGCAAGGAAAGAGCTCAAGGGGATTGGCGGCTTTCTCAGGGAATTGTGAGCGAGGGCAAAACATCACGCTGCTGTCACCATGAAGAGCTTGCTGCTTCAACACTCTTGGAAGTTTTTTCTAGATTTCCAAGCAAAGGCGTCTGGGCTCCCAAAAGTTCCACCGGCCTTGGGTAGGAAGCACGCCACCTTTGGCTGGGAGGCGGCACGGCAAAGAATTTTGGGGAAGCCTAGTGGCAGCAGAAGAGGAAGCTGCTGGTGACAGCAGCACCTTCGAGCTGTTCCACAATGCATCGCCATGCAGGCTGCAATGCTAGCCTTTGAAGCTGAGGACAGCTCTTTGCCCTTAGCTTGAAATTCTGCCACCCGCATGCTGCCTTCCAGTGGCAAGCAATGTAGGACAGACAGACAGGCTCCAGGCAAACATTCCCAGGCAAAGCTGAGAAGAGGAAGAAAGAGAAATTGAGCCAGTGAGCGAGCACCAAGGCCAGAGGACAGACAGGATGGAAGAGTGCAAGAACAGAGCCTGAGGAGTGCGAGGGCACCGGCAGGCAGTACACTTCCCATGCTCTTTCTTCTCCTGTGTGGCGTGACAGCAGCAGCAGCAGCAGCAGCAGCAGCAGCAGCAAAAGAAAGGTGAGAGCAAGAAATCTCGGCTCTCCTTAAGCTCCAGCTGACAAGCAGCATCCGGGCAGTCTTGGGCAAGCACAAGCGGGATCCCTCACCTCCCGACAGACAGCGCCTATCTGTCCTTCCTCCAGGTACACTGCCCTCAGCACATCAAACAAGGTGCCGCTGTCCATGAACTCCATGGCCAGCCAGAGCTCCGCATCCACCAGGTAGCTGAAAGAAGAAAACCACGGCATGGAGCAACAGAATGGGCATAGCCTCAGTCACCCCAGGGCCTGAGACAGGTTTTTGCAGCTGCTCTCCAAGCTACGGGTGCCACAAGAGACTGTTGAACACCAGCTCCACCTCCTCCCACGCTCTGGAGACACGCAGAGAAATCATCCCCAGCTCTGTTCTCTGCCAGCGACCAAAGGGCATCGTCTCTTTGCGCTTGCACCAGCTAAAGCTACATTGACACCAGAATATGCCAACCTGTCTAAGTAGGTAACGATATTGGGACTCCTGTTGTCCCTCATGGCCAGGATTTCATTGGCAGCCAGCTCCTCGGACATCTCCTCCTCGAGTGACATGATCTTGATTGCCACCTGCAATGACATTGGCCACCGGTACCTTGACAAGACGCACCCCGCTCGAGATCACAAGGAGCATGGAGCGAGTGCTGGTGCAATGAGGCAGCACGCTGGGCCAAAGTGCCTTGTCACTAGACAGCAGAGCTTAGCAGAAGCACCAAAAGCCATCCCAAATGCATTCTGCCCCCTGAGCCTAGACTGTATTTCAGAAGAACAGCCCCTGCTGCAGACATGGAGCTGCCACCCAAACCTCCAAGCACAGCTCACAGCAGCGGGCAAAGCGCTCCAGAGCTGCAAAATGGCGTGAGGCTCTTGGCACTTTACCTGTTGTCTGCTGCTGGTGTCAAGGGCTTTATAAACAGCTCCAAACCCTCTAGAAAGACAAAAGCAGCAGAAAGAGACCTTTATCCCTCTGGCAGTGAAAGCAAGCCCAGGCAGCAGATCTCCCCAGGCTGCCTGGACGCCTTCCTTAGAAAAAATGCCTGGCTGCAGCATCTCTTCGGCCAACAGCATGTTAGCCCGTGAGCCCTCTGCCATGCGGGGCAGGCTGTCCAAGGGAACACTAAGGTGCAGCATGAAGACCAAGGGCCGCTGGAAATCTCCAAGGCGCACACCCTGCCAGGTCATTTCAGAACCTAAGGGGAACTCTCTCCTTGTGCAAGTGTGCATGCATGTGTGTGTCAAAAAAGGGAGAACAATTTGAGTCAGAAGACTGTCCTTGACAATCTGACCTTTCTTGGATGGCAAGGTGCTCTTTCAGGCCACAAAGCTGTAGGGCCAGGGCTTCTCCCAGCTCCTGCTCCTCACTGCTGCAAGCAAGACACTGCCAGCATCAACTTGTCTTTGATGAGGCCTTTGCATTGCTCTGACCGAGCAGTCCAGGCAGGCGACACGAGGTCAAGCCGGAGCCTGACCATGATTGGAGCTTGCCTGACTTCACGCTTGATATTGCACCAGCCAAAGACCTGGCCCACACTTTTGTAAAATGAGCTGACGTCACGCTTACCCTCGCCCGAGTTCCTCAAATGCCGTGTATTTGCCCGTTGGCCGGCCCGGACTCACGATGCTCCCTGAAAGACAAAAGCAGTGCAGGCCGCTCACTCGCACACAGAGACGCCGCTGCCCAGAGCGTCCCAAAGGCAGCCCCACTGCCCGCAGCTCTGGGCCCTTTGCGGTCCCGCGGCTTCCAGCTGCTGAGACCAGCAAGTGGGAGGGCCATCTTCTCCACCTTTCATCAGGTGGCCTTTCCAAGAAGGCCTTGATTTCTTTCAAGAGCAGCATCTCACGCGATAAGCCAAAATGATGAGCCCTTAAGAAGGGGGCCCTAAGAGGTAAGCAAGGGCCTTTGCTGCTTCCGCAGTCACACCCACCATCACTGGCAGGTCCACTGCCAGGGGCACAAAGTGTCTGGGCCGGAGGAGGAGTAAGAACCAGAGCCAGAAAACACCTGGGGCCAGACAGCTCCCTGGGCAATAGTCACTTGCTAGGTGCCAGCCTTCTGCTCAAGCAGAAACAATCTCTGCTTTTGCCTTTGGCCCAGAAGGCAGCCCAGGCAGGGCCAAGCCAGGCCCAGCCGCCCTCACAGGCAGCAGGGACTCCCTGGGTGCTGCCACGCTTCCTCAGAGCAGTACAACACCTTCTGCAGAGAGGCCTAAGTGCCTCTGAGACTGAGGGCCAGCATCTGGCGCAGCCTACACCCAGACACTCGCACAAGACCCTGCTCTGGCAGACAAGAAATGCACCAGACGGACGTACTCAGTGTCTTCAGGCCCTGCTCTTCCCTCATCTCGGGCTGCTGGGCTGCGCTGCTGCAAGAAGTGCCGGCAGCGGGGCTTGAGCTGGCTGCTGCAGGCCATGCTGGTCCGGCGGCACCAGGTTGAATGGCAGAGCCTGTCTTGCGCTGGGACAAGAAAGGATTGCCCGTCAGAAGGGTGGCTGGCACTCATGCCCCCCCCTAAGCGCACAGCAAAAGCAAGGCCTTGGGAAGGTGCTGCCAGCCACGGCCAGGCCTCTCCAGCTGGAGCAGTTCCCATGTCCCCTTCTCAAAGGCACCTTCGGGAGAAGCCCAAAGGCTACTTGGATCCAGCCCCTCCCGACCACCTCCATGCTCCACGTGTTCAGCTTTTCTGCAAGACACTGGCAACAAGGTATTGATGGGGCTGCCAAATCCACAAAGAGATCAGAGCAGGGCCCCAGAGCCTCGCTGCTTTCCTCCTCCTGTCTTTTCCTGGGCCGGAATGAAATCAGCCCGGAGTTGGCAGGCAACAGTCTGCTCAGAAGCCCGCAGCGTGTCCCTTCTCTGATCTGTTTCACGGATTTCCCTTCTCTATGGCAGCCTTTAGAGAGCGGCCCTTGGGAGCCGCCTTCCAGCCCTGCCCAGACCCACCCGCCCTTTTACAATGCAGGGCTGCCGAGGATTCTCCTCTCCAAACTCTGCTCTGACCGGCTGGAAGTGAAGCACAGCCTGAAGCTAATTAGTCCACGGAGACAGCAGGTCCCTTCCAGGGGCCAGTGTCTGCCAGGTACCCTGCAAGGCTGTCAACTGCGTATTTGGGCCGCGCTGTCCGCTGACCACAGGCAGCCTGCACTGACAACGGGCACAAGGGGCTGACTCCTGCACTGAGAGTCACTCAATGCTGCCTCCTGTCTGATCCCAAGAGACACTCTGGCGCCCTCTCAGCATCCCAGCTTCAATGTCAAACTTCAGAACCCATTGGCCAGGGCTCCCCAGCTTGCCTGAAGCCGCACTACGTCACAGCAGGCACACGGCTGCCAGCATCTTCAGCCACGAGCAACAAGGGCTGCTCCAAAACGGGTAGCCTGGCCCTGCGCCAAAGGCAGTGCCAAGCTCAGCTGTCACTTACTGGCTCTGCAAGTTCAGGCTGTGAAGGGACAGCGGCTGAAGGCTTCATCTTCCTTTGCTCCTCTTCATCCTCTTCCTCAATGACAGAGGCAGCCAGAGGAGCTGCTGACCCTGCTGTTGTGCCCTGCAGGCAGACAGAAGTGAGAGAGATGGGCAAAAGCCAGTGCCTTAGGAGCTGCTTTCTATTGAGCTGGGAAAGGACCCAGAAGAAGGGCAAATCATAGACTTTGATACAAGTGGGCCTCTGAGTCACGCAAAGCCGAGGAAGCTGGCTGAACGAGCTGCTACTCCATCTTGCTGTGCATTTGAGCTTCCCTGCTGCCTAGAAGCAGCAAGATGCCTTGGAGCTGTCCCTTTTGCCTTTCATCTCTTGAAAGGCTTTTCACTGGAAAATCAGCAAACAGCCAGTGCTCCCTTTGCTACTGCTGATGCCACCGGGCAGCTGGCCTTTCCTTCAGCCTCCCACGCCGGCACTCCACACTCGGCTGCAACAGGCCAAGCTGGCAGAATTGCTGCACAATTCTCACACGCCAGCAACGTCTCAGCTTCCTTTGCCACTCACCAAAGGACAGGCTTGTCTCCATCCGCGTGTCAGGTGACCTGCAGCCAGCAAGGCAAAAGGAACCAGAGGCCCTTAGAAAAGTGCCTGTGCTGGCCACTCCCACAGCACAAGGCAGTCCCAACACAGAGCATTTCCCTTTCCCAACATGCCTCCAGGAGCAACAGCTCTTTCCCACAGCAAGCAAGAGAACAAGAAGGACGCTAGAGGAGCCTCTGGCTACATTTGGGCCTCTTTTGCCAAGAGAGAAATAGGAAGACGGTGCTGGAAATGCCCGCTGCTCTTCAAAACTTTGAGCTTCTCTTGTGCCTAACAGCTCAAGCTACATTCCCCTCTTCCCTTTCCTGCATTTTCCATATACATTCTTTCAAATTGCATGCCCTAATTCCCATCCCTTGGCTGAAGATGATAGCCCAGCAAAGCTTCCACAAAGGGTCCCTTCCCTGTGGCAGCTCCCTGCTGAAGCAGCCCAGGAACAGCTGCTGGGCTCAGCAGCAAACCCTCCCTGCACTGGAGTTTGTGCTGCATGGCCAAGGCAATCGCAGTCTTGGCACAGCATCAAAGGCTCAAGTCATGCAGCCAAGGCCTCTAAGGGGTAGAATATGGAGCAAAAGGTGCTTTCCTTCACTCCTGGAGAGAACCACTGAGTTGGTAGAAATACTTCTGAGGATCTGCCCTCAGAGTCTGCAATTTGCAGCTTGTCTTGCTTGAAGCAGCAAGCTGAGGAAATGACAGACTCCGCAGCCACGCACTCTCCCGGGGAGGGAAGGCAACCGCTGCAGGTTGCATGGCAAATAGTCTGCACGCGCTACCCAGTACAGATGCCCCCTTTGTAGCTGATGCTGCTGGCAGGACATTGACCAAAGCGGTGGCACCTTCACGGCCATTTTGTTCCCAAAGAAACTGGGCCACTGCTGCGGCATAAAGAGCAGAGCCAAGCAAAAGTTGGGCAATGCCAGCCCCAGGAGAAACCTTTACTTACGAGTCAGCTGGGTCAGGTAGTAGCCAGAATAGACAACAGAAAAGATGGTGCAAACGGCGGCACAGACTTGCCCAATCATTTTGGCAGTGCTGTGCGCGTTTGCACGCTGAGTGCCAGCCAAGGGAAAGCCAAGACTCCTCTCGGGGTGCAGGCCGTCTGCTGAGAGCTCCTTGAGCACAAGGATCCTCCTGCAGGGAGCCAGCGGAAGAGCTGCTCTGGACGACCAGGCCTGGCGCGCACCGGGACAACGCTGTGCTGACAGCACTGTGACGTGGCACCTCTGGCTTGACCTCACAATGGCAGCAGCTCTGTGGCTTTCTTGTGCCCAGCAAGACAACCTTGTGTACAGCTGATGCAAAAGAAAAGCCTGGGAAATTCTCCTCACTCACAAAGGCAGTGCTCAAGGCATGCCAGGGGAACTCAGAAAATGCGCCAATCCAAGCGGCATCCAAGCAATGCAAGCAAACATGACTCTTGGTCCCAAAAGCTTTGACTGAAAGCAAGTCTGCTTCTTCTAGGTGGCATCCTAGCTGGTTTGGAAAAGCCTAACTTCTTCAGTGACATTTAGATGGCAAACGAAGCAAAGATAATAAATTTCCAGGACTATTGTAGGCTGCAGTTGCTCCTTGAGCACGCGGGTGCATGCTGACCTATGGAGGGGCTTGACAGCTGGCCTGCAAGCAAAGCTGAGTTCATGGAAGAAATAGCAGTTGATGGTTTTTGAGTGTATCCAAAGCAAGGAAGAAGACAAGGCCATCAGCATGGAAACCCATTAGAAGAGATTCAGGAAAAGTTGCGTATGCTAGACTAGGTGCCGAAGTAGATGTGCATACGTGCCTTATAAATTTCTGTAAAACTTTTGCCAGTTGTATTGACGTTAATTGCTTTGCACCAATGGATAGAAGAAGTTATTGTGATGTAGTTAGTGACTTGAGATCACGCTTTGTTAAGAGTGTATAAGCTGGAGAACATGCAGAATAAAACAAACAAACCTTTTTCTTCTTGGACCCTGATCACGTGTGTATGCCACGTCCGGCCTAACGGTGACGCTTGCCCCATCTCTGGGTCAAGAAACAAGTCTTGTCTGACTGGTAACTTTTCAACAAGCTGAGAAAGAAATTAGTAGCTGGACATGCAGATTTCTGAAGAGAGGAAAGAAAAGTGTTGACAAGAATAAACCTAAGTTTTCAATGCCTGAAACACTCAAAAATAACATGTTTTGGGATAGTGTACCATATGTTAGACAGAGTTAAAACAAACCACAACTCATTAGTATCTGGACTTCATTGCCCACTCTGCTTAGAGATGTTGCTTAAAGGCACTTGGTGTCAAGGATCCAGTTCCTGTAGATCACTGTCGACATAGATCAAAATCCTACCAACAAATCAGTGTCAAAACCAGCAAGAGTGAGACTTTTGTCCTTGGCAGGAGCTTCCAGGTGCTCCTGGAAGTCCCCAGGCCTTGACACAAAGAGGTGTATTCAACGGAGGGAGAGAAGCATCATGCTTAGCTCTAAATGTGACCTTTGCTAGCAGATCATACTAGCAGGCAATAAATTACATTTGTTCTGCACTTCGGCAGAGCCAAGATGGGAATCAAAGTCTAGATCACAGGAGAAGATCACACGAGCCTCAGCTTTTCCAGAAGAGGAAAAATACAAAGGATAGTAAATTTGCGTTGGGTTTACAGGCTATTTTTGCAGATCGATAGACAAGGGATGAAGCTTAAAAGATGAGAGCAAAGGAAAATCAACAGATATGCTGAAAGTGAGTGAAGAGTAAGGGGACCTCAAATTAACTGAAAAGCTGCACAGAAAGCTTCTCTACTTTGTGCACTTGCCTCAAGTTTTCAATGGCAAAATCTAGGAGTACTTCAAACTTATTTTTATTAATTCTAGAAGAAAGACAATCAAAACGGTGTACTTCTGCTTACAGTATCAAGTAAAGCACAGGAAGCCATTAGAGTAAGAAAAATTGTGTTCAGACGGCTGAGGCAGCCTTAGGGGTAGGAGGAATGGGGAGGCATGGAAATCAGGCCTGTGGGCAACATTCAAGGGGCATCCAGTCCCTGAGCAGTCCCTCACAGTGGGTATGCCAGCAGATGGAGGCGAAATGGAGCCACAGCTGGGTGGGAAAAGAGCCGGGGTGGGGAGCCGTGCTCAGCAGGGGCTCCTGCATCAAATTGCTCAATGACAGGTGTGCTATGCTGTGTGCATGTTTCCAACACCTGGCAACAGCAGGCTGGCCCAGAGGTGGGAAAAGGCCAAGGAGGCAGCAGAGTGGGAATGGGGCTCTGCAGGAGGCCCTGGTGGTTGCACACCCCTGTAGGGGATGAGGCTGGCCCAGAGGGTCCCTGGGGGTCTGGGGTGAAAAGCGGGGAAAAGAGAAGCAGGGAGGAAATGCCAGATGCTGCCGCTGTGAGAATGCCATTCCATCCCACAGGTGACATAGTGAGAGGAGGGTGGCAACAAAATGGTGATTGCTGCTGATCAGCCTGACATCTGATCAAGACAAGAGGCCCAGAAAGGACTGCACATCTGCCTCCTAGTGCTGTCCTGAATGGCAGCTCATTACCTGGTGTTCATTACCTGTAGGTCTCTCAGCTTCCCACAGGCATGCCACACTTCAGATAAGCAAAGCTGCTTACCTCACTATGTTCTTTGGGCCTCTGAAAGGGACTGTCCACTTAGCTACAGCCTGGCAAGGAAGGGAGTCTTACAACACTCTGGATATTTTCGACTTTTATTGACACTCGGGCTGAAACAAAGTATCCCCTCGCTGCTTCTTCATCTTCATCATTCTGTCCTGCAGGTGGCCTGCTCAGGCTGACAGCTTGGAGCGCCTGCAGGCTCCAGTTCTGCTGCAGCCCAGCTTTTCCTCTCACTGCTTAATTCTTATTATGACAATTCTTTCATTTCTACTTCAAAGCTTCCCTAAATTAACAACACTCTATCCTAAGCTAAACAATCCTCTACTATCCAAGCTGTCTACGTTCTATAGTCCTTAAAAGTTGATCCCTATAGTTCCTAATTTTTTTCAATTTTCATCTTTTGCAGAAAGAAAAACAACAGAGCTTTAAATTGAACCTAACAACATATCTAACCTAACCTAACCTAACCTCATCTAATCCAACCTAATGCTAACCTAACCCAACCTAACCTAACAGCTAACCTAACAGCTAACCTAACAGCTAAACTGAGCAAATATCTACACTATCATGTTTCCTAGCTACGGCACAGCTCCTCTTCAACCTCGGGGGATGGCTGAAGCTCTGCCTAAAGATGACACATCCCCTTTTCCCTCCTCTTGGCTGGCGGGGCATCAGGGCCTCCTCAGGCGCAGGTGTCTCCTCTCCAGTCTTCCTGCACTTGCTTGGCTGAGATGATCAGAGCAGCCAGGCTGGAGGCAGGATCGCCTGAGGTCACGAAGGGATGCTGCCCAGAGGAAAAAGAACAAAGCAAGGAACTCTTACTTTCCAGGATCACATCCTCGCGGGCTCAAGCAGGATTCCCTGGCTACCAGCAAGACACACAAAGAGCACTGAGGGCAGCATGTCCCCCTGCGCCTTCCTGTCCTGGCAGCTTTCAGTGCCATGTGGCCCACACTCCTCCTCCTCCTCATCCCTTCATGCAGGTGTCCTCAGCTGCCAGGGCTTTTTGCCCCTTTGCTTTTTCTTACCTGTAGGAGCTCCTGGGCAGACCAGCGCCTGTCCTCATCTGCCTGCAGGCAGCAGTGGAGGAAGTCGCGCAGGAGAGCCGAGTGGTGCCTGGGGTTCTGCAGTTTTGGGGGCCCGTTCCTTTCTAGCAGTTCAAAAACCTACAGCACATGGATGCAAGAGGACACTCCACCTGCTCCTTTGCTAGCCACACACAGCTCTCTCCACACAGAGCCCTCTTGCTAAGCTGCACCTTACCCGGAGACGGGCTTCCCGCTGGTAAGGAGCTTCCCCTTCCACCATTTCCAGCCCCATGATCCCCAGGGACCAGATGTCCACTTTGGGGCCGTAGGCTTCTCCTCTCACCACCTCCGGTGCCATCCAGCTGGGAGTGCCGACGCTGGAGCTGCGCTTGCTGTGCTCAGGGCTGAGCTGAGCACAGAGGCCAAAGTCACCTGAGGACAAAAACAAAGCCTGTCAAAGCCAGCTACCACTGGCAAAGCAGCCAAAACCATTGCCCTGACCAGGCCATGCTGAATCTAACTGAAAAAGCAGCTGAGCTCTCCTTCCACGTGCCTGGAGCCAGGCAAATAAGGCATCGGCTGCTTCAAAAACACCCTGACGATTCACGCACTGGCCAAGCCGCGCTTCTGCCCCAGTGGCCGTCACCAAAATGCAAGCGCACGGCATATGCTGGACATGCTGCAGCCCAGCAGGGATACCCACCCAACTTGACGGATCCGTCCGTGCCCACCAGGACGTTGCAACTTTTGATGTCTCTGTGGATGACTTGGCGGGAATGAAGGAAATGCAGTCCTTGCAGGCACTGAGAGAGAAAAAGGAGGGAGGGAAAGTTAACCTGCAGGATCTGATTTCATCCCACCCGCAAGGAAAGAGCTCAAGGGGATTGGCGGCTTTCTCAGGGAATTGTGAGCGAGGGCAAAACATCACGCTGCTGTCACCATGAAGAGCTTGCTGCTTCAACACTCTTGGAAGTTTTTTCTAGATTTCCAAGCAAAGGCGTCTGGGCTCCCAAAAGTTCCACCGGCCTTGGGTAGGAAGCACGCCACCTTTGGCTGGGAGGCGGCACGGCAAAGAATTTTGGGGAAGCCTAGTGGCAGCAGAAGAGGAAGCTGCTGGTGACAGCAGCACCTTCGAGCTGTTCCACAATGCATCGCCATGCAGGCTGCAATGCTAGCCTTTGAAGCTGAGGACAGCTCTTTGCCCTTAGCTTGAAATTCTGCCACCCGCATGCTGCCTTCCAGTGGCAAGCAATGTAGGACAGACAGACAGGCTCCAGGCAAACATTCCCAGGCAAAGCTGAGAAGAGGAAGAAAGAGAAATTGAGCCAGTGAGCGAGCACCAAGGCCAGAGGACAGACAGGATGGAAGAGTGCAAGAACAGAGCCTGAGGAGTGCGAGGGCACCGGCAGGCAGTACACTTCCCATGCTCTTTCTTCTCCTGTGTGGCGTGACAGCAGCAGCAGCAGCAGCAGCAGCAGCAGCAGCAAAAGAAAGGTGAGAGCAAGAAATCTCGGCTCTCCTTAAGCTCCAGCTGACAAGCAGCATCCGGGCAGTCTTGGGCAAGCACAAGCGGGATCCCTCACCTCCCGACAGACAGCGCCTATCTGTCCTTCCTCCAGGTACACTGCCCTCAGCACATCAAACAAGGTGCCGCTGTCCATGAACTCCATGGCCAGCCAGAGCTCCGCATCCACCAGGTAGCTGAAAGAAGAAAACCACGGCATGGAGCAACAGAATGGGCATAGCCTCAGTCACCCCAGGGCCTGAGACAGGTTTTTGCAGCTGCTCTCCAAGCTACGGGTGCCACAAGAGACTGTTGAACACCAGCTCCACCTCCTCCCACGCTCTGGAGACACGCAGAGAAATCATCCCCAGCTCTGTTCTCTGCCAGCGACCAAAGGGCATCGTCTCTTTGCGCTTGCACCAGCTAAAGCTACATTGACACCAGAATATGCCAACCTGTCTAAGTAGGTAACGATATTGGGACTCCTGTTGTCCCTCATGGCCAGGATTTCATTGGCAGCCAGCTCCTCGGACATCTCCTCCTCGAGTGACATGATCTTGATTGCCACCTGCAATGACATTGGCCACCGGTACCTTGACAAGACGCACCCCGCTCGAGATCACAAGGAGCATGGAGCGAGTGCTGGTGCAATGAGGCAGCACGCTGGGCCAAAGTGCCTTGTCACTAGACAGCAGAGCTTAGCAGAAGCACCAAAAGCCATCCCAAATGCATTCTGCCCCCTGAGCCTAGACTGTATTTCAGAAGAACAGCCCCTGCTGCAGACATGGAGCTGCCACCCAAACCTCCAAGCACAGCTCACAGCAGCGGGCAAAGCGCTCCAGAGCTGCAAAATGGCGTGAGGCTCTTGGCACTTTACCTGTTGTCTGCTGCTGGTGTCAAGGGCTTTATAAACAGCTCCAAACCCTCTAGAAAGACAAAAGCAGCAGAAAGAGACCTTTATCCCTCTGGCAGTGAAAGCAAGCCCAGGCAGCAGATCTCCCCAGGCTGCCTGGACGCCTTCCTTAGAAAAAATGCCTGGCTGCAGCATCTCTTCGGCCAACAGCATGTTAGCCCGTGAGCCCTCTGCCATGCGGGGCAGGCTGTCCAAGGGAACACTAAGGTGCAGCATGAAGACCAAGGGCCGCTGGAAATCTCCAAGGCGCACACCCTGCCAGGTCATTTCAGAACCTAAGGGGAACTCTCTCCTTGTGCAAGTGTGCATGCATGTGTGTGTCAAAAAAGGGAGAACAATTTGAGTCAGAAGACTGTCCTTGACAATCTGACCTTTCTTGGATGGCAAGGTGCTCTTTCAGGCCACAAAGCTGTAGGGCCAGGGCTTCTCCCAGCTCCTGCTCCTCACTGCTGCAAGCAAGACACTGCCAGCATCAACTTGTCTTTGATGAGGCCTTTGCATTGCTCTGACCGAGCAGTCCAGGCAGGCGACACGAGGTCAAGCCGGAGCCTGACCATGATTGGAGCTTGCCTGACTTCACGCTTGATATTGCACCAGCCAAAGACCTGGCCCACACTTTTGTAAAATGAGCTGACGTCACGCTTACCCTCGCCCGAGTTCCTCAAATGCCGTGTATTTGCCCGTTGGCCGGCCCGGACTCACGATGCTCCCTGAAAGACAAAAGCAGTGCAGGCCGCTCACTCGCACACAGAGACGCCGCTGCCCAGAGCGTCCCAAAGGCAGCCCCACTGCCCGCAGCTCTGGGCCCTTTGCGGTCCCGCGGCTTCCAGCTGCTGAGACCAGCAAGTGGGAGGGCCATCTTCTCCACCTTTCATCAGGTGGCCTTTCCAAGAAGGCCTTGATTTCTTTCAAGAGCAGCATCTCACGCGATAAGCCAAAATGATGAGCCCTTAAGAAGGGGG
Organism: Ammospiza caudacuta; assembly: GCF_027887145.1. Taxonomy (NCBI): domain Eukaryota; kingdom Metazoa; phylum Chordata; class Aves; order Passeriformes; family Passerellidae; genus Ammospiza; species Ammospiza caudacuta. Next base: position 72,625,285 of record NC_080632.1, on the reverse strand, counting down.
CCCTAAGAGGTAAGCAAGGGCCTTTGCTGCTTCCGCAGTCACACCCACCATCACTGGCAGGTCCACTGCCAGGGGCACAAAGTGTCTGGGCCGGAGGAGGAGTAAGAACCAGAGCCAGAAAACACCTGGGGCCAGACAGCTCCCTGGGCAATAGTCACTTGCTAGGTGCCAGCCTTCTGCTCAAGCAGAAACAATCTCTGCTTTTGCCTTTGGCCCAGAAGGCAGCCCAGGCAGGGCCAAGCCAGGCCCAGCCGCCCTCACAGGCAGCAGGGACTCCCTGGGTGCTGCCACGCTTCCTCAGAGCAGTACAACACCTTCTGCAGAGAGGCCTAAGTGCCTCTGAGACTGAGGGCCAGCATCTGGCGCAGCCTACACCCAGACACTCGCACAAGACCCTGCTCTGGCAGACAAGAAATGCACCAGACGGACGTACTCAGTGTCTTCAGGCCCTGCTCTTCCCTCATCTCGGGCTGCTGGGCTGCGCTGCTGCAAGAAGTGCCGGCAGCGGGGCTTGAGCTGGCTGCTGCAGGCCATGCTGGTCCGGCGGCACCAGGTTGAATGGCAGAGCCTGTCTTGCGCTGGGACAAGAAAGGATTGCCCGTCAGAAGGGTGGCTGGCACTCATGCCCCCCCCTAAGCGCACAGCAAAAGCAAGGCCTTGGGAAGGTGCTGCCAGCCACGGCCAGGCCTCTCCAGCTGGAGCAGTTCCCATGTCCCCTTCTCAAAGGCACCTTCGGGAGAAGCCCAAAGGCTACTTGGATCCAGCCCCTCCCGACCACCTCCATGCTCCACGTGTTCAGCTTTTCTGCAAGACACTGGCAACAAGGTATTGATGGGGCTGCCAAATCCACAAAGAGATCAGAGCAGGGCCCCAGAGCCTCGCTGCTTTCCTCCTCCTGTCTTTTCCTGGGCCGGAATGAAATCAGCCCGGAGTTGGCAGGCAACAGTCTGCTCAGAAGCCCGCAGCGTGTCCCTTCTCTGATCTGTTTCACGGATTTCCCTTCTCTATGGCAGCCTTTAGAGAGCGGCCCTTGGGAGCCGCCTTCCAGCCCTGCCCAGACCCACCCGCCCTTTTACAATGCAGGGCTGCCGAGGATTCTCCTCTCCAAACTCTGCTCTGACCGGCTGGAAGTGAAGCACAGCCTGAAGCTAATTAGTCCACGGAGACAGCAGGTCCCTTCCAGGGGCCAGTGTCTGCCAGGTACCCTGCAAGGCTGTCAACTGCGTATTTGGGCCGCGCTGTCCGCTGACCACAGGCAGCCTGCACTGACAACGGGCACAAGGGGCTGACTCCTGCACTGAGAGTCACTCAATGCTGCCTCCTGTCTGATCCCAAGAGACACTCTGGCGCCCTCTCAGCATCCCAGCTTCAATGTCAAACTTCAGAACCCATTGGCCAGGGCTCCCCAGCTTGCCTGAAGCCGCACTACGTCACAGCAGGCACACGGCTGCCAGCATCTTCAGCCACGAGCAACAAGGGCTGCTCCAAAACGGGTAGCCTGGCCCTGCGCCAAAGGCAGTGCCAAGCTCAGCTGTCACTTACTGGCTCTGCAAGTTCAGGCTGTGAAGGGACAGCGGCTGAAGGCTTCATCTTCCTTTGCTCCTCTTCATCCTCTTCCTCAATGACAGAGGCAGCCAGAGGAGCTGCTGACCCTGCTGTTGTGCCCTGCAGGCAGACAGAAGTGAGAGAGATGGGCAAAAGCCAGTGCCTTAGGAGCTGCTTTCTATTGAGCTGGGAAAGGACCCAGAAGAAGGGCAAATCATAGACTTTGATACAAGTGGGCCTCTGAGTCACGCAAAGCCGAGGAAGCTGGCTGAACGAGCTGCTACTCCATCTTGCTGTGCATTTGAGCTTCCCTGCTGCCTAGAAGCAGCAAGATGCCTTGGAGCTGTCCCTTTTGCCTTTCATCTCTTGAAAGGCTTTTCACTGGAAAATCAGCAAACAGCCAGTGCTCCCTTTGCTACTGCTGATGCCACCGGGCAGCTGGCCTTTCCTTCAGCCTCCCACGCCGGCACTCCACACTCGGCTGCAACAGGCCAAGCTGGCAGAATTGCTGCACAATTCTCACACGCCAGCAACGTCTCAGCTTCCTTTGCCACTCACCAAAGGACAGGCTTGTCTCCATCCGCGTGTCAGGTGACCTGCAGCCAGCAAGGCAAAAGGAACCAGAGGCCCTTAGAAAAGTGCCTGTGCTGGCCACTCCCACAGCACAAGGCAGTCCCAACACAGAGCATTTCCCTTTCCCAACATGCCTCCAGGAGCAACAGCTCTTTCCCACAGCAAGCAAGAGAACAAGAAGGACGCTAGAGGAGCCTCTGGCTACATTTGGGCCTCTTTTGCCAAGAGAGAAATAGGAAGACGGTGCTGGAAATGCCCGCTGCTCTTCAAAACTTTGAGCTTCTCTTGTGCCTAACAGCTCAAGCTACATTCCCCTCTTCCCTTTCCTGCATTTTCCATATACATTCTTTCAAATTGCATGCCCTAATTCCCATCCCTTGGCTGAAGATGATAGCCCAGCAAAGCTTCCACAAAGGGTCCCTTCCCTGTGGCAGCTCCCTGCTGAAGCAGCCCAGGAACAGCTGCTGGGCTCAGCAGCAAACCCTCCCTGCACTGGAGTTTGTGCTGCATGGCCAAGGCAATCGCAGTCTTGGCACAGCATCAAAGGCTCAAGTCATGCAGCCAAGGCCTCTAAGGGGTAGAATATGGAGCAAAAGGTGCTTTCCTTCACTCCTGGAGAGAACCACTGAGTTGGTAGAAATACTTCTGAGGATCTGCCCTCAGAGTCTGCAATTTGCAGCTTGTCTTGCTTGAAGCAGCAAGCTGAGGAAATGACAGACTCCGCAGCCACGCACTCTCCCGGGGAGGGAAGGCAACCGCTGCAGGTTGCATGGCAAATAGTCTGCACGCGCTACCCAGTACAGATGCCCCCTTTGTAGCTGATGCTGCTGGCAGGACATTGACCAAAGCGGTGGCACCTTCACGGCCATTTTGTTCCCAAAGAAACTGGGCCACTGCTGCGGCATAAAGAGCAGAGCCAAGCAAAAGTTGGGCAATGCCAGCCCCAGGAGAAACCTTTACTTACGAGTCAGCTGGGTCAGGTAGTAGCCAGAATAGACAACAGAAAAGATGGTGCAAACGGCGGCACAGACTTGCCCAATCATTTTGGCAGTGCTGTGCGCGTTTGCACGCTGAGTGCCAGCCAAGGGAAAGCCAAGACTCCTCTCGGGGTGCAGGCCGTCTGCTGAGAGCTCCTTGAGCACAAGGATCCTCCTGCAGGGAGCCAGCGGAAGAGCTGCTCTGGACGACCAGGCCTGGCGCGCACCGGGACAACGCTGTGCTGACAGCACTGTGACGTGGCACCTCTGGCTTGACCTCACAATGGCAGCAGCTCTGTGGCTTTCTTGTGCCCAGCAAGACAACCTTGTGTACAGCTGATGCAAAAGAAAAGCCTGGGAAATTCTCCTCACTCACAAAGGCAGTGCTCAAGGCATGCCAGGGGAACTCAGAAAATGCGCCAATCCAAGCGGCATCCAAGCAATGCAAGCAAACATGACTCTTGGTCCCAAAAGCTTTGACTGAAAGCAAGTCTGCTTCTTCTAGGTGGCATCCTAGCTGGTTTGGAAAAGCCTAACTTCTTCAGTGACATTTAGATGGCAAACGAAGCAAAGATAATAAATTTCCAGGACTATTGTAGGCTGCAGTTGCTCCTTGAGCACGCGGGTGCATGCTGACCTATGGAGGGGCTTGACAGCTGGCCTGCAAGCAAAGCTGAGTTCATGGAAGAAATAGCAGTTGATGGTTTTTGAGTGTATCCATAGCAAGGAAGAAGACAAGGCCATCAGCATGGAAACCCATTAGAAGAGATTCAGGAAAAGTTGCGTATGCTAGACTAGGTGCCGAAGTAGATGTGCATACGTGCCTTATAAATTTCTGTAAAACTTTTGCCAGTTGTATTGACGTTAATTGCTTTGCACCAATGGATAGAAGAAGTTATTGTGATGTAGTTAGTGACTTGAGATCACGCTTTGTTAAGAGTGTATAAGCTGGAGAACATGCAGAATAAAACAAACAAACCTTTTTCTTCTTGGACCCTGATCACGTGTGTATGCCACGTCCGGCCTAACGGTGACGCTTGCCCCATCTCTGGGTCAAGAAACAAGTCTTGTCTGACTGGTAACTTTTCAACAAGCTGAGAAAGAAATTAGTAGCTGGACATGCAGATTTCTGAAGAGAGGAAAGAAAAGTGTTGACAAGAATAAACCTAAGTTTTCAATGCCTGAAGCACTCAAAAATAACATGTTTTGGGATAGTGTACCATATGTTAGACAGAGTTAAAACAAACCACAACTCATTAGTATCTGGACTTCATTGCCCACTCTGCTTAGAGATGTTGCTTAAAGGCACTTGGTGTCAAGGATCCAGTTCCTGTAGATCACTGTCGACATAGATCAAAATCCTACCAACAAATCAGTGTCAAAACCAGCAAGAGTGAGACTTTTGTCCTTGGCAGGAGCTTCCAGGTGCTCCTGGAAGTCCCCAGGCCTTGACACAAAGAGGTGTATTCAACGGAGGGAGAGAAGCATCATGCTTAGCTCTAAATGTGACCTTTGCTAGCAGATCATACTAGCAGGCAATAAATTACATTTGTTCTGCACTTCGGCAGAGCCAAGATGGGAATCAAAGTCTAGATCACAGGAGAAGATCACACGAGCCTCAGCTTTTCCAGAAGAGGAAAAATACAAAGGATAGTAAATTTGCGTTGGGTTTACAGGCTATTTTTGCAGATCGATAGACAAGGGATGAAGCTTAAAAGATGAGAGCAAAGGAAAATCAACAGATATGCTGAAAGTGAGTGAAGAGTAAGGGGACCTCAAATTAACTGAAAAGCTGCACAGAAAGCTTCTCTACTTTGTGCACTTGCCTCAAGTTTTCAATGGCAAAATCTAGGAGTACTTCAAACTTATTTTTATTAATTCTAGAAGAAAGACAATCAAAACGGTGTACTTCTGCTTACAGTATCAAGTAAAGCACAGGAAGCCATTAGAGTAAGAAAAATTGTGTTCAGACGGCTGAGGCAGCCTTAGGGGTAGGAGGAATGGGGAGGCATGGAAATCAGGCCTGTGGGCAACATTCAAGGGGCATCCAGTCCCTGAGCAGTCCCTCACAGTGGGTATGCCAGCAGATGGAGGCGAAATGGAGCCACAGCTGGGTGGGAAAAGAGCCGGGGTGGGGAGCCGTGCTCAGCAGGGGCTCCTGCATCAAATTGCTCAATGACAGGTGTGCTATGCTGTGTGCATGTTTCCAACACCTGGCAACAGCAGGCTGGCCCAGAGGTGGGAAAAGGCCAAGGAGGCAGCAGAGTGGGAATGGGGCTCTGCAGGAGGCCCTGGTGGTTGCACACCCCTGTAGGGGATGAGGCTGGCCCAGAGGGTCCCTGGGGGTCTGGGGTGAAAAGCGGGGAAAAGAGAAGCAGGGAGGAAATGCCAGATGCTGCCGCTGTGAGAATGCCATTCCATCCCACAGGTGACATAGTGAGAGGAGGGTGGCAACAAAATGGTGATTGCTGCTGATCAGCCTGACATCTGATCAAGACAAGAGGCCCAGAAAGGACTGCACATCTGCCTCCTAGTGCTGTCCTGAATGGCAGCTCATTACCTGGTGTTCATTACCTGTAGGTGTCTCAGCTTCCCACAGGCATGCCACACTTCAGGTAAGCAAAGCTGCTTACCTCACTATGTTCTTTGGGCCTCTGAAAGGGACTGTCCACTTAGCTACAGCCTGGCAAGGAAGGGAGTCTTACAACACTCTGGATATTTTCGACTTTTATTGACACTCGGGCTGAAACAAAGTATCCCCTCGCTGCTTCTTCATCTTCATCATTCTGTCCTGCAGGTGGCCTGCTCAGGCTGACAGCTTGGAGCGCCTGCAGGCTCCAGTTCTGCTGCAGCCCAGCTTTTCCTCTCACTGCTTAATTCTTATTATGACAATTCTTTCATTTCTACTTCAAAGCTTCCCTAAATTAACAACACTCTATCCTAAGCTAAACAATCCTCTACTATCCAAGCTGTCTACGTTCTATAGTCCTTAAAAGTTGATCCCTATAGTTCCTAATTTTTTTCAATTTTCATCTTTTGCAGAAAGAAAAACAACAGAGCTTTAAATTGAACCTAACAACATATCTAACCTAACCTAACCTAACCTCATCTAATCCAACCTAATGCTAACCTAACCCAACCTAACCTAACAGCTAACCTAACAGCTAACCTAACAGCTAAACTGAGCAAATATCTACACTATCATGTTTCCTAGCTACGGCACAGCTCCTCTTCAACCTCGGGGGATGGCTGAAGCTCTGCCTAAAGATGACACATCCCCTTTTCCCTCCTCTTGGCTGGCGGGGCATCAGGGCCTCCTCAGGCGCAGGTGTCTCCTCTCCAGTCTTCCTGCACTTGCTTGGCTGAGATGATCAGAGCAGCCAGGCTGGAGGCAGGATCGCCTGAGGTCACGAAGGGATGCTGCCCAGAGGAAAAAGAACAAAGAAAGGAACTCTTACTTTCCAGGATCACATCCTCGCGGGCTCAAGCAGGATTCCCTGGCTACCAGCAAGACACACAAAGAGCACTGAGGGCAGCATGTCCCCCTGCGCCTTCCTGTCCTGGCAGCTTTCAGTGCCATGTGGCCCACACTCCTCCTCCTCCTCATCCCTTCATGCAGGTGTCCTCAGCTGCCAGGGCTTTTTGCCCCTTTGCTTTTTCTTACCTGTAGGAGCTCCTGGGCAGACCAGCGCCTGTCCTCATCTGCCTGCAGGCAGCAGTGGAGGAAGTCGCGCAGGAGAGCCGAGTGGTGCCTGGGGTTCTGCAGTTTTGGGGGCCCGTTCCTTTCTAGCAGTTCAAAAACCTACAGCACATGGATGCAAGAGGACACTCCACCTGCTCCTTTGCTAGCCACACACAGCTCTCTCCACACAGAGCCCTCTTGCTAAGCTGCACCTTACCCGGAGACGGGCTTCCCGCTGGTAAGGAGCTTCCCCTTCCACCATTTCCAGCCCCATGATCCCCAGGGACCAGATGTCCACTTTGGGGCCGTAGGCTTCTCCTCTCACCACCTCCGGTGCCATCCAGCTGGGAGTGCCGACGCTGGAGCTGCGCTTGCTGTGCTCAGGGCTGAGCTGAGCACAGAGGCCAAAGTCACCTGAGGACAAAAACAAAGCCTGTCAAAGCCAGCTACCACTGGCAAAGCAGCCAAAACCATTGCCCTGACCAGGCCATGCTGAATCTAACTGAAAAAGCAGCTGAGCTCTCCTTCCACGTGCCTGGAGCCAGGCAAATAAGGCATCGGCTGCTTCAAAAACACCCTGACGATTCACGCACTGGCCAAGCCGCGCTTCTGCCCCAGTGGCCGTCACCAAAATGCAAGCGCACGGCATATGCTGGACATGCTGCAGCCCAGCAGGGATACCCACCCAACTTGACGGATCCGTCCGTGCCCACCAGGACGTTGCAACTTTTGATGTCTCTGTGGATGACTTGGCGGGAATGAAGGAAATGCAGTCCTTGCAGGCACTGAGAGAGAAAAAGGAGGGAGGGAAAGTTAACCTGCAGGATCTGATTTCATCCCACCCGCAAGGAAAGAGCTCAAGGGGATTGGCGGCTTTCTCAGGGAATTGTGAGCGAGGGCAAAACATCACGCTGCTGTCACCATGAAGAGCTTGCTGCTTCAACACTCTTGGAAGTTTTTTCTAGATTTCCAAGCAAAGGCGTCTGGGCTCCCAAAAGTTCCACCGGCCTTGGGTAGGAAGCACGCCACCTTTGGCTGGGAGGCGGCACGGCAAAGAATTTTGGGGAAGCCTAGTGGCAGCAGAAGAGGAAGCTGCTGGTGACAGCAGCACCTTCGAGCTGTTCCACAATGCATCGCCATGCAGGCTGCAATGCTAGCCTTTGAAGCTGAGGACAGCTCTTTGCCCTTAGCTTGAAATTCTGCCACCCGCATGCTGCCTTCCAGTGGCAAGCAATGTAGGACAGACAGACAGGCTCCAGGCAAACATTCCCAGGCAAAGCTGAGAAGAGGAAGAAAGAGAAATTGAGCCAGTGAGCGAGCACCAAGGCCAGAGGACAGACAGGATGGAAGAGTGCAAGAACAGAGCCTGAGGAGTGCGAGGGCACCGGCAGGCAGTACACTTCCCATGCTCTTTCTTCTCCTGTGTGGCGTGACAGCAGCAGCAGCAGCAGCAGCAGCAGCAGCAGCAAAAGAAAGGTGAGAGCAAGAAATCTCGGCTCTCCTTAAGCTCCAGCTGACAAGCAGCATCCGGGCAGTCTTGGGCAAGCACAAGCGGGATCCCTCACCTCCCGACAGACAGCGCCTATCTGTCCTTCCTCCAGGTACACTGCCCTCAGCACATCAAACAAGGTGCCGCCGTCCATGAACTCCATGGCCAGCCAGAGCTCCGCATCCACCAGGTAGCTGAAAGAAGAAAACCACGGCATGGAGCAACAGAATGGGCATAGCCTCAGTCACCCCAGGGCCTGAGACAGGTTTTTGCAGCTGCTCTCCAAGCTACGGGTGCCACAAGAGACTGTTGAACACCAGCTCCACCTCCTCCCACGCTCTGGAGACACGCAGAGAAATCATCCCCAGCTCTGTTCTCTGCCAGCGACCAAAGGGCATCGTCTCTTTGCGCTTGCACCAGCTAAAGCTACATTGACACCAGAATATGCCAACCTGTCTAAGTAGGTAACGATATTGGGACTCCTGTTGTCCCTCATGGCCAGGATTTCATTGGCAGCCAGCTCCTCGGACATCTCCTCCTCGAGTGACATGATCTTGATTGCCACCTGCAATGACATTGGCCACCGGTACCTTGACAAGACGCACCCCGCTCGAGATCACAAGGAGCATGGAGCGAGTGCTGGTGCAATGAGGCAGCACGCTGGGCCAAAGTGCCTTGTCACTAGACAGCAGAGCTTAGCAGAAGCACCAAAAGCCATCCCAAATGCATTCTGCCCCCTGAGCCTAGACTGTATTTCAGAAGAACAGCCCCTGCTGCAGACATGGAGCTGCCACCCAAACCTCCAAGCACAGCTCACAGCAGCGGGCAAAGCGCTCCAGAGCTGCAAAATGGCGTGAGGCTCTTGGCACTTTACCTGTTGTCTGCTGCTGGTGTCAAGGGCTTTATAAACAGCTCCAAACCCTCTAGAAAGACAAAAGCAGCAGAAAGAGACCTTTATCCCTCTGGCAGTGAAAGCAAGCCCAGGCAGCAGATCTCCCCAGGCTGCCTGGACGCCTTCCTTAGAAAAAATGCCTGGCTGCAGCATCTCTTCGGCCAACAGCATGTTAGCCCGTGAGCCCTCTGCCATGCGGGGCAGGCTGTCCAAGGGAACACTAAGGTGCAGCATGAAGACCAAGGGCCGCTGGAAATCTCCAAGGCGCACACCCTGCCAGGTCATTTCAGAACCTAAGGGGAACTCTCTCCTTGTGCAAGTGTGCATGCATGTGTGTGTCAAAAAAGGGAGAACAATTTGAGTCAGAAGACTGTCCTTGACAATCTGACCTTTCTTGGATGGCAAGGTGCTCTTTCAGGCCACAAAGCTGTAGGGCCAGGGCTTCTCCCAGCTCCTGCTCCTCACTGCTGCAAGCAAGACACTGCCAGCATCAACTTGTCTTTGATGAGGCCTTTGCATTGCTCTGACCGAGCAGTCCAGGCAGGCGACACGAGGTCAAGCCGGAGCCTGACCATGATTGGAGCTTGCCTGACTTCACGCTTGATATTGCACCAGCCAAAGACCTGGCCCACACTTTTGTAAAATGAGCTGACGTCACGCTTACCCTCGCCCGAGTTCCTCAAATGCCGTGTATTTGCCCGTTGGCCGGCCCGGACTCACGATGCTCCCTGAAAGACAAAAGCAGTGCAGGCCGCTCACTCGCACACAGAGACGCCGCTGCCCAGAGCGTCCCAAAGGCAGCCCCACTGCCCGCAGCTCTGGGCCCTTTGCGGTCCCGCGGCTTCCAGCTGCTGAGACCAGCAAGTGGGAGGGCCATCTTCTCCACCTTTCATCAGGTGGCCTTTCCAAGAAGGCCTTGATTTCTTTCAAGAGCAGCATCTCACGCGATAAGCCAAAATGATGAGCCCTTAAGAAGGGGGCCCTAAGAGGTAAGCAAGGGCCTTTGCTGCTTCCGCAGTCACACCCACCATCACTGGCAGGTCCACTGCCAGGGGCACAAAGTGTCTGGGCCGGAGGAGGAGTAAGAACCAGAGCCAGAAAACACCTGGGGCCAGACAGCTCCCTGGGCAATAGTCACTTGCTAGGTGCCAGCCTTCTGCTCAAGCAGAAACAATCTCTGCTTTTGCCTTTGGCCCAGAAGGCAGCCCAGGCAGGGCCAAGCCAGGCCCAGCCGCCCTCACAGGCAGCAGGGACTCCCTGGGTGCTGCCACGCTTCCTCAGAGCAGTACAACACCTTCTGCAGAGAGGCCTAAGTGCCTCTGAGACTGAGGGCCAGCATCTGGCGCAGCCTACACCCAGACACTCGCACAAGACCCTGCTCTGGCAGACAAGAAATGCACCAGACGGACGTACTCAGTGTCTTCAGGCCCTGCTCTTCCCTCATCTCGGGCTGCTGGGCTGCGCTGCTGCAAGAAGTGCCGGCAGCGGGGCTTGAGCTGGCTGCTGCAGGCCATGCTGGTCCGGCGGCACCAGGTTGAATGGCAGAGCCTGTCTTGCGCTGGGACAAGAAAGGATTGCCCGTCAGAAGGGTGGCTGGCACTCATGCCCCCCCCTAAGCGCACAGCAAAAGCAAGGCCTTGGGAAGGTGCTGCCAGCCACGGCCAGGCCTCTCCAGCTGGAGCAGTTCCCATGTCCCCTTCTCAAAGGCACCTTCGGGAGAAGCCCAAAGGCTACTTGGATCCAGCCCCTCCCGACCACCTCCATGCTCCACGTGTTCAGCTTTTCTGCAAGACACTGGCAACAAGGTATTGATGGGGCTGCCAAATCCACAAAGAGATCAGAGCAGGGCCCCAGAGCCTCGCTGCTTTCCTCCTCCTGTCTTTTCCTGGGCCGGAATGAAATCAGCCCGGAGTTGGCAGGCAACAGTCTGCTCAGAAGCCCGCAGCGTGTCCCTTCTCTGATCTGTTTCACGGATTTCCCTTCTCTATGGCAGCCTTTAGAGAGCGGCCCTTGGGAGCCGCCTTCCAGCCCTGCCCAGACCCACCCGCCCTTTTACAATGCAGGGCTGCCGAGGATTCTCCTCTCCAAACTCTGCTCTGACCGGCTGGAAGTGAAGCACAGCCTGAAGCTAATTAGTCCACGGAGACAGCAGGTCCCTTCCAGGGGCCAGTGTCTGCCAGGTACCCTGCAAGGCTGTCAACTGCGTATTTGGGCCGCGCTGTCCGCTGACCACAGGCAGCCTGCACTGACAACGGGCACAAGGGGCTGACTCCTGCACTGAGAGTCACTCAATGCTGCCTCCTGTCTGATCCCAAGAGACACTCTGGCGCCCTCTCAGCATCCCAGCTTCAATGTCAAACTTCAGAACCCATTGGCCAGGGCTCCCCAGCTTGCCTGAAGCCGCACTACGTCACAGCAGGCACACGGCTGCCAGCATCTTCAGCCACGAGCAACAAGGGCTGCTCCAAAACGGGTAGCCTGGCCCTGCGCCAAAGGCAGTGCCAAGCTCAGCTGTCACTTACTGGCTCTGCAAGTTCAGGCTGTGAAGGGACAGCGGCTGAAGGCTTCATCTTCCTTTGCTCCTCTTCATCCTCTTCCTCAATGACAGAGGCAGCCAGAGGAGCTGCTGACCCTGCTGTTGTGCCCTGCAGGCAGACAGAAGTGAGAGAGATGGGCAAAAGCCAGTGCCTTAGGAGCTGCTTTCTATTGAGCTGGGAAAGGACCCAGAAGAAGGGCAAATCATAGACTTTGATACAAGTGGGCCTCTGAGTCACGCAAAGCCGAGGAAGCTGGCTGAACGAGCTGCTACTCCATCTTGCTGTGCATTTGAGCTTCCCTGCTGCCTAGAAGCAGCAAGATGCCTTGGAGCTGTCCCTTTTGCCTTTCATCTCTTGAAAGGCTTTTCACTGGAAAATCAGCAAACAGCCAGTGCTCCCTTTGCTACTGCTGATGCCACCGGGCAGCTGGCCTTTCCTTCAGCCTCCCACGCCGGCACTCCACACTCGGCTGCAACAGGCCAAGCTGGCAGAATTGCTGCACAATTCTCACACGCCAGCAACGTCTCAGCTTCCTTTGCCACTCACCAAAGGACAGGCTTGTCTCCATCCGCGTGTCAGGTGACCTGCAGCCAGCAAGGCAAAAGGAACCAGAGGCCCTTAGAAAAGTGCCTGTGCTGGCCACTCCCACAGCACAAGGCAGTCCCAACACAGAGCATTTCCCTTTCCCAACATGCCTCCAGGAGCAACAGCTCTTTCCCACAGCAAGCAAGAGAACAAGAAGGACGCTAGAGGAGCCTCTGGCTACATTTGGGCCTCTTTTGCCAAGAGAGAAATAGGAAGACGGTGCTGGAAATGCCCGCTGCTCTTCAAAACTTTGAGCTTCTCTTGTGCCTAACAGCTCAAGCTACATTCCCCTCTTCCCTTTCCTGCATTTTCCATATACATTCTTTCAAATTGCATGCCCTAATTCCCATCCCTTGGCTGAAGATGATAGCCCAGCAAAGCTTCCACAAAGGGTCCCTTCCCTGTGGCAGCTCCCTGCTGAAGCAGCCCAGGAACAGCTGCTGGGCTCAGCAGCAAACCCTCCCTGCACTGGAGTTTGTGCTGCATGGCCAAGGCAATCGCAGTCTTGGCACAGCATCAAAGGCTCAAGTCATGCAGCCAAGGCCTCTAAGGGGTAGAATATGGAGCAAAAGGTGCTTTCCTTCACTCCTGGAGAGAACCACTGAGTTGGTAGAAATACTTCTGAGGATCTGCCCTCAGAGTCTGCAATTTGCAGCTTGTCTTGCTTGAAGCAGCAAGCTGAGGAAATGACAGACTCCGCAGCCACGCACTCTCCCGGGGAGGGAAGGCAACCGCTGCAGGTTGCATGGCAAATAGTCTGCACGCGCTACCCAGTACAGATGCCCCCTTTGTAGCTGATGCTGCTGGCAGGACATTGACCAAAGCGGTGGCACCTTCACGGCCATTTTGTTCCCAAAGAAACTGGGCCACTGCTGCGGCATAAAGAGCAGAGCCAAGCAAAAGTTGGGCAATGCCAGCCCCAGGAGAAACCTTTACTTACGAGTCAGCTGGGTCAGGTAGTAGCCAGAATAGACAACAGAAAAGATGGTGCAAACGGCGGCACAGACTTGCCCAATCATTTTGGCAGTGCTGTGCGCGTTTGCACGCTGAGTGCCAGCCAAGGGAAAGCCAAGACTCCTCTCGGGGTGCAGGCCGTCTGCTGAGAGCTCCTTGAGCACAAGGATCCTCCTGCAGGGAGCCAGCGGAAGAGCTGCTCTGGACGACCAGGCCTGGCGCGCACCGGGACAACGCTGTGCTGACAGCACTGTGACGTGGCACCTCTGGCTTGACCTCACAATGGCAGCAGCTCTGTGGCTTTCTTGTGCCCAGCAAGACAACCTTGTGTACAGCTGATGCAAAAGAAAAGCCTGGGAAATTCTCCTCACTCACAAAGGCAGTGCTCAAGGCATGCCAGGGGAACTCAGAAAATGCGCCAATCCAAGCGGCATCCAAGCAATGCAAGCAAACATGACTCTTGGTCCCAAAAGCTTTGACTGAAAGCAAGTCTGCTTCTTCTAGGTGGCATCCTAGCTGGTTTGGAAAAGCCTAACTTCTTCAGTGACATTTAGATGGCAAACGAAGCAAAGATAATAAATTTCCAGGACTATTGTAGGCTGCAGTTGCTCCTTGAGCACGCGGGTGCATGCTGACCTATGGAGGGGCTTGACAGCTGGCCTGCAAGCAAAGCTGAGTTCATGGAAGAAATAGCAGTTGATGGTTTTTGAGTGTATCCATAGCAAGGAAGAAGACAAGGCCATCAGCATGGAAACCCATTAGAAGAGATTCAGGAAAAGTTGCGTATGCTAGACTAGGTGCCGAAGTAGATGTGCATACGTGCCTTATAAATTTCTGTAAAACTTTTGCCAGTTGTATTGACGTTAATTGCTTTGCACCAATGGATAGAAGAAGTTATTGTGATGTAGTTAGTGACTTGAGATCACGCTTTGTTAAGAGTGTATAAGCTGGAGAACATGCAGAATAAAACAAACAAACCTTTTTCTTCTTGGACCCTGATCACGTGTGTATGCCACGTCCGGCCTAACGGTGACGCTTGCCCCATCTCTGGGTCAAGAAACAAGTCTTGTCTGACTGGTAACTTTTCAACAAGCTGAGAAAGAAATTAGTAGCTGGACATGCAGATTTCTGAAGAGAGGAAAGAAAAGTGTTGACAAGAATAAACCTAAGTTTTCAATGCCTGAAGCACTCAAAAATAACATGTTTTGGGATAGTGTACCATATGTTAGACAGAGTTAAAACAAACCACAACTCATTAGTATCTGGACTTCATTGCCCACTCTGCTTAGAGATGTTGCTTAAAGGCACTTGGTGTCAAGGATCCAGTTCCTGTAGATCACTGTCGACATAGATCAAAATCCTACCAACAAATCAGTGTCAAAACCAGCAAGAGTGAGACTTTTGTCCTTGGCAGGAGCTTCCAGGTGCTCCTGGAAGTCCCCAGGCCTTGACACAAAGAGGTGTATTCAACGGAGGGAGAGAAGCATCATGCTTAGCTCTAAATGTGACCTTTGCTAGCAGATCATACTAGCAGGCAATAAATTACATTTGTTCTGCACTTCGGCAGAGCCAAGATGGGAATCAAAGTCTAGATCACAGGAGAAGATCACACGAGCCTCAGCTTTTCCAGAAGAGGAAAAATACAAAGGATAGTAAATTTGCGTTGGGTTTACAGGCTATTTTTGCAGATCGATAGACAAGGGATGAAGCTTAAAAGATGAGAGCAAAGGAAAATCAACAGATATGCTGAAAGTGAGTGAAGAGTAAGGGGACCTCAAATTAACTGAAAAGCTGCACAGAAAGCTTCTCTACTTTGTGCACTTGCCTCAAGTTTTCAATGGCAAAATCTAGGAGTACTTCAAACTTATTTTTATTAATTCTAGAAGAAAGACAATCAAAACGGTGTACTTCTGCTTACAGTATCAAGTAAAGCACAGGAAGCCATTAGAGTAAGAAAAAATGTGTTCAGACGGCTGAGGCAGCCTTAGGGATAGGAGGAATGGGGAGGTGTGGAAATCAGGCCTGTGGGCAACATTCAAGGAGCATCCAGTCCCTGAGCAGTCCCTCACAGTGGGTATGCCAGCAGATGGAGGCGAAATGGAGCCACAGCTGGGTGGGAAAAGAGCCGGGGTGGGGAGCCGTGCTCAGCAGGGGCTCCTGCATCAAATTGCTCAATGACAGGTGTGCTATGCTGTGTGCATGTTTCCAACACCTGGCAACAGCAGGCTGGCCCAGAGGTGGGAAAAGGCCAAGGAGGCAGCAGAGTGGGAATGGGGCTCTGCAGGAGGCCCTGGTGGTTGCACACCCCTGTAGGGGATGAGGCTGGCCCAGAGGGTCCCTGGGGGTCTGGGGTGAAAAGCGGGGAAAAGAGAAGCAGGGAGGAAATGCCAGATGCTGCCGCTGTGAGAATGCCATTCCATCCCACAGGTGACATAGTGAGAGGAGGGTGGCAACAAAATGGTGATTGCTGCTGATCAGCCTGACATCTGATCAAGACAAGAGGCCCAGAAAGGACTGCACATCTGCCTCCTAGTGCTGTCCTGAATGGCAGCTCATTACCTGGTGTTCATTACCTGTAGGTGTCTCAGCTTCCCACAGGCATGCCACACTTCAGGTAAGCAAAGCTGCTTACCTCACTATGTTCTTTGGGCCTCTGAAAGGGACTGTCCACTTAGCTACAGCCTGGCAAGGAAGGGAGTCTTACAACACTCTGGATATTTTCGACTTTTATTGACACTCGGGCTGAAACAAAGTATCCCCTCGCTGCTTCTTCATCTTCATCATTCTGTCCTGCAGGTGGCCTGCTCAGGCTGACAGCTTGGAGCGCCTGCAGGCTCCAGTTCTGCTGCAGCCCAGCTTTTCCTCTCACTGCTTAATTCTTATTATGACAATTCTTTCATTTCTACTTCAAAGCTTCCCTAAATTAACAACACTCTATCCTAAGCTAAACAATCCTCTACTATCCAAGCTGTCTACGTTCTATAGTCCTTAAAAGTTGATCCCTATAGTTCCTAATTTTTTTCAATTTTCATCTTTTGCAGAAAGAAAAACAACAGAGCTTTAAATTGAACCTAACAACATATCTAACCTAACCTAACCTAACCTCATCTAATCCAACCTAATGCTAACCTAACCCAACCTAACCTAACAGCTAACCTAACAGCTAACCTAACAGCTAAACTGAGCAAATATCTACACTATCATGTTTCCTAGCTACGGCACAGCTCCTCTTCAACCTCGGGGGATGGCTGAAGCTCTGCCTAAAGATGACACATCCCCTTTTCCCTCCTCTTGGCTGGCGGGGCATCAGGGCCTCCTCAGGCGCAGGTGTCTCATCTCCAGTCTTCCTGCACTTGCTTGGCTGAGATGATCAGAGCAGCCAGGCTGGAGGCAGGATCGCCTGAGGTCACGAAGGGATGCTGCCCAGAGGAAAAAGAACAAAGCAAGGAACTCTTACTTTCCAGGATCACATCCTCGCGGGCTCAAGCAGGATTCCCTGGCTACCAGCAAGACACACAAAGAGCACTGAGGGCAGCATGTCCCCCTGCGCCTTCCTGTCCTGGCAGCTTTCAGTGCCATGTGGCCCACACTCCTCCTCCTCCTCATCCCTTCATGCAGGTGTCCTCAGCTGCCAGGGCTTTTTGCCCCTTTGCTTTTTCTTACCTGTAGGAGCTCCTGGGCAGACCAGCGCCTGTCCTCATCTGCCTGCAGGCAGCAGCGGAGGAAGTCGCGCAGGAGAGCCGAGTGGTGCCTGGGGTTCTGCAGTTTTGGGGGCCCGTTCCTTTCTAGCAGTTCAAAAACCTACAGCACATGGATGCAAGAGGACACTCCACCTGCTCCTTTGCTAGCCACACACAGCTCTCTCCACACAGAGCCCTCTTGCTAAGCTGCACCTTACCCGGAGACGGGCTTCCCGCTGGTAAGGAGCTTCCCCTTCCACCATTTCCAGCCCCATGATCCCCAGGGACCAGATGTCCACTTTGGGGCCGTAGGCTTCTCCTCTCACCACCTCCGGTGCCATCCAGCTGGGAGTGCCGACGCTGGAGCTGCGCTTGCTGTGCTCAGGGCTGAGCTGAGCACAGAGGCCAAAGTCACCTGAGGACAAAAACAAAGCCTGTCAAAGCCAGCTACCACTGGCAAAGCAGCCAAAACCATTGCCCTGACCAGGCCATGCTGAATCTAACTGAAAAAGCAGCTGAGCTCTCCTTCCACGTGCCTGGAGCCAGGCAAATAAGGCATCGGCTGCTTCAAAAACACCCTGACGATTCACGCACTGGCCAAGCCGCGCTTCTGCCCCAGTGGCCGTCACCAAAATGCAAGCGCACGGCATATGCTGGACATGCTGCAGCCCAGCAGGGATACCCACCCAACTTGACGGATCCGTCCGTGCCCACCAGGACGTTGCAACTTTTGATGTCTCTGTGGATGACTTGGCGGGAATGAAGGAAATGCAGTCCTTGCAGGCACTGAGAGAGAAAAAGGAGGGAGGGAAAGTTAACCTGCAGGATCTGATTTCATCCCACCCGCAAGGAAAGAGCTCAAGGGGATTGGCGGCTTTCTCAGGGAATTGTGAGCGAGGGCAAAACATCACGCTGCTGTCACCATGAAGAGCTTGCTGCTTCAACACTCTTGGAAGTTTTTTCTAGATTTCCAAGCAAAGGCGTCTGGGCTCCCAAAAGTTCCACCGGCCTTGGGTAGGAAGCACGCCACCTTTGGCTGGGAGGCGGCACGGCAAAGAATTTTGGGGAAGCCTAGTGGCAGCAGAAGAGGAAGCTGCTGGTGACAGCAGCACCTTCGAGCTGTTCCACAATGCATCGCCATGCAGGCTGCAATGCTAGCCTTTGAAGCTGAGGACAGCTCTTTGCCCTTAGCTTGAAATTCTGCCACCCGCATGCTGCCTTCCAGTGGCAAGCAATGTAGGACAGACAGACAGGCTCCAGGCAAACATTCCCAGGCAAAGCTGAGAAGAGGAAGAAAGAGAAATTGAGCCAGCACCAAGGCCAGACGACAGACAGGATGGAAGAGTGCAAGAACAGAGCCTGAGGAGTGCGAGGGCACCGGCAGGCAGTACACTTCCCATGCTCTTTCTTCTCCTGTGTGGCGTGACAGCAGCAGCAGCAGCAGCAGCAGCAGCAGCAGCAGCAAAAGAAAGGTGAGAGCAAGAAATCTCGGCTCTCCTTAAGCTCCAGCTGACAAGCAGCATCCGGGCAGTCTTGGGCAAGCACAAGCGGGATCCCTCACCTCCCGACAGACAGCGCCTATCTGTCCTTCCTCCAGGTACACTGCCCTCAGCACATCAAACAAGGTGCCGCCGTCCATGAACTCCATGGCCAGCCAGAGCTCCGCATCCACCAGGTAGCTGAAAGAAGAAAACCACGGCATGGAGCAACAGAATGGGCATAGCCTCAGTCACCCCAGGGCCTGAGACAGGTTTTTGCAGCTGCTCTCCAAGCTACGGGTGCCACAAGAGACTGTTGAACACCAGCTCCACCTCCTCCCACGCTCTGGAGACACGCAGAGAAATCATCCCCAGCTCTGTTCTCTGCCAGCGACCAAAGGGCATCGTCTCTTTGCGCTTGCACCAGCTAAAGCTACATTGACACCAGAATATGCCAACCTGTCTAAGTAGGTAACGATATTGGGACTCCTGTTGTCCCTCATGGCCAGGATTTCATTGGCAGCCAGCTCCTCGGACATCTCCTCCTCGAGTGACATGATCTTGATTGCCACCTGCAATGACATTGGCCACCGGTACCTTGACAAGACGCACCCCGCTCGAGATCACAAGGAGCATGGAGCGAGTGCTGGTGCAATGAGGCAGCACGCTGGGCCAAAGTGCCTTGTCACTAGACAGCAGAGCTTAGCAGAAGCACCAAAAGCCATCCCAAATGCATTCTGCCCCCTGAGCCTAGACTGTATTTCAGAAGAACAGCCCCTGCTGCAGACATGGAGCTGCCACCCAAACCTCCAAGCACAGCTCACAGCAGCGGGCAAAGCGCTCCAGAGCTGCAAAATGGCGTGGGGCTCTTGGCACTTTACCTGTTGTCCGCTGCTGGTGTCAAGGGCTTTATAAACAGCTCCAAACCCTCTAGAAAGACCAAAGCAGCAGAAAGAGACCTTTATCCCTCTGGCAGTGAAAGCAAGCCCAGGCAGCAGATCTCCCCAGGCTGCCTGGACGCCTTCCTTAGAAAAAATGCCTGGCTGCAGCATCTCTTCGGCCAACAGCATGTTAGCCCGTGAGCCCTCTGCCATGCGGGGCAGGCTGTCCAAGGGAACACTAAGGTGCAGCATGAAGACCAAGGGCCGCTGGAAATCTCCAAGGCGCACACCCTGCCAGGTCATTTCAGAACCTAAGGGGAACTCTCTCCTTGTGCGGGTGTGCATGCATGTGTGTGTCAAAAAAGGGAGAACAGTTTGAGTCAGAAGACTGTCCTTGACAATCTGACCTTTCTTGGATGGCAAGGTGCTCTTTCAGGCCACAAAGCTGCAGGGCCAGGGCTTCTCCCAGCTCCTGCTCCTCACTGCTGCAAGCAAGACACTGCCAGCATCAACTTGTCTTTGATGAGGCCTTTGCATTGCTCTGACCGAGCAGTCCAGGCAGGCGACACGAGGTCAAGCCGGAGCCTGACCATGATTGGAGCTTGCCTGACTTCACGCTTGATATTGCACCAGCCAAAGACCTGGCCCACACTTTTGTAAAATGAGCTGACGTCACGCTTACCCTCGCCCGAGTTCCTCAAATGCCGTGTATTTGCCCGTTGGCCGGCCCGGACTCACGATGCTCCCTGAAAGACAAAAGCAGTGCAGGCCGCTCACTCGCACACAGAGACGCCGCTGCCCAGAGCGTCCCAAAGGCAGCCCCACTGCCCGCAGCTCTGGGCCCTTTGCGGTCCCGCGGCTTCCAGCTGCTGAGACCAGC
The DNA here is from genome assembly GCF_027887145.1 of Ammospiza caudacuta. Taxonomy (NCBI): domain Eukaryota; kingdom Metazoa; phylum Chordata; class Aves; order Passeriformes; family Passerellidae; genus Ammospiza; species Ammospiza caudacuta. The sequence continues at coordinate 72,605,132 of NC_080632.1, read as the reverse complement.
AAGTGGGAGGGCCATCTTCTCCACCTTTCATCAGGTGGCCTTTCCAAGAAGGCCTTGATTTCTTTCAAGAGCAGCATCTCACGCGATAAGCCAAAATGATGAGCCCTTAAGAAGGGGGCCCTAAGAGGTAAGCAAGGGCCTTTGCTGCTTCCGCAGTCACACCCACCATCACTGGCAGGTCCACTGCCAGGGGCACAAAGTGTCTGGGCCGGAGGAGGAGTAAGAACCAGAGCCAGAAAACACCTGGGGCCAGACAGCTCCCTGGGCAATAGTCACTTGCTACGTGCCAGCCTTCTGCTCAAGCAGAAACAATCTCTGCTTTTGTCTTTGGCCCAGAAGGCAGCCCAGGCAGGGCCAAGCCAGGCCCAGCCGCCCTCACAGGCAGCAGGGACTCCCTGAGCGCTGCCGCGCTTCCTCAGAGCAGTACAACACCTTCTGCAGAGAGGCCTAAGTGCCTCTGAGACTGAGGGCCAGCATCTGGCGCAGCCTACACCCAGACACTCGCACAAGACCCTGCTCTGGCAGACAAGAAATGCACCAGACGGACGTACTCAGTGTCTTCAGGCCCTGCTCCTCCCTCATCTCGGGCTGCTGGGCTGCGCTGCTGCAGGAAGTGCCGGCAGCGGGGCTTGAGCTGGCTGCTGCAGGCCATGCTGGTCCGGTGGCACCAGGTTGAATGGCAGAGCCTGTCTTGCGCTGGGACAAGAAAGGATTGCCCGTCAGAAGGGTGGCTGGCACTCATGCCCCCCCCTAAGCGCACAGCAAAAGCAAGGCCTTGGGAAGGTGCTGCCAGCCACGGCCAGGCCTCTCCAGCTGGAGCAGTTCCCATGTCCCCTTCTCAAAGGCACCTTCGGGAGAAGCCCAAAGGCTACTTGGATCCAGCCCCTCCCGACCACCTCCATGCTCCACGTGTTCAGCTTTTCTGCAAGACACTGGCAACAAGGTATCGATGGGGCTGCCAAATCCACAAAGAGATCAGAGCAGGGCCCCAGAGCCTCACTGCTTTCCTCCTCCTGTCTTTTCCTGGGCCGGAATGAAATCAGCCCGGAGTTGGCAGGCAACAGTCTGCTCAGAAGCCCGCAGCGTGTCCCTTCTCTGATCTGTTTCACGGATTTCCCTTCTCTATGGCAGCCTTTAGAGAGCGGCCCTTGGGAGCCGCCTTCCAGCCCTGCCCAGACCCACCCGCCCTTTTACAATGCAGGGCTGCCGAGGATTCTCCTCTCCAAACACTGCTCTGACCGGCTGGAAGTGAAGCACAGCCTGAAGCTAATTAGTCCACGGAGACAGCAGGTCCCTTCCAGGGGCCAGTGTCTGCCAGGTACCCTGCAAGGCTGTCAACTGCGTATTTGGGCCGCGCTGTCCGCTGACCACAGGCAGCCTGCACTGACAACGGGCACAAGGGGCTGACTCCTGCACTGAGAGTCACTCAATGCTGCCTCCTGTCTGATCCCAAGAGACACTCTGGCGCCCTCTCAGCATCCCAGCTTCAATGTCAAACTTCAGAACCCATTGGCCAGGGCTCCCCAGCTTGCCTGAAGCCGCACTACGTCACAGCAGGCACACGGCTGCCAGCATCTTCAGCCACGAGCAACAAGGGCTGCTCCAAAACGGGTAGCCTGGCCGTGCGCCAAAGGCAGTGCCAAGCTCAGCTGTCACTTACTGGCTCTGCAAGTTCAGGCTGTGAAGGGACAGCGGCTGAAGGCTTCATCTTCCTTTGCTCCTCTTCATCCTCTTCCTCAATGACAGAGGCAGCCAGAGGAGCTGCTGACCCTGCTGTTGTGCCCTGCAGGCAGACAGAAGTGAGAGAGATGGGCAAAAGCCAGTGCCTTAGGAGCTGCTTTCTATTGAGCTGGGAAAGGACCCAGAAGAAGGGCAAATCATAGACTTTGATACAAGTGGGCCTCTGAGTCACGCAAAGCCAAGGAAGCTGGCTGAACGAGCTGCTACTCCATCTTGCTGTGCATTTGAGCTTCCCTGCTGCCTAGAAGCAGCAAGATGCCTTGGAGCTGTCCCTTTTGCCTTTCATCTCTTGAAAGGCTTTTCACTGGAAAATCAGCAAACAGCCAGTGCTCCCTTTGCTACTGCTGATGCCACCGGGCAGCTGGCCTTTCCTTCAGCCTCCCACGCCGGCACTCCACACTCGGCTGCAACAGGCCAAGCTGGCAGAATTGCTGCACAATTCTCACACGCCAGCAACGTCTCAGCTTCCTTTGCCACTCACCAAAGGACAGGCTTGTCTCCATCCGCGTGTCAGGTGACCTGCAGCCAGCAAGGCAAAAGGAACCAGAGGCCCTTAGAAAAGTGCCTGTGCTGGCCACTCCCACAGCACAAGGCAGTCCCAACACAGAGCATTTCCCTTTCCCAACATGCCTCCAGGAGCAACAGCTCTTTCCCACAGCAAGCAAGAGAACAAGAAGGACGCTAGAGGAGCCTCTGGCTACATTTGGGCCTCTTTTGCCAAGAGAGAAATAGGAAGACGGTGCTGGAAATGCCCGCTGCTCTTCAAAACTTTGAGCTTCTCTTGTGCCTAACAGCTCAAGCTACATTCCCCTCTTCCCTTTCCTGCATTTTCCATATACATTCTTTCAAATTGCATGCCCTAATTCCCATCCCTTGGCTGAAGATGATAGCCCAGCAAAGCTTCCACAAAGGGTCCCTTCCCTGTGGCAGCTCCCTGCTGAAGCAGCCCAGGAACAGCTGCTGGGCTCAGCAGCAAACCCTCCCTGCACTGGAGTTTGTGCTGCATGGCCAAGGCAATCGCAGTCTTGGCACAGCATCAAAGGCTCAAGTCATGCAGCCAAGGCCTCTAAGGGGTAGAATATGGAGCAAAAGGTGCTTTCCTTCACTCCTGGAGAGAACCACTGAGTTGGTAGAAATACTTCTGAGGATCTGCCCTCAGAGTCTGCAATTTGCAGCTTGTCTTGCTTGAAGCAGCAAGCTGAGGAAATGACAGACTCCGCAGCCACGCACTCTCCCGGGGAGGGAAGGCAACCGCTGCAGGTTGCATGGCAAATAGTCTGCACGCGCTACCCAGTACAGATGCCCCCTTTGTAGCTGATGCTGCTGGCAGGACATTGACCAAAGCGGTGGCACCTTCACGGCCATTTTGTTCCCAAAGAAACTGGGCCACTGCTGCGGCATAAAGAGCAGAGCCAAGCAAAAGTTGGGCAATGCCAGCCCCAGGAGAAACCTTTACTTACGAGTCAGCTGGGTCAGGTAGTAGCCAGAATAGACAACAGAAAAGATGGTGCAAACGGCGGCACAGACTTGCCCAATCATTTTGGCAGTGCTGTGCGCGTTTGCACGCTGAGTGCCAGCCAAGGGAAAGCCAAGACTCCTCTCGGGGTGCAGGCCGTCTGCTGAGAGCTCCTTGAGCACAAGGATCCTCCTGCAGGGAGCCAGCGGAAGAGCTGCTCTGGACGACCAGGCCTGGCGCGCACCGGGACAACGCTGTGCTGACAGCACTGTGATGTGGCACCTCTGGCTTGACCTCACAATGGCAGCAGCTCTGTGGCTTTCTTGTGCCCAGCAAGACAACCTTGTGTACAGCTGATGCAAAAGAAAAGCCTGGGAAATTCTCCTCACTCACAAAGGCAGTGCTCAAGGCATGCCAGGGGAACTCAGAAAATGCGCCAATCCAAGCGGCATCCAAGCAATGCAAGCAAACATGACTCTTGGTCCCAAAAGCTTTGACTGAAAGCAAGTCTGCTTCTTCTAGGTGGCATCCTAGCTGGTTTGGAAAAGCCTAACTTCTTCAGTGACATTTAGATGGCAAACGAAGCAAAGATAATAAATTTCCAGGACTATTGTAGGCTGCAGTTGCTCCTTGAGCACGCGGGTGCATGCTGACCTATGGAGGGGCTTGACAGCTGGCCTGCAAGCAAAGCTGAGTTCATGGAAGAAATAGCAGTTGATGGTTTTTGAGTGTATCCATAGCAAGGAAGAAGACAAGGCCATCAGCATGGAAACCCATTAGAAGAGATTCAGGAAAAGTTGCGTATGCTAGACTAGGTGCCGAAGCAGATGTGCATACGTGCCTTATAAATTTCTGTAAAACTTTTGCCAGTTGTATTGACGTTAATTGCTTTGCACCAATGGATAGAAGAAGTTATTGTGATGTAGTTAGTGACTTGAGATCACGCTTTGTTAAGAGTGTATAAGCTGGAGAACATGCAGAATAAAACAAACAAACCTTTTTCTTCTTGGACCCTGATCACGTGTGTATGCCACGTCCGGCCTAACGGTGACGCTTGCCCCATCTCTGGGTCAAGAAACAAGTCTTGTCTGACTGGTAACTTTTCAACAAGCTGAGAAAGAAATTAGTAGCTGGACATGCAGATTTCTGAAGAGAGGAAAGAAAAGTGTTGACAAGAATAAACCTAAGTTTTCAATGCCTGAAACACTCAAAAATAACATGTTTTGGGATAGTGTACCATATGTTAGACAGAGTTAAAACAAACCACAACTCATTAGTATCTGGACTTCATTGCCCACTCTGCTTAGAGATGTTGCTTAAAGGCACTTGGTGTCAAGGATCCAGTTCCTGTAGATCACTGTCGACATAGATCAAAATCCTACCAACAAATCAGTGTCAAAACCAGCAAGAGTGAGACTTTTGTCCTTGGCAGGAGCTTCCAGGTGCTCCTGGAAGTCCCCAGGCCTTGACACAAAGAGGTGTATTCAACGGAGGGAGAGAAGCATCATGCTTAGCTCTAAATGTGACCTTTGCTAGCAGATCATACTAGCAGGCAATAAATTACATTTGTTCTGCACTTCGGCAGAGCCAAGATGGGAATCAAAGTCTAGATCACAGGAGAAGATCACACGAGCCTCAGCTTTTCCAGAAGAGGAAAAATACAAAGGATAGTAAATTTGCGTTGGGTTTACAGGCTATTTTTGCAGATCGATAAACAAGGGATGAAGCTTAAAAGATGAGAGCAAAGGAAAATCAACAGATATGCTGAAAGTGAGTGAAGAGTAAGGGGACCTCAAATTAACTGAAAAGCTGCACAGAAAGCTCCTCTACTTTGTGCACTTGCCTCAAGTTTTCAATGGCAAAATCTAGGAGTACTTCAAACTTATTTTTATTAATTCTAGAAGAAAGACAATCAAAACGGTGTACTTCTGCTTACAGTATCAAGTAAAGCACAGGAAGCCATTAGAGTAAGAAAAAATGTGTTCAGACGGCTGAGGCAGCCTTAGGGATAGGAGGAATGGGGAGGTGTGGAAATCAGGCCTGTGGGCAACATTCAAGGAGCATCCAGTCCCTGAGCAGTCCCTCACAGTGGGTATGCCAGCAGATGGAGGCGAAATGGAGCCACAGCTGGGTGGGAAAAGAGCCGGGGTGGGGAGCCGTGCTCAGCAGGGGCTCCTGCATCAAATTGCTCAATGACAGGTGTGCTATGCTGTGTGCATGTTTCCAACACCTGGCAACAGCAGGCTGGCCCAGAGGTGGGAAAAGGCCAAGGAGGCAGCAGAGTGGGAATGGGGCTCTGCAGGAGGCCCTGGTGGTTGCACACCCCTGTAGGGGATGAGGCTGGCCCAGAGGGTCCCTGGGGGTCTGGGGTGAAAAGCGGGGAAAAGAGAAGCAGGGAGGAAATGCCAGATGCTGCCGCTGTGAGAATGCCATTCCATCCCACAGGTGACATAGTGAGAGGAGGGTGGCAACAAAATGGTGATTGCTGCTGATCAGCCTGACATCTGATCAAGACAAGAGGCCCAGAAAGGACTGCACATCTGCCTCCTAGTGCTGTCCTGAATGGCAGCTCATTACCTGGTGTTCATTACCTGTAGGTCTCTCAGCTTCCCACAGGCATGCCACACTTCAGGTAAGCAAAGCTGCTTACCTCACTATGTTCTTTGGGCCTCTGAAAGGGACTGTCCACTTAGCTACAGCCTGGCAAGGAAGGGAGTCTTACAACACTCTGGATATTTTCGACTTTTATTGACACTCGGGCTGAAACAAAGTATCCCCTCGCTGCTTCTTCATCTTCATCATTCTGTCCTGCAGGTGGCCTGCTCAGGCTGACAGCTTGGAGCGCCTGCAGGCTCCAGTTCTGCTGCAGCCCAGCTTTTCCTCTCACTGCTTAATTCTTATTATGACAATTCTTTCATTTCTACTTCAAAGCTTCCCTAAATTAACAACACTCTATCCTAAGCTAAACAATCCTCTACTATCCAAGCTGTCTACGTTCTATAGTCCTTAAAAGTTGATCCCTATAGTTCCTAATTTTTTTCAATTTTCATCTTTTGCAGAAAGAAAAACAACAGAGCTTTAAATTGAACCTAACAACATATCTAACCTAACCTAACCTAACCTCATCTAATCCAACCTAATGCTAACCTAACCCAACCTAACCTAACAGCTAACCTAACAGCTAACCTAACAGCTAAACTGAGCAAATATCTACACTATCATGTTTCCTAGCTACGGCACAGCTCCTCTTCAACCTCGGGGGATGGCTGAAGCTCTGCCTAAAGATGACACATCCCCTTTTCCCTCCTCTTGGCTGGCGGGGCATCAGGGCCTCCTCAGGCGCAGGTGTCTCATCTCCAGTCTTCCTGCACTTGCTTGGCTGAGATGATCAGAGCAGCCAGGCTGGAGGCAGGATCGCCTGAGGTCACGAAGGGATGCTGCCCAGAGGAAAAAGAACAAAGCAAGGAACTCTTACTTTCCAGGATCACATCCTCGCGGGCTCAAGCAGGATTCCCTGGCTACCAGCAAGACACACAAAGAGCACTGAGGGCAGCATGTCCCCCTGCGCCTTCCTGTCCTGGCAGCTTTCAGTGCCATGTGGCCCACACTCCTCCTCCTCCTCATCCCTTCATGCAGGTGTCCTCAGCTGCCAGGGCTTTTTGCCCCTTTGCTTTTTCTTACCTGTAGGAGCTCCTGGGCAGACCAGCGCCTGTCCTCATCTGCCTGCAGGCAGCAGTGGAGGAAGTCGCGCAGGAGAGCCGAGTGGTGCCTGGGGTTCTGCAGTTTTGGGGGCCCGTTCCTTTCTAGCAGTTCAAAAACCTACAGCACATGGATGCAAGAGGACACTCCACCTGCTCCTTTGCTAGCCACACACAGCTCTCTCCACACAGAGCCCTCTTGCTAAGCTGCACCTTACCCGGAGACGGGCTTCCCGCTGGTAAGGAGCTTCCCCTTCCACCATTTCCAGCCCCATGATCCCCAGGGACCAGATGTCCACTTTGGGGCCGTAGGCTTCTCCTCTCACCACCTCCGGTGCCATCCAGCTGGGAGTGCCGACGCTGGAGCTGCGCTTGCTGTGCTCAGGGCTGAGCTGAGCACAGAGGCCAAAGTCACCTGAGGACAAAAACAAAGCCTGTCAAAGCCAGCTACCACTGGCAAAGCAGCCAAAACCATTGCCCTGACCAGGCCATGCTGAATCTAACTGAAAAAGCAGCTGAGCTCTCCTTCCACGTGCCTGGAGCCAGGCAAATAAGGCATCGGCTGCTTCAAAAACACCCTGACGATTCACGCACTGGCCAAGCCGCGCTTCTGCCCCAGTGGCCGTCACCAAAATGCAAGCGCACGGCATATGCTGGACATGCTGCAGCCCAGCAGGGATACCCACCCAACTTGACGGATCCGTCCGTGCCCACCAGGACGTTGCAACTTTTGATGTCTCTGTGGATGACTTGGCGGGAATGAAGGAAATGCAGTCCTTGCAGGCACTGAGAGAGAAAAAGGAGGGAGGGAAAGTTAACCTGCAGGATCTGATTTCATCCCACCCGCAAGGAAAGAGCTCAAGGGGATTGGCGGCTTTCTCAGGGAATTGTGAGCGAGGGCAAAACATCACGCTGCTGTCACCATGAAGAGCTTGCTGCTTCAACACTCTTGGAAGTTTTTTCTAGATTTCCAAGCAAAGGCGTCTGGGCTCCCAAAAGTTCCACCGGCCTTGGGTAGGAAGCACGCCACCTTTGGCTGGGAGGCGGCACGGCAAAGAATTTTGGGGAAGCCTAGTGGCAGCAGAAGAGGAAGCTGCTGGTGACAGCAGCACCTTCGAGCTGTTCCACAATGCATCGCCATGCAGGCTGCAATGCTAGCCTTTGAAGCTGAGGACAGCTCTTTGCCCTTAGCTTGAAATTCTGCCACCCGCATGCTGCCTTCCAGTGGCAAGCAATGTAGGACAGACAGACAGGCTCCAGGCAAACATTCCCAGGCAAAGCTGAGAAGAGGAAGAAAGAGAAATTGAGCCAGTGAGCGAGCACCAAGGCCAGACGACAGACAGGATGGAAGAGTGCAAGAACAGAGCCTGAGGAGTGCGAGGGCACCGGCAGGCAGTACACTTCCCATGCTCTTTCTTCTCCTGTGTGGCGTGACAGCAGCAGCAGCAGCAGCAGCAGCAGCAGCAGCAGCAGCAAAAGAAAGGTGAGAGCAAGAAATCTCGGCTCTCCTTAAGCTCCAGCTGACAAGCAGCATCCGGGCAGTCTTGGGCAAGCACAAGCGGGATCCCTCACCTCCCGACAGACAGCGCCTATCTGTCCTTCCTCCAGGTACACTGCCCTCAGCACATCAAACAAGGTGCCGCCGTCCATGAACTCCATGGCCAGCCAGAGCTCCGCATCCACCAGGTAGCTGAAAGAAGAAAACCACGGCATGGAGCAACAGAATGGGCATAGCCTCAGTCACCCCAGGGCCTGAGACAGGTTTTTGCAGCTGCTCTCCAAGCTACGGGTGCCACAAGAGACTGTTGAACACCAGCTCCACCTCCTCCCACGCTCTGGACACACGCAGAGGAATCATCCCCAGCTCTGTTCTCTGCCAGCGACCAAAGGGCATCGTCTCTTTGCGCTTGCACCAGCTAAAGCTACATTGACACCAGAATATGCCAACCTGTCTAAGTAGGTAACGATATTGGGACTCCTGTTGTCCCTCATGGCCAGGATTTCATTGGCAGCCAGCTCCTCGGACATCTCCTCCTCGAGTGACATGATCTTGATTGCCACCTGCAATGACATTGGCCACCGGTACCTTGACAAGACGCACCCCGCTCGAGATCACAAGGAGCATGGAGCGAGTGCTGGTGCAATGAGGCAGCACGCTGGGCCAAAGTGCCTTGTCACTAGACAGCAGAGCTTAGCAGAAGCACCAAAAGCCATCCCAAATGCATTCTGCCCCCTGAGCCTAGACTGTATTTCAGAAGAACAGCCCCTGCTGCAGACATGGAGCTGCCACCCAAACCTCCAAGCACAGCTCACAGAAGCGGGCAAAGCGCTCCAGAGCTGCAAAATGGCGTGGGGCTCTTGGCACTTTACCTGTTGTCCGCTGCTGGTGTCAAGGGCTTTATAAACAGCTCCAAACCCTCTAGAAAGACAAAAGCAGCAGAAAGAGACCTTTATCCCTCTGGCAGTGAAAGCAAGCCCAGGCAGCAGATCTCGCCAGGCTGCCTGGACGCCTTCCTTAGAAAAAATGCCTGGCTGCAGCATCTCTTCGGCCAACAGCATGTTAGCCCGTGAGCCCTCTGCCATGCGGGGCAGGCTGTCCAAGGGAACACTAAGGTGCAGCATGAAGACCAAGGGCCGCTGGAAATCTCCAAGGCGCACACCCTGCCAGGTCATTTCAGAACCTAAGGGGAACTCTCTCCTTGTGCAAGTGTGCATGCATGTGTGTGTCAAAAAAGGGAGAACAATTTGAGTCAGAAGACTGTCCTTGACAATCTGACCTTTCTTGGATGGCAAGGTGCTCTTTCAGGCCACAAAGCTGTAGGGCCAGGGCTTCTCCCAGCTCCTGCTCCTCACTGCTGCAAGCAAGACACTGCCAGCATCAACTTGTCTTTGATGAGGCCTTTGCATTGCTCTGACCGAGCAGTCCAGGCAGGCGACACGAGGTCAAGCCGGAGCCTGACCATGATTGGAGCTTGCCTGACTTCACGCTTGATATTGCACCAGCCAAAGACCTGGCCCACACTTTTGTAAAATGAGCTGACGTCACGCTTACCCTCGCCCGAGTTCCTCAAATGCCGTGTATTTGCCCGTTGGCCGGCCCGGACTCACGATGCTCCCTGAAAGACAAAAGCAGTGCAGGGCGCTCACTCGCACACAGAGACGCCGCTGCCCAGAGCGTCCCAAAGGCAGCCCCACTGCCCGCAGCTCTGGGCCCTTTGCGGTCCCGCGGCTTCCAGCTGCTGAGACCAGCAAGTGGGAGGGCCATCTTCTCCACCTTTCATCAGGTGGCCTTTCCAAGAAGGCCTTGATTTCTTTCAAGAGCAGCATCTCACGCGATAAGCCAAAATGATGAGCCCTTAAGAAGGGGGCCCTAAGAGGTAAGCAAGGGCCTTTGCTGCCTCCGCAGTCACACCCACCATCACTGGCAGGTCCACTGCCAGGGGCACAAAGTGTCTGGGCCGGAGGAGGAGTAAGAACCAGAGCCAGAAAACACCTGGGGCCAGACAGCTCCCTGGGCAATAGTCACTTGCTACGTGCCAGCCTTCTGCTCAAGCAGAAACAATCTCTGCTTTTGTCTTTGGCCCAGAAGGCAGCCCAGGCAGGGCCAAGCCAGGCCCAGCCGCCCTCACAGGCAGCAGGGACTCCCTGAGCGCTGCCGCGCTTCCTCAGAGCAGTACAACACCTTCTGCAGAGAGGCCTAAGTGCCTCTGAGACTGAGGGCCAGCATCTGGCGCAGCCTACACCCAGACACTCGCACAAGACCCTGCTCTGGCAGACAAGAAATGCACCAGACGGACGTACTCAGTGTCTTCAGGCCCTGCTCCTCCCTCATCTCGGGCTGCTGGGCTGCGCTGCTGCAGGAAGTGCCGGCAGCGGGGCTTGAGCTGGCTGCTGCAGGCCATGCTGGTCCGGTGGCACCAGGTTGAATGGCAGAGCCTGTCTTGCGCTGGGACAAGAAAGGATTGCCCGTCAGAAGGGTGGCTGGCACTCATGCCCCCCCCTAAGCGCACAGCAAAAGCAAGGCCTTGGGAAGGTGCTGCCAGCCACGGCCAGGCCTCTCCAGCTGGAGCAGTTCCCATGTCCCCTTCTCAAAGGCACCTTCGGGAGAAGCCCAAAGGCTACTTGGATCCAGCCCCTCCCGACCACCTCCATGCTCCACGTGTTCAGCTTTTCTGCAAGACACTGGCAACAAGGTATCGATGGGGCTGCCAAATCCACAAAGAGATCAGAGCAGGGCCCCAGAGCCTCACTGCTTTCCTCCTCCTGTCTTTTCCTGGGCCGGAATGAAATCAGCCCGGAGTTGGCAGGCAACAGTCTGCTCAGAAGCCCGCAGCGTGTCCCTTCTCTGATCTGTTTCACGGATTTCCCTTCTCTATGGCAGCCTTTAGAGAGCGGCCCTTGGGAGCCGCCTTCCAGCCCTGCCCAGACCCACCCGCCCTTTTACAATGCAGGGCTGCCGAGGATTCTCCTCTCCAAACACTGCTCTGACCGGCTGGAAGTGAAGCACAGCCTGAAGCTAATTAGTCCACGGAGACAGCAGGTCCCTTCCAGGGGCCAGTGTCTGCCAGGTACCCTGCAAGGCTGTCAACTGCGTATTTGGGCCGCGCTGTCCGCTGACCACAGGCAGCCTGCACTGACAACGGGCACAAGGGGCTGACTCCTGCACTGAGAGTCACTCAATGCTGCCTCCTGTCTGATCCCAAGAGACACTCTGGCGCCCTCTCAGCATCCCAGCTTCAATGTCAAACTTCAGAACCCATTGGCCAGGGCTCCCCAGCTTGCCTGAAGCCGCACTACGTCACAGCAGGCACACGGCTGCCAGCATCTTCAGCCACGAGCAACAAGGGCTGCTCCAAAACGGGTAGCCTGGCCGTGCGCCAAAGGCAGTGCCAAGCTCAGCTGTCACTTACTGGCTCTGCAAGTTCAGGCTGTGAAGGGACAGCGGCTGAAGGCTTCATCTTCCTTTGCTCCTCTTCATCCTCTTCCTCAATGACAGAGGCAGCCAGAGGAGCTGCTGACCCTGCTGTTGTGCCCTGCAGGCAGACAGAAGTGAGAGAGATGGGCAAAAGCCAGTGCCTTAGGAGCTGCTTTCTATTGAGCTGGGAAAGCACCCAGAAGAAGGGCAAATCATAGACTTTGATACAAGTGGGCCTCTGAGTCACGCAAAGCCAAGGAAGCTGGCTGAACGAGCTGCTACTCCATCTTGCTGTGCATTTGAGCTTCCCTGCTGCCTAGAAGCAGCAAGATGCCTTGGAGCTGTCCCTTTTGCCTTTCATCTCTTGAAAGGCTTTTCACTGGAAAATCAGCAAACAGCCAGTGCTCCCTTTGCTACTGCTGATGCCACCGGGCAGCTGGCCTTTCCTTCAGCCTCCCACGCCGGCACTCCACACTCGGCTGCAACAGGCCAAGCTGGCAGAATTGCTGCACAATTCTCACACGCCAGCAACGTCTCAGCTTCCTTTGCCACTCACCAAAGGACAGGCTTGTCTCCATCCGCGTGTCAGGTGACCTGCAGCCAGCAAGGCAAAAGGAACCAGAGGCCCTTAGAAAAGTGCCTGTGCTGGCCACTCCCACAGCACAAGGCAGTCCCAACACAGAGCATTTCCCTTTCCCAACATGCCTCCAGGAGCAACAGCTCTTTCCCACAGCAAGCAAGAGAACAAGAAGGACGCTAGAGGAGCCTCTGGCTACATTTGGGCCTCTTTTGCCAAGAGAGAAATAGGAAGACGGTGCTGGAAATGCCCGCTGCTCTTCAAAACTTTGAGCTTCTCTTGTGCCTAACAGCTCAAGCTACATTCCCCTCTTCCCTTTCCTGCATTTTCCATATACATTCTTTCAAATTGCATGCCCTAATTCCCATCCCTTGGCTGAAGATGATAGCCCAGCAAAGCTTCCACAAAGGGTCCCTTCCCTGTGGCAGCTCCCTGCTGAAGCAGCCCAGGAACAGCTGCTGGGCTCAGCAGCAAACCCTCCCTGCACTGGAGTTTGTGCTGCATGGCCAAGGCAATCGCAGTCTTGGCACAGCATCAAAGGCTCAAGTCATGCAGCCAAGGCCTCTAAGGGGTAGAATATGGAGCAAAAGGTGCTTTCCTTCACTCCTGGAGAGAACCACTGAGTTGGTAGAAATACTTCTGAGGATCTGCCCTCAGAGTCTGCAATTTGCAGCTTGTCTTGCTTGAAGCAGCAAGCTGAGGAAATGACAGACTCCGCAGCCACGCACTCTCCCGGGGAGGGAAGGCAACCGCTGCAGGTTGCATGGCAAATAGTCTGCACGCGCTACCCAGTACAGATGCCCCCTTTGTAGCTGATGCTGCTGGCAGGACATTGACCAAAGCGGTGGCACCTTCACGGCCATTTTGTTCCCAAAGAAACTGGGCCACTGCTGCGGCATAAAGAGCAGAGCCAAGCAAAAGTTGGGCAATGCCAGCCCCAGGAGAAACCTTTACTTACGAGTCAGCTGGGTCAGGTAGTAGCCAGAATAGACAACAGAAAAGATGGTGCAAACGGCGGCACAGACTTGCCCAATCATTTTGGCAGTGCTGTGCGCGTTTGCACGCTGAGTGCCAGCCAAGGGAAAGCCAAGACTCCTCTCGGGGTGCAGGCCGTCTGCTGAGAGCTCCTTGAGCACAAGGATCCTCCTGCAGGGAGCCAGCGGAAGAGCTGCTCTGGACGACCAGGCCTGGCGCGCACCGGGACAACGCTGTGCTGACAGCACTGTGATGTGGCACCTCTGGCTTGACCTCACAATGGCAGCAGCTCTGTGGCTTTCTTGTGCCCAGCAAGACAACCTTGTGTACAGCTGATGCAAAAGAAAAGCCTGGGAAATTCTCCTCACTCACAAAGGCAGTGCTCAAGGCATGCCAGGGGAACTCAGAAAATGCGCCAATCCAAGCGGCATCCAAGCAATGCAAGCAAACATGACTCTTGGTCCCAAAAGCTTTGACTGAAAGCAAGTCTGCTTCTTCTAGGTGGCATCCTAGCTGGTTTGGAAAAGCCTAACTTCTTCAGTGACATTTAGATGGCAAACGAAGCAAAGATAATAAATTTCCAGGACTATTGTAGGCTGCAGTTGCTCCTTGAGCACGCGGGTGCATGCTGACCTATGGAGGGGCTTGACAGCTGGCCTGCAAGCAAAGCTGAGTTCATGGAAGAAATAGCAGTTGATGGTTTTTGAGTGTATCCATAGCAAGGAAGAAGACAAGGCCATCAGCATGGAAACCCATTAGAAGAGATTCAGGAAAAGTTGCGTATGCTAGACTAGGTGCCGAAGCAGATGTGCATACGTGCCTTATAAATTTCTGTAAAACTTTTGCCAGTTGTATTGACGTTAATTGCTTTGCACCAATGGATAGAAGAAGTTATTGTGATGTAGTTAGTGACTTGAGATCACGCTTTGTTAAGAGTGTATAAGCTGGAGAACATGCAGAATAAAACAAACAAACCTTTTTCTTCTTGGACCCTGATCACGTGTGTATGCCACGTCCGGCCTAACGGTGACGCTTGCCCCATCTCTGGGTCAAGAAACAAGTCTTGTCTGACTGGTAACTTTTCAACAAGCTGAGAAAGAAATTAGTAGCTGGACATGCAGATTTCTGAAGAGAGGAAAGAAAAGTGTTGACAAGAATAAACCTAAGTTTTCAATGCCTGAAACACTCAAAAATAACATGTTTTGGGATAGTGTACCATATGTTAGACAGAGTTAAAACAAACCACAACTCATTAGTATCTGGACTTCATTGCCCACTCTGCTTAGAGATGTTGCTTAAAGGCACTTGGTGTCAAGGATCCAGTTCCTGTAGATCACTGTCGACATAGATCAAAATCCTACCAACAAATCAGTGTCAAAACCAGCAAGAGTGAGACTTTTGTCCTTGGCAGGAGCTTCCAGGTGCTCCTGGAAGTCCCCAGGCCTTGACACAAAGAGGTGTATTCAACGGAGGGAGAGAAGCATCATGCTTAGCTCTAAATGTGACCTTTGCTAGCAGATCATACTAGCAGGCAATAAATTACATTTGTTCTGCACTTCGGCAGAGCCAAGATGGGAATCAAAGTCTAGATCACAGGAGAAGATCACACGAGCCTCAGCTTTTCCAGAAGAGGAAAAATACAAAGGATAGTAAATTTGCGTTGGGTTTACAGGCTATTTTTGCAGATCGATAGACAAGGGATGAAGCTTAAAAGATGAGAGCAAAGGAAAATCAACAGATATGCTGAAAGTGAGTGAAGAGTAAGGGGACCTCAAATTAACTGAAAAGCTGCACAGAAAGCTCCTCTACTTTGTGCACTTGCCTCAAGTTTTCAATGGCAAAATCTAGGAGTACTTCAAACTTATTTTTATTAATTCTAGAAGAAAGACAATCAAAACGGTGTACTTCTGCTTACAGTATCAAGTAAAGCACAGGAAGCCATTAGAGTAAGAAAAATTGTGTTCAGACGGCTGAGGCAGCCTTAGGGGTAGGAGGAATGGGGAGGCGTGGAAATCAGGCCTGTGGGCAACATTCAAGGAGCATCCAGTCCCTGAGCAGTCCCTCACAGTGGGTATGCCAGCAGATGGAGGTGAAATGGAGCCACAGCTGGGTGGTAAAAGGGCCAGGGTGGGGAGCCGTGCTCAGCAGGGGCTCCTGCATCAAATTGCTCAATGACAGGTGTGCTATGCTGTGTGCATGTTTCCAACACCTGGCAACAGCAGGCTGGCCCAGAGGTGGGAAAAGGCCAAGGAGGCAGCAGAGTGGGAATGGGGCTCTGCAGGAGGCCCTGGTGGTTGCACACCCCTGTAGGGGATGAGGCTGGCCCAGAGGGTCCCTGGGGGTCTGGGGTGAAAAGCGGGGAAAAGAGAAGCAGGGAGGAAATGCCAGATGCTGCCGCTGTGAGAATGCCATTCCATCCCACAGGTGACATAGTGAGAGGAGGGTGGCAACAAAATGGTGATTGCTGCTGATCAGCCTGACATCTGATCAAGACAAGAGGCCCAGAAAGGACTGCACATCTGCCTCCTAGTGCTGTCCTGAATGGCAGCTCATTACCTGGTGTTCATTACCTGTAGGTGTCTCAGCTTCCCACAGGCATGCCACACTTCAGGTAAGCAAAGCTGCTTACCTCACTATGTTCTTTGGGCCTCTGAAAGGGACTGTCCACTTAGCTACAGCCTGGCAAGGAAGGGAGTCTTACAACACTCTGGATATTTTCGACTTTTATTGACACTCGGGCTGAAACAAAGTATCCCCTCGCTGCTTCTTCATCTTCATCATTCTGTCCTGCAGGTGGCCTGCTCAGGCTGACAGCTTGGAGCGCCTGCAGGCTCCAGTTCTGCTGCAGCCCAGCTTTTCCTCTCACTGCTTAATTCTTATTATGACAATTCTTTCATTTCTACTTCAAAGCTTCCCTAAATTAACAACACTCTATCCTAAGCTAAACAATCCTCTACTATCCAAGCTGTCTACGTTCTATAGTCCTTAAAAGTTGATCCCTATAGTTCCTAATTTTTTTCAATTTTCATCTTTTGCAGAAAGAAAAACAACAGAGCTTTAAATTGAACCTAACAACATATCTAACCTAACCTAACCTAACCTCATCTAATCCAACCTAATGCTAACCTAACCCAACCTAACCTAACAGCTAACCTAACAGCTAACCTAACAGCTAAACTGAGCAAATATCTACACTATCATGTTTCCTAGCTACGGCACAGCTCCTCTTCAACCTCGGGGGATGGCTGAAGCTCTGCCTAAAGATGACACATCCCCTTTTCCCTCCTCTTGGCTGGCGGGGCATCAGGGCCTCCTCAGGCGCAGGTGTCTCATCTCCAGTCTTCCTGCACTTGCTTGGCTGAGATGATCAGAGCAGCCAGGCTGGAGGCAGGATCGCCTGAGGTCACGAAGGGATGCTGCCCAGAGGAAAAAGAACAAAGCAAGGAACTCTTACTTTCCAGGATCACATCCTCGCGGGCTCAAGCAGGATTCCCTGGCTACCAGCAAGACACACAAAGAGCACTGAGGGCAGCATGTCCCCCTGCGCCTTCCTGTCCTGGCAGCTTTCAGTGCCATGTGGCCCACACTCCTCCTCCTCCTCATCCCTTCATGCAGGTGTCCTCAGCTGCCAGGGCTTTTTGCCCCTTTGCTTTTTCTTACCTGTAGGAGCTCCTGGGCAGACCAGCGCCTGTCCTCATCTGCCTGCAGGCAGCAGTGGAGGAAGTCGCGCAGGAGAGCCGAGTGGTGCCTGGGGTTCTGCAGTTTTGGGGGCCCGTTCCTTTCTAGCAGTTCAAAAACCTACAGCACATGGATGCAAGAGGACACTCCACCTGCTCCTTTGCTAGCCACACACAGCTCTCTCCACACAGAGCCCTCTTGCTAAGCTGCACCTTACCCGGAGACAGGCTTCCCGCTGGTAAGGAGCTTCCCCTTCCACCATTTCCAGCCCCATGATCCCCAGGGACCAGATGTCCACTTTGGGGCCGTAGGCTTCTCCTCTCACCACCTCCGGTGCCATCCAGCTGGGAGTGCCGACGCTGGAGCTGCGCTTGCTGTGCTCAGGGCTGAGCTGAGCACAGAGGCCAAAGTCACCTGAGGACAAAAACAAAGCCTGTCAAAGCCAGCTACCACTGGCAAAGCAGCCAAAACCATTGCCCTGACCAGGCCATGCTGAATCTAACTGAAAAAGCAGCTGAGCTCTCCTTCCACGTGCCTGGAGCCAGGCAAATAAGGCATCGGCTGCTTCAAAAACACCCTGACGATTCACGCACTGGCCAAGCCGCGCTTCTGCCCCAGTGGCCGTCACCAAAATGCAAGCGCACGGCATATGCTGGACATGCTGCAGCCCAGCAGGGATACCCACCCAACTTGACGGATCCGTCCGTGCCCACCAGGACGTTGCAACTTTTGATGTCTCTGTGGATGACTTGGCGGGAATGAAGGAAATGCAGTCCTTGCAGGCACTGAGAGAGAAAAAGGAGGGAGGGAAAGTTAACCTGCAGGATCTGATTTCATCCCACCCGCAAGGAAAGAGCTCAAGGGGATTGGCGGCTTTCTCAGGGAATTGTGAGCGAGGGCAAAACATCACGCTGCTGTCACCATGAAGAGCTTGCTGCTTCAACACTCTTGGAAGTTTTTTCTAGATTTCCAAGCAAAGGCGTCTGGGCTCCCAAAAGTTCCACCGGCCTTGGGTAGGAAGCACGCCACCTTTGGCTGGGAGGCGGCACGGCAAAGAATTTTGGGGAAGCCTAGTGGCAGCAGAAGAGGAAGCTGCTGGTGACAGCAGCACCTTCGAGCTGTTCCACAATGCATCGCCATGCAGGCTGCAATGCTAGCCTTTGAAGCTGAGGACAGCTCTTTGCCCTTAGCTTGAAATTCTGCCACCCGCATGCTGCCTTCCAGTGGCAAGCAATGTAGGACAGACAGACAGGCTCCAGGCAAACATTCCCAGGCAAAGCTGAGAAGAGGAAGAAAGAGAAATTGAGCCAGTGAGCGAGCACCAAGGCCAGACGACAGACAGGATGGAAGAGTGCAAGAACAGAGCCTGAGGAGTGCGAGGGCACCGGCAGGCAGTACACTTCCCATGCTCTTTCTTCTCCTGTGTGGCGTGACAGCAGCAGCAGCAGCAGCAGCAGCAGCAGCAGCAGCAGCAAAAGAAAGGTGAGAGCAAGAAATCTCGGCTCTCCTTAAGCTCCAGCTGACAAGCAGCATCCGGGCAGTCTTGGGCAAGCACAAGCGGGATCCCTCACCTCCCGACAGACAGCGCCTATCTGTCCTTCCTCCAGGTACACTGCCCTCAGCACATCAAACAAGGTGCCGCCGTCCATGAACTCCATGGCCAGCCAGAGCTCCGCATCCACCAGGTAGCTGAAAGAAGAAAACCACGGCATGGAGCAACAGAATGGGCATAGCCTCAGTCACCCCAGGGCCTGAGACAGGTTTTTGCAGCTGCTCTCCAAGCTACGGGTGCCACAAGAGACTGTTGAACACCAGCTCCACCTCCTCCCACGCTCTGGACACACGCAGAGGAATCATCCCCAGCTCTGTTCTCTGCCAGCGACCAAAGGGCATCGTCTCTTTGCGCTTGCACCAGCTAAAGCTACATTGACACCAGAATATGCCAACCTGTCTAAGTAGGTAACGATATTGGGACTCCTGTTGTCTCTCATGGCCAGGATTTCATTGGCAGCCAGCTCCTCGGACATCTCCTCCTCGAGTGACATGATCTTGATTGCCACCTGCAATGACATTGGCCACCGGTACCTTGACAAGACGCACCCCGCTCGAGATCACAAGGAGCATGGAGCGAGTGCTGGTGCAATGAGGCAGCACGCTGGGCCAAAGTGCCTTGTCACTAGACAGCAGAGCTTAGCAGAAGCACCAAAAGCCATCCCAAATGCATTCTGCCCCCTGAGCCTAGACTGTATTTCAGAAGAACAGCCCCTGCTGCAGACATGGAGCTGCCACCCAAACCTCCAAGCACAGCTCACAGAAGCGGGCAAAGCGCTCCAGAGCTGCAAAATGGCGTGGGGCTCTTGGCACTTTACCTGTTGTCCGCTGCTGGTGTCAAGGGCTTTATAAACAGCTCCAAACCCTCTAGAAAGACAAAAGCAGCAGAAAGAGACCTTTATCCCTCTGGCAGTGAAAGCAAGCCCAGGCAGCAGATCTCCCCAGGCTGCCTGGACGCCTTCCTTAGAAAAAATGCCTGGCTGCAGCATCTCTTCGGCCAACAG
Source organism: Ammospiza caudacuta (assembly GCF_027887145.1). Taxonomy (NCBI): domain Eukaryota; kingdom Metazoa; phylum Chordata; class Aves; order Passeriformes; family Passerellidae; genus Ammospiza; species Ammospiza caudacuta. The sequence goes on along the minus strand of NC_080632.1, from coordinate 72,585,538 downwards.
CATGTTAGCCCGTGAGCCCTCTGCCATGCGGGGCAGGCTGTCCAAGGGAACACTAAGGTGCAGCATGAAGACCAAGGGCCGCTGGAAATCTCCAAGGCGCACACCCTGCCAGGTCATTTCAGAACCTAAGGGGAACTCTCTCCTTGTGCAAGTGTGCATGCATGTGTGTGTCAAAAAAGGGAGAACAATTTGAGTCAGAAGACTGTCCTTGACAATCTGACCTTTCTTGGATGGCAAGGTGCTCTTTCAGGCCACAAAGCTGTAGGGCCAGGGCTTCTCCCAGCTCCTGCTCCTCACTGCTGCAAGCAAGACACTGCCAGCATCAACTTGTCTTTGATGAGGCCTTTGCATTGCTCTGACCGAGCAGTCCAGGCAGGCGACACGAGGTCAAGCCGGAGCCTGACCATGATTGGAGCTTGCCTGACTTCACGCTTGATATTGCACCAGCCAAAGACCTGGCCCACACTTTTGTAAAATGAGCTGACGTCACGCTTACCCTCGCCCGAGTTCCTCAAATGCCGTGTATTTGCCCGTTGGCCGGCCCGGACTCACGATGCTCCCTGAAAGACAAAAGCAGTGCAGGGCGCTCACTCGCACACAGAGACGCCGCTGCCCAGAGCGTCCCAAAGGCAGCCCCACTGCCCGCAGCTCTGGGCCCTTTGCGGTCCCGCGGCTTCCAGCTGCTGAGACCAGCAAGTGGGAGGGCCATCTTCTCCACCTTTCATCAGGTGGCCTTTCCAAGAAGGCCTTGATTTCTTTCAAGAGCAGCATCTCACGCGATAAGCCAAAATGATGAGCCCTTAAGAAGGGGGCCCTAAGAGGTAAGCAAGGGCCTTTGCTGCTTCCGCAGTCACACCCACCATCACTGGCAGGTCCACTGCCAGGGGCACAAAGTGTCTGGGCCGGAGGAGGAGTAAGAACCAGAGCCAGAAAACACCTGGGGCCAGACAGCTCCCTGGGCAATAGTCACTTGCTAGGTGCCAGCCTTCTGCTCAAGCAGAAACAATCTCTGCTTTTGCCTTTGGCCCAGAAGGCAGCCCAGGCAGGGCCAAGCCAGGCCCAGCCGCCCTCACAGGCAGCAGGGACTCCCTGGGTGCTGCCACGCTTCCTCAGAGCAGTACAACACCTTCTGCAGAGAGGCCTAAGTGCCTCTGAGACTGAGGGCCAGCATCTGGCGCAGCCTACACCCAGACACTCGCACAAGACCCTGCTCTGGCAGACAAGAAATGCACCAGACGGACGTACTCAGTGTCTTCAGGCCCTGCTCTTCCCTCATCTCGGGCTGCTGGGCTGCGCTGCTGCAAGAAGTGCCGGCAGCGGGGCTTGAGCTGGCTGCTGCAGGCCATGCTGGTCCGGCGGCACCAGGTTGAATGGCAGAGCCTGTCTTGCGCTGGGACAAGAAAGGATTGCCCGTCAGAAGGGTGGCTGGCACTCATGCCCCCCCCTAAGCGCACAGCAAAAGCAAGGCCTTGGGAAGGTGCTGCCAGCCACGGCCAGGCCTCTCCAGCTGGAGCAGTTCCCATGTCCCCTTCTCAAAGGCACCTTCGGGAGAAGCCCAAAGGCTACTTGGATCCAGCCCCTCCCGACCACCTCCATGCTCCACGTGTTCAGCTTTTCTGCAAGACACTGGCAACAAGGTATTGATGGGGCTGCCAAATCCACAAAGAGATCAGAGCAGGGCCCCAGAGCCTCGCTGCTTTCCTCCTCCTGTCTTTTCCTGGGCCGGAATGAAATCAGCCCGGAGTTGGCAGGCAACAGTCTGCTCAGAAGCCCGCAGCGTGTCCCTTCTCTGATCTGTTTCACGGATTTCCCTTCTCTATGGCAGCCTTTAGAGAGCGGCCCTTGGGAGCCGCCTTCCAGCCCTGCCCAGACCCACCCGCCCTTTTACAATGCAGGGCTGCCGAGGATTCTCCTCTCCAAACTCTGCTCTGACCGGCTGGAAGTGAAGCACAGCCTGAAGCTAATTAGTCCACGGAGACAGCAGGTCCCTTCCAGGGGCCAGTGTCTGCCAGGTACCCTGCAAGGCTGTCAACTGCGTATTTGGGCCGCGCTGTCCGCTGACCACAGGCAGCCTGCACTGACAACGGGCACAAGGGGCTGACTCCTGCACTGAGAGTCACTCAATGCTGCCTCCTGTCTGATCCCAAGAGACACTCTGGCGCCCTCTCAGCATCCCAGCTTCAATGTCAAACTTCAGAACCCATTGGCCAGGGCTCCCCAGCTTGCCTGAAGCCGCACTACGTCACAGCAGGCACACGGCTGCCAGCATCTTCAGCCACGAGCAACAAGGGCTGCTCCAAAACGGGTAGCCTGGCCGTGCGCCAAAGGCAGTGCCAAGCTCAGCTGTCACTTACTGGCTCTGCAAGTTCAGGCTGTGAAGGGACAGCGGCTGAAGGCTTCATCTTCCTTTGCTCCTCTTCATCCTCTTCCTCAATGACAGAGGCAGCCAGAGGAGCTGCTGACCCTGCTGTTGTGCCCTGCAGGCAGACAGAAGTGAGAGAGATGGGCAAAAGCCAGTGCCTTAGGAGCTGCTTTCTATTGAGCTGGGAAAGGACCCAGAAGAAGGGCAAATCATAGACTTTGATACAAGTGGGCCTCTGAGTCACGCAAAGCCGAGGAAGCTGGCTGAACGAGCTGCTACTCCATCTTGCTGTGCATTTGAGCTTCCCTGCTGCCTAGAAGCAGCAAGATGCCTTGGAGCTGTCCCTTTTGCCTTTCATCTCTTGAAAGGCTTTTCACTGGAAAATCAGCAAACAGCCAGTGCTCCCTTTGCTACTGCTGATGCCACCGGGCAGCTGGCCTTTCCTTCAGCCTCCCACGCCGGCACTCCACACTCGGCTGCAACAGGCCAAGCTGGCAGAATTGCTGCACAATTCTCACACGCCAGCAACGTCTCAGCTTCCTTTGCCACTCACCAAAGGACAGGCTTGTCTCCATCCGCGTGTCAGGTGACCTGCAGCCAGCAAGGCAAAAGGAACCAGAGGCCCTTAGAAAAGTGCCTGTGCTGGCCACTCCCACAGCACAAGGCAGTCCCAACACAGAGCATTTCCCTTTCCCAACATGCCTCCAGGAGCAACAGCTCTTTCCCACAGCAAGCAAGAGAACAAGAAGGACGCTAGAGGAGCCTCTGGCTACATTTGGGCCTCTTTTGCCAAGAGAGAAATAGGAAGACGGTGCTGGAAATGCCCGCTGCTCTTCAAAACTTTGAGCTTCTCTTGTGCCTAACAGCTCAAGCTACATTCCCCTCTTCCCTTTCCTGCATTTTCCATATACATTCTTTCAAATTGCATGCCCTAATTCCCATCCCTTGGCTGAAGATGATAGCCCAGCAAAGCTTCCACAAAGGGTCCCTTCCCTGTGGCAGCTCCCTGCTGAAGCAGCCCAGGAACAGCTGCTGGGCTCAGCAGCAAACCCTCCCTGCACTGGAGTTTGTGCTGCATGGCCAAGGCAATCGCAGTCTTGGCACAGCATCAAAGGCTCAAGTCATGCAGCCAAGGCCTCTAAGGGGTAGAATATGGAGCAAAAGGTGCTTTCCTTCACTCCTGGAGAGAACCACTGAGTTGGTAGAAATACTTCTGAGGATCTGCCCTCAGAGTCTGCAATATGCAGCTTGTCTTGCTTGAAGCAGCAAGCTGAGGAAATGACAGACTCCGCAGCCGCGCACTCTCCCGGGGAGGGAAGGCAACCGCTGCAGGTTGCATGGCAAATAGTCTGCACGCGCTACCCAGTACAGATGCCCCCTTTGTAGCTGATGCTGCTGGCAGGACATTGACCAAAGCGGTGGCACCTTCACGGCCATTTTGTTCCCAAAGAAACTGGGCCACTGCTGCGGCATAAAGAGCAGAGCCAAGCAAAAGTTGGGCAATGCCAGCCCCAGGAGAAACCTTTACTTACGAGTCAGCTGGGTCAGGTAGTAGCCAGAATAGACAACAGAAAAGATGGTGCAAACGGCGGCACAGACTTGCCCAATCATTTTGGCAGTGCTGTGCGCGTTTGCACGCTGAGTGCCAGCCAAGGGAAAGCCAAGACTCCTCTCGGGGTGCAGGCCGTCTGCTGAGAGCTCCTTGAGCACAAGGATCCTCCTGCAGGGAGCCAGCGGAAGAGCTGCTCTGGACGACCAGGCCTGGCGCGCACCGGGACAACGCTGTGCTGACAGCACTGTGACGTGGCACCTCTGGCTTGACCTCACAATGGCAGCAGCTCTGTGGCTTTCTTGTGCCCAGCAAGACAACCTTGTGTACAGCTGATGCAAAAGAAAAGCCTGGGAAATTCTCCTCACTCACAAAGGCAGTGCTCAAGGCATGCCAGGGGAACTCAGAAAATGCGCCAATCCAAGCGGCATCCAAGCAATGCAAGCAAACATGACTCTTGGTCCCAAAAGCTTTGACTGAAAGCAAGTCTGCTTCTTCTAGGTGGCATCCTAGCTGGTTTGGAAAAGCCTAACTTCTTCAGTGACATTTAGATGGCAAACGAAGCAAAGATAATAAATTTCCAGGACTATTGTAGGCTGCAGTTGCTCCTTGAGCACGCGGGTGCATGCTGACCTATGGAGGGGCTTGACAGCTGGCCTGCAAGCAAAGCTGAGTTCATGGAAGAAATAGCAGTTGATGGTTTTTGAGTGTATCCATAGCAAGGAAGAAGACAAGGCCATCAGCATGGAAACCCATTAGAAGAGATTCAGGAAAAGTTGCGTATGCTAGACTAGGTGCCGAAGTAGATGTGCATACGTGCCTTATAAATTTCTGTAAAACTTTTGCCAGTTGTATTGACGTTAATTGCTTTGCACCAATGGATAGAAGAAGTTATTGTGATGTAGTTAGTGACTTGAGATCACGCTTTGTTAAGAGTGTATAAGCTGGAGAACATGCAGAATAAAACAAACAAACCTTTTTCTTCTTGGACCCTGATCACGTGTGTATGCCACGTCCGGCCTAACGGTGACGCTTGCCCCATCTCTGGGTCAAGAAACAAGTCTTGTCTGACTGGTAACTTTTCAACAAGCTGAGAAAGAAATTAGTAGCTGGACATGCAGATTTCTGAAGAGAGGAAAGAAAAGTGTTGACAAGAATAAACCTAAGTTTTCAATGCCTGAAACACTCAAAAATAACATGTTTTGGGATAGTGTACCATATGTTAGACAGAGTTAAAACAAACCACAACTCATTAGTATCTGGACTTCATTGCCCACTCTGCTTAGAGATGTTGCTTAAAGGCACTTGGTGTCAAGGATCCAGTTCCTGTAGATCACTGTCGACATAGATCAAAATCCTACCAACAAATCAGTGTCAAAACCAGCAAGAGTGAGACTTTTGTCCTTGGCAGGAGCTTCCAGGTGCTCCTGGAAGTCCCCAGGCCTTGACACAAAGAGGTGTATTCAACGGAGGGAGAGAAGCATCATGCTTAGCTCTAAATGTGACCTTTGCTAGCAGATCATACTAGCAGGCAATAAATTACATTTGTTCTGCACTTCGGCAGAGCCAAGATGGGAATCAAAGTCTAGATCACAGGAGAAGATCACACGAGCCTCATCTTTTCCAGAAGAGGAAAAATACAAAGGATAGTAAATTTGCGTTGGGTTTACAGGCTATTTTTGCAGATCGATAGACAAGGGATGAAGCTTAAAAGATGAGAGCAAAGGAAAATCAACAGATATGCTGAAAGTGAGTGAAGAGTAAGGGGACCTCAAATTAACTGAAAAGCTGCACAGAAAGCTCCTCTACTTTGTGCACTTGCCTCAAGTTTTCAATGGCAAAATCTAGGAGTACTTCAAACTTATTTTTATTAATTCTAGAAGAAAGACAATCAAAACGGTGTACTTCTGCTTACAGTATCAAGTAAAGCACAGGAAGCCATTAGAGTAAGAAAAATTGTGTTCAGACGGCTGAGGCAGCCTTAGGGGTAGGAGGAATGGGGAGGCATGGAAATCAGGCCTGTGGGCAACATTCAAGGAGCATCCAGTCCCTGAGCAGTCCCTCACAGTGGGTATGCCAGCAGATGGAGGCGAAATGGAGCCACAGCTGGGTGGGAAAAGAGCCGGGGTGGGGAGCCGTGCTCAGCAGGGGCTCCTGCATCAAATTGCTCAATGACAGGTGTGCTATGCTGTGTGCATGTTTCCAACACCTGGCAACAGCAGGCTGGCCCAGAGGTGGGAAAAGGCCAAGGAGGCAGCAGAGTGGGAATGGGGCTCTGCAGGAGGCCCTGGTGGTTGCACACCCCTGTAGGGGATGAGGCTGGCCCAGAGGGTCCCTGGGGGTCTGGGGTGAAAAGCGGGGAAAAGAGAAGCAGGGAGGAAATGCCAGATGCTGCCGCTGTGAGAATGCCATTCCATCCCACAGGTGACATAGTGAGAGGAGGGTGGCAACAAAATGGTGATTGCTGCTGATCAGCCTGACATCTGATCAAGACAAGAGGCCCAGAAAGGACTGCACATCTGCCTCCTAGTGCTGTCCTGAATGGCAGCTCATTACCTGGTGTTCATTACCTGTAGGTGTCTCAGCTTCCCACAGGCATGCCACACTTCAGGTAAGCAAAGCTGCTTACCTCACTATGTTCTTTGGGCCTCTGAAAGGGACTGTCCACTTAGCTACAGCCTGGCAAGGAAGGGAGTCTTACAACACTCTGGATATTTTCGACTTTTATTGACACTCGGGCTGAAACAAAGTATCCCCTCGCTGCTTCTTCATCTTCATCATTCTGTCCTGCAGGTGGCCTGCTCAGGCTGACAGCTTGGAGCGCCTGCAGGCTCCAGTTCTGCTGCAGCCCAGCTTTTCCTCTCACTGCTTAATTCTTATTATGACAATTCTTTCATTTCTACTTCAAAGCTTCCCTAAATTAACAACACTCTATCCTAAGCTAAACAATCCTCTACTATCCAAGCTGTCTACGTTCTATAGTCCTTAAAAGTTGATCCCTATAGTTCCTAATTTTTTTCAATTTTCATCTTTTGCAGAAAGAAAAACAACAGAGCTTTAAATTGAACCTAACAACATATCTAACCTAACCTAACCTAACCTCATCTAATCCAACCTAATGCTAACCTAACCCAACCTAACCTAACAGCTAACCTAACAGCTAACCTAACAGCTAAACTGAGCAAATATCTACACTATCATGTTTCCTAGCTACGGCACAGCTCCTCTTCAACCTCGGGGGATGGCTGAAGCTCTGCCTAAAGATGACACATCCCCTTTTCCCTCCTCTTGGCTGGCGGGGCATCAGGGCCTCCTCAGGCGCAGGTGTCTCCTCTCCAGTCTTCCTGCACTTGCTTGGCTGAGATGATCAGAGCAGCCAGGCTGGAGGCAGGATCGCCTGAGGTCACGAAGGGATGCTGCCCAGAGGAAAAAGAACAAAGAAAGGAACTCTTACTTTCCAGGATCACATCCTCGCGGGCTCAAGCAGGATTCCCTGGCTACCAGCAAGACACACAAAGAGCACTGAGGGCAGCATGTCCCCCTGCGCCTTCCTGTCCTGGCAGCTTTCAGTGCCACGTGGCCCACACTCCTCCTCCTCCTCATCCCTTCATGCAGGTGTCCTCAGCTGCCAGGGCTTTTTGCCCCTTTGCTTTTTCTTACCTGTAGGAGCTCCTGGGCAGACCAGCGCCTGTCCTCATCTGCCTGCAGGCAGCAGTGGAGGAAGTCGCGCAGGAGAGCCGAGTGGTGCCTGGGGTTCTGCAGTTTTGGGGGCCCGTTCCTTTCTAGCAGTTCAAAAACCTACAGCACATGGATGCAAGAGGACACTCCACCTGCTCCTTTGCTAGCCACACACAGCTCTCTCCACACAGAGCCCTCTTGCTAAGCTGCACCTTACCCGGAGACGGGCTTCCCGCTGGTAAGGAGCTTCCCCTTCCACCATTTCCAGCCCCATGATCCCCAGGGACCAGATGTCCACTTTGGGGCCGTAGGCTTCTCCTCTCACCACCTCCGGTGCCATCCAGCTGGGAGTGCCGACGCTGGAGCTGCGCTTGCTGTGCTCAGGGCTGAGCTGAGCACAGAGGCCAAAGTCACCTGAGGACAAAAACAAAGCCTGTCAAAGCCAGCTACCACTGGCAAAGCAGCCAAAACCATTGCCCTGACCAGGCCATGCTGAATCTAACTGAAAAAGCAGCTGAGCTCTCCTTCCACGTGCCTGGAGCCAGGCAAATAAGGCATCGGCTGCTTCAAAAACACCCTGACGATTCACGCACTGGCCAAGCCGCGCTTCTGCCCCAGTGGCCGTCACCAAAATGCAAGCGCACGGCATATGCTGGACATGCTGCAGCCCAGCAGGGATACCCACCCAACTTGACGGATCCGTCCGTGCCCACCAGGACGTTGCAACTTTTGATGTCTCTGTGGATGACTTGGCGGGAATGAAGGAAATGCAGTCCTTGCAGGCACTGAGAGAGAAAAAGGAGGGAGGGAAAGTTAACCTGCAGGATCTGATTTCATCCCACCCGCAAGGAAAGAGCTCAAGGGGATTGGCGGCTTTCTCAGGGAATTGTGAGCGAGGGCAAAACATCACGCTGCTGTCACCATGAAGAGCTTGCTGCTTCAACACTCTTGGAAGTTTTTTCTAGATTTCCAAGCAAAGGCGTCTGGGCTCCCAAAAGTTCCACCGGCCTTGGGTAGGAAGCACGCCACCTTTGGCTGGGAGGCGGCACGGCAAAGAATTTTGGGGAAGCCTAGTGGCAGCAGAAGAGGAAGCTGCTGGTGACAGCAGCACCTTCGAGCTGTTCCACAATGCATCGCCATGCAGGCTGCAATGCTAGCCTTTGAAGCTGAGGACAGCTCTTTGCCCTTAGCTTGAAATTCTGCCACCCGCATGCTGCCTTCCAGTGGCAAGCAATGTAGGACAGACAGACAGGCTCCAGGCAAACATTCCCAGGCAAAGCTGAGAAGAGGAAGAAAGAGAAATTGAGCCAGTGAGCGAGCACCAAGGCCAGACGACAGACAGGATGGAAGAGTGCAAGAACAGAGCCTGAGGAGTGCGAGGGCACCGGCAGGCAGTACACTTCCCATGCTCTTTCTTCTCCTGTGTGGCGTGACAGCAGCAGCAGCAGCAGCAGCAGCAGCAGCAGCAGCAGCAAAAGAAAGGTGAGAGCAAGAAATCTCGGCTCTCCTTAAGCTCCAGCTGACAAGCAGCATCCGGGCAGTCTTGGGCAAGCACAAGCGGGATCCCTCACCTCCCGACAGACAGCGCCTATCTGTCCTTCCTCCAGGTACACTGCCCTCAGCACATCAAACAAGGTGCCGCCGTCCATGAACTCCATGGCCAGCCAGAGCTCCGCATCCACCAGGTAGCTGAAAGAAGAAAACCACGGCATGGAGCAACAGAATGGGCATAGCCTCAGTCACCCCAGGGCCTGAGACAGGTTTTTGCAGCTGCTCTCCAAGATACGGGTGCCACAAGAGACTGTTGAACACCAGCTCCACCTCCTCCCACGCTCTGGACACACGCAGAGAAATCATCCCCAGCTCTGTTCTCTGCCAGCGACCAAAGGGCATCGTCTCTTTGCGCTTGCACCAGCTAAAGCTACATTGACACCAGAATATGCCAACCTGTCTAAGTAGGTAACGATATTGGGACTCCTGTTGTCCCTCATGGCCAGGATTTCATTGGCAGCCAGCTCCTCGGACATCTCCTCCTCGAGTGACATGATCTTGATTGCCACCTGCAATGACATTGGCCACCGGTACCTTGAGAAGACGCACCCCGCTCGAGATCACAAGGAGCATGGAGCGAGTGCTGGTGCAATGAGGCAGCACGCTGGGCCAAAGTGCCTTGTCACTAGACAGCAGAGCTTAGCAGAAGCACCAAAAGCCATCCCAAATGCATTCTGCCCCCTGAGCCTAGACTGTATTTCAGAAGAACAGCCCCTGCTGCAGACATGGAGCTGCCACCCAAACCTCCAAGCACAGCTCACAGCAGCGGGCAAAGCGCTCCAGAGCTGCAAAATGGCGTGGGGCTCTTGGCACTTTACCTGTTGTCCGCTGCTGGTGTCAAGGGCTTTATAAACAGCTCCAAACCCTCTAGAAAGACAAAAGCAGCAGAAAGAGACCTTTATCCCTCTGGCAGTGAAAGCAAGCCCAGGCAGCAGATCTCGCCAGGCTGCCTGGACGCCTTCCTTAGAAAAAATGCCTGGCTGCAGCATCTCTTTGGCCAACAGCATGTTAGCCCCTGAGCCCTCTGCCATGCGGGGCAGGCTGTCCAAGGGAACACTAAGGTGCAGCATGAAGACCAAGGGCCGCTGGAAATCTCCAAGGCGCACACCCTGCCAGGTCATTTCAGAACCTAAGGGGAACTCTCTCCTTGTGCAAGTGTGCATGCATGTGTGTGTCAAAAAAGGGAGAACAATTTGAGTCAGAAGACTGTCCTTGACAATCTGACCTTTCTTGGATGGCAAGGTGCTCTTTCAGGCCACAAAGCTGTAGGGCCAGGGCTTCTCCCAGCTCCTGCTCCTCACTGCTGCAAGCAAGACACTGCCAGCATCAACTTGTCTTTGATGAGGCCTTTGCATTGCTCTGACCGAGCAGTCCAGGCAGGCGACACGAGGTCAAGCCGGAGCCTGACCATGACTGGAGCTTGCCTGACTTCACGCTTGATATTGCACCAGCCAAAGACCTGGCCCACACTTTTGTAAAATGAGCTGACGTCACGCTTACCCTCGCCCGAGTTCCTCAAATGCCGTGTATTTGCCCGTTGGCCGGCCCGGACTCACGATGCTCCCTGAAAGACAAAAGCAGTGCAGGGCGCTCACTCGCACACAGAGACGCCGCTGCCCAGAGCGTCCCAAAGGCAGCCCCACTGCCCGCAGCTCTGGGCCCTTTGCGGTCCCGCGGCTTCCAGCTGCTGAGACCAGCAAGTGGGAGGGCCATCTTCTCCACCTTTCATCAGGTGGCCTTTCCAAGAAGGCCTTGATTTCTTTCAAGAGCAGCATCTCACGCGATAAGCCAAATGATGAGCACTTAAGAAGGCCCTAAGAGGTAAGCAAGGGCCTTTGCTGCTTCCGCAGTCACACCCACCATCACTGGCAGGTCCACTGCCAGGGGCACAAAGTGTCTGGGCCGGAGGAGGAGTAAGAACCAGAGCCAGAAAACACCTGGGGCCAGACAGCTCCCTGGGCAATAGTCACTTGCTACGTGCCAGCCTTCTGCTCAAGCAGAAACAATCTCTGCTTTTGCCTTTGGCCCAGAAGGCAGCCCAGGCAGGGCCAAGCCAGGCCCAGCCGCCCTCACAGGCAGCAGGGACTCCCTGGGTGCTGCCACGCTTCCTCAGAGCAGTACAACACCTTCTGCAGAGAGGCCTAAGTGCCTCTGAGACTGAGGGCCAGCATCTGGCGCAGCCTACACCCAGACACTCGCACAAGACCCTGCTCTGGCAGACAAGAAATGCACCAGACGGACGTACTCAGTGTCTTCAGGCCCTGCTCTTCCCTCATCTCGGGCTGCTGGGCTGCGCTGCTGCAAGAAGTGCCGGCAGCGGGGCTTGAGCTGGCTGCTGCAGGCCATGCTGGTCCGGCGGCACCAGGTTGAATGGCAGAGCCTGTCTTGCGCTGGGACAAGAAAGGATTGCCCGTCAGAAGGGTGGCTGGCACTCATGCCCCCCCTAAGCGCACAGCAAAAGCAAGGCCTTGGGAAGGTGCTGCTAGCCACGGCCAGGCCTCTCCAGCTGGAGCAGTTCCCATGTCCCCTTCTCAAAGGCACCTTCGGGAGAAGCCCAAAGGCTACTTGGATCCAGCCCCTCCCGACCACCTCCATGCTCCACGTGTTCAGCTTTTCTGCAAGACACTGGCAACAAGGTATTGATGGGGCTGCCAAATCCACAAAGAGATCAGAGCAGGGCCCCAGAGCCTCGCTGCTTTCCTCCTCCTGTCTTTTCCTGGGCCGGAATGAAATCAGCCCGGAGTTGGCAGGCAACAGTCTGCTCAGAAGCCCGCAGCGTGTCCCTTCTCTGATCTGTTTCACGGATTTCCCTTCTCTATGGCAGCCTTTAGAGAGCGGCCCTTGGGAGCCGCCTTCCAGCCCTGCCCAGACCCACCCGCCCTTTTACAATGCAGGGCTGCCGAGGATTCTCCTCTCCAAACTCTGCTCTGACCGGCTGGAAGTGAAGCACAGCCTGAAGCTAATTAGTCCACGGAGACAGCAGGTCCCTTCCAGGGGCCAGTGTCTGCCAGGTACCCTGCAAGGCTGTCAACTGCGTATTTGGGCCGCGCTGTCCGCTGACCACAGGCAGCCTGCACTGACAACGGGCACAAGGGGCTGACTCCTGCACTGAGAGTCACTCAATGCTGCCTCCTGTCTGATCCCAAGAGACACTCTGGCGCCCTCTCAGCATCCCAGCTTCAATGTCAAACTTCAGAACCCATTGGCCAGGGCTCCCCAGCTTGCCTGAAGCCGCACTACGTCACAGCAGGCACACGGCTGCCAGCATCTTCAGCCACGAGCAACAAGGGCTGCTCCAAAACGGGTAGCCTGGCCCTGCGCCAAAGGCAGTGCCAAGCTCAGCTGTCACTTACTGGCTCTGCAAGTTCAGGCTGTGAAGGGACAGCGGCTGAAGGCTTCATCTTCCTTTGCTCCTCTTCATCCTCTTCCTCAATGACAGAGGCAGCCAGAGGAGCTGCTGACCCTGCTGTTGTGCCCTGCAGGCAGACAGAAGTGAGAGAGATGGGCAAAAGCCAGTGCCTTAGGAGCTGCTTTCTATTGAGCTGGGAAAGGACCCAGAAGAAGGGCAAATCATAGACTTTGATACAAGTGGGCCTCTGAGTCACGCAAAGCCGAGGAAGCTGGCTGAACGAGCTGCTACTCCATCTTGCTGTGCATTTGAGCTTCCCTGCTGCCTAGAAGCAGCAAGATGCCTTGGAGCTGTCCCTTTTGCCTTTCATCTCTTGAAAGGCTTTTCACTGGAAAATCAGCAAACAGCCAGTGCTCCCTTTGCTACTGCTGATGCCACCGGGCAGCTGGCCTTTCCTTCAGCCTCCCACGCCGGCACTCCACACTCGGCTGCAACAGGCCAAGCTGGCAGAATTGCTGCACAATTCTCACACGCCAGCAACGTCTCAGCTTCCTTTGCCACTCACCAAAGGACAGGCTTGTCTCCATCCGCGTGTCAGGTGACCTGCAGCCAGCAAGGCAAAAGGAACCAGAGGCCCTTAGAAAAGTGCCTGTGCTGGCCACTCCCACAGCACAAGGCAGTCCCAACACAGAGCATTTCCCTTTCCCAACATGCCTCCAGGAGCAACAGCTCTTTCCCACAGCAAGCAAGAGAACAAGAAGGACGCTAGAGGAGCCTCTGGCTACATTTGGGCCTCTTTTGCCAAGAGAGAAATAGGAAGACGGTGCTGGAAATGCCCGCTGCTCTTCAAAACTTTGAGCTTCTCTTGTGCCTAACAGCTCAAGCTACATTCCCCTCTTCCCTTTCCTGCATTTTCCATATACATTCTTTCAAATTGCATGCCCTAATTCCCATCCCTTGGCTGAAGATGATAGCCCAGCAAAGCTTCCACAAAGGGTCCCTTCCCTGTGGCAGCTCCCTGCTGAAGCAGCCCAGGAACAGCTGCTGGGCTCAGCAGCAAACCCTCCCTGCACTGGAGTTTGTGCTGCATGGCCAAGGCAATCGCAGTCTTGGCACAGCATCAAAGGCTCAAGTCATGCAGCCAAGGCCTCTAAGGGGTAGAATATGGAGCAAAAGGTGCTTTCCTTCACTCCTGGAGAGAACCACTGAGTTGGTAGAAATACTTCTGAGGATCTGCCCTCAGAGTCTGCAATATGCAGCTTGTCTTGCTTGAAGCAGCAAGCTGAGGAAATGACAGACTCCGCAGCCGCGCACTCTCCCGGGGAGGGAAGGCAACCGCTGCAGGTTGCATGGCAAATAGTCTGCACGCGCTACCCAGTACAGATGCCCCCTTTGTAGCTGATGCTGCTGGCAGGACATTGACCAAAGCGGTGGCACCTTCACGGCCATTTTGTTCCCAAAGAAACTGGGCCACTGCTGCGGCATAAAGAGCAGAGCCAAGCAAAAGTTGGGCAATGCCAGCCCCAGGAGAAACCTTTACTTACGAGTCAGCTGGGTCAGGTAGTAGCCAGAATAGACAACAGAAAAGATGGTGCAAACGGCGGCACAGACTTGCCCAATCATTTTGGCAGTGCTGTGCGCGTTTGCACGCTGAGTGCCAGCCAAGGGAAAGCCAAGACTCCTCTCGGGGTGCAGGCCGTCTGCTGAGAGCTCCTTGAGCACAAGGATCCTCCTGCAGGGAGCCAGCGGAAGAGCTGCTCTGGACGACCAGGCCTGGCGCGCACCGGGACAACGCTGTGCTGACAGCACTGTGACGTGGCACCTCTGGCTTGACCTCACAATGGCAGCAGCTCTGTGGCTTTCTTGTGCCCAGCAAGACAACCTTGTGTACAGCTGATGCAAAAGAAAAGCCTGGGAAATTCTCCTCACTCACAAAGGCAGTGCTCAAGGCATGCCAGGGGAACTCAGAAAATGCGCCAATCCAAGCGGCATCCAAGCAATGCAAGCAAACATGACTCTTGGTCCCAAAAGCTTTGACTGAAAGCAAGTCTGCTTCTTCTAGGTGGCATCCTAGCTGGTTTGGAAAAGCCTAACTTCTTCAGTGACATTTAGATGGCAAACGAAGCAAAGATAATAAATTTCCAGGACTATTGTAGGCTGCAGTTGCTCCTTGAGCACGCGGGTGCATGCTGACCTATGGAGGGGCTTGACAGCTGGCCTGCAAGCAAAGCTGAGTTCATGGAAGAAATAGCAGTTGATGGTTTTTGAGTGTATCCATAGCAAGGAAGAAGACAAGGCCATCAGCATGGAAACCCATTAGAAGAGATTCAGGAAAAGTTGCGTATGCTAGACTAGGTGCCGAAGTAGATGTGCATACGTGCCTTATAAATTTCTGTAAAACTTTTGCCAGTTGTATTGACGTTAATTGCTTTGCACCAATGGATAGAAGAAGTTATTGTGATGTAGTTAGTGACTTGAGATCACGCTTTGTTAAGAGTGTATAAGCTGGAGAACATGCAGAATAAAACAAACAAACCTTTTTCTTCTTGGACCCTGATCACGTGTGTATGCCACGTCCGGCCTAACGGTGACGCTTGCCCCATCTCTGGGTCAAGAAACAAGTCTTGTCTGACTGGTAACTTTTCAACAAGCTGAGAAAGAAATTAGTAGCTGGACATGCAGATTTCTGAAGAGAGGAAAGAAAAGTGTTGACAAGAATAAACCTAAGTTTTCAATGCCTGAAACACTCAAAAATAACATGTTTTGGGATAGTGTACCATATGTTAGACAGAGTTAAAACAAACCACAACTCATTAGTATCTGGACTTCATTGCCCACTCTGCTTAGAGATGTTGCTTAAAGGCACTTGGTGTCAAGGATCCAGTTCCTGTAGATCACTGTCGACATAGATCAAAATCCTACCAACAAATCAGTGTCAAAACCAGCAAGAGTGAGACTTTTGTCCTTGGCAGGAGCTTCCAGGTGCTCCTGGAAGTCCCCAGGCCTTGACACAAAGAGGTGTATTCAACGGAGGGAGAGAAGCATCATGCTTAGCTCTAAATGTGACCTTTGCTAGCAGATCATACTAGCAGGCAATAAATTACATTTGTTCTGCACTTCGGCAGAGCCAAGATGGGAATCAAAGTCTAGATCACAGGAGAAGATCACACGAGCCTCAGCTTTTCCAGAAGAGGAAAAATACAAAGGATAGTAAATTTGCGTTGGGTTTACAGGCTATTTTTGCAGATCGATAGACAAGGGATGAAGCTTAAAAGATGAGAGCAAAGGAAAATCAACAGATATGCTGAAAGTGAGTGAAGAGTAAGGGGACCTCAAATTAACTGAAAAGCTGCACAGAAAGCTCCTCTACTTTGTGCACTTGCCTCAAGTTTGAAATGGCAAAATCTAGGAGTACTTCAAACTTATTTTTATTAATTCTAGAAGAAAGACAATCAAAACGGTGTACTTCTGCTTACAGTATCAAGTAAAGCACAGGAAGCCATTAGAGTAAGAAAAAATGTGTTCAGACGGCTGAGGCAGCCTTAGGGGTAGGAGGAATGGGGAGGCGTGGAAATCAGGCCTGTGGGCAACATTCAAGGAGCATCCAGTCCCTGAGCAGTCCCTCACAGTGGGTATGCCAGCAGATGGAGGCGAAATGGAGCCACAGCTGGGTGGGAAAAGAGCCGGGGTGGGGAGCCGTGCTCAGCAGGGGCTCCTGCATCAAATTGCTCAATGACAGGTGTGCTATGCTGTGTGCATGTTTCCAACACCTGGCAACAGCAGGCTGGCCCAGAGGTGGGAAAAGGCCAAGGAGGCAGCAGAGTGGGAATGGGGCTCTGCAGGAGGCCCTGGTGGTTGCACACCGCTGTAGGGGATGAGGCTGGCCCAGAGGGTCCCTGGGGGTCTGGGGTGAAAAGCGGGGAAAAGAGAAGCAGGGAGGAAATGCCAGATGCTGCCGCTGTGAGAATGCCATTCCATCCCACAGGTGACATAGTGAGAGGAGGGTGGCAACAAAATGGTGATTGCTGCTGATCAGCCTGACATCTGATCAAGACAAGAGGCCCAGAAAGGACTGCACATCTGCCTCCTAGTGCTGTCCTGAATGGCAGCTCATTACCTGGTGTTCATTACCTGTAGGTGTCTCAGCTTCCCACAGGCATGCCACACTTCAGGTAAGCAAAGCTGCTTACCTCACTATGTTCTTTGGGCCTCTGAAAGGGACTGTCCACTTAGCTACAGCCTGGCAAGGAAGGGAGTCTTACAACACTCTGGATATTTTCGACTTTTATTGACACTCGGGCTGAAACAAAGTATCCCCTCGCTGCTTCTTCATCTTCATCATTCTGTCCTGCAGGTGGCCTGCTCAGGCTGACAGCTTGGAGCGCCTGCAGGCTCCAGTTCTGCTGCAGCCCAGCTTTTCCTCTCACTGCTTAATTCTTATTATGACAATTCTTTCATTTCTACTTCAAAGCTTCCCTAAATTAACAACACTCTATCCTAAGCTAAACAATCCTCTACTATCCAAGCTGTCTACGTTCTATAGTCCTTAAAAGTTGATCCCTATAGTTCCTAATTTTTTTCAATTTTCATCTTTTGCAGAAAGAAAAACAACAGAGCTTTAAATTGAACCTAACAACATATCTAACCTAACCTAACCTAACCTCATCTAATCCAACCTAATGCTAACCTAACCCAACCTAACCTAACAGCTAACCTAACAGCTAACCTAACAGCTAAACTGAGCAAATATCTACACTATCATGTTTCCTAGCTACGGCACAGCTCCTCTTCAACCTCGGGGGATGGCTGAAGCTCTGCCTAAAGATGACACATCCCCTTTTCCCTCCTCTTGGCTGGCGGGGCATCAGGGCCTCCTCAGGCGCAGGTGTCTCCTCTCCAGTCTTCCTGCACTTGCTTGGCTGAGATGATCAGAGCAGCCAGGCTGGAGGCAGGATCGCCTGAGGTCACGAAGGGATGCTGCCCAGAGGAAAAAGAACAAAGCAAGGAACTCTTACTTTCCAGGATCACATCCTCGCGGGCTCAAGCAGGATTCCCTGGCTACCAGCAAGACACACAAAGAGCACTGAGGGCAGCATGTCCCCCTGCGCCTTCCTGTCCTGGCAGCTTTCAGTGCCATGTGGCCCACACTCCTCCTCCTCCTCATCCCTTCATGCAGGTGTCCTCAGCTGCCAGGGCTTTTTGCCCCTTTGCTTTTTCTTACCTGTAGGAGCTCCTGGGCAGACCAGCGCCTGTCCTCATCTGCCTGCAGGCAGCAGTGGAGGAAGTCGCGCAGGAGAGCCGAGTGGTGCCTGGGGTTCTGCAGTTTTGGGGGCCCGTTCCTTTCTAGCAGTTCAAAAACCTACAGCACATGGATGCAAGAGGACACTCCACCTGCTCCTTTGCTAGCCACACACAGCTCTCTCCACACAGAGCCCTCTTGCTAAGCTGCACCTTACCCGGAGATGGGCTTCCCGCTGGTAAGGAGCTTCCCCTTCCACCATTTCCAGCCCCATGATCCCCAGGGACCAGATGTCCACTTTGGGGCCGTAGGCTTCTCCTCTCACCACCTCCGGTGCCATCCAGCTGGGAGTGCCGACGCTGGAGCTGCGCTTGCTGTGCTCAGGGCTGAGCTGAGCACAGAGGCCAAAGTCACCTGAGGACAAAAACAAAGCCTGTCAAAGCCAGCTACCACTGGCAAAGCAGCCAAAACCATTGCCCTGACCAGGCCATGCTGAATCTAACTGAAAAAGCAGCTGAGCTCTCCTTCCACGTGCCTGGAGCCAGGCAAATAAGGCATCGGCTGCTTCAAAAACACCCTGACGATTCACGCACTGGCCAAGCCGCGCTTCTGCCCCAGTGGCCGTCACCAAAATGCAAGCGCACGGCATATGCTGGACATGCTGCAGCCCAGCAGGGATACCCACCCAACTTGACGGATCCGTCCGTGCCCACCAGGACGTTGCAACTTTTGATGTCTCTGTGGATGACTTGGCGGGAATGAAGGAAATGCAGTCCTTGCAGGCACTGAGAGAGAAAAAGGAGGGAGGGAAAGTTAACCTGCAGGATCTGATTTCATCCCACCCGCAAGGAAAGAGCTCAACGGGATTGGCGGCTTTCTCAGGGAATTGTGAGCGAGGGCAAAACATCACGCTGCTGTCACCATGAAGAGCTTGCTGCTTCAACACTCTTGGAAGTTTTTTCTAGATTTCCAAGCAAAGGCGTCTGGGCTCCCAAAAGTTCCACCGGCCTTGGGTAGGAAGCACGCCACCTTTGGCTGGGAGGCGGCACGGCAAAGAATTTTGGGGAAGCCTAGTGGCAGCAGAAGAGGAAGCTGCTGGTGACAGCAGCACCTTCGAGCTGTTCCACAATGCATCGCCATGCAGGCTGCAATGCTAGCCTTTGAAGCTGAGGACAGCTCTTTGCCCTTAGCTTGAAATTCTGCCACCCGCATGCTGCCTTCCAGTGGCAAGCAATGTAGGACAGACAGACAGGCTCCAGGCAAACATTCCCAGGCAAAGCTGAGAAGAGGAAGAAAGAGAAATTGAGCCAGTGAGCGAGCACCAAGGCCAGAGGACAGACAGGATGGAAGAGTGCAAGAACAGAGCCTGAGGAGTGCGAGGGCACCGGCAGGCAGTACACTTCCCATGCTCTTTCTTCTCCTGTGTGGCGTGACAGCAGCAGCAGCAGCAGCAGCAGCAGCAGCAGCAGCAGCAAAAGAAAGGTGAGAGCAAGAAATCTCGGCTCTCCTTAAGCTCCAGCTGACAAGCAGCATCCGGGCAGTCTTGGGCAAGCACAAGCGGGATCCCTCACCTCCCGACAGACAGCGCCTATCTGTCCTTCCTCCAGGTACACTGCCCTCAGCACATCAAACAAGGTGCCGCCGTCCATGAACTCCATGGCCAGCCAGAGCTCCGCATCCACCAGGTAGCTGAAAGAAGAAAACCACGGCATGGAGCAACAGAATGGGCATAGCCTCAGTCACCCCAGGGCCTGAGACAGGTTTTTGCAGCTGCTCTCCAAGCTACGGGTGCCACAAGAGACTGTTGAACACCAGCTCCACCTCCTCCCACGCTCTGGACACACGCAGAGAAATCATCCCCAGCTCTGTTCTCTGCCAGCGACCAAAGGGCATCGTCTCTTTGCGCTTGCACCAGCTAAAGCTACATTGACACCAGAATATGCCAACCTGTCTAAGTAGGTAACGATATTGGGACTCCTGTTGTCCCTCATGGCCAGGATTTCATTGGCAGCCAGCTCCTCGGACATCTCCTCCTCGAGTGACATGATCTTGATTGCCACCTGCAATGACATTGGCCACCGGTACCTTGACAAGACGCACCCCGCTCGAGATCACAAGGAGCATGGAGCGAGTGCTGGTGCAATGAGGCAGCACGCTGGGCCAAAGTGCCTTGTCACTAGACAGCAGAGCTTAGCAGAAGCACCAAAAGCCATCCCAAATGCATTCTGCCCCCTGAGCCTAGACTGTATTTCAGAAGAACAGCCCCTGCTGCAGACATGGAGCTGCCACCCAAACCTCCAAGCACAGCTCACAGCAGCGGGCAAAGCGCTCCAGAGCTGCAAAATGGCGTGGGGCTCTTGGCACTTTACCTGTTGTCCGCTGCTGGTGTCAAGGGCTTTATAAACAGCTCCAAACCCTCTAGAAAGACAAAAGCAGCAGAAAGAGACCTTTATCCCTCTGGCAGTGAAAGCAAGCCCAGGCAGCAGATCTCCCCAGGCTGCCTGGACGCCTTCCTTAGAAAAAATGCCTGGCTGCAGCATCTCTTTGGCCAACAGCATGTTAGCCCGTGAGCCCTCTGCCATGCGGGGCAGGCTGTCCAAGGGAACACTAAGGTGCAGCATGAAGACCAAGGGCCGCTGGAAATCTCCAAGGCGCACACCCTGCCAGGTCATTTCAGAACCTAAGGGGAACTCTCTCCTTGTGCAAGTGTGCATGCATGTGTGTGTCAAAAAAGGGAGAACAATTTGAGTCAGAAGACTGTCCTTGACAATCTGACCTTTCTTGGATGGCAAGGTGCTCTTTCAGGCCACAAAGCTGTAGGGCCAGGGCTTCTCCCAGCTCCTGCTCCTCACTGCTGCAAGCAAGACACTGCCAGCATCAACTTGTCTTTGATGAGGCCTTTGCATTGCTCTGACCGAGCAGTCCAGGCAGGCGACACGAGGTCAAGCCGGAGCCTGACCATGATTGGAGCTTGCCTGACTTCACGCTTGATATTGCACCAGCCAAAGACCTGGCCCACACTTTTGTAAAATGAGCTGACGTCACGCTTACCCTCGCCCGAGTTCCTCAAATGCCGTGTATTTGCCCGTTGGCCGGCCCGGACTCACGATGCTCCCTGAAAGACAAAAGCAGTGCAGGGCGCTCACTCGCACACAGAGACGCCGCTGCCCAGAGCGTCCCAAAGGCAGCCCCACTGCCCGCAGCTCTGGGCCCTTTGCGGTCCCGCGGCTTCCAGCTGCTGAGACCAGCAAGTGGGAGGGCCATCTTCTCCACCTTTCATCAGGTGGCCTTTCCAAGAAGGCCTTGATTTCTTTCAAGAGCAGCATCTCACGCGATAAGCCAAAATGATGAGCCCTTAAGAAGGGGGCCCTAAGAGGTAAGCAAGGGCCTTTGCTGCTTCCGCAGTCACACCCACCATCACTGGCAGGTCCACTGCCAGGGGCACAAAGTGTCTGGGCCGGAGGAGGAGTAAGAACCAGAGCCAGAAAACACCTGGGGCCAGACAGCTCCCTGGGCAATAGTCACTTGCTAGGTGCCAGCCTTCTGCTCAAGCAGAAACAATCTCTGCTTTTGCCTTTGGCCCAGAAGGCAGCCCAGGCAGGGCCAAGCCAGGCCCAGCCGCCCTCACAGGCAGCAGGGACTCCCTGGGTGCTGCCACGCTTCCTCAGAGCAGTACAACACCTTCTGCAGAGAGGCCTAAGTGCCTCTGAGACTGAGGGCCAGCATCTGGCGCAGCCTACACCCAGACACTCGCACAAGACCCTGCTCTGGCAGACAAGAAATGCACCAGACGGACGTACTCAGTGTCTTCAGGCCCTGCTCTTCCCTCATCTCGGGCTGCTGGGCTGCGCTGCTGCAAGAAGTGCCGGCAGCGGGGCTTGAGCTGGCTGCTGCAGGCCATGCTGGTCCGGCGGCACCAGGTTGAATGGCAGAGCCTGTCTTGCGCTGGGACAAGAAAGGATTGCCCGTCAGAAGGGTGGCTGGCACTCATGCCCCCCCTAAGCGCACAGCAAAAGCAAGGCCTTGGGAAGGTGCTGCTAGCCACGGCCAGGCCTCTCCAGCTGGAGCAGTTCCCATGTCCCCTTCTCAAAGGCACCTTCGGGAGAAGCCCAAAGGCTACTTGGATCCAGCCCCTCCCGACCACCTCCATGCTCCACGTGTTCAGCTTTTCTGCAAGACACTGGCAACAAGGTATTGATGGGGCTGCCAAATCCACAAAGAGATCAGAGCAGGGCCCCAGAGCCTCGCTGCTTTCCTCCTCCTGTCTTTTCCTGGGCCGGAATGAAATCAGCCCGGAGTTGGCAGGCAACAGTCTGCTCAGAAGCCCGCAGCGTGTCCCTTCTCTGATCTGTTTCACGGATTTCCCTTCTCTATGGCAGCCTTTAGAGAGCGGCCCTTGGGAGCCGCCTTCCAGCCCTGCCCAGACCCACCCGCCCTTTTACAATGCAGGGCTGCCGAGGATTCTCCTCTCCAAACTCTGCTCTGACCGGCTGGAAGTGAAGCACAGCCTGAAGCTAATTAGTCCACGGAGACAGCAGGTCCCTTCCAGGGGCCAGTGTCTGCCAGGTACCCTGCAAGGCTGTCAACTGCGTATTTGGGCCGCGCTGTCCGCTGACCACAGGCAGCCTGCACTGACAACGGGCACAAGGGGCTGACTCCTGCACTGAGAGTCACTCAATGCTGCCTCCTGTCTGATCCCAAGAGACACTCTGGCGCCCTCTCAGCATCCCAGCTTCAATGTCAAACTTCAGAACCCATTGGCCAGGGCTCCCCAGCTTGCCTGAAGCCGCACTACGTCACAGCAGGCACACGGCTGCCAGCATCTTCAGCCACGAGCAACAAGGGCTGCTCCAAAACGGGTAGCCTGGCCCTGCGCCAAAGGCAGTGCCAAGCTCAGCTGTCACTTACTGGCTCTGCAAGTTCAGGCTGTGAAGGGACAGCGGCTGAAGGCTTCATCTTCCTTTGCTCCTCTTCATCCTCTTCCTCAATGACAGAGGCAGCCAGAGGAGCTGCTGACCCTGCTGTTGTGCCCTGCAGGCAGACAGAAGTGAGAGAGATGGGCAAAAGCCAGTGCCTTAGGAGCTGCTTTCTATTGAGCTGGGAAAGGACCCAGAAGAAGGGCAAATCATAGACTTTGATACAAGTGGGCCTCTGAGTCACGCAAAGCCGAGGAAGCTGGCTGAACGAGCTGCTACTCCATCTTGCTGTGCATTTGAGCTTCCCTGCTGCCTAGAAGCAGCAAGATGCCTTGGAGCTGTCCCTTTTGCCTTTCATCTCTTGAAAGGCTTTTCACTGGAAAATCAGCAAACAGCCAGTGCTCCCTTTGCTACTGCTGATGCCACCGGGCAGCTGGCCTTTCCTTCAGCCTCCCACGCCGGCACTCCACACTCGGCTGCAACAGGCCAAGCTGGCAGAATTGCTGCACAATTCTCACACGCCAGCAACGTCTCAGCTTCCTTTGCCACTCACCAAAGGACAGGCTTGTCTCCATCCGCGTGTCAGGTGACCTGCAGCCAGCAAGGCAAAAGGAACCAGAGGCCCTTAGAAAAGTGCCTGTGCTGGCCACTCCCACAGCACAAGGCAGTCCCAACACAGAGCATTTCCCTTTCCCAACATGCCTCCAGGAGCAACAGCTCTTTCCCACAGCAAGCAAGAGAACAAGAAGGACGCTAGAGGAGCCTCTGGCTACATTTGGGCCTCTTTTGCCAAGAGAGAAATAGGAAGACGGTGCTGGAAATGCCCGCTGCTCTTCAAAACTTTGAGCTTCTCTTGTGCCTAACAGCTCAAGCTACATTCCCCTCTTCCCTTTCCTGCATTTTCCATATACATTCTTTCAAATTGCATGCCCTAATTCCCATCCCTTGGCTGAAGATGATAGCCCAGCAAAGCTTCCACAAAGGGTCCCTTCCCTGTGGCAGCTCCCTGCTGAAGCAGCCCAGGAACAGCTGCTGGGCTCAGCAGCAAACCCTCCCTGCACTGGAGTTTGTGCTGCATGGCCAAGGCAATCGCAGTCTTGGCACAGCATCAAAGGCTCAAGTCATGCAGCCAAGGCCTCTAAGGGGTAGAATATGGAGCAAAAGGTGCTTTCCTTCACTCCTGGAGAGAACCACTGAGTTGGTAGAAATACTTCTGAGGATCTGCCCTCAGAGTCTGCAATTTGCAGCTTGTCTTGCTTGAAGCAGCAAGCTGAGGAAATGACAGACTCCGCAGCCGCGCACTCTCCCGGGGAGGGAAGGCAACCGCTGCAGGTTGCATGGCAAATAGTCTGCACGCGCTACCCAGTACAGATGCCCCCTTTGTAGCTGATGCTGCTGGCAGGACATTGACCAAAGCGGTGGCACCTTCACGGCCATTTTGTTCCCAAAGAAACTGGGCCACTGCTGCGGCATAAAGAGCAGAGCCAAGCAAAAGTTGGGCAATGCCAGCCCCAGGAGAAACCTTTACTTACGAGTCAGCTGGGTCAGGTAGTAGCCAGAATAGACAACAGAAAAGATGGTGCAAACGGCGGCACAGACTTGCCCAATCATTTTGGCAGTGCTGTGCGCGTTTGCACGCTGAGTGCCAGCCAAGGGAAAGCCAAGACTCCTCTCGGGGTGCAGGCCGTCTGCTGAGAGCTCCTTGAGCACAAGGATCCTCCTGCAGGGAGCCAGCGGAAGAGCTGCTCTGGACGACCAGGCCTGGCGCGCACCGGGACAACGCTGTGCTGACAGCACTGTGACGTGGCACCTCTGGCTTGACCTCACAATGGCAGCAGCTCTGTGGCTTTCTTGTGCCCAGCAAGACAACCTTGTGTACAGCTGATGCAAAAGAAAAGCCTGGGAAATTCTCCTCACTCACAAAGGCAGTGCTCAAGGCATGCCAGGGGAACTCAGAAAATGCGCCAATCCAAGCGGCATCCAAGCAATGCAAGCAAACATGACTCTTGGTCCCAAAAGCTTTGACTGAAAGCAAGTCTGCTTCTTCTAGGTGGCATCCTAGCTGGTTTGGAAAAGCCTAACTTCTTCAGTGACATTTAGATGGCAAACGAAGCAAAGATAATAAATTTCCAGGACTATTGTAGGCTGCAGTTGCTCCTTGAGCACGCGGGTGCATGCTGACCTATGGAGGGGCTTGACAGCTGGCCTGCAAGCAAAGCTGAGTTCATGGAAGAAATAGCAGTTGATGGTTTTTGAGTGTATCCATAGCAAGGAAGAAGACAAGGCCATCAGCATGGAAACCCATTAGAAGAGATTCAGGAAAAGTTGCGTATGCTAGACTAGGTGCCGAAGTAGATGTGCATACGTGCCTTATAAATTTCTGTAAAACTTTTGCCAGTTGTATTGACGTTAATTGCTTTGCACCAATGGATAGAAGAAGTTATTGTGATGTAGTTAGTGACTTGAGATCACGCTTTGTTAAGAGTGTATAAGCTGGAGAACATGCAGAATAAAACAAACAAACCTTTTTCTTCTTGGACCCTGATCACGTGTGTATGCCACGTCCGGCCTAACGGTGACGCTTGCCCCATCTCTGGGTCAAGAAACAAGTCTTGTCTGACTGGTAACTTTTCAACAAGCTGAGAAAGAAATTAGTAGCTGGACATGCAGATTTCTGAAGAGAGGAAAGAAAAGTGTTGACAAGAATAAACCTAAGTTTTCAATGCCTGAAACACTCAAAAATAACATGTTTTGGGATAGTGTACCATATGTTAGACAGAGTTAAAACAAACCACAACTCATTAGTATCTGGACTTCATTGCCCACTCTGCTTAGAGATGTTGCTTAAAGGCACTTGGTGTCAAGGATCCAGTTCCTGTAGATCACTGTCGACATAGATCAAAATCCTACCAACAAATCAGTGTCAAAACCAGCAAGAGTGAGACTTTTGTCCTTGGCAGGAGCTTCCAGGTGCTCCTGGAAGTCCCCAGGCCTTGACACAAAGAGGTGTATTCAACGGAGGGAGAGAAGCATCATGCTTAGCTCTAAATGTGACCTTTGCTAGCAGATCATACTAGCAGGCAATAAATTACATTTGTTCTGCACTTCGGCAGAGCCAAGATGGGAATCAAAGTCTAGATCACAGGAGAAGATCACACGAGCCTCAGCTTTTCCAGAAGAGGAAAAATACAAAGGATAGTAAATTTGCGTTGGGTTTACAGGCTATTTTTGCAGATCGATAGACAAGGGATGAAGCTTAAAAGATGAGAGCAAAGGAAAATCAACAGATATGCTGAAAGTGAGTGAAGAGTAAGGGGACCTCAAATTAACTGAAAAGCTGCACAGAAAGCTCCTCTACTTTGTGCACTTGCCTCAAGTTTGAAATGGCAAAATCTAGGAGTACTTCAAACTTATTTTTATTAATTCTAGAAGAAAGACAATCAAAACGGTGTACTTCTGCTTACAGTATCAAGTAAAGCACAGGAAGCCATTAGAGTAAGAAAAAATGTGTTCAGACGGCTGAGGCAGCCTTAGGGGTAGGAGGAATGGGGAGGTGTGGAAATCAGGCCTGTGGGCAACATTCAAGGAGCATCCAGTCCCTGAGCAGTCCCTCACAGTGGGTATGCCAGCAGATGGAGGCGAAATGGAGCCACAGCTGGGTGGGAAAAGAGCCGGGGTGGGGAGCCGTGCTCAGCAGGGGCTCCTGCATCAAATTGCTCAATGACAGGTGTGCTATGCTGTGTGCATGTTTCCAACACCTGGCAACAGCAGGCTGGCCCAGAGGTGGGAAAAGGCCAAGGAGGCAGCAGAGTGGGAATGGGGCTCTGCAGGAGGCCCTGGTGGTTGCACACCCCTGTAGGGGATGAGGCTGGCCCAGAGGGTCCCTGGGGGTCTGGGGTGAAAAGCGGGGAAAAGAGAAGCAGGGAGGAAATGCCAGATGCTGCCGCTGTGAGAATGCCATTCCATCCCACAGGTGACATAGTGAGAGGAGGGTGGCAACAAAATGGTGATTGCTGCTGATCAGCCTGACATCTGATCAAGACAAGAGGCCCAGAAAGGACTGCACATCTGCCTCCTAGTGCTGTCCTGAATGGCAGCTCATTACCTGGTGTTCATTACCTGTAGGTGTCTCAGCTTCCCACAGGCATGCCACACTTCAGGTAAGCAAAGCTGCTTACCTCACTATGTTCTTTGGGCCTCTGAAAGGGACTGTCCACTTAGCTACAGCCTGGCAAGGAAGGGAGTCTTACAACACTCTGGATATTTTCGACTTTTATTGACACTCGGGCTGAAACAAAGTATCCCCTCGCTGCTTCTTCATCTTCATCATTCTGTCCTGCAGGTGGCCTGCTCAGGCTGACAGCTTGGAGCGCCTGCAGGCTCCAGTTCTGCTGCAGCCCAGCTTTTCCTCTCACTGCTTAATTCTTATTATGACAATTCTTTCATTTCTACTTCAAAGCTTCCCTAAATTAACAACACTCTATCCTAAGCTAAACAATCCTCTACTATCCAAGCTGTCTACGTTCTATAGTCCTTAAAAGTTGATCCCTATAGTTCCTAATTTTTTTCAATTTTCATCTTTTGCAGAAAGAAAAACAACAGAGCTTTAAATTGAACCTAACAACATATCTAACCTAACCTAACCTAACCTCATCTAATCCAACCTAATGCTAACCTAACCCAACCTAACCTAACAGCTAACCTAACAGCTAACCTAACAGCTAAACTGAGCAAATATCTACACTATCATGTTTCCTAGCTACGGCACAGCTCCTCTTCAACCTCGGGGGATGGCTGAAGCTCTGCCTAAAGATGACACATCCCCTTTTCCCTCCTCTTGGCTGGCGGGGCATCAGGGCCTCCTCAGGCGCAGGTGTCTCCTCTCCAGTCTTCCTGCACTTGCTTGGCTGAGATGATCAGAGCAGCCAGGCTGGAGGCAGGATCGCCTGAGGTCACGAAGGGATGCTGCCCAGAGGAAAAAGAACAAAGAAAGGAACTCTTACTTTCCAGGATCACATCCTCGCGGGCTCAAGCAGGATTCCCTGGCTACCAGCAAGACACACAAAGAGCACTGAGGGCAGCATGTCCCCCTGCGCCTTCCTGTCCTGGCAGCTTTCAGTGCCATGTGGCCCACACTCCTCCTCCTCCTCATCCCTTCATGCAGGTGTCCTCAGCTGCCAGGGCTTTTTGCCCCTTTGCTTTTTCTTACCTGTAGGAGCTCCTGGGCAGACCAGCGCCTGTCCTCATCTGCCTGCAGGCAGCAGTGGAGGAAGTCGCGCAGGAGAGCCGAGTGGTGCCTGGGGTTCTGCAGTTTTGGGGGCCCGTTCCTTTCTAGCAGTTCAAAAACCTACAGCACATGGATGCAAGAGGACACTCCACCTGCTCCTTTGCTAGCCACACACAGCTCTCTCCACACAGAGCCCTCTTGCTAAGCTGCACCTTACCCGGAGACGGGCTTCCCGCTGGTAAGGAGCTTCCCCTTCCACCATTTCCAGCCCCATGATCCCCAGGGACCAGATGTCCACTTTGGGGCCGTAGGCTTCTCCTCTCACCACCTCCGGTGCCATCCAGCTGGGAGTGCCGACGCTGGAGCTGCGCTTGCTGTGCTCAGGGCTGAGCTGAGCACAGAGGCCAAAGTCACCTGAGGACAAAAACAAAGCCTGTCAAAGCCAGCTACCACTGGCAAAGCAGCCAAAACCATTGCCCTGACCAGGCCATGCTGAATCTAACTGAAAAAGCAGCTGAGCTCTCCTTCCACGTGCCTGGAGCCAGGCAAATAAGGCATCGGCTGCTTCAAAAACACCCTGACGATTCACGCACTGGCCAAGCCGCGCTTCTGCCCCAGTGGCCGTCACCAAAATGCAAGCGCACGGCATATGCTGGACATGCTGCAGCCCAGCAGGGATACCCACCCAACTTGACGGATCCGTCCATGCCCACCAGGACGTTGCAACTTTTGATGTCTCTGTGGATGACTTGGCGGGAATGAAGGAAATGCAGTCCTTGCAGGCACTGAGAGAGAAAAAGGAGGGAGGGAAAGTTAACCTGCAGGATCTGATTTCATCCCACCCGCAAGGAAAGAGCTCAACGGGATTGGCGGCTTTCTCAGGGAATTGTGAGCGAGGGCAAAACATCACGCTGCTGTCACCATGAAGAGCTTGCTGCTTCAACACTCTTGGAAGTTTTTTCTAGATTTCCAAGCAAAGGCGTCTGGGCTCCCAAAAGTTCCACCGGCCTTGGGTAGGAAGCACGCCACCTTTGGCTGGGAGGCGGCACGGCAAAGAATTTTGGGGAAGCCTAGTGGCAGCAGAAGAGGAAGCTGCTGGTGACAGCAGCACCTTCGAGCTGTTCCACAATGCATCGCCATGCAGGCTGCAATGCTAGCCTTTGAAGCTGAGGACAGCTCTTTGCCCTTAGCTTGAAATTCTGCCACCCGCATGCTGCCTTCCAGTGGCAAGCAATGTAGGACAGACAGACAGGCTCCAGGCAAACATTCCCAGGCAAAGCTGAGAAGAGGAAGAAAGAGAAATTGAGCCAGTGAGCGAGCACCAAGGCCAGAGGACAGACAGGATGGAAGAGTGCAAGAACAGAGCCTGAGGAGTGCGAGGGCACCGGCAGGCAGTACACTTCCCATGCTCTTTCTTCTCCTGTGTGGCGTGACAGCAGCAGCAGCAGCAGCAGCAGCAGCAGCAGCAGCAGCAAAAGAAAGGTGAGAGCAAGAAATCTCGGCTCTCCTTAAGCTCCAGCTGACAAGCAGCATCCGGGCAGTCTTGGGCAAGCACAAGCGGGATCCCTCACCTCCCGACAGACAGCGCCTATCTGTCCTTCCTCCAGGTACACTGCCCTCAGCACATCAAACAAGGTGCCGCCGTCCATGAACTCCATGGCCAGCCAGAGCTCCGCATCCACCAGGTAGCTGAAAGAAGAAAACCACGGCATGGAGCAACAGAATGGGCATAGCCTCAGTCACCCCAGGGCCTGAGACAGGTTTTTGCAGCTGCTCTCCAAGCTACGGGTGCCACAAGAGACTGTTGAACACCAGCTCCACCTCCTCCCACGCTCTGGACACACGCAGAGAAATCATCCCCAGCTCTGTTCTCTGCCAGCGACCAAAGGGCATCGTCTCTTTGCGCTTGCACCAGCTAAAGCTACATTGACACCAGAATATGCCAACCTGTCTAAGTAGGTAACGATATTGGGACTCCTGTTGTCCCTCATGGCCAGGATTTCATTGGCAGCCAGCTCCTCGGACATCTCCTCCTCGAGTGACATGATCTTGATTGCCACCTGCAATGACATTGGCCACCGGTACCTTGACAAGACGCACCCCGCTCGAGATCACAAGGAGCATGGAGCGAGTGCTGGTGCAATGAGGCAGCACGCTGGGCCAAAGTGCCTTGTCACTAGACAGCAGAGCTTAGCAGAAGCACCAAAAGCCATCCCAAATGCATTCTGCCCCCTGAGCCTAGACTGTATTTCAGAAGAACAGCCCCTGCTGCAGACATGGAGCTGCCACCCAAACCTCCAAGCACAGCTCACAGCAGCGGGCAAAGCGCTCCAGAGCTGCAAAATGGCGTGGGGCTCTTGGCACTTTACCTGTTGTCCGCTGCTGGTGTCAAGGGCTTTATAAACAGCTCCAAACCCTCTAGAAAGACAAAAGCAGCAGAAAGAGACCTTTATCCCTCTGGCAGTGAAAGCAAGCCCAGGCAGCAGATCTCCCCAGGCTGCCTGGACGCCTTCCTTAGAAAAAATGCCTGGCTGCAGCATCTCTTCGGCCAACAGCATGTTAGCCCGTGAGCCCTCTGCCATGCGGGGCAGGCTGTCCAAGGGAACACTAAGGTGCAGCATGAAGACCAAGGGCCGCTGGAAATCTCCAAGGCGCACACCCTGCCAGGTCATTTCAGAACCTAAGGGGAACTCTCTCCTTGTGCAAGTGTGCATGCATGTGTGTGTCAAAAAAGGGAGAACAATTTGAGTCAGAAGACTGTCCTTGACAATCTGACCTTTCTTGGATGGCAAGGTGCTCTTTCAGGCCACAAAGCTGTAGGGCCAGGGCTTCTCCCAGCTCCTGCTCCTCACTGCTGCAAGCAAGACACTGCCAGCATCAACTTGTCTTTGATGAGGCCTTTGCATTGCTCTGACCGAGCAGTCCAGGCAGGCGACACGAGGTCAAGCCGGAGCCTGACCATGATTGGAGCTTGCCTGACTTCACGCTTGATATTGCACCAGCCAAAGACCTGGCCCACACTTTTGTAAAATGAGCTGACGTCACGCTTACCCTCGCCCGAGTTCCTCAAATGCCGTGTATTTGCCCGTTGGCCGGCCCGGACTCACGATGCTCCCTGAAAGACAAAAGCAGTGCAGGGCGCTCACTCGCACACAGAGACGCCGCTGCCCAGAGCGTCCCAAAGGCAGCCCCACTGCCCGCAGCTCTGGGCCCTTTGCGGTCCCGCGGCTTCCAGCTGCTGAGACCAGCAAGTGGGAGGGCCATCTTCTCCACCTTTCATCAGGTGGCCTTTCCAAGAAGGCCTTGATTTCTTTCAAGAGCAGCATCTCACGCGATAAGCCAAAATGATGAGCCCTTAAGAAGGGGGCCCTAAGAGGTAAGCAAGGGCCTTTGCTGCTTCCGCAGTCACACCCACCATCACTGGCAGGTCCACTGCCAGGGGCACAAAGTGTCTGGGCCGGAGGAGGAGTAAGAACCAGAGCCAGAAAACACCTGGGGCCAGACAGCTCCCTGGGCAATAGTCACTTGCTAGGTGCCAGCCTTCTGCTCAAGCAGAAACAATCTCTGCTTTTGCCTTTGGCCCAGAAGGCAGCCCAGGCAGGGCCAAGCCAGGCCCAGCCGCCCTCACAGGCAGCAGGGACTCCCTGGGTGCTGCCACGCTTCCTCAGAGCAGTACAACACCTTCTGCAGAGAGGCCTAAGTGCCTCTGAGACTGAGGGCCAGCATCTGGCGCAGCCTACACCCAGACACTCGCACAAGACCCTGCTCTGGCAGACAAGAAATGCACCAGACGGACGTACTCAGTGTCTTCAGGCCCTGCTCTTCCCTCATCTCGGGCTGCTGGGCTGCGCTGCTGCAAGAAGTGCCGGCAGCGGGGCTTGAGCTGGCTGCTGCAGGCCATGCTGGTCCGGCGGCACCAGGTTGAATGGCAGAGCCTGTCTTGCGCTGGGACAAGAAAGGATTGCCCGTCAGAAGGGTGGCTGGCACTCATGCCCCCCCCTAAGCGCACAGCAAAAGCAAGGCCTTGGGAAGGTGCTGCCAGCCACGGCCAGGCCTCTCCAGCTGGAGCAGTTCCCATGTCCCCTTCTCAAAGGCACCTTCGGGAGAAGCCCAAAGGCTACTTGGATCCAGCCCCTCCCGACCACCTCCATGCTCCACGTGTTCAGCTTTTCTGCAAGACACTGGCAACAAGGTATTGATGGGGCTGCCAAATCCACAAAGAGATCAGAGCAGGGCCCCAGAGCCTGCTTTCCTCCTCCTGTCTTTTCCTGGGCCGGAATGAAATCAGCCCGGAGTTGGCAGGCAACAGTCTGCTCAGAAGCCCGCAGCGTGTCCCTTCTCTGATCTGTTTCACGGATTTCCCTTCTCTATGGCAGCCTTTAGAGAGCGGCCCTTGGGAGCCGCCTTCCAGCCCTGCCCAGACCCACCCGCCCTTTTACAATGCAGGGCTGCCGAGGATTCTCCTCTCCAAACTCTGCTCTGACCGGCTGGAAGTGAAGCACAGCCTGAAGCTAATTAGTCCACGGAGACAGCAGGTCCCTTCCAGGGGCCAGTGTCTGCCAGGTACCCTGCAAGGCTGTCAACTGCGTATTTGGGCCGCGCTGTCTGCTGACCACAGGCAGCCTGCACTGACAACGGGCACAAGGGGCTGACTCCTGCACTGAGAGTCACTCAATGCTGCCTCCTGTCTGATCCCAAGAGACACTCTGGCGCCCTCTCAGCATCCCAGCTTCAATGTCAAACTTCAGAACCCATTGGCCAGGGCTCCCCAGCTTGCCTGAAGCCGCACTACGTCACAGCAGGCACACGGCTGCCAGCATCTTCAGCCACGAGCAACAAGGGCTGCTCCAAAACGGGTAGCCTGGCCGTGCGCCAAAGGCAGTGCCAAGCTCAGCTGTCACTTACTGGCTCTGCAAGTTCAGGCTGTGAAGGGACAGCGGCTGAAGGCTTCATCTTCCTTTGCTCCTCTTCATCCTCTTCCTCAATGACAGAGGCAGCCAGAGGAGCTGCTGACCCTGCTGTTGTGCCCTGCAGGCAGACAGAAGTGAGAGAGATGGGCAAAAGCCAGTGCCTTAGGAGCTGCTTTCTATTGAGCTGGGAAAGGACCCAGAAGAAGGGCAAATCATAGACTTTGATACAAGTGGGCCTCTGAGTCACGCAAAGCCGAGGAAGCTGGCTGAACGAGCTGCTACTCCATCTTGCTGTGCATTTGAGCTTCCCTGCTGCCTAGAAGCAGCAAGATGCCTTGGAGCTGTCCCTTTTGCCTTTCATCTCTTGAAAGGCTTTTCACTGGAAAATCAGCAAACAGCCAGTGCTCCCTTTGCTACTGCTGATGCCACCGGGCAGCTGGCCTTTCCTTCAGCCTCCCACGCCGGCACTCCACACTCGGCTGCAACAGGCCAAGCTGGCAGAATTGCTGCACAATTCTCACACGCCAGCAACGTCTCAGCTTCCTTTGCCACTCACCAAAGGACAGGCTTGTCTCCATCCGCGTGTCAGGTGACCTGCAGCCAGCAAGGCAAAAGGAACCAGAGGCCCTTAGAAAAGTGCCTGTGCTGGCCACTCCCACAGCACAAGGCAGTCCCAACACAGAGCATTTCCCTTTCCCAACATGCCTCCAGGAGCAACAGCTCTTTCCCACAGCAAGCAAGAGAACAAGAAGGACGCTAGAGGAGCCTCTGGCTACATTTGGGCCTCTTTTGCCAAGAGAGAAATAGGAAGACGGTGCTGGAAATGCCCGCTGCTCTTCAAAACTTTGAGCTTCTCTTGTGCCTAACAGCTCAAGCTACATTCCCCTCTTCCCTTTCCTGCATTTTCCATATACATTCTTTCAAATTGCATGCCCTAATTCCCATCCCTTGGCTGAAGATGATAGCCCAGCAAAGCTTCCACAAAGGGTCCCTTCCCTGTGGCAGCTCCCTGCTGAAGCAGCCCAGGAACAGCTGCTGGGCTCAGCAGCAAACCCTCCCTGCACTGGAGTTTGTGCTGCATGGCCAAGGCAATCGCAGTCTTGGCACAGCATCAAAGGCTCAAGTCATGCAGCCAAGGCCTCTAAGGGGTAGAATATGGAGCAAAAGGTGCTTTCCTTCACTCTTGGAGAGAACCACTGAGTTGGTAGAAATACTTGTGAGGATCTGCCCTCAGAGTCTGCAATTTGCAGCTTGTCTTGCTTGAAGCAGCAAGCTGAGGAAATGACAGACTCCGCAGCCACGCACTCTCCCGGGGAGGGAAGGTAACCGCTGCAGGTTGCATGGCAAATAGTCTGCACGCGCTACCCAGTACAGATGCCCCCTTTGTAGCTGATGCTGCTGGCAGGACATTGACCAAAGCGGTGGCACCTTCACGGCCATTTTGTTCCCAAAGAAACTGGGCCACTGCTGCGGCATAAAGAGCAGAGCCAAGCAAAAGTTGGGCAATGCCAGCCCCAGGAGAAACCTTTACTTACGAGTCAGCTGGGTCAGGTAGTAGCCAGAATAGACAACAGAAAAGATGGTGCAAACGGCGGCACAGACTTGCCCAATCATTTTGGCAGTGCTGTGCGCGTTTGCACGCTGAGTGCCAGCCAAGGGAAAGCCAAGACTCCTCTCGGGGTGCAGGCCGTCTGCTGAGAGCTCCTTGAGCACAAGGATCCTCCTGCAGGGAGCCAGCGGAAGAGCTGCTCTGGACGACCAGGCCTGGCGCGCACCGGGACAACGCTGTGCTGACAGCACTGTGACGTGGCACCTCTGGCTTGACCTCACAATGGCAGCAGCTCTGTGGCTTTCTTGTGCCCAGCAAGACAACCTTGTGTACAGCTGATGCAAAAGAAAAGCCTGGGAAATTCTCCTCACTCACAAAGGCAGTGCTCAAGGCATGCCAGGGGAACTCAGAAAATGCGCCAATCCAAGCGGCATCCAAGCAATGCAAGCAAACATGACTCTTGGTCCCAAAAGCTTTGACTGAAAGCAAGTCTGCTTCTTCTAGGTGGCATCCTAGCTGGTTTGGAAAAGCCTAACTTCTTCAGTGACATTTAGATGGCAAACGAAGCAAAGATAATAAATTTCCAGGACTATTGTAGGCTGCAGTTGCTCCTTGAGCACGCGGGTGCATGCTGACCTATGGAGGGGCTTGACAGCTGGCCTGCAAGCAAAGCTGAGTTCATGGAAGAAATAGCAGTTGATGGTTTTTGAGTGTATCCAAAGCAAGGAAGAAGACAAGGCCATCAGCATGGAAACCCATTAGAAGAGATTCAGGAAAAGTTGCGTATGCTAGACTAGGTGCCGAAGTAGATGTGCATACGTGCCTTATAAATTTCTGTAAAACTTTTGCCAGTTGTATTGACGTTAATTGCTTTGCACCAATGGATAGAAGAAGTTATTGTGATGTAGTTAGTGACTTGAGATCACGCTTTGTTAAGAGTGTATAAGCTGGAGAACATGCAGAATAAAACAAACAAACCTTTTTCTTCTTGGACCCTGATCACGTGTGTATGCCACGTCCGGCCTAACGGTGACGCTTGCCCCATCTCTGGGTCAAGAAACAAGTCTTGTCTGACTGGTAACTTTTCAACAAGCTGAGAAAGAAATTAGTAGCTGGACATGCAGATTTCTGAAGAGAGGAAAGAAAAGTGTTGACAAGAATAAACCTAAGTTTTCAATGCCTGAAACACTCAAAAATAACATGTTTTGGGATAGTGTACCATATGTTAGACAGAGTTAAAACAAACCACAACTCATTAGTATCTGGACTTCATTGCCCACTCTGCTTAGAGATGTTGCTTAAAGGCACTTGGTGTCAAGGATCCAGTTCCTGTAGATCACTGTCGACATAGATCAAAATCCTACCAACAAATCAGTGTCAAAACCAGCAAGAGTGAGACTTTTGTCCTTGGCAGGAGCTTCCAGGTGCTCCTGGAAGTCCCCAGGCCTTGACACAAAGAGGTGTATTCAACGGAGGGAGAGAAGCATCATGCTTAGCTCTAAATGTGACCTTTGCTAGCAGATCATACTAGCAGGCAATAAATTACATTTGTTCTGCACTTCGGCAGAGCCAAGATGGGAATCAAAGTCTAGATCACAGGAGAAGATCACACGAGCCTCAGCTTTTCCAGAAGAGGAAAAATACAAAGGATAGTAAATTTGCGTTGGGTTTACAGGCTATTTTTGCAGATCGATAGACAAGGGATGAAGCTTAAAAGATGAGAGCAAAGGAAAATCAACAGATATGCTGAAAGTGAGTGAAGAGTAAGGGGACCTCAAATTAACTGAAAAGCTGCACAGAAAGCTCCTCTACTTTGTGCACTTGCCTCAAGTTTTCAATGGCAAAATCTAGGAGTACTTCAAACTTATTTTTATTAATTCTAGAAGAAAGACAATCAAAACGGTGTACTTCTGCTTACAGTATCAAGTAAAGCACAGGAAGCCATTAGAGTAAGAAAAAATGTGTTCAGACGGCTGAGGCAGCCTTAGGGGTAGGAGGAATGGGGAGGCGTGGAAATCAGGCCTGTGGGCAACATTCAAGGAGCATCCAGTCCCTGAGCAGTCCCTCACAGTGGGTATGCCAGCAGATGGAGGCGAAATGGAGCCACAGCTGGGTGGGAAAAGAGCCGGGGTGGGGAGCCGTGCTCAGCAGGGGCTCCTGCATCAAATTGCTCAATGACAGGTGTGCTATGCTGTGTGCATGTTTCCAACACCTGGCAACAGCAGGCTGGCCCAGAGGTGGGAAAAGGCCAAGGAGGCAGCAGAGTGGGAATGGGGCTCTGCAGGAGGCCCTGGTGGTTGCACACCCCTGTAGGGGATGAGGCTGGCCCAGAGGGTCCCTGGGGGTCTGGGGTGAAAAGCGGGGAAAAGAGAAGCAGGGAGGAAATGCCAGATGCTGCCGCTGTGAGAATGCCATTCCATCCCACAGGTGACATAGTGAGAGGAGGGTGGCAACAAAATGGTGATTGCTGCTGATCAGCCTGACATCTGATCAAGACAAGAGGCCCAGAAAGGACTGCACATCTGCCTCCTAGTGCTGTCCTGAATGGCAGCTCATTACCTGGTGTTCATTACCTGTAGGTCTCTCAGCTTCCCACAGGCATGCCACACTTCAGGTAAGCAAAGCTGCTTACCTCACTATGTTCTTTGGGCCTCTGAAAGGGACTGTCCACTTAGCTACAGCCTGGCAAGGAAGGGTGTCTTACAACACTCTGGATATTTTCGACTTTTATTGACACTCGGGCTGAAACAAAGTATCCCCTCGCTGCTTCTTCATCTTCATCATTCTGTCCTGCAGGTGGCCTGCTCAGGCTGACAGCTTGGAGCGCCTGCAGGCTCCAGTTCTGCTGCAGCCCAGCTTTTCCTCTCACTGCTTAATTCTTATTATGACAATTCTTTCATTTCTACTTCAAAGCTTCCCTAAATTAACA
The DNA here is from genome assembly GCF_027887145.1 of Ammospiza caudacuta. Taxonomy (NCBI): domain Eukaryota; kingdom Metazoa; phylum Chordata; class Aves; order Passeriformes; family Passerellidae; genus Ammospiza; species Ammospiza caudacuta. The sequence continues at coordinate 72,548,279 of NC_080632.1, read as the reverse complement.
ACACTCTATCCTAAGCTAAACAATCCTCTACTATCCAAGCTGTCTACGTTCTATAGTCCTTAAAAGTTGATCCCTATAGTTCCTAATTTTTTTCAATTTTCATCTTTTGCAGAAAGAAAAACAACAGAGCTTTAAATTGAACCTAACAACATATCTAACCTAACCTAACCTAACCTCATCTAATCCAACCTAATGCTAACCTAACCCAACCTAACCTAACAGCTAACCTAACAGCTAACCTAACAGCTAAACTGAGCAAATATCTACACTATCATGTTTCCTAGCTACGGCACAGCTCCTCTTCAACCTCGGGGGATGGCTGAAGCTCTGCCTAAAGATGACACATCCCCTTTTCCCTCCTCTTGGCTGGCGGGGCATCAGGGCCTCCTCAGGCGCAGGTGTCTCCTCTCCAGTCTTCCTGCACTTGCTTGGCTGAGATGATCAGAGCAGCCAGGCTGGAGGCAGGATCGCCTGAGGTCACGAAGGGATGCTGCCCAGAGGAAAAAGAACAAAGCAAGGAACTCTTACTTTCCAGGATCACATCCTCGCGGGCTCAAGCAGGATTCCCTGGCTACCAGCAAGACACACAAAGAGCACTGAGGGCAGCATGTCCCCCTGCGCCTTCCTGTCCTGGCAGCTTTCAGTGCCATGTGGCCCACACTCCTCCTCCTCCTCATCCCTTCATGCAGGTGTCCTCAGCTGCCAGGGCTTTTTGCCCCTTTGCTTTTTCTTACCTGTAGGAGCTCCTGGGCAGACCAGCGCCTGTCCTCATCTGCCTGCAGGCAGCAGTGGAGGAAGTCGCGCAGGAGAGCCGAGTGGTGCCTGGGGTTCTGCAGTTTTGGGGGCCCGTTCCTTTCTAGCAGTTCAAAAACCTACAGCACATGGATGCAAGAGGACACTCCACCTGCTCCTTTGCTAGCCACACACAGCTCTCTCCACACAGAGCCCTCTTGCTAAGCTGCACCTTACCCGGAGACGGGCTTCCCGCTGGTAAGGAGCTTCCCCTTCCACCATTTCCAGCCCCATGATCCCCAGGGACCAGATGTCCACTTTGGGGCCGTAGGCTTCTCCTCTCACCACCTCCGGTGCCATCCAGCTGGGAGTGCCGACGCTGGAGCTGCGCTTGCTGTGCTCAGGGCTGAGCTGAGCACAGAGGCCAAAGTCACCTGAGGACAAAAACAAAGCCTGTCAAAGCCAGCTACCACTGGCAAAGCAGCCAAAACCATTGCCCTGACCAGGCCATGCTGAATCTAACTGAAAAAGCAGCTGAGCTCTCCTTCCACGTGCCTGGAGCCAGGCAAATAAGGCATCGGCTGCTTCAAAAACACCCTGACGATTCACGCACTGGCCAAGCCGCGCTTCTGCCCCAGTGGCCGTCACCAAAATGCAAGCGCACGGCATATGCTGGACATGCTGCAGCCCAGCAGGGATACCCACCCAACTTGACGGATCCGTCCGTGCCCACCAGGACGTTGCAACTTTTGATGTCTCTGTGGATGACTTGGCGGGAATGAAGGAAATGCAGTCCTTGCAGGCACTGAGAGAGAAAAAGGAGGGAGGGAAAGTTAACCTGCAGGATCTGATTTCATCCCACCCGCAAGGAAAGAGCTCAAGGGGATTGGCGGCTTTCTCAGGGAATTGTGAGCGAGGGCAAAACATCACGCTGCTGTCACCATGAAGAGCTTGCTGCTTCAACACTCTTGGAAGTTTTTTCTAGATTTCCAAGCAAAGGCGTCTGGGCTCCCAAAAGTTCCACCGGCCTTGGGTAGGAAGCACGCCACCTTTGGCTGGGAGGCGGCACGGCAAAGAATTTTGGGGAAGCCTAGTGGCAGCAGAAGAGGAAGCTGCTGGTGACAGCAGCACCTTCGAGCTGTTCCACAATGCATCGCCATGCAGGCTGCAATGCTAGCCTTTGAAGCTGAGGACAGCTCTTTGCCCTTAGCTTGAAATTCTGCCACCCGCATGCTGCCTTCCAGTGGCAAGCAATGTAGGACAGACAGACAGGCTCCAGGCAAACATTCCCAGGCAAAGCTGAGAAGAGGAAGAAAGAGAAATTGAGCCAGTGAGCGAGCACCAAGGCCAGACGACAGACAGGATGGAAGAGTGCAAGAACAGAGCCTGAGGAGTGCGAGGGCACCGGCAGGCAGTACACTTCCCATGCTCTTTCTTCTCCTGTGTGGCGTGACAGCAGCAGCAGCAGCAGCAGCAGCAGCAGCAGCAGCAGCAAAAGAAAGGTGAGAGCAAGAAATCTCGGCTCTCCTTAAGCTCCAGCTGACAAGCAGCATCCGGGCAGTCTTGGGCAAGCACAAGCGGGATCCCTCACCTCCCGACAGACAGCGCCTATCTGTCCTTCCTCCAGGTACACTGCCCTCAGCACATCAAACAAGGTGCCGCCGTCCATGAACTCCATGGCCAGCCAGAGCTCCGCATCCACCAGGTAGCTGAAAGAAGAAAACCACGGCATGGAGCAACAGAATGGGCATAGCCTCCGTCACCCCAGGGCCTGAGACAGGTTTTTGCAGCTGCTCTCCAAGATACGGGTGCCACAAGAGACTGTTGAACACCAGCTCCACCTCCTCCCACGCTCTGGACACACGCAGAGAAATCATCCCCAGCTCTGTTCTCTGCCAGCGACCAAAGGGCATCGTCTCTTTGCGCTTGCACCAGCTAAAGCTACATTGACACCAGAATATGCCAACCTGTCTAAGTAGGTAACGATATTGGGACTCCTGTTGTCCCTCATGGCCAGGATTTCATTGGCAGCCAGCTCCTCGGACATCTCCTCCTCGAGTGACATGATCTTGATTGCCACCTGCAATGACATTGGCCACCGGTACCTTGACAAGACGCACCCCGCTCGAGATCACAAGGAGCATGGAGCGAGTGCTGGTGCAATGAGGCAGCACGCTGGGCCAAAGTGCCTTGTCACTAGACAGCAGAGCTTAGCAGAAGCACCAAAAGCCATCCCAAATGCATTCTGCCCCCTGAGCCTAGACTGTATTTCAGAAGAACAGCCCCTGCTGCAGACATGGAGCTGCCACCCAAACCTCCAAGCACAGCTCACAGCAGCAGGCAAAGCGCTCCAGAGCTGCAAAATGGCGTGGGGCTCTTGGCACTTTACCTGTTGTCCGCTGCTGGTGTCAAGGGCTTTATAAACAGCTCCAAACCCTCTAGAAAGACAAAAGCAGCAGAAAGAGACCTTTATCCCTCTGGCAGTGAAAGCAAGCCCAGGCAGCAGATCTCCCCAGGCTGCCTGGACGCCTTCCTTAGAAAAAATGCCTGGCTGCAGCATCTCTTCGGCCAACAGCATGTTAGCCCGTGAGCCCTCTGCCATGCGGGGCAGGCTGTCCAAGGGAACACTAAGGTGCAGCATGAAGACCAAGGGCCGCTGGAAATCTCCAAGGCGCACACCCTGCCAGGTCATTTCAGAACCTAAGGGGCACTCTCTCCTTGTGCAAGTGTGCATGCATGTGTGTGTCAAAAAAGGGAGAACAATTTGAGTCAGAAGACTGTCCTTGACAATCTGACCTTTCTTGGATGGCAAGGTGCTCTTTCAGGCCACAAAGCTGTAGGGCCAGGGCTTCTCCCAGCTCCTGCTCCTCACTGCTGCAAGCAAGACACTGCCAGCATCAACTTGTCTTTGATGAGGCCTTTGCATTGCTCTGACCGAGCAGTCCAGGCAGGCGACACGAGGTCAAGCCGGAGCCTGACCATGACTGGAGCTTGCCTGACTTCACGCTTGATATTGCACCAGCCAAAGACCTGGCCCACACTTTTGTAAAATGAGCTGACGTCACGCTTACCCTCGCCCGAGTTCCTCAAATGCCGTGTATTTGCCCGTTGGCCGGCCCGGACTCACGATGCTCCCTGAAAGACAAAAGCAGTGCAGGGCGCTCACTCGCACACAGAGACGCCGCTGCCCAGAGCGTCCCAAAGGCAGCCCCACTGCCCGCAGCTCTGGGCCCTTTGCGGTCCCGCGGCTTCCAGCTGCTGAGACCAGCAAGTGGGAGGGCCATCTTCTCCACCTTTCATCAGGTGGCCTTTCCAAGAAGGCCTTGATTTCTTTCAAGAGCAGCATCTCACGCGATAAGCCAAAATGATGAGCCCTTAAGAAGGGGGCCCTAAGAGGTAAGCAAGGGCCTTTGCTGCTTCCGCAGTCACACCCACCATCACTGGCAGGTCCACTGCCAGGGGCACAAAGTGTCTGGGCCGGAGGAGGAGTAAGAACCAGAGCCAGAAAACACCTGGGGCCAGACAGCTCCCTGGGCAATAGTCACTTGCTAGGTGCCAGCCTTCTGCTCAAGCAGAAACAATCTCTGCTTTTGCCTTTGGCCCAGAAGGCAGCCCAGGCAGGGCCAAGCCAGGCCCAGCCGCCCTCACAGGCAGCAGGGACTCCCTGGGTGCTGCCACGCTTCCTCAGAGCAGTACAACACCTTCTGCAGAGAGGCCTAAGTGCCTCTGAGACTGAGGGCCAGCATCTGGCGCAGCCTACACCCAGACACTCGCACAAGACCCTGCTCTGGCAGACAAGAAATGCACCAGACGGACGTACTCAGTGTCTTCAGGCCCTGCTCTTCCCTCATCTCGGGCTGCTGGGCTGCGCTGCTGCAGGAAGTGCCGGCAGCGGGACTTGAGCTGGCTGCTGCAGGCCATGCTGGTCCGGCGGCACCAGGTTGAATGGCAGAGCCTGTCTTGCGCTGGGACAAGAAAGGATTGCCCGTCAGAAGGGTGGCTGGCACTCATGCCCCCCCCTAAGCGCACAGCAAAAGCAAGGCCTTGGGAAGGTGCTGCCAGCCACGGCCAGGCCTCTCCAGCTGGAGCAGTTCCCATGTCCCCTTCTCAAAGGCACCTTCGGGAGAAGCCCAAAGGCTACTTGGATCCAGCCCCTCCCGACCACCTCCATGCTCCACGTGTTCAGCTTTTCTGCAAGACACTGGCAACAAGGTATCGATGGGGCTGCCAAATCCACAAAGAGATCAGAGCAGGGCCCCAGAGCCTCGCTGCTTTCCTCCTCCTGTCTTTTCCTGGGCCGGAATGAAATCAGCCCGGAGTTGGCAGGCAACAGTCTGCTCAGAAGCCCGCAGCGTGTCCCTTCTCTGATCTGTTTCACGGATTTCCCTTCTCTATGGCAGCCTTTAGAGAGCGGCCCTTGGGAGCCGCCTTCCAGCCCTGCCCAGACCCACCCGCCCTTTTACAATGCAGGGCTGCCGAGGATTCTCCTCTCCAAACTCTGCTCTGACCGGCTGGAAGTGAAGCACAGCCTGAAGCTAATTAGTCCACGGAGACAGCAGGTCCCTTCCAGGGGCCAGTGTCTGCCAGGTACCCTGCAAGGCTGTCAACTGCGTATTTGGGCCGCGCTGTCCGCTGACCACAGGCAGCCTGCACTGACAACGGGCACAAGGGGCTGACTCCTGCACTGAGAGTCACTCAATGCTGCCTCCTGTCTGATCCCAAGAGACACTCTGGCGCCCTCTCAGCATCCCAGCTTCAATGTCAAACTTCAGAACCCATTGGCCAGGGCTCCCCAGCTTGCCTGAAGCCGCACTACGTCACAGCAGGCACACGGCTGCCAGCATCTTCAGCCACGAGCAACAAGGGCTGCTCCAAAACGGGTAGCCTGGCCCTGCGCCAAAGGCAGTGCCAAGCTCAGCTGTCACTTACTGGCTCTGCAAGTTCAGGCTGTGAAGGGACAGCGGCTGAAGGCTTCATCTTCCTTTGCTCCTCTTCATCCTCTTCCTCAATGACAGAGGCAGCCAGAGGAGCTGCTGACCCTGCTGTTGTGCCCTGCAGGCAGACAGAAGTGAGAGAGATGGGCAAAAGCCAGTGCCTTAGGAGCTGCTTTCTATTGAGCTGGGAAAGGACCCAGAAGAAGGGCAAATCATAGACTTTGATACAAGTGGGCCTCTGAGTCACGCAAAGCCGAGGAAGCTGGCTGAACGAGCTGCTACTCCATCTTGCTGTGCATTTGAGCTTCCCTGCTGCCTAGAAGCAGCAAGATGCCTTGGAGCTGTCCCTTTTGCCTTTCATCTCTTGAAAGGCTTTTCACTGGAAAATCAGCAAACAGCCAGTGCTCCCTTTGCTACTGCTGATGCCACCGGGCAGCTGGCCTTTCCTTCAGCCTCCCACGCCGGCACTCCACACTCGGCTGCAACAGGCCAAGCTGGCAGAATTGCTGCACAATTCTCACACGCCAGCAACGTCTCAGCTTCCTTTGCCACTCACCAAAGGACAGGCTTGTCTCCATCCGCGTGTCAGGTGACCTGCAGCCAGCAAGGCAAAAGGAACCAGAGGCCCTTAGAAAAGTGCCTGTGCTGGCCACTCCCACAGCACAAGGCAGTCCCAACACAGAGCATTTCCCTTTCCCAACATGCCTCCAGGAGCAACAGCTCTTTCCCACAGCAAGCAAGAGAACAAGAAGGACGCTAGAGGAGCCTCTGGCTACATTTGGGCCTCTTTTGCCAAGAGAGAAATAGGAAGACGGTGCTGGAAATGCCCGCTGCTCTTCAAAACTTTGAGCTTCTCTTGTGCCTAACAGCTCAAGCTACATTCCCCTCTTCCCTTTCCTGCATTTTCCATATACATTCTTTCAAATTGCATGCCCTAATTCCCATCCCTTGGCTGAAGATGATAGCCCAGCAAAGCTTCCACAAAGGGTCCCTTCCCTGTGGCAGCTCCCTGCTGAAGCAGCCCAGGAACAGCTGCTGGGCTCAGCAGCAAACCCTCCCTGCACTGGAGTTTGTGCTGCATGGCCAAGGCAATCGCAGTCTTGGCACAGCATCAAAGGCTCAAGTCATGCAGCCAAGGCCTCTAAGGGGTAGAATATGGAGCAAAAGGTGCTTTCCTTCACTCCTGGAGAGAACCACTGAGTTGGTAGAAATACTTGTGAGGATCTGCCCTCAGAGTCTGCAATTTGCAGCTTGTCTTGCTTGAAGCAGCAAGCTGAGGAAATGACAGACTCTGCTGCCGCGCACTCTCCCGGGGAGGGAAGGCAACCGCTGCAGGTTGCATGGCAAATAGTCTGCACGCGCTACCCAGTACAGATGCCCCCTTTGTAGCTGATGCTGCTGGCAGGACATTGACCAAAGCGGTGGCACCTTCACGGCCATTTTGTTCCCAAAGAAACTGGGCCACTGCTGCGGCATAAAGAGCAGAGCCAAGCAAAAGTTGGGCAATGCCAGCCCCAGGAGAAACCTTTACTTACGAGTCAGCTGGGTCAGGTAGTAGCCAGAATAGACAACAGAAAAGATGGTGCAAACGGCGGCACAGACTTGCCTAATCATTTTGGCAGTGCTGTGCGCGTTTGCACGCTGAGTGCCAGCCAAGGGAAAGCCAAGACTCCTCTCGGGGTGCAGGCCGTCTGCTGAGAGCTCCTTGAGCACAAGGATCCTCCTGCAGGGAGCCAGCGGAAGAGCTGCTCTGGACGACCAGGCCTGGCGCGCACCGGGACAACGCTGTGCTGACAGCACTGTGACGTGGCACCTCTGGCTTGACCTCACAATGGCAGCGGCTCTGTGGCTTTCTTGTGCCCAGCAAGACAACCTTCTGTACAGCTGATGCAAAAGAAAAGCCTGGGAAATTCTCCTCACTCACAAAGGCAGTGCTCAAGGCATGCCAGGGGAACTCAGAAAATGCGCCAATCCAAGCGGCATCCAAGCAATGCAAGCAAACATGACTCTTGGTCCCAAAAGCTTTGACTGAAAGCAAGTCTGCTTCTTCTAGGTGGCATCCTAGCTGGTTTGGAAAAGCCTAACTTCTTCAGTGACATTTAGATGGCAAACGAAGCAAAGATAATAAATTTCCAGGACTATTGTAGGCTGCAGTTGCTCCTTGAGCACGCGGGTGCATGCTGACCTATGGAGGGGCTTGACAGCTGGCCTGCAAGCAAAGCTGAGTTCATGGAAGAAATAGCAGTTGATGGTTTTTGAGTGTATCCATAGCAAGGAAGAAGACAAGGCCGTCAGCATGGAAACCCATTAGAAGAGATTCAGGAAAAGTTGCGTATGCTAGACTAGGTGCCGAAGTAGATGTGCATACGTGCCTTATAAATTTCTGTAAAACTTTTGCCAGTTGTATTGACGTTAATTGCTTTGCACCAATGGATAGAAGAAGTTATTGTGATGTAGTTAGTGACTTGAGATCACGCTTTGTTAAGAGTGTATAAGCTGGAGAACATGCAGAATAAAACAAACAAACCTTTTTCTTCTTGGACCCTGATCACGTGTGTATGCCACGTCCGGCCTAACGGTGACGCTTGCCCCATCTCTGGGTCAAGAAACAAGTCTTGTCTGACTGGTAACTTTTCAACAAGCTGAGAAAGAAATTAGTAGCTGGACATGCAGATTTCTGAAGAGAGGAAAGAAAAGTGTTGACAAGAATAAACCTAAGTTTTCAATGCCTGAAGCACTCAAAAATAACATGTTTTGGGATAGTGTACCATATGTTAGACAGAGTTAAAACAAACCACAACTCATTAGTATCTGGACTTCATTGCCCACTCTGCTTAGAGATGTTGCTTAAAGGCACTTGGTGTCAAGGATCCAGTTCCTGTAGATCACTGTCGACATAGATCAAAATCCTACCAACAAATCAGTGTCAAAACCAGCAAGAGTGAGACTTTTGTCCTTGGCAGGAGCTTCCAGGTGCTCCTGGAAGTCCCCAGGCCTTGACACAAAGAGGTGTATTCAACGGAGGGAGAGAAGCATCATGCTTAGCTCTAAATGTGACCTTTGCTAGCAGATCATACTAGCAGGCAATAAATTACATTTGTTCTGCACTTCGGCAGAGCCAAGATGGGAATCAAAGTCTAGATCACAGGAGAAGATCACACGAGCCTCAGCTTTTCCAGAAGAGGAAAAATACAAAGGATAGTAAATTTGCGTTGGGTTTACAGGCTATTTTTGCAGATCGATAGACAAGGGATGAAGCTTAAAAGACGAGAGCAAAGGAAAATCAACAGATATGCTGAAAGTGAGTGAAGAGTAAGGGGACCTCAAATTAACTGAAAAGCTGCACAGAAAGCTCCTCTACTTTGTGCACTTGCCTCAAGTTTTCAATGGCAAAATCTAGGAGTACTTCAAACTTATTTTTATTAATTCTAGAAGAAAGACAATCAAAACGGTGTACTTCTGCTTACAGTATCAAGTAAAGCACAGGAAGCCATTAGAGTAAGAAAAAATGTGTTCAGACGGCTGAGGCAGCCTTAGGGGTAGGAGGAATGGGGAGGCGTGGAAATCAGGCCTGTGGGCAACATTCAAGGAGCATCCAGTCCCTGAGCAGTCCCTCACAGTGGGTATGCCAGCAGATGGAGGCGAAATGGAGCCACAGCTGGGTGGGAAAAGAGCCGGGGTGGGGAGCCGTGCTCAGCAGGGGCTCCTGCATCAAATTGCTCAATGACAGGTGTGCTATGCTGTGTGCATGTTTCCAACACCTGGCAACAGCAGGCTGGCCCAGAGGTGGGAAAAGGCCAAGGAGGCAGCAGAGTGGGAATGGGGCTCTGCAGGAGGCCCTGGTGGTTGCACACCCCTGTAGGGGATGAGGCTGGCCCAGAGGGTCCCTGGGGGTCTGGGGTGAAAAGCGGGGAAAAGAGAAGCAGGGAGGAAATGCCAGATGCTGCCGCTGTGAGAATGCCATTCCATCCCACAGGTGACATAGTGAGAGGAGGGTGGCAACAAAATGGTGATTGCTGCTGATCAGCCTGACATCTGATCAAGACAAGAGGCCCAGAAAGGACTGCACATCTGCCTCCTAGTGCTGTCCTGAATGGCAGCTCATTACCTGGTGTTCATTACCTGTAGGTCTCTCAGCTTCCCACAGGCATGCCACACTTCAGGTAAGCAAAGCTGCTTACCTCACTATGTTCTTTGGGCCTCTGAAAGGGACTGTCCACTTAGCTACAGCCTGGCAAGGAAGGGAGTCTTACAACACTCTGGATATTTTCGACTTTTATTGACACTCGGGCTGAAACAAAGTATCCCCTCGCTGCTTCTTCATCTTCATCATTCTGTCCTGCAGGTGGCCTGCTCAGGCTGACAGCTTGGAGCGCCTGCAGGCTCCAGTTCTGCTGCAGCCCAGCTTTTCCTCTCACTGCTTAATTCTTATTATGACAATTCTTTCATTTCTACTTCAAAGCTTCCCTAAATTAACAACACTCTATCCTAAGCTAAACAATCCTCTACTATCCAAGCTGTCTACGTTCTATAGTCCTTAAAAGTTGATCCCTATAGTTCCTAATTTTTTTCAATTTTCATCTTTTGCAGAAAGAAAAACAACAGAGCTTTAAATTGAATCTAACAACATATCTAACCTAACCTAACCTAACCTCATCTAATCCAACCTACTGCTAACCTAACCCAACCTAACCTAACAGCTAACCTAACAGCTAACCTAACAGCTAAACTGAGCAAATATCTACACTATCATGTTTCCTAGCTACGGCACAGCTCCTCTTCAACCTCGGGGGATGGCTGAAGCTCTGCCTAAAGATGACACATCCCCTTTTCCCTCCTCTTGGCTGGCGGGGCATCAGGGCCTCCTCAGGCGCAGGTGTCTCCTCTCCAGTCTTCCTGCACTTGCTTGGCTGAGATGATCAGAGCAGCCAGGCTGGAGGCAGGATCGCCTGAGGTCACGAAGGGATGCTGCCCAGAGGAAAAAGAACAAAGCAAGGAACTCTTACTTTCCAGGATCACATCCTCGCGGGCTCAAGCAGGATTCCCTGGCTACCAGCAAGACACACAAAGAGCACTGAGGGCAGCATGTCCCCCTGCGCCTTCCTGTCCTGGCAGCTTTCTGTGCCATGTGGCCCACACTCCTCCTCCTCCTCATCCCTTCATGCAGGTGTCCTCAGCTGCCAGGGCTTTTTGCCCCTTTGCTTTTTCTTACCTGTAGGAGCTCCTGGGCAGACCAGCGCCTGTCCTCATCTGCCTGCAGGCAGCAGTGGAGGAAGTCGCGCAGGAGAGCCGAGTGGTGCCTGGGGTTCTGCAGTTTTGGGGGCCCGTTCCTTTCTAGCAGTTCAAAAACCTACAGCACATGGATGCAAGAGGACACTCCACCTGCTCCTTTGCTAGCCACACACAGCTCTCTCCACACAGAGCCCTCTTGCTAAGCTGCACCTTACCCGGAGACGGGCTTCCCGCTGGTAAGGAGCTTCCCCTTCCACCATTTCCAGCCCCATGATCCCCAGGGACCAGATGTCCACTTTGGGGCCGTAGGCTTCTCCTCTCACCACCTCCGGTGCCATCCAGCTGGGAGTGCCGACGCTGGAGCTGCGCTTGCTGTGCTCAGGGCTGAGCTGAGCACAGAGGCCAAAGTCACCTGAGGACAAAAACAAAGCCTGTCAAAGCCAGCTACCACTGGCAAAGCAGCCAAAACCATTGCCCTGACCAGGCCATGCTGAATCTAACTGAAAAAGCAGCTGAGCTCTCCTTCCACGTGCCTGGAGCCAGGCAAATAAGGCATCGGCTGCTTCAAAAACACCCTGACGATTCACGCACTGGCCAAGCCGCGCTTCTGCCCCAGTGGCCGTCACCAAAATGCAAGCGCACGGCATATGCTGGACATGCTGCAGCCCAGCAGGGATACCCACCCAACTTGACGGATCCGTCCGTGCCCACCAGGACGTTGCAACTTTTGATGTCTCTGTGGATGACTTGGCGGGAATGAAGGAAATGCAGTCCTTGCAGGCACTGAGAGAGAAAAAGGAGGGAGGGAAAGTTAACCTGCAGGATCTGATTTCATCCCACCCGCAAGGAAAGAGCTCAAGGGGATTGGCGGCTTTCTCAGGGAATTGTGAGCCAGGGCGAAACATCACGCTGCTGTCACCATGAAGAGCTTGCTGCTTCAACACTCTTGGAAGTTTTTTCTAGATTTCCAAGCAAAGGCGTCTGGGCTCCCAAAAGTTCCACCGGCCTTGGGTAGGAAGCACGCCACCTTTGGCTGGGAGGCGGCACGGCAAAGAATTTTGGGGAAGCCTAGTGGCAGCAGAAGAGGAAGCTGCTGGTGACAGCAGCACCTTCGAGCTGTTCCACAATGCATCGCCATGCAGGCTGCAATGCTAGCCTTTGAAGCTGAGGACAGCTCTTTGCCCTTAGCTTGAAATTCTGCCACCCGCATGCTGCCTTCCAGTGGCAAGCAATGTAGGACAGACAGACAGGCTCCAGGCAAACATTCCCAGGCAAAGCTGAGAAGAGGAAGAAAGAGAAATTGAGCCAGTGAGCGAGCCCCAAGGCCAGAGGACAGACAGGATGGAAGAGTGCAAGAACAGAGCCTGAGGAGTGCGAGGGCACCGGCAGGCAGTACACTTCCCATGCTCTTTCTTCTCCTGTGTGGCGTGACAGCAGCAGCAGCAGCAGCAGCAGCAGCAGCAGCAGCAAAAGAAAGGTGAGAGCAAGAAATCTCGGCTCTCCTTAAGCTCCAGCTGACAAGCAGCATCCGGGCAGTCTTGGGCAAGCACAAGCGGGATCCCTCACCTCCCGACAGACAGCGCCTATCTGTCCTTCCTCCAGGTACACTGCCCTCAGCACATCAAACAAGGTGCCGCCGTCCATGAACTCCATGGCCAGCCAGAGCTCCGCATCCACCAGGTAGCTGAAAGAAGAAAACCACGGCATGGAGCAACAGAATGGGCATAGCCTCCGTCACCCCAGGGCCTGAGACAGGTTTTTGCAGCTGCTCTCCAAGATACGGGTGCCACAAGAGACTGTTGAACACCAGCTCCACCTCCTCCCACGCTCTGGACACACGCAGAGAAATCATCCCCAGCTCTGTTCTCTGCCAGCGACCAAAGGGCATCGTCTCTTTGCGCTTGCACCAGCTAAAGCTACATTGACACCAGAATATGCCAACCTGTCTAAGTAGGTAACGATATTGGGACTCCTGTTGTCCCTCATGGCCAGGATTTCATTGGCAGCCAGCTCCTCGGACATCTCCTCCTCGAGTGACATGATCTTGATTGCCACCTGCAATGACATTGGCCACCGGTACCTTGAGAAGACGCACCCCGCTCGAGATCACAAGGAGCACGGAGCGAGTGCTGGTGCAATGAGGCAGCACGCTGGGCCAAAGTGCCTTGTCACTAGACAGCAGAGCTTAGCAGAAGCACCAAAAGCCATCCCAAATGCATTCTGCCCCCTGAGCCTAGACTGTATTTCAGAAGAACAGCCCCTGCTGCAGACATGGAGCTGCCACCCAAACCTCCAAGCACAGCTCACAGCAGCGGGCAAAGCGCTCCAGAGCTGCAAAATGGCGTGGGGCTCTTGGCACTTTACCTGTTGTCCGCTGCTGGTGTCAAGGGCTTTATAAACAGCTCCAAACCCTCTAGAAAGACAAAAGCAGCAGAAAGAGACCTTTATCCCTCTGGCAGTGAAAGCAAGCCCAGGCAGCAGATCTCCCCAGGCTGCCTGGACGCCTTCCTTAGAAAAAATGCCTGGCTGCAGCATCTCTTCGGCCAACAGCATGTTAGCCCGTGAGCCCTCTGCCATGCGGGGCAGGCTGTCCAAGGGAACACTAAGGTGCAGCATGAAGACCAAGGGCCGCTGGAAATCTCCAAGGCGCACACCCTGCCAGGTCATTTCAGAACCTAAGGGGAACTCTCTCCTTGTGCAAGTGTGCATGCATGTGTGTGTCAAAAAAGGGAGAACAATTTGAGTCAGAAGACTGTCCTTGACAATCTGACCTTTCTTGGATGGCAAGGTGCTCTTTCAGGCCACAAAGCTGCAGGGCCAGGGCTTCTCCCAGCTCCTGCTCCTCACTGCTGCAAGCAAGACACTGCCAGCATCAACTTGTCTTTGATGAGGCCTTTGCATTGCTCTGACCGAGCAGTCCAGGCAGGCGACACGAGGTCAAGCCGGAGCCTGACCATGATTGGAGCTTGCCTGACTTCACGCTTGATATTGCACCAGCCAAAGACCTGGCCCACACTTTTGTAAAATGAGCTGACGTCACGCTTACCCTCGCCCGAGTTCCTCAAATGCCGTGTATTTGCCCGTTGGCCGGCCCGGACTCACGATGCTCCCTGAAAGACAAAAGCAGTGCAGGGCGCTCACTCGCACACAGAGACGCCGCTGCCCAGAGCGTCCCAAAGGCAGCCCCACTGCCCACAGCTCTGGGCCCTTTGCGGTCCCGCGGCTTCCAGCTGCTGAGACCAGCAAGTGGGAGGGCCATCTTCTCCACCTTTCATCAGGTGGCCTTTCCAAGAAGGCCTTGATTTCTTTCAAGAGCAGCATCTCACGCGATAAGCCAAAATGATGAGCCCTTAAGAAGGGGGCCCTAAGAGGTAAGCAAGGGCCTTTGCTGCTTCCGCAGTCACACCCACCATCACTGGCAGGTCCACTGCCAGGGGCACAAAGTGTCTGGGCCGGAGGAGGAGTAAGAACCAGAGCCAGAAAACACCTGGGGCCAGACAGCTCCCTGGGCAATAGTCACTTGCTAGGTGCCAGCCTTCTGCTCAAGCAGAAACAATCTCTGCTTTTGCCTTTGGCCCAGAAGGCAGCCCAGGCAGGGCCAAGCCAGGCCCAGCCGCCCTCACAGGCAGCAGGGACTCCCTGGGTGCTGCCACGCTTCCTCAGAGCAGTACAACACCTTCTGCAGAGAGGCCTAAGTGCCTCTGAGACTGAGGGCCAGCATCTGGCGCAGCCTACACCCAGACACTCGCACAAGACCCTGCTCTGGCAGACAAGAAATGCACCAGACGGACGTACTCAGTGTCTTCAGGCCCTGCTCTTCCCTCATCTCGGGCTGCTGGGCTGCGCTGCTGCAAGAAGTGCCGGCAGCGGGGCTTGAGCTGGCTGCTGCAGGCCATGCTGGTCCGGCGGCACCAGGTTGAATGGCAGAGCCTGTCTTGCGCTGGGACAAGAAAGGATTGCCCGTCAGAAGGGTGGCTGGCACTCATGCCCCCCCCTAAGCGCACAGCAAAAGCAAGGCCTTGGGAAGGTGCTGCCAGCCACGGCCAGGCCTCTCCAGCTGGAGCAGTTCCCATGTCCCCTTCTCAAAGGCACCTTCGGGAGAAGCCCAAAGGCTACTTGGATCCAGCCCCTCCCGACCACCTCCATGCTCCACGTGTTCAGCTTTTCTGCAAGACACTGGCAACAAGGTATCGATGGGGCTGCCAAATCCACAAAGAGATCAGAGCAGGGCCCCAGAGCCTCGCTGCTTTCCTCCTCCTGTCTTTTCCTGGGCCGGAATGAAATCAGCCCGGAGTTGGCAGGCAACAGTCTGCTCAGAAGCCCGCAGCGTGTCCCTTCTCTGATCTGTTTCACGGATTTCCCTTCTCTATGGCAGCCTTTAGAGAGCGGCCCTTGGGAGCCGCCTTCCAGCCCTGCCCAGACCCACCCGCCCTTTTACAATGCAGGGCTGCCGAGGATTCTCCTCTCCAAACTCTGCTCTGACCGGCTGGAAGTGAAGCACAGCCTGAAGCTAATTAGTCCACGGAGACAGCAGGTCCCTTCCAGGGGCCAGTGTCTGCCAGGTACCCTGCAAGGCTGTCAACTGCGTATTTGGGCCGCGCTGTCCGCTGACCACAGGCAGCCTGCACTGACAACGGGCACAAGGGGCTGACTCCTGCACTGAGAGTCACTCAATGCTGCCTCCTGTCTGATCCCAAGAGACACTCTGGCGCCCTCTCAGCATCCCAGCTTCAATGTCAAACTTCAGAACCCATTGGCCAGGGCTCCCCAGCTTGCCTGAAGCCGCACTACGTCACAGCAGGCACACGGCTGCCAGCATCTTCAGCCACGAGCAACAAGGGCTGCTCCAAAACGGGTAGCCTGGCCGTGCGCCAAAGGCAGTGCCAAGCTCAGCTGTCACTTACTGGCTCTGCAAGTTCAGGCTGTGAAGGGACAGCGGCTGAAGGCTTCATCTTCCTTTGCTCCTCTTCATCCTCTTCCTCAATGACAGAGGCAGCCAGAGGAGCTGCTGACCCTGCTGTTGTGCCCTGCAGGCAGACAGAAGTGAGAGAGATGGGCAAAAGCCAGTGCCTTAGGAGCTGCTTTCTATTGAGCTGGGAAAGGACCCAGAAGAAGGGCAAATCATAGACGTTGATACAAGTGGGCCTCTGAGTCACGCAAAGCCGAGGAAGCTGGCTGAACGAGCTGCTACTCCATCTTGCTGTGCATTTGAGCTTCCCTGCTGCCTAGAAGCAGCAAGATGCCTTGGAGCTGTCCCTTTTGCCTTTCATCTCTTGAAAGGCTTTTCACTGGAAAATCAGCAAACAGCCAGTGCTCCCTTTGCTACTGCTGATGCCACCGGGCAGCTGGCCTTTCCTTCAGCCTCCCACGCCGGCACTCCACACTCGGCTGCAACAGGCCAAGCTGGCAGAATTGCTGCACAATTCTCACACGCCAGCAACGTCTCAGCTTCCTTTGCCACTCACCAAAGGACAGGCTTGTCTCCATCCGCGTGTCAGGTGACCTGCAGCCAGCAAGGCAAAAGGAACCAGAGGCCCTTAGAAAAGTGCCTGTGCTGGCCACTCCCACAGCACAAGGCAGTCCCAACACAGAGCATTTCCCTTTCCCAACATGCCTCCAGGAGCAACAGCTCTTTCCCACAGCAAGCAAGAGAACAAGAAGGACGCTAGAGGAGCCTCTGGCTACATTTGGGCCTCTTTTGCCAAGAGAGAAATAGGAAGACGGTGCTGGAAATGCCCGCTGCTCTTCAAAACTTTGAGCTTCTCTTGTGCCTAACAGCTCAAGCTACATTCCCCTCTTCCCTTTCCTGCATTTTCCATATACATTCTTTCAAATTGCATGCCCTAATTCCCATCCCTTGGCTGAAGATGATAGCCCAGCAAAGCTTCCACAAAGGGTCCCTTCCCTGTGGCAGCTCCCTGCTGAAGCAGCCCAGGAACAGCTGCTGGGCTCAGCAGCAAACCCTCCCTGCACTGGAGTTTGTGCTGCATGGCCAAGGCAATCGCAGTCTTGGCACAGCATCAAAGGCTCAAGTCATGCAGCCAAGGCCTCTAAGGGGTAGAATATGGAGCAAAAGGTGCTTTCCTTCACTCCTGGAGAGAACCACTGAGTTGGTAGAAATACTTGTGAGGATCTGCCCTCAGAGTCTGCAATTTGCAGCTTGTCTTGCTTGAAGCAGCAAGCTGAGGAAATGACAGACTCCACTGCCGCGCACTCTCCCGGGGAGGGAAGGCAACCGCTGCAGGTTGCATGGCAAATAGTCTGCACGCGCTACCCAGTACAGATGCCCCCTTTGTAGCTGATGCTGCTGGCAGGACATTGACCAAAGCGGTGGCACCTTCACGGCCATTTTGTTCCCAAAGAAACTGGGCCACTGCTGCGGCATAAAGAGCAGAGCCAAGCAAAAGTCGGGCAATGCCAGCCCCAGGAGAAACCTTTACTTACGAGTCAGCTGGGTCAGGTAGTAGCCAGAATAGACAACAGAAAAGATGGTGCAAACGGCGGCACAGACTTGCCCAATCATTTTGGCAGTGCTGTGCGCGTTTGCACGCTGAGTGCCAGCCAAGGGAAAGCCAAGACTCCTCTCGGGGTGCAGGCCGTCTGCTGAGAGCTCCTTGAGCACAAGGATCCTCCTGCAGGGAGCCAGCGGAAGAGCTGCTCTGGACGACCAGGCCTGGCGCGCACTGGGACAACGCTGTGCTGACAGCACTGTGACGTGGCACCTCTGGCTTGACCTCACAATGGCAGCAGCTCTGTGGCTTTCTTGTGCCCAGCAAGACAACCTTGTGTACAGCTGATGCAAAAGAAAAGCCTGGGAAATTCTCCTCACTCACAAAGGCAGTGCTCAAGGCATGCCAGGGGAACTCAGAAAATGCGCCAATCCAAGCGGCATCCAAGCAATGCAAGCAAACATGACTCTTGGTCCCAAAAGCTTTGACTGAAAGCAAGTCTGCTTCTTCTAGGTGGCATCCTAGCTGGTTTGGAAAAGCCTAACTTCTTCAGTGACATTTAGATGGCAAACGAAGCAAAGATAATAAATTTCCAGGACTATTGTAGGCTGCAGTTGCTCCTTGAGCACGCGGGTGCATGCTGACCTATGGAGGGGCTTGACAGCTGGCCTGCAAGCAAAGCTGAGTTCATGGAAGAAATAGCAGTTGATGGTTTTTGAGTGTATCCATAGCAAGGAAGAAGACAAGGCCATCAGCATGGAAACCCATTAGAAGAGATTCAGGAAAAGTTGCGTATGCTAGACTAGGTGCCGAAGTAGATGTGCATACGTGCCTTATAAATTTCTGTAAAACTTTTGCCAGTTGTATTGACGTTAATTGCTTTGCACCAATGGATAGAAGAAGTTATTGTGATGTAGTTAGTGACTTGAGATCACGCTTTGTTAAGAGTGTATAAGCTGGAGAACATGCAGAATAAAACAAACAAACCTTTTTCTTCTTGGACCCTGATCACGTGTGTATGCCACGTCCGGCCTAACGGTGACGCTTGCCCCATCTCTGGGTCAAGAAACAAGTCTTGTCTGACTGGTAACTTTTCAACAAGCTGAGAAAGAAATTAGTAGCTGGACATGCAGATTTCTGAAGAGAGGAAAGAAAAGTGTTGACAAGAATAAACCTAAGTTTTCAATGCCTGAAACACTCAAAAATAACATGTTTTGGGATAGTGTACCATATGTTAGACAGAGTTAAAACAAACCACAACTCATTAGTATCTGGACTTCATTGCCCACTCTGCTTAGAGATGTTGCTTAAAGGCACTTGGTGTCAAGGATCCAGTTCCTGTAGATCACTGTCGACATAGATCAAAATCCTACCAACAAATCAGTGTCAAAACCAGCAAGAGTGAGACTTTTGTCCTTGGCAGGAGCTTCCAGGTGCTCCTGGAAGTCCCCAGGCCTTGACACAAAGAGGTGTATTCAACGGAGGGAGAGAAGCATCATGCTTAGCTCTAAATGTGACCTTTGCTAGCAGATCATACTAGCAGGCAATAAATTACATTTGTTCTGCACTTCGGCAGAGCCAAGATGGGAATCAAAGTCTAGATCACAGGAGAAGATCACACGAGCCTCAGCTTTTCCAGAAGAGGAAAAATACAAAGGATAGTAAATTTGCGTTGGGTTTACAGGCTATTTTTGCAGATCGATAGACAAGGGATGAAGCTTAAAAGATGAGAGCAAAGGAAAATCAACAGATATGCTGAAAGTGAGTGAAGAGTAAGGGGACCTCAAATTAACTGAAAAGCTGCACAGAAAGCTCCTCTACTTTGTGCACTTGCCTCAAGTTTTCAATGGCAAAATCTAGGAGTACTTCAAACTTATTTTTATTAATTCTAGAAGAAAGACAATCAAAACGGTGTACTTCTGCTTACAGTATCAAGTAAAGCACAGGAAGCCATTAGAGTAAGAAAAAATGTGTTCAGACGGCTGAGGCAGCCTTAGGGGTAGGAGGAATGGGGAGGAGTGGAAATCAGGCCTGTGGGCAACATTCAAGGAGCATCCAGTCCCTGAGCAGTCCCTCACAGTGGGTATGCCAGCAGATGGAGGCGAAATGGAGCCACAGCTGGGTGGGAAAAGAGCCGGGGTGGGGAGCCGTGCTCAGCAGGGGCTCCTGCATCAAATTGCTCAATGACAGGTGTGCTATGCTGTGTGCATGTTTCCAACACCTGGCAACAGCAGGCTGGCCCAGAGGTGGGAAAAGGCCAAGGAGGCAGCAGAGTGGGAATGGGGCTCTGCAGGAGGCCCTGGTGGTTGCACACCCCTGTAGGGGATGAGGCTGGCCCAGAGGGTCCCTGGGGGTCTGGGGTGAAAAGCGGGGAAAAGAGAAGCAGGGAGGAAATGCCAGATGCTGCCGCTGTGAGAATGCCATTCCATCCCACAGGTGACATAGTGAGAGGAGGGTGGCAACAAAATGGTGATTGCTGCTGATCAGCCTGACATCTGATCAAGACAAGAGGCCCAGAAAGGACTGCACATCTGCCTCCTAGTGCTGTCCTGAATGGCAGCTCATTACCTGGTGTTCATTACCTGTAGGTCTCTCAGCTTCCCACAGGCATGCCACACTTCAGGTAAGCAAAGCTGCTTACCTCACTATGTTCTTTGGGCCTCTGAAAGGGACTGTCCACTTAGCTACAGCCTGGCAAGGAAGGGAGTCTTACAACACTCTGGATATTTTCGACTTTTATTGACACTCGGGCTGAAACAAAGTATCCCCTCGCTGCTTCTTCATCTTCATCATTCTGTCCTGCAGGTGGCCTGCTCAGGCTGACAGCTTGGAGCGCCTGCAGGCTCCAGTTCTGCTGCAGCCCAGCTTTTCCTCTCACTGCTTAATTCTTATTATGACAATTCTTTCATTTCTACTTCAAAGCTTCCCTAAATTAACAACACTCTATCCTAAGCTAAACAATCCTCTACTATCCAAGCTGTCTACGTTCTATAGTCCTTAAAAGTTGATCCCTATAGTTCCTAATTTTTTTCAATTTTCATCTTTTGCAGAAAGAAAAACAACAGAGCTTTAAATTGAACCTAACAACATATCTAACCTAACCTAACCTAACCTAATCTAATCCAACCTAATGCTAACCTAACCCAACCTAACCTAACTGCTAACCTAACAGCTAACCTAACAGCTAAACTGAGCAAATATCTACACTATCATGTTTCCTAGCTACGGCACAGCTCCTCTTCAACCTCGGGGGATGGCTGAAGCTCTGCCTAAAGATGACACATCCCCTTTTCCCTCCTCTTGGCTGGCGGGGCATCAGGGCCTCCTCAGGCGCAGGTGTCTCCTCTCCAGTCTTCCTGCACTTGCTTGGCTGAGATGATCAGAGCAGCCAGGCTGGAGGCAGGATCGCCTGAGGTCACGAAGGGATGCTGCCCAGAGGAAAAAGAACAAAGCAAGGAACTCTTACTTTCCAGGATCACATCCTCGCGGGCTCAAGCAGGATTCCCTGGCTACCAGCAAGACACACAAAGAGCACTGAGGGCAGCATGTCCCCCTGCGCCTTCCTGTCCTGGCAGCTTTCAGTGCCATGTGGCCCACACTCCTCCTCCTCCTCATCCCTTCATGCAGGTGTCCTCAGCTGCCAGGGCTTTTTGCCCCTTTGCTTTTTCTTACCTGTAGGAGCTCCTGGGCAGACCAGCGCCTGTCCTCATCTGCCTGCAGGCAGCAGTGGAGGAAGTCGCGCAGGAGAGCCGAGTGGTGCCTGGGGTTCTGCAGTTTTGGGGGCCCGTTCCTTTCTAGCAGTTCAAAAACCTACAGCACATGGATGCAAGAGGACACTCCACCTGCTCCTTTGCTAGCCACACACAGCTCTCTCCACACAGAGCCCTCTTGCTAAGCTGCACCTTACCCGGAGACGGGCTTCCCGCTGGTAAGGAGCTTCCCCTTCCACCATTTCCAGCCCCATGATCCCCAGGGACCAGATGTCCACTTTGGGGCCGTAGGCTTCTCCTCTCACCACCTCCGGTGCCATCCAGCTGGGAGTGCCGACGCTGGAGCTGCGCTTGCTGTGCTCAGGGCTGAGCTGAGCACAGAGGCCAAAGTCACCTGAGGACAAAAACAAAGCCTGTCAAAGCCAGCTACCACTGGCAAAGCAGCCAAAACCATTGCCCTGACCAGGCCATGCTGAATCTAACTGAAAAAGCAGCTGAGCTCTCCTTCCACGTGCCTGGAGCCAGGCAAATAAGGCATCGGCTGCTTCAAAAACACCCTGACGATTCACGCACTGGCCAAGCCGCGCTTCTGCCCCAGTGGCCGTCACCAAAATGCAAGCGCACGGCATATGCTGGACATGCTGCAGCCCAGCAGGGATACCCACCCAACTTGACGGATCCGTCCGTGCCCACCAGGACGTTGCAACTTTTGATGTCTCTGTGGATGACTTGGCGGGAATGAAGGAAATGCAGTCCTTGCAGGCACTGAGAGAGAAAAAGGAGGGAGGGAAAGTTAACCTGCAGGATCTGATTTCATCCCACCCGCAAGGAAAGAGCTCAAGGGGATTGGCGGCTTTCTCAGGGAATTGTGAGCGAGGGCAAAACATCACGCTGCTGTCACCATGAAGAGCTTGCTGCTTCAACACTCTTGGAAGTTTTTTCTAGATTTCCAAGCAAAGGCGTCTGGGCTCCCAAAAGTTCCACCGGCCTTGGGTAGGAAGCACGCCACCTTTGGCTGGGAGGCGGCACGGCAAAGAATTTTGGGGAAGCCTAGTGGCAGCAGAAGAGGAAGCTGCTGGTGACAGCAGCACCTTCGAGCTGTTCCACAATGCATCGCCATGCAGGCTGCAATGCTAGCCTTTGAAGCTGAGGACAGCTCTTTGCCCTTAGCTTGAAATTCTGCCACCCGCATGCTGCCTTCCAGTGGCAAGCAATGTAGGACAGACAGACAGGCTCCAGGCAAACATTCCCAGGCAAAGCTGAGAAGAGGAAGAAAGAGAAATTGAGCCAGTGAGCGAGCACCAAGGCCAGAGGACAGACAGGATGGAAGAGTGCAAGAACAGAGCCTGAGGAGTGCGAGGGCACCGGCAGGCAGTACACTTCCCATGCTCTTTCTTCTCCTGTGTGGCGTGACAGCAGCAGCAGCAGCAGCAGCAGCAGTAGCAGCAGCAAAAGAAAGGTGAGAGCAAGAAATCTCGGCTCTCCTTAAGCTCCAGCTGACAAGCAGCATCCGGGCAGTCTTGGGCAAGCACAAGCGGGATCCCTCACCTCCCGACAGACAGCGCCTATCTGTCCTTCCTCCAGGTACACTGCCCTCAGCACATCAAACAAGGTGCCGCCGTCCATGAACTCCATGGCCAGCCAGAGCTCCGCATCCACCAGGTAGCTGAAAGAAGAAAACCACGGCATGGAGCAACAGAATGGGCATAGCCTCAGTCACCCCAGGGCCTGAGACAGGTTTTTGCAGCTGCTCTCCAAGCTACGGGTGCCCCAAGAGACTGTTGAACACCAGCTCCACCTCCTCCCACGCTCTGGAGACACGCAGAGAAATCATCCCCAGCTCTGTTCTCTGCCAGCGACCAAAGGGCATCGTCTCTTTGCGCTTGCACCAGCTAAAGCTACATTGACACCAGAATATGCCAACCTGTCTAAGTAGGTAACGATATTGGGACTCCTGTTGTCCCTCATGGCCAGGATTTCATTGGCAGCCAGCTCCTCGGACATCTCCTCCTCGAGTGACATGATCTTGATTGCCACCTGCAATGACATTGGCCACCGGTACCTTGACAAGACGCACCCCGCTCGAGATCACAAGGAGCATGGAGCGAGTGCTGGTGCAATGAGGCAGCACGCTGGGCCAAAGTGCCTTGTCACTAGACAGCAGAGCTTAGCAGAAGCACCAAAAGCCATCCCAAATGCATTCTGCCCCCTGAGCCTAGACTGTATTTCAGAAGAACAGCCCCTGCTGCAGACATGGAGCTGCCACCCAAACCTCCAAGCACAGCTCACAGCAGCGGGCAAAGCGCTCCAGAGCTGCAAAATGGCGTGGGGCTCTTGGCACTTTACCTGTTGTCCGCTGCTGGTGTCAAGGGCTTTATAAACAGCTCCAAACCCTCTAGAAAGACAAAAGCAGCAGAAAGAGACCTTTATCCCTCTGGCAGTGAAAGCAAGCCCAGGCAGCAGATCTCCCCAGGCTGCCTGGACGCCTTCCTTAGAAAAAATGCCTGGCTGCAGCATCTCTTTGGCCAACAGCATGTTAGCCCGTGAGCCCTCTGCCATGCGGGGCAGGCTGTCCAAGGGAACACTAAGGTGCAGCATGAAGACCAAGGGCCGCTGGAAATCTCCAAGGCGCACACCCTGCCAGGTCATTTCAGAACCTAAGGGGAACTCTCTCCTTGTGCAAGTGTGCATGCATGTGTGTGTCAAAAAAGGGAGAACAATTTGAGTCAGAAGACTGTCCTTGACAATCTGACCTTTCTTGGATGGCAAGGTGCTCTTTCAGGCCACAAAGCTGTAGGGCCAGGGCTTCTCCCAGCTCCTGCTCCTCACTGCTGCAAGCAAGACACTGCCAGCATCAACTTGTCTTTGATGAGGCCTTTGCATTGCTCTGACCGAGCAGTCCAGGCAGGCGACACGAGGTCAAGCCGGAGCCTGACCATGACTGGAGCTTGCCTGACTTCACGCTTGATATTGCACCAGCCAAAGACCTGGCCCACACTTTTGTAAAATGAGCTGACGTCACGCTTACCCTCGCCCGAGTTCCTCAAATGCCGTGTATTTGCCCGTTGGCCGGCCCGGACTCACGATGCTCCCTGAAAGACAAAAGCAGTGCAGGGCGCTCACTCGCACACAGAGACGCCGCTGCCCAGAGCGTCCCAAAGGCAGCCCCACTGCCCGCAGCTCTGGGCCCTTTGCGGTCCCGCGGCTTCCAGCTGCTGAGACCAGCAAGTGGGAGGGCCATCTTCTCCACCTTTCATCAGGTGGCCTTTCCAAGAAGGCCTTGATTTCTTTCAAGAGCAGCATCTCACGCGATAAGCCAAAATGATGAGCCCTTAAGAAGGGGGCCCTAAGAGGTAAGCAAGGGCCTTTGCTGCTTCCGCAGTCACACCCACCATCACTGGCAGGTCCACTGCCAGGGGCACAAAGTGTCTGGGCCGGAGGAGGAGTAAGAACCAGAGCCAGAAAACACCTGGGGCCAGACAGCTCCCTGGGCAATAGTCACTTGCTAGGTGCCAGCCTTCTGCTCAAGCAGAAACAATCTCTGCTTTTGCCTTTGGCCCAGAAGGCAGCCCAGGCAGGGCCAAGCCAGGCCCAGCCGCCCTCACAGGCAGCAGGGACTCCCTGGGTGCTGCCACGCTTCCTCAGAGCAGTACAACACCTTCTGCAGAGAGGCCTAAGTGCCTCTGAGACTGAGGGCCAGCATCTGGCGCAGCCTACACCCAGACACTCGCACAAGACCCTGCTCTGGCAGACAAGAAATGCACCAGACGGACGTACTCAGTGTCTTCAGGCCCTGCTCCTCCCTCATCTCGGGCTGCTGGGCTGCGCTGCTGCAGGAAGTGCCGGCAGCGGGGCTTGAGCTGGCTGCTGCAGGCCATGCTGGTCCGGCGGCACCAGGTTGAATGGCAGAGCCTGTCTTGCGCTGGGACAAGAAAGGATTGCCCGTCAGAAGGGTGGCTGGCACTCATGCCCCCCCCTAAGCGCACAGCAAAAGCAAGGCCTTGGGAAGGTGCTGCCAGCCACGGCCAGGCCTCTCCAGCTGGAGCAGTTCCCATGTCCCCTTCTCAAAGGCACCTTCGGGAGAAGCCCAAAGGCTACTTGGATCCAGCCCCTCCCGACCACCTCCATGCTCCACGTGTTCAGCTTTTCTGCAAGACACTGGCAACAAGGTATTGATGGGGCTGCCAAATCCACAAAGAGATCAGAGCAGGGCCCCAGAGCCTCGCTGCTTTCCTCCTCCTGTCTTTTCCTGGGCCGGAATGAAATCAGCCCGGAGTTGGCAGGCAACAGTCTGCTCAGAAGCCCGCAGCGTGTCCCTTCTCTGATCTGTTTCACGGATTTCCCTTCTCTATGGCAGCCTTTAGAGAGCGGCCCTTGGGAGCCGCCTTCCAGCCCTGCCCAGACCCACCCGCCCTTTTACAATGCAGGGCTGCCGAGGATTCTCCTCTCCAAACTCTGCTCTGACCGGCTGGAAGTGAAGCACAGCCTGAAGCTAATTAGTCCACGGAGACAGCAGGTCCCTTCCAGGGGCCAGTGTCTGCCAGGTACCCTGCAAGGCTGTCAACTGCGTATTTGGGCCGCGCTGTCTGCTGACCACAGGCAGCCTGCACTGACAACGGGCACAAGGGGCTGACTCCTGCACTGAGAGTCACTCAATGCTGCCTCCTGTCTGATCCCAAGAGACACTCTGGCGCCCTCTCAGCATCCCAGCTTCAATGTCAAACTTCAGAACCCATTGGCCAGGGCTCCCCAGCTTGCCTGAAGCCGCACTACGTCACAGCAGGCACACGGCTGCCAGCATCTTCAGCCACGAGCAACAAGGGCTGCTCCAAAACGGGTAGCCTGGCCGTGCGCCAAAGGCAGTGCCAAGCTCAGCTGTCACTTACTGGCTCTGCAAGTTCAGGCTGTGAAGGGACAGCGGCTGAAGGCTTCATCTTCCTTTGCTCCTCTTCATCCTCTTCCTCAATGACAGAGGCAGCCAGAGGAGCTGCTGACCCTGCTGTTGTGCCCTGCAGGCAGACAGAAGTGAGAGAGATGGGCAAAAGCCAGTGCCTTAGGAGCTGCTTTCTATTGAGCTGGGAAAGGACCCAGAAGAAGGGCAAATCATAGACTTTGATACAAGTGGGCCTCTGAGTCACGCAAAGCCGAGGAAGCTGGCTGAACGAGCTGCTACTCCATCTTGCTGTGCATTTGAGCTTCCCTGCTGCCTAGAAGCAGCAAGATGCCTTGGAGCTGTCCCTTTTGCCTTTCATCTCTTGAAAGGCTTTTCACTGGAAAATCAGCAAACAGCCAGTGCTCCCTTTGCTACTGCTGATGCCACCGGGCAGCTGGCCTTTCCTTCAGCCTCCCACGCCGGCACTCCACACTCGGCTGCAACAGGCCAAGCTGGCAGAATTGCTGCACAATTCTCACACGCCAGCAACGTCTCAGCTTCCTTTGCCACTCACCAAAGGACAGGCTTGTCTCCATCCGCGTGTCAGGTGACCTGCAGCCAGCAAGGCAAAAGGAACCAGAGGCCCTTAGAAAAGTGCCTGTGCTGGCCACTCCCACAGCACAAGGCAGTCCCAACACAGAGCATTTCCCTTTCCCAACATGCCTCCAGGAGCAACAGCTCTTTCCCACAGCAAGCAAGAGAACAAGAAGGACGCTAGAGGAGCCTCTGGCTACATTTGGGCCTCTTTTGCCAAGAGAGAAATAGGAAGACGGTGCTGGAAATGCCCGCTGCTCTTCAAAACTTTGAGCTTCTCTTGTGCCTAACAGCTCAAGCTACATTCCCCTCTTCCCTTTCCTGCATTTTCCATATACATTCTTTCAAATTGCATGCCCTAATTCCCATCCCTTGGCTGAAGATGATAGCCCAGCAAAGCTTCCACAAAGGGTCCCTTCCCTGTGGCAGCTCCCTGCTGAAGCAGCCCAGGAACAGCTGCTGGGCTCAGCAGCAAACCCTCCCTGCACTGGAGTTTGTGCTGCATGGCCAAGGCAATCGCAGTCTTGGCACAGCATCAAAGGCTCAAGTCATGCAGCCAAGGCCTCTAAGGGGTAGAATATGGAGCAAAAGGTGCTTTCCTTCACTCCTGGAGAGAACCACTGAGTTGGTAGAAATACTTGTGAGGATCTGCCCTCAGAGTCTGCAATTTGCAGCTTGTCTTGCTTGAAGCAGCAAGCTGAGGAAATGACAGACTCTGCTGCCGCGCACTCTCCCGGGGAGGGAAGGCAACCGCTGCAGGTTGCATGGCAAATAGTCTGCACGCGCTACCCAGTACAGATGCCCCCTTTGTAGCTGATGCTGCTGGCAGGACATTGACCAAAGCGGTGGCACCTTCACGGCCATTTTGTTCCCAAAGAAACTGGGCCACTGCTGCGGCATAAAGAGCAGAGCCAAGCAAAAGTCAGGCAATGCCAGCCCCAGGAGAAACCTTTACTTACGAGTCAGCTGGGTCAGGTAGTAGCCAGAATAGACAACAGAAAAGATGGTGCAAACGGCGGCACAGACTTGCCCAATCATTTTGGCAGTGCTGTGCGCGTTTGCACGCTGAGTGCCAGCCAAGGGAAAGCCAAGACTCCTCTCGGGGTGCAGGCCGTCTGCTGAGAGCTCCTTGAGCACAAGGATCCTCCTGCAGGGAGCCAGCGGAAGAGCTGCTCTGGACGACCAGGCCTGGCGCGCACCGGGACAACGCTGTGCTGACAGCACTGTGACGTGGCACCTCTGGCTTGACCTCACAATGGCAGCAGCTCTGTGGCTTTCTTGTGCCCAGCAAGACAACCTTCTGTACAGCTGATGCAAAAGAAAAGCCTGGGAAATTCTCCTCACTCACAAAGGCAGTGCTCAAGGCATGCCAGGGGAACTCAGAAAATGCGCCAATCCAAGCGGCATCCAAGCAATGCAAGCAAACATGACTCTTGGTCCCAAAAGCTTTGACTGAAAGCAAGTCTGCTTCTTCTAGGTGGCATCCTAGCTGGTTTGGAAAAGCCTAACTTCTTCAGTGACATTTAGATGGCAAACGAAGCAAAGATAATAAATTTCCAGGACTATTGTAGGCTGCAGTTGCTCCTTGAGCACGCGGGTGCATGCTGACCTATGGAGGGGCTTGACAGCTGGCCTGCAAGCAAAGCTGAGTTCATGGAAGAAATAGCAGTTGATGGTTTTTGAGTGTATCCATAGCAAGGAAGAAGACAAGGCCGTCAGCATGGAAACCCATTAGAAGAGATTCAGGAAAAGTTGCGTATGCTAGACTAGGTGCCGAAGTAGATGTGCATACGTGCCTTATAAATTTCTGTAAAACTTTTGCCAGTTGTATTGACGTTAATTGCTTTGCACCAATGGATAGAAGAAGTTATTGTGATGTAGTTAGTGACTTGAGATCACGCTTTGTTAAGAGTGTATAAGCTGGAGAACATGCAGAATAAAACAAACAAACCTTTTTCTTCTTGGACCCTGATCACGTGTGTATGCCACGTCCGGCCTAACGGTGACGCTTGCCCCATCTCTGGGTCAAGAAACAAGTCTTGTCTGACTGGTAACTTTTCAACAAGCTGAGAAAGAAATTAGTAGCTGGACATGCAGATTTCTGAAGAGAGGAAAGAAAAGTGTTGACAAGAATAAACCTAAGTTTTCAATGCCTGAAACACTCAAAAATAACATGTTTTGGGATAGTGTACCATATGTTAGACAGAGTTAAAACAAACCACAACTCATTAGTATCTGGACTTCATTGCCCACTCTGCTTAGAGATGTTGCTTAAAGGCACTTGGTGTCAAGGATCCAGTTCCTGTAGATCACTGTCGACATAGATCAAAATCCTACCAACAAATCAGTGTCAAAACCAGCAAGAGTGAGACTTTTGTCCTTGGCAGGAGCTTCCAGGTGCTCCTGGAAGTCCCCAGGCCTTGACACAAAGAGGTGTATTCAACGGAGGGAGAGAAGCATCATGCTTAGCTCTAAATGTGACCTTTGCTAGCAGATCATACTAGCAGGCAATAAATTACATTTGTTCTGCACTTCGGCAGAGCCAAGATGGGAATCAAAGTCTAGATCACAGGAGAAGATCACACGAGCCTCAGCTTTTCCAGAAGAGGAAAAATACAAAGGATAGTAAATTTGCGTTGGGTTTACAGGCTATTTTTGCAGATCGATAGACAAGGGATGAAGCTTAAAAGATGAGAGCAAAGGAAAATCAACAGATATGCTGAAAGTGAGTGAAGAGTAAGGGGACCTCAAATTAACTGAAAAGCTGCACAGAAAGCTCCTCTACTTTGTGCACTTGCCTCAAGTTTGAAATGGCAAAATCTAGGAGTACTTCAAACTTATTTTTATTAATTCTAGAAGAAAGACAATCAAAACGGTGTACTTCTGCTTACAGTATCAAGTAAAGCACAGGAAGCCATTAGAGTAAGAAAAAATGTGTTCAGACGGCTGAGGCAGCCTTAGGGGTAGGAGGAATGGGGAGGCGTGGAAATCAGGCCTGTGGGCAACATTCAAGGAGCATCCAGTCCCTGAGCAGTCCCTCACAGTGGGTATGCCAGCAGATGGAGGCGAAATGGAGCCACAGCTGGGTGGGAAAAGAGCCGGGGTGGGGAGCCGTGCTCAGCAGGGGCTCCTGCATCAAATTGCTCAATGACAGGTGTGCTATGCTGTGTGCATGTTTCCAACACCTGGCAACAGCAGGCTGGCCCAGAGGTGGGAAAAGGCCAAGGAGGCAGCAGAGTGGGAATGGGGCTCTGCAGGAGGCCCTGGTGGTTGCACACCCCTGTAGGGGATGAGGCTGGCCCAGAGGGTCCCTGGGGGTCTGGGGTGAAAAGCGGGGAAAAGAGAAGCAGGGAGGAAATGCCAGATGCTGCCGCTGTGAGAATGCCATTCCATCCCACAGGTGACATAGTGAGAGGAGGGTGGCAACAAAATGGTGATTGCTGCTGATCAGCCTGACATCTGATCAAGACAAGAGGCCCAGAAAGGACTGCACATCTGCCTCCTAGTGCTGTCCTGGATGGCAGCTCATTACCTGGTGTTCATTACCTGTAGGTCTCTCAGCTTCCCACAGGCATGCCACACTTCAGGTAAGCAAAGCTGCTTACCTCACTATGTTCTTTGGGCCTCTGAAAGGGACTGTCCACTTAGCTACAGCCTGGCAAGGAAGGGTGTCTTACAACACTCTGGATATTTTCGACTTTTATTGACACTCGGGCTGAAACAAAGTATCCCCTCGCTGCTTCTTCATCTTCATCATTCTGTCCTGCAGGTGGCCTGCTCAGGCTGACAGCTTGGAGCGCCTGCAGGCTCCAGTTCTGCTGCAGCCCAGCTTTTCCTCTCACTGCTTAATTCTTATTATGACAATTCTTTCATTTCTACTTCAAAGCTTCCCTAAATTAACAACACTCTATCCTAAGCTAAACAATCCTCTACTATCCAAGCTGTCTACGTTCTATAGTCCTTAAAAGTTGATCCCTATAGTTCCTAATTTTTTTCAATTTTCATCTCTTGCAGAAAGAAAAACAACAGAGCTTTAAATTGAACCTAACAACATATCTAACCTAACCTAACCTAACCTAATCAAATCCAACCTAATGCTAACCTAACCCAACCTAACCTAACAGCTAACCTAACAGCTAACCTAACAGCTAAACTGAGCAAATATCTACACTATCATGTTTCCTAGCTACGGCACAGCTCCTCTTCAACCTCGGGGGATGGCTGAAGCTCTGCCTAAAGATGACACATCCCCTTTTCCCTCCTCTTGGCTGGCGGGGCATCAGGGCCTCCTCAGGCGCAGGTGTCTCCTCTCCAGTCTTCCTGCACTTGCTTGGCTGAGATGATCAGAGCAGCCAGGCTGGAGGCAGGATCGCCTGAGGTCACGAAGGGATGCTGCCCAGAGGAAAAAGAACAAAGCAAGGAACTCTTACTTTCCAGGATCACATCCTCGCGGGCTCAAGCAGGATTCCCTGGCTACCAGCAAGACACACAAAGAGCACTGAGGGCAGCATGTCCCCCTGCGCCTTCCTGTCCTGGCAGCTTTCAGTGCCATGTGGCCCACACTCCTCCTCCTCCTCATCCCTTCATGCAGGTGTCCTCAGCTGCCAGGGCTTTTTGCCCCTTTGCTTTTTCTTACCTGTAGGAGCTCCTGGGCAGACCAGCGCCTGTCCTCATCTGCCTGCAGGCAGCAGTGGAGGAAGTCGCGCAGGAGAGCCGAGTGGTGCCTGGGGTTCTGCAGTTTTGGGGGCCCGTTCCTTTCTAGCAGTTCAAAAACCTACAGCACATGGATGCAAGAGGACACTCCACCTGCTCCTTTGCTAGCCACACACAGCTCTCTCCACACAGAGCCCTCTTGCTAAGCTGCACCTTACCCGGAGACGGGCTTCCCACTGGTAAGGAGCTTCCCCTTCCACCATTTCCAGCCCCATGATCCCCAGGGACCAGATGTCCACTTTGGGGCCGTAGGCTTCTCCTCTCACCACCTCCGGTGCCATCCAGCTGGGAGTGCCGACGCTGGAGCTGCGCTTGCTGTGCTCAGGGCTGAGCTGAGCACAGAGGCCAAAGTCACCTGAGGACAAAAACAAAGCCTGTCAAAGCCAGCTACCACTGGCAAAGCAGCCAAAACCATTGCCCTGACCAGGCCATGCTGAATCTAACTGAAAAAGCAGCTGAGCTCTCCTTCCACGTGCCTGGAGCCAGGCAAATAAGGCATCGGCCGCTTCAAAAACACCCTGACGATTCACGCACTGGCCAAGCCGCGCTTCTGCCCCAGTGGCCGTCACCAAAATGCAAGCGCACGGCATATGCTGGACATGCTGCAGCCCAGCAGGGATACCCACCCAACTTGACGGATCCGTCCGTGCCCACCAGGACGTTGCAACTTTTGATGTCTCTGTGGATGACTTGGCGGGAATGAAGGAAATGCAGTCCTTGCAGGCACTGAGAGAGAAAAAGGAGGGAGGGAAAGTTAACCTGCAGGATCTGATTTCATCCCACCCGCAAGGAAAGAGCTCAAGGGGATTGGCGGCTTTCTCAGGGAATTGTGAGCGAGGGCAAAACATCACGCTGCTGTCACCATGAAGAGCTTGCTGCTTCAACACTCTTGGAAGTTTTTTCTAGATTTCCAAGCAAAGGCGTCTGGGCTCCCAAAAGTTCCACCGGCCTTGGGTAGGAAGCACGCCACCTTTGGCTGGGAGGCGGCACGGCAAAGAATTTTGGGGAAGCCTAGTGGCAGCAGAAGAGGAAGCTGCTGGTGACAGCAGCACCTTCGAGCTGTTCCACAATGCATCGCCATGCAGGCTGCAATGCTAGCCTTTGAAGCTGAGGACAGCTCTTTGCCCTTAGCTTGAAATTCTGCCACCCGCATGCTGCCTTCCAGTGGCAAGCAATGTAGGACAGACAGACAGGCTCCAGGCAAACATTCCCAGGCAAAGCTGAGAAGAGGAAGAAAGAGAAATTGAGCCAGTGAGCGAGCACCAAGGCCAGACGACAGACAGGATGGAAGAGTGCAAGAACAGAGCCTGAGGAGTGCGAGGGCACCGGCAGGCAGTACACTTCCCATGCTCTTTCTTCTCCTGTGTGGCGTGACAGCAGCAGCAGCAGCAGCAGCAGCAGCAGCAGCAGCAGCAAAAGAAAGGTGAGAGCAAGAAATCTCGGCTCTCCTTAAGCTCCAGCTGACAAGCAGCATCCGGGCAGTCTTGGGCAAGCACAAGCGGGATCCCTCACCTCCCGACAGACAGCGCCTATCTGTCCTTCCTCCAGGTACACTGCCCTCAGCACATCAAACAAGGTGCTGCCGTCCATGAACTCCATGGCCAGCCAGAGCTCCGCATCCACCAGGTAGCTGAAAGAAGAAAACCACGGCATGGAGCAACAGAATGGGCATAGCCTCAGTCACCCCAGGGCCTGAGACAGGTTTTTGCAGCTGCTCTCCAAGCTACGGGTGCCACAAGAGACTGTTGAACACCAGCTCCACCTCCTCCCACGCTCTGGACACACGCAGAGGAATCATCCCCAGCTCTGTTCTCTGCCAGCGACCAAAGGGCATCGTCTCTTTGCGCTTGCACCAGCTAAAGCTACATTGACACCAGAATATGCCAACCTGTCTAAGTAGGTAACGATATTGGGACTCCTGTTGTCCCTCATGGCCAGGATTTCATTGGCAGCCAGCTCCTCGGACATCTCCTCCTCGAGTGACATGATCTTGATTGCCACCTGCAATGACATTGGCCACCGGTACCTTGAGAAGACGCACCCCGCTCGAGATCACAAGGAGCACGGAGCGAGTGCTGGTGCAATGAGGCAGCACGCTGGGCCAAAGTGCCTTGTCACTAGACAGCAGAGCTTAGCAGAAGCACCAAAAGCCATCCCAAATGCATTCTGCCCCCTGAGCCTCGACTGTATTTCAGAGGAACAGCCCCTGCTGCAGACATGGAGCTGCCACCCAAACCTCCAAGCACAGCTCACAGCAGCGGGCAAAGCGCTCCAGAGCTGCAAAATGGCGTGGGGCTCTTGGCACTTTACCTGTTGTCCGCTGCTGGTGTCAAGGGCTTTATAAACAGCTCCAAACCCTCTAGAAAGACCAAAGCAGCAGAAAGAGACCTTTATCCCTCTGGCAGTGAAAGCAAGCCCAGGCAGCAGATCTCCCCAGGCTGCCTGGACGCCTTCCTTAGAAAAAATGCCTGGCTGCAGCATCTCTTCGGCCAACAGCATGTTAGCCCATGAGCCCTCTGCCATGTGGGGCAGGCTGTCCAAGGGAACACTAAGGTGCAGCATGAAGACCAAGGGCCGCTGGAAATCTCCAAGGCGCACACCCTGCCAGGTCATTTCAGAACCTAAGGGGAACTCTCTCCTTGTGCGGGTGTGCATGCATGTGTGTGTCAAAAAAGGGAGAACAATTTGAGTCAGAAGACTGTCCTTGACAATCTGACCTTTCTTGGATGGCAAGGTGCTCTTTCAGGCCACAAAGCTGCAGGGCCAGGGCTTCTCCCAGCTCCTGCTCCTCACTGCTGCAAGCAAGACACTGCCAGCATCAACTTGTCTTTGATGAGGCCTTTGCATTGCTCTGACCGAGCAGTCCAGGCAGGCGACACGAGGTCAAGCCGGAGCCTGACCATGACTGGAGCTTGCCTGACTTCACGCTTGATATTGCACCAGCCAAAGACCTGGCCCACACTTTTGTAAAATGAGCTGACGTCACGCTTACCCTCGCCCGAGTTCCTCAAATGCCGTGTATTTGCCCGTTGGCCGGCCCGGACTCACGATGCTCCCTGAAAGACAAAAGCAGTGCAGGGCGCTCACTCGCACACAGAGACGCCGCTGCCCAGAGCGTCCCAAAGGCAGCCCCACTGCCCGCAGCTCTGGGCCCTTTGCGGTCCCGCGGCTTCCAGCTGCTGAGACCAGCAAGTGGGAGGGCCATCTTCTCCACCTTTCATCAGGAGGCCTTTCCAAGAAGGCCTTGATTTCTTTCAAGAGCAGCATCTCACGCGATAAGCCAAAATGATGAGCCCTTAAGAAGGGGGCCCTAAGAGGTAAGCAAGGGCCTTTGCTGCCTCCGCAGTCACACCCACCATCACTGGCAGGTCCACTGCCAGGGGCACAAAGTGTCTGGGCCGGAGGAGGAGTAAGAACCAGAGCCAGAAAACACCTGGGGCCAGACAGCTCCCTGGGCAATAGTCACTTGCTAGGTGCCAGCCTTCTGCTCAAGCAGAAACAATCTC
Organism: Ammospiza caudacuta; assembly: GCF_027887145.1. Classification (NCBI taxonomy): domain Eukaryota; kingdom Metazoa; phylum Chordata; class Aves; order Passeriformes; family Passerellidae; genus Ammospiza; species Ammospiza caudacuta. The sequence goes on along the minus strand of NC_080632.1, from coordinate 72,513,536 downwards.
TGCTTTTGTCTTTGGCCCAGAAGGCAGCCCAGGCAGGGCCAAGCCAGGCCCAGCCGCCCTCACAGGCAGCAGGGACTCCCTGAGCGCTGCCGCGCTTCCTCAGAGCAGTACAACACCTTCTGCAGAGAGGCCTAAGTGCCTCTGAGACTGAGGGCCAGCATCTGGCGCAGCCTACACCCAGACACTCGCACAAGACCCTGCTCTGGCAGACAAGAAATGCACCAGACGGACGTACTCAGTGTCTTCAGGCCCTGCTCCTCCCTTATCACGGGCTGCTGGGCTGCGCTGCTGCAGGAAGTGCCGGCAGCGGGGCTTGAGCTGGCTGCTGCAGGCCATGCTGGTCCGGCGGCACCAGGTTGAATGGCAGAGCCTGTCTTGCGCTGGGACAAGAAAGGATTGCCCGTCAGAAGGGTGGCTGGCACTCATGCCCCCCCCTAAGCGCACAGCAAAAGCAAGGCCTTGGGAAGGTGCTGCCAGCCACGGCCAGGCCTCTCCAGCTGGAGCAGTACCCATGTCCCCTTCTCAAAGGCACCTTCGGGAGAAGCCCAAAGGCTACTTGGATCCAGCCCCTCCCGACCACCTCCATGCTCCACGTGTTCAGCTTTTCTGCAAGACACTGGCAACAAGGTATCGATGGGGCTGCCAAATCCACAAAGAGATCAGAGCAGGGCCCCAGAGCCTCGCTGCTTTCCTCCTCCTGTCTTTTCCTGGGCCGGAATGAAATCAGCCCGGAGTTGGCAGGCAACAGTCTGCTCAGAAGCCCGCAGCGTGTCCCTTCTCTGATCTGTTTCACGGATTTCCCTTCTCTATGGCAGCCTTTAGAGAGCGGCCCTTGGGAGCCGCCTTCCAGCCCTGCCCAGACCCACCCGCCCTTTTACAATGCAGGGCTGCCGAGGATTCTCCTCTCCAAACTCTGCTCTGACCGGCTGGAAGTGAAGCACAGCCTGAAGCTAATTAGTCCACGGAGACAGCAGGTCCCTTCCAGGGGCCAGTGTCTGCCAGGTACCCTGCAAGGCTGTCAACTGCGTATTTGGGCCGCGCTGTCCGCTGACCACAGGCAGCCTGCACTGACAACGGGCACAAGGGGCTGACTCCTGCACTGAGAGTCACTCAATGCTGCCTCCTGTCTGATCCCAAGAGACACTCTGGCGCCCTCTCAGCATCCCAGCTTCAATGTCAAACTTCAGAACCCATTGGCCAGGGCTCCCCAGCTTGCCTGAAGCCGCACTACGTCACAGCAGGCACACGGCTGCCAGCATCTTCAGCCACGAGCAACAAGGGCTGCTCCAAAACGGGTAGCCTGGCCCTGCGCCAAAGGCAGTGCCAAGCTCAGCTGTCACTTACTGGCTCTGCAAGTTCAGGCTGTGAAGGGACAGCGGCTGAAGGCTTCATCTTCCTTTGCTCCTCTTCATCCTCTTCCTCAATGACAGAGGCAGCCAGAGGAGCTGCTGACCCTGCTGTTGTGCCCTGCAGGCAGACAGAAGTGAGAGAGATGGGCAAAAGCCAGTGCCTTAGGAGCTGCTTTCTATTGAGCTGGGAAAGGACCCAGAAGAAGGGCAAATCATAGACTTTGATACAAGTGGGCCTCTGAGTCACGCAAAGCCGAGGAAGCTGGCTGAACGAGCTGCTACTCCATCTTGCTGTGCATTTGAGCTTCCCTGCTGCCTAGAAGCAGCAAGATGCCTTGGAGCTGTCCCTTTTGCCTTTCATCTCTTGAAAGGCTTTTCACTGGAAAATCAGCAAACAGCCAGTGCTCCCTTTGCTACTGCTGATGCCACCGGGCAGCTGGCCTTTCCTTCAGCCTCCCACGCCGGCACTCCACACTCGGCTGCAACAGGCCAAGCTGGCAGAATTGCTGCACAATTCTCACACGCCAGCAACGTCTCAGCTTCCTTTGCCACTCACCAAAGGACAGGCTTGTCTCCATCCGCGTGTCAGGTGACCTGCAGCCAGCAAGGCAAAAGGAACCAGAGGCCCTTAGAAAAGTGCCTGTGCTGGCCACTCCCACAGCACAAGGCAGTCCCAACACAGAGCATTTCCCTTTCCCAACATGCCTCCAGGAGCAACAGCTCTTTCCCACAGCAAGCAAGAGAACAAGAAGGACGCTAGAGGAGCCTCTGGCTACATTTGGGCCTCTTTTGCCAAGAGAGAAATAGGAAGACGGTGCTGGAAATGCCCGCTGCTCTTCAAAACTTTGAGCTTCTCTTGTGCCTAACAGCTCAAGCTACATTCCCCTCTTCCCTTTCCTGCATTTTCCATATACATTCTTTTAAATTGCACGCCCTAATTCCCATCCCTTGGCTGAAGATGATAGCCCAGCAAAGCTTCCACAAAGGGTCCCTTCCCTGTGGCAGCTCCCTGCTGAAGCAGCCCAGGAACAGCTGCTGGGCTCAGCAGCAAACCCTCCCTGCACTGGAGTTTGTGCTGCATGGCCAAGGCAATCGCAGTCTTGGCACAGCATCAAAGGCTCAAGTCATGCAGCCAAGGCCTCTAAGGGGTAGAATATGGAGCAAAAGGTGCTTTCCTTCACTCCTGGAGAGAACCACTGAGTTGGTAGAAATACTTGTGAGGATCTGCCCTCAGAGTCTGCAATTTGCAGCTTGTCTTGCTTGAAGCAGCAAGCTGAGGAAATGACAGACTCTGCTGCCGCGCACTCTCCCGGGGAGGGAAGGCAACCGCTGCAGGTTGCATGGCAAATAGTCTGCACGCGCTACCCAGTACAGATGCCCCCTTTGTAGCTGATGCTGCTGGCAGGACATTGACCAAAGCGGTGGCACCTTCACGGCCATTTTGTTCCCAAAGAAACTGGGCCACTGCTGCGGCATAAAGAGCAGAGCCAAGCAAAAGTCAGGCAATGCCAGCCCCAGGAGAAACCTTTACTTACGAGTCAGCTGGGTCAGGTAGTAGCCAGAATAGACAACAGAAAAGATGGTGCAAACGGCGGCACAGACTTGCCCAATCATTTTGGCAGTGCTGTGCGCGTTTGCACGCTGAGTGCCAGCCAAGGGAAAGCCAAGACTCCTCTCGGGGTGCAGGCCGTCTGCTGAGAGCTCCTTGAGCACAAGGATCCTCCTGCAGGGAGCCAGCGGAAGAGCTGCTCTGGACGACCAGGCCTGGCGCGCACCGGGACAACGCTGTGCTGACAGCACTGTGACGTGGCACCTCTGGCTTGACCTCACAATGGCAGCGGCTCTGTGGCTTTCTTGTGCCCAGCAAGACAACCTTGTGTACAGCTGATGCAAAAGAAAAGCCTGGGAAATTCTCTTCACTCACAAAGGCAGTGCTCAAGGCATGCCAGGGGAACTCAGAAAATGCGCCAATCCAAGCGGCATCCAAGCAATGCAAGCAAACATGACTCTTGGTCCCAAAAGCTTTGACTGAAAGCAAGTCTGCTTCTTCTAGGTGGCATCCTAGCTGGTTTGGAAAAGCCTAACTTCTTCAGTGACATTTAGATGGCAAACGAAGCAAAGATAATAAATTTCCAGGACTATTGTAGGCTGCAGTTGCTCCTTGAGCACGCGGGTGCATGCTGACCTATGGAGGGGCTTGACAGCTGGCCTGCAAGCAAAGCCGAGTTCATGGAAGAAATAGCAGTTGATGGTTTTTGAGTGTATCCATAGCAAGGAAGAAGACAAGGCCGTCAGCATGGAAACCCATTAGAAGAGATTCAGGAAAAGTTGCGTATGCTAGACTAGGTGCCGAAGTAGATGTGCATACGTGCCTTATAAATTTCTGTAAAACTTTTGCCAGTTGTATTGACGTTAATTGCTTTGCACCAATGGATAGAAGAAGTTATTGTGATGTAGTTAGTGACTTGAGATCACGCTTTGTTAAGAGTGTATAAGCTGGAGAACATGCAGAATAAAACAAACAAACCTTTTTCTTCTTGGACCCTGATCACGTGTGTATGCCACGTCCGGCCTAACGGTGACGCTTGCCCCATCTCTGGGTCAAGAAACAAGTCTTGTCTGACTGGTAACTTTTCAACAAGCTGAGAAAGAAATTAGTAGCTGGACATGCAGATTTCTGAAGAGAGGAAAGAAAAGTGTTGACAAGAATAAACCTAAGTTTTCAATGCCTGAAACACTCAAAAATAACATGTTTTGGGATAGTGTACCATATGTTAGACAGAGTTAAAACAAACCACAACTCATTAGTATCTGGACTTCATTGCCCACTCTGCTTAGAGATGTTGCTTAAAGGCACTTGGTGTCAAGGATCCAGTTCCTGTAGATCACTGTCGACATAGATCAAAATCCTACCAACAAATCAGTGTCAAAACCAGCAAGAGTGAGACTTTTGTCCTTGGCAGGAGCTTCCAGGTGCTCCTGGAAGTCCCCAGGCCTTGACACAAAGAGGTGTATTCAACGGAGGGAGAGAAGCATCATGCTTAGCTCTAAATGTGACCTTTGCTAGCAGATCATACTAGCAGGCAATAAATTACATTTGTTCTGCACTTCGGCAGAGCCAAGATGGGAATCAAAGTCTAGATCACAGGAGAAGATCACACGAGCCTCAGCTTTTCCAGAAGAGGAAAAATACAAAGGATAGTAAATTTGCGTTGGGTTTACAGGCTATTTTTGCAGATCGATAGACAAGGGATGAAGCTTAAAAGATGAGAGCAAAGGAAAATCAACAGATATGCTGAAAGTGAGTGAAGAGTAAGGGGACCTCAAATTAACTGAAAAGCTGCACAGAAAGCTCCTCTACTTTGTGCACTTGCCTCAAGTTTGAAATGGCAAAATCTAGGAGTACTTCAAACTTATTTTTATTAATTCTAGAAGAAAGACAATCAAAACGGTGTACTTCTGCTTACAGTATCAAGTAAAGCACAGGAAGCCATTAGAGTAAGAAAAATTGTGTTCAGACGGCTGAGGCAGCCTTAGGGGTAGGAGGAATGGGGAGGCATGGAAATCAGGCCTGTGGGCAACATTCAAGGAGCATCCAGTCCCTGAGCAGTCCCTCACAGTGGGTATGCCAGCAGATGGAGGCGAAATGGAGCCACAGCTGGGTAGGAAAAGAGCCGGGGTGGGGAGCCGTGCTCAGCAGGGGCTCCTGCATCAAATTGCTCAATGACAGGTGTGCTATGCTGTGTGCATGTTTCCAACACCTGGCAACAGCAGGCTGGCCCAGAGGTGGGAAAAGGCCAAGGAGGCAGCAGAGTGGGAATGGGGCTCTGCAGGAGGCCCTGGTGGTTGCACACCCCTGTAGGGGATGAGGCTGGCCCAGAGGGTCCCTGGGGGTGTGGGGTGAAAAGCGGGGAAAAGAGAAGCAGGGAGGAAATGCCAGATGCTGCCGCTGTGAGAATGCCATTCCATCCCACAGGTGACATAGTGAGAGGAGGGTGGCAACAAAATGGTGATTGCTGCTGATCAGCCTGACATCTGATCAAGACAAGAGGCCCAGAAAGGACTGCACATCTGCCTCCTAGTGCTGTCCTGAATGGCAGCTCATTACCTGGTGTTCATTACCTGTAGGTGTCTCAGCTTCCCACAGGCATGCCACACTTCAGGTAAGCAAAGCTGCTTACCTCACTATGTCCTTTGGGCCTCTGAAAGGGACTGTCCACTTAGCTACAGCCTGGCAAGGAAGGGAGTCTTACAACACTCTGGATATTTTCGACTTTTATTGACACTCGGGCTGAAACAAAGTATCCCCTCGCTGCTTCTTCATCTTCATCATTCTGTCCTGCAGGTGGCCTGCTCAGGCTGACAGCTTGGAGCGCCTGCAGGCTCCAGTTCTGCTGCAGCCCAGCTTTTCCTCTCACTGCTTAATTCTTATTATGACAATTCTTTCATTTCTACTTCAAAGCTTCCCTAAATTAACAACACTCTATCCTAAGCTAAACAATCCTCTACTATCCAAGCTGTCTACGTTCTATAGTCCTTAAAAGTTGATCCCTATAGTTCCTAATTTTTTTCAATTTTCATCTCTTGCAGAAAGAAAAACAACAGAGCTTTAAATTGAACCTAACAACATATCTAACCTAACCTAACCTAACCTCATCTAATCCAACCTAATGCTAACCTAACCCAACCTAACCTAACAGCTAACCTAACAGCTAACCTAACAGCTAAACTGAGCAAATATCTACACTATCATGTTTCCTAGCTACGGCACAGCTCCTCTTCAACCTCGGGGGATGGCTGAAGCTCTGCCTAAAGATGACACATCCCCTTTTCCCTCCTCTTGGCTGGCGGGGCATCAGGGCCTCCTCAGGTGCAGGTGTCTCCTCTCCAGTCTTCCTGCACTTGCTTGGCTGAGATGATCAGAGCAGCCAGGCTGGAGGCAGGATCGCCTGAGGTCACGAAGGGATGCTGCCCAGAGGAAAAAGAACAAAGAAAGGAACTCTTACTTTCCAGGATCACTTGAGCCTGCGGGCTCAAGCAGGATTCCCTGGCTACCAGCAAGACACACAAAGAGCACTGAGGGCAGCATGTCCCCCTGCGCCTTCCTGTCCTGGCAGCTTTCTGTGCCACGTGGCCCACACTCCTCCTCCTCCTCATCCCTTCATGCAGGTGTCCTCAGCTGCCAGGGCTTTTTGCCCCTTTGCTTTTTCTTACCTGTAGGAGCTCCTGGGCAGACCAGCGCCTGTCCTCATCTGCCTGCAGGCAGCAGCGGAGGAAGTCGCACAGGAGAGCCGAGTGGTGCCTGGGGTTCTGCAGTTTTGGGGGCCCGTTCCTTTCTAGCAGTTCAAAAACCTACAGCACATGGATGCAAGAGGACACTCCACCTGCTCCTTTGCTAGCCACACACAGCTCTCTCCACACAGAGCCCTCTTGCTAAGCTGCACCTTACCCGGAGACGGGCTTCCCGCTGGTAAGGAGCTTCCCCTTCCACCATTTCCAGCCCCATGATCCCCAGGGACCAGATGTCCACTTTGGGGCCGTAGGCTTCTCCTCTCACCACCTCCGGTGCCATCCAGCTGGGAGTGCCGACGCTGGAGCTGCGCTTGCTGTGCTCAGGGCTGAGCTGAGCACAGAGGCCAAAGTCACCTGAGGACAAAAACAAAGCCTGTCAAAGCCAGCTACCACTGGCAAAGCAGCCAAAACCATTGCCCTGACCAGGCCATGCTGAATCTAACTGAAAAAGCAGCTGAGCTCTCCTTCCACGTGTCTGGAGCCAGGCAAATAAGGCATCAGCCGCTTCAAAAACACCCTGACGATTCACGCACTGGCCAAGCCGCGCTTCTGCCCCAGTGGCCGTCACCAAAATGCAAGCGCACGGCATATGCTGGACATGCTGCAGCCCAGCAGGGATACCCACCCAACTTGACGGATCCGTCCGTGCCCACCAGGACGTTGCAACTTTTGATGTCTCTGTGGATGACTTGGCGGGAATGAAGGAAATGCAGTCCTTGCAGGCACTGAGAGAGAAAAAGGAGGGAGGGAAAGTTAACCTGCAGGATCTGATTTCATCCCACCCGCAAGGAAAGAGCTCAAGGGGATTGGCGGCTTTCTCAGGGAATTGTGAGCCAGGGCGAAACATCACGCTGCTGTCACCATGAAGAGCTTGCTGCTTCAACACTCTTGGAAGTTTTTTCTAGATTTCCAAGCAAAGGCATCTGGGCTCCCAAAAGTTCCACCGGCCTTGGGTAGGAAGCGCGCCACCTTTGGCTGGGAGGCGGCACGGCAAAGAATTTTGGGGAAGCCTAGTGGCAGCAGAAGAGGAAGCTGCTGGTGACAGCAGCACCTTCGAGCTGTTCCACAATGCATCGCCATGCAGGCTGCAATGCTAGCCTTTGAAGCTGAGGACAGCTCTTTGCCCTTAGCTTGAAATTCTGCCACCCGCATGCTGCCTTCCAGTGGCAAGCAATGTAGGACAGACAGACAGGCTCCAGGCAAACATTCCCAGGCAAAGCTGAGAAGAGGAAGAAAGAGAAATTGAGCCAGTGAGCGAGCACCAAGGCCAGAGGACAGACAGGATGGAAGAGTGCAAGAACAGAGCCTGAGGAGTGCGAGGGCACCGGCAGGCAGTACACTTCCCATGCTCTTTCTTCTCCTGTGTGGCGTGACAGCAGCAGCAGCAGCAGCAGCAGCAGCAGCAGCAGCAAAAGAAAGGTGAGAGCAAGAAATCTCGGCTCTCCTTAAGCTCCAGCTGACAAGCAGCATCCGGGCAGTCTTGGGCAAGCACAAGCGGGATCCCTCACCTCCCGACAGACAGCGCCTATCTGTCCTTCCTCCAGGTACACTGCCCTCAGCACATCAAACAAGGTGCCGCCGTCCATGAACTCCATGGCCAGCCAGAGCTCCGCATCCACCAGGTAGCTGAAAGAAGAAAACCACGGCATGGAGCAACAGAATGGGCATAGCCTCAGTCACCCCAGGGCCTGAGACAGGTTTTTGCAGCTGCTCTCCAAGCTACGGGTGCCACAAGAGACTGTTGAACACCAGCTCCACCTCCTCCCACGCTCTGGAGACACGCAGAGAAATCATCCCCAGCTCTGTTCTCTGCCAGCGACCAAAGGGCATCGTCTCTTTGCGCTTGCACCAGCTAAAGCTACATTGACACCAGAATATGCCAACCTGTCTAAGTAGGTAACGATATTGGGACTCCTGTTGTCCCTCATGGCCAGGATTTCATTGGCAGCCAGCTCCTCGGACATCTCCTCCTCGAGTGACATGATCTTGATTGCCACCTGCAATGACATTGGCCACCGGTACCTTGAGAAGACGCACCCCGCTCGAGATCACAAGGAGCACGGAGCGAGTGCTGGTGCAATGAGGCAGCACGCTGGGCCAAAGTGCCTTGTCACTAGACAGCAGAGCTTAGCAGAAGCACCAAAAGCCATCCCAAATGCATTCTGCCGCCTGAGCCTCGACTGTATTTCAGAGGAACAGCCCCTGCTGCAGACATGGAGCTGCCACCCAAACCTCCAAGCACAGCTCACAGCAGCGGGCAAAGCGCTCCAGAGCTGCAAAATGGCGTGGGGCTCTTGGCACTTTACCTGTTGTCCGCTGCTGGTGTCAAGGGCTTTATAAACAGCTCCAAACCCTCTAGAAAGACCAAAGCAGCAGAAAGAGACCTTTATCCCTCTGGCAGTGAAAGCAAGCCCAGGCAGCAGATCTCCCCAGGCTGCCTGGACGCCTTCCTTAGAAAAAATGCCTGGCTGCAGCATCTCTTCGGCCAACAGCATGTTAGCCCGTGAGCCCTCTGCCATGCGGGGCAGGCTGTCCAAGGGAACACTAAGGTGCAGCATGAAGACCAAGGGCCGCTGGAAATCTCCAAGGCGCACACCCTGCCAGGTCATTTCAGAACCTAAGGGGAACTCTCTCCTTGTGCGGGTGTGCATGCATGTGTGTGTCAAAAAAGGGAGAACAATTTGAGTCAGAAGACTGTCCTTGACAATCTGACCTTTCTTGGATGGCAAGGTGCTCTTTCAGGCCACAAAGCTGCAGGGCCAGGGCTTCTCCCAGCTCCTGCTCCTCACTGCTGCAAGCAAGACACTGCCAGCATCAACTTGTCTTTGATGAGGCCTTTGCATTGCTCTGACCGAGCAGTCCAGGCAGGCGACACGAGGTCAAGCCGGAGCCTGACCATGACTGGAGCTTGCCTGACTTCACGCTTGATATTGCACCAGCCAAAGACCTGGCCCACACTTTTGTAAAATGAGCTGACGTCACGCTTACCCTCGCCCGAGTTCCTCAAATGCCGTGTATTTGCCCGTTGGCCGGCCCGGACACACGATGCTCCCTGAAAGACAAAAGCAGTGCAGGGCGCTCACTCGCACACAGAGACGCCGCTGCCCAGAGCGTCCCAAAGGCAGCCCCACTGCCCGCAGCTCTGGGCCCTTTGCGGTCCCGCGGCTTCCAGCTGCTGAGACCAGCAAGTGGGAGGGCCATCTTCTCCACCTTTCATCAGGAGGCCTTTCCAAGAAGGCCTTGATTTCTTTCAAGAGCAGCATCTCACGCGATAAGCCAAAATGATGAGCCCTTAAGAAGGGGGCCCTAAGAGGTAAGCAAGGGCCTTTGCTGCCTCCGCAGTCACACCCACCATCACTGGCAGGTCCACTGCCAGGGGCACAAAGTGTCTGGGCCGGAGGAGGAGTAAGAACCAGAGCCAGAAAACACCTGGGGCCAGACAGCTCCCTGGGCAATAGTCACTTGCTAGGTGCCAGCCTTCTGCTCAAGCAGAAACAATCTCTGCTTTTGTCTTTGGCCCAGAAGGCAGCCCAGGCAGGGCCAAGCCAGGCCCAGCCGCCCTCACAGGCAGCAGGGACTCCCTGAGCGCTGCCGCGCTTCCTCAGAGCAGTACAACACCTTCTGCAGAGAGGCCTAAGTGCCTCTGAGACTGAGGGCCAGCATCTGGCGCAGCCTACACCCAGACACTCGCACAAGACCCTGCTCTGGCAGACAAGAAATGCACCAGACGGACGTACTCAGTGTCTTCAGGCCCTGCTCCTCCCTTATCACGGGCTGCTGGGCTGCGCTGCTGCAGGAAGTGCCGGCAGCGGGGCTTGAGCTGGCTGCTGCAGGCCATGCTGGTCCGGCGGCACCAGGTTGAATGGCAGAGCCTGTCTTGCGCTGGGACAAGAAAGGATTGCCCGTCAGAAGGGTGGCTGGCACTCATGCCCCCCCCTAAGCGCACAGCAAAAGCAAGGCCTTGGGAAGGTGCTGCCAGCCACGGCCAGGCCTCTCCAGCTGGAGCAGTTCCCATGTCCCCTTCTCAAAGGCACCTTCGGGAGAAGCCCAAAGGCTACTTGGATCCAGCCCCTCCCGACCACCTCCATGCTCCACGTGTTCAGCTTTTCTGCAAGACACTGGCAACAAGGTATCGATGGGGCTGCCAAATCCACAAAGAGATCAGAGCAGGGCCCCAGAGCCTCGCTGCTTTCCTCCTCCTGTCTTTTCCTGGGCCGGAATGAAATCAGCCCGGAGTTGGCAGGCAACAGTCTGCTCAGAAGCCCGCAGCGTGTCCCTTCTCTGATCTGTTTCACGGATTTCCCTTCTCTATGGCAGCCTTTAGAGAGCGGCCCTTGGGAGCCGCCTTCCAGCCCTGCCCAGACCCACCCGCCCTTTTACAATGCAGGGCTGCCGAGGATTCTCCTCTCCAAACTCTGCTCTGACCGGCTGGAAGTGAAGCACAGCCTGAAGCTAATTAGTCCACGGAGACAGCAGGTCCCTTCCAGGGGCCAGTGTCTGCCAGGTACCCTGCAAGGCTGTCAACTGCGTATTTGGGCCGCGCTGTCCGCTGACCACAGGCAGCCTGCACTGACAACGGGCACAAGGGGCTGACTCCTGCACTGAGAGTCACTCAATGCTGCCTCCTGTCTGATCCCAAGAGACACTCTGGCGCCCTCTCAGCATCCCAGCTTCAATGTCAAACTTCAGAACCCATTGGCCAGGGCTCCCCAGCTTGCCTGAAGCCGCACTACGTCACAGCAGGCACACGGCTGCCAGCATCTTCAGCCACGAGCAACAAGGGCTGCTCCAAAACGGGTAGCCTGGCCCTGCGCCAAAGGCAGTGCCAAGCTCAGCTGTCACTTACTGGCTCTGCAAGTTCAGGCTGTGAAGGGACAGCGGCTGAAGGCTTCATCTTCCTTTGCTCCTCTTCATCCTCTTCCTCAATGACAGAGGCAGCCAGAGGAGCTGCTGACCCTGCTGTTGTGCCCTGCAGGCAGACAGAAGTGAGAGAGATGGGCAAAAGCCAGTGCCTTAGGAGCTGCTTTCTATTGAGCTGGGAAAGGACCCAGAAGAAGGGCAAATCATAGACTTTGATACAAGTGGGCCTCTGAGTCACGCAAAGCCGAGGAAGCTGGCTGAACGAGCTGCTACTCCATCTTGCTGTGCATTTGAGCTTCCCTGCTGCCTAGAAGCAGCAAGATGCCTTGGAGCTGTCCCTTTTGCCTTTCATCTCTTGAAAGGCTTTTCACTGGAAAATCAGCAAACAGCCAGTGCTCCCTTTGCTACTGCTGATGCCACCGGGCAGCTGGCCTTTCCTTCAGCCTCCCACGCCGGCACTCCACACTCGGCTGCAACAGGCCAAGCTGGCAGAATTGCTGCACAATTCTCACACGCCAGCAACGTCTCAGCTTCCTTTGCCACTCACCAAAGGACAGGCTTGTCTCCATCCGCGTGTCAGGTGACCTGCAGCCAGCAAGGCAAAAGGAACCAGAGGCCCTTAGAAAAGTGCCTGTGCTGGCCACTCCCACAGCACAAGGCAGTCCCAACACAGAGCATTTCCCTTTCCCAACATGCCTCCAGGAGCAACAGCTCTTTCCCACAGCAAGCAAGAGAACAAGAAGGACGCTAGAGGAGCCTCTGGCTACATTTGGGCCTCTTTTGCCAAGAGAGAAATAGGAAGACGGTGCTGGAAATGCCCGCTGCTCTTCAAAACTTTGAGCTTCTCTTGTGCCTAACAGCTCAAGCTACATTTCCCTGTTCCCTTTCCTGCATTTTCCATATACATTCTTTTAAATTGCACGCCCTAATTCCCATCCCTTGGCTGAAGATGATAGCCCAGCAAAGCTTCCACAAAGGGTCCCTTCCCAGTGGCAGCTCCCTGCTGAAGCAGCCCAGGAACAGCTGCTGGGCTCAGCAGCAAACCCTCCCTGCACTGGAGTTTGTGCTGCATGGCCAAGGGGTAGAATATGGAGCAAAAGGTGCTTTCCTTCACTCCTGGAGAGAACCACTGAGTTGGTAGAAATACTTCTGAGGATCTGCCCTCGGAGTCTGCAATTTGCAGCTTGTCTTGCTTGAAGCAGCAAGCTGAGGAAATGACAGACTCTGCTGCCGCGCACTCTCCCGGGGAGGGAAGGCAACCGCTGCAGGTTGCATGGCAAATAGTCTGCACGCGCTACCCAGTACAGATGCCACCTTTGTAGCTGATGCTGCTGGCAGGACATTGACCAAAGCGGTGGCACCTTCACGGCCATTTTGTTCCCAAAGAAACTGGGCCACTGCTGCGGCATAAAGAGCAGAGCCAAGCAAAAGTCGGGCAATGCCAGCCCCAGGAGAAACCTTTACTTACGAGTCAGCTGGGTCAGGTAGTAGCCAGAATAGACAACAGAAAAGATGGTGCAAACGGCGGCACAGACTTGCCCAATCATTTTGGCAGTGCTGTGCGCGTTTGCACGCTGAGTGCCAGCCAAGGGAAAGCCAAGACTCCTCTCGGGGTGCAGGCCGTCTGCTGAGAGCTCCTTGAGCACAAGGATCCTCCTGCAGGGAGCCAGCGGAAGAGCTGCTCTGGGCGACCAGGCCTGGCGCGCACCGGGACAACGCTGTGCTGACAGCACTGTGACGTGGCACCTCTGGCTTGACCTCACAATGGCAGCGGCTCTGTGGCTTTCTTGTGCCCAGCAAGACAACCTTGTGTACAGCTGACGCAAAAGAAAAGCCTGGGAAATTCTCCTCACTCACAAAGGCAGTGCTCAAGGCATGCCAGGGGAACTCAGAAAATGCGCCAATCCAAGCGGCATCCAAGCAATGCAAGCAAACATGACTCTTGGTCCCAAAAGCTTTGACTGAAAGCAAGTCTGCTTCTTCTAGGTGGCATCCTAGCTGGTTTGGAAAAGCCTAACTTCTTCAGTGACATTTAGATGGCAAACAAAGCAAAGATAATAAATTTCCAGGACTATTGTAGGCTGCAGTTGCTCCTTGAGCACGCGGGTGCATGCTGACCTATGGAGGGGCTTGACAGCTGGCCTGCAAGCAAAGCCGAGTTCATGGAAGAAATAGCAGTTGATGGTTTTTGAGTGTATCCGTAGCAAGGAAGAAGACAAGGCCGTCAGCATGGAAACCCATTAGAAGAGATTCAGGAAAAGTTGCGTATGCTAGACTAGGTGCCGAAGTAGATGTGCATACGTGCCTTATAAATTTCTGTAAAACTTTTGCCACTTGTATTGACGTTAATTGCTTTGCACCAATGGATAGAAGAAGTTATTGTGATGTAGTTAGTGACTTGAGATCACGCTTTGTTAAGAGTGTATAAGCTGGAGAACATGCAGAATAAAACAAACAAACCTTTTTCTTCTTGGACCCTGATCACGTGTGTATGCCACGTCCGGCCTAACGGTGGCGCTTGCCCCATCTCTGGGTCAAGAAACAAGTCTTGTCTGACTGGTAACTTTTCAACAAGCTGAGAAAGAAATTAGTAGCTGGACATGCAGATTTCTGAAGAGAGGAAAGAAAAGTGTTGACAAGAATAAACCTAAGTTTTCAATGCCTGAAGCACTCAAAAATAACATGTTTTGGGATAGTGTACCATATGTTAGACAGAGTTAAAACAAACCACAACTCATTAGTATCTGGACTTCATTGCCCACTCTGCTTAGAGATGTTGCTTGAAGGCACTTGGTGTCAAGGATCCAGTTCCTGTAGATCACTGTCGACGTAGATCAAAATCCTCCCAACAAATCAGTGTCAAAACCAGCAAGAGTGAGACTTTTGTCCTTGGCAGTAGCTTCCAGGTGCTCCTGGAAGTCCCCAGGCCTTGACACAAAGAGGTGTATTCAACGGAGGGAGAGAAGCATCATGCTTAGCTCTAAATGTGACCTTTGCTAGCAGATCACACTAGCAGGCAATAAATTACATTTGTTCTGCACTTCGGCAGAGCCAAGATGGGAATCAAAGTCTAGATCACAGGAGAAGATCTCACGAGCCTCAGCTTTTCCAGAAGAGGAAAAATACAAAGGATAGTAAATTTGCGTTGGGTTTACAGGCTATTTTTGCAGATCGATAGACAAGGGATGAAGCTTAAAAGATGAGAGCAAAGGAAAATCAACAGATATGCTGAAAGTGAGTGAAGAGTAAGGGGACCTCAAATTAACTGAAAAGCTGCACAGAAAGCTTCTCTACTTTGTGCACTTGCCTCAAGTTTTCAATGGCAAAATCTAGGAGTACTTCAAACTTATTTTTATTAATTCTAGAAGAAAGACAATCAAAACGGTGTACTTCTGCTTACAGTATCAAGTAAAGCACAGGAAGCCATTAGAGTAAGAAAAATTGTGTTCAGACGGCTGAGGCAGCCTTAGGGGTAGGAGGAATGGGGAGGCGTGGAAATCAGGCCTGTGGGCAACATTCAAGGAGCATCCAGTCCCTGAGCAGTCCTTCACAGTGGGTATGCCAGCAGATGGAGGCGAAATGGAGCCACAGCTGGGTGGGAAAAGGGCCGGGGTGGGGAGCCGTGCTCAGCAGGGGCTCCTGCATCAAATTGCTCAATGACAGGTGTGCTATGCTGTGTGCATGTTTCCAACACCTGGCAACAGCAGGCTGGCCCAGAGGTGGGAAAAGGCCAAGGAGGCAGCAGAGTGGGAATGGGGCTCTGCAGGAGGCCCTGGTGGTTGCACACCCCTGTAGGGGATGAGGCTGGCCCAGAGGGTCCCTGGGGGTCTGGGGTGAAAAGCGGGGAAAAGAGAAGCAGGGAGGAAATGCCAGATGCTGCCGCTGTGAGAATGCCATTCCATCCCACAGGTGACATAGTGAGAGGAGGGTGGCAACAAAATGGTGATTGCTGCTGATCAGCCTGACATCTGATCAAGACAAGAGGCCCAGAAAGGACTGCACATCTGCCTCCTAGTGCTGTCCTGAATGGCAGCTCATTACCTGGTGTTCATTACCTGTAGGTCTCTCAGCTTCCCACAGGCATGCCACACTTCAGGTAAGCAAAGCTGCTTACCTCACTATGTTCTTTGGGCCTCTGAAAGGGACTGTCCACTTAGCTACAGCCTGGCAAGGAAGGGAGTCTTACAACACTCTGGATATTTTCGACTTTTATTGACACTCGGGCTGAAACAAAGTATCCCCTCGCTGCTTCTTCATCTTCATCATTCTGTCCTGCAGGTGGCCTGCTCAGGCTGACAGCTTGGAGCGCCTGCAGGCTCCAGTTCTGCTGCAGCCCAGCTTTTCCTCTCACTGCTTAATTCTTATTATGACAATTCTTTCATTTCTACTTCAAAGCTTCCCTAAATTAACAACACTCTATCCTAAGCTAAACAATCCTCTACTATCCAAGCTGTCTACGTTCTATAGTCCTTAAAAGTTGATCCCTATAGTTCCTAATTTTTTTCAATTTTCATCTCTTGCAGAAAGAAAAACAACAGAGCTTTAAATTGAACCTAACAACATATCTAACCTAACCTAACCTAACCTAACCTAACCTAACCTAACCTAACCTAACCTAACCTAATCTAATCCAACCTAATGCTAACCTAACCCAACCTAACCTAACAGCTAACCTAACAGCTAACCTAACAGCTAAACTGAGCAAATATCTACACTATCATGTTTCCTAGCTACGGCACAGCTCCTCTTCAACCTCGGGGGATGGCTGAAGCTCTGCCTAAAGATGACACATCCCCTTTTCCCTCCTCTTGGCTGGCGGGGCATCAGGGCCTCCTCAGGCGCAGGTGTCTCCTCTCCAGTCTTCCTGCACTTGCTTGGCTGAGATGATCAGAGCAGCCAGGCTGGAGGCAGGATCACCTGAGGTCACGAAGGGATGCTGCCCAGAGGAAAAAGAACAAAGAAAGGAACTCTTACTTTCCAGGATCACTTGAGCCTGCGGGCTCAAGCAGGATTCCCTGGCTACCAGCAAGACACACAAAGAGCACTGAGGGCAGCATGTCCCCCTGCGCCTTCCTGTCCTGGCAGCTTTCTGTGCCACGTGGCCCACACTCCTCCTCCTCCTCCTCATCCCTTCATGCAGGTGTCCTCAGCTGCCAGGGCTTTTTGCCCCTTTGCTTTTTCTTACCTGTAGGAGCTCCTGGGCAGACCAGCGCCTGTCCTCATCTGCCTGCAGGCAGCAGCGGAGGAAGTCGCGCAGGAGAGCCGAGTGGTGCCTGGGGTTCTGCAGTTTTGGGGGCCCGTTCCTTTCTAGCAGTTCAAAAACCTACAGCACATGGATGCAAGAGGACACTCCACCTGCTCCTTTGCTAGCCACACACAGCTCTCTCCACACAGAGCCCTCTTGCTAAGCTGCACCTTACCCGGAGACGGGCTTCCCGCTGGTAAGGAGCTTCCCCTTCCACCATTTCCAGCCCCATGATCCCCAGGGACCAGATGTCCACTTTGGGGCCGTAGGCTTCTCCTCTCACCACCTCCGGTGCCATCCAGCTGGGAGTGCCGACGCTGGAGCTGCGCTTGCTGTGCTCAGGGCTGAGCTGAGCACAGAGGCCAAAGTCACCTGAGGACAAAAACAAAGCCTGTCAAAGCCAGCTACCACTGGCAAAGCAGCCAAAACCATTGCCCTGACCAGGCCATGCTGAATCTAACTGAAAAAGCAGCTGAGCTCTCCTTCCACGTGCCTGGAGCCAGGCAAATAAGGCATCGGCCGCTTCAAAAACACCCTGACGATTCACGCACTGGCCAAGCCGCGCTTCTGCCCCAGTGGCCGTCACCAAAATGCAAGCGCACGGCATATGCTGGACATGCTGCAGCCCAGCAGGGATACCCACCCAACTTGACGGATCCGTCCGTGCCCACCAGGACGTTGCAACTTTTGATGTCTCTGTGGATGACTTGGCGGGAATGAAGGAAATGCAGTCCTTGCAGGCACTGAGAGAGAAAAAGGAGGGAGGGAAAGTTAACCTGCAGGATCTGATTTCATCCCACCCGCAAGGAAAGAGCTCAAGGGGATTGGCGGCTTTCTCAGGGAATTGTGAGCGAGGGCGAAACATCACGCTGCTGTCACCATGAAGAGCTTGCTGCTTCAACACTCTTGGAAGTTTTTTCTAGATTTCCAAGCAAAGGCATCTGGGCTCCCAAAAGTTCCACCGGCCTTGGGTAGGAAGCGCGCCACCTTTGGCTGGGAGGCGGCACGGCAAAGAATTTTGGGGAAGCCTAGTGGCAGCAGAAGAGGAAGCTGCTGGTGACAGCAGCACCTTCGAGCTGTTCCACAATGCATCGCCATGCAGGCTGCAATGCTAGCCTTTGAAGCTGAGGACAGCTCTTTGCCCTTAGCTTGAAATTCTGCCACCCGCATGCTGCCTTCCAGTGGCAAGCAATGTAGGACAGACAGACAGGCTCCAGGCAAACATTCCCAGGCAAAGCTGAGAAGAGGAAGAAAGAGAAATTGAGCCAGTGAGCGAGCACCAAGGCCAGAGGACAGACAGGATGGAAGAGTGCAAGAACAGAGCCTGAGGAGTGCAAGGGCACTGGCAGGCAGTACACTTCCCATGCTCTTTCTTCTCCTGTGTGGTGTGACAGCAGCAGCAGCAGCAGCAGCAGCAGCAGCAGCAGCAGCAGCAGCAGCAAAAGAAAGGTGAGAGCAAGAAATCTCGGCTCTCCTTAAGCTCCAGCTGACAGGCAGCATCCGGGCAGTCTTGGGCAAGCACAAGTGGGATCCCTCACCTCCCGACAGACAGCGCCTATCTGTCCTTCCTCCAGGTACACTGCCCTCAGCACATCAAACAAGGTGCCGCCGTCCATGAACTCCATGGCCAGCCAGAGCTCCGCATCCACCAGGTAGCTGAAAGCCGAAAACCACGGCATGGAGAAACAGAATGGGCATAGCCTCAGTCACCCCAGGGCCTGAGACAGGTTTTTGCAGCTGCTCTCCAAGCTACGGGTGCCCCAAGAGACTGTTGAACACCAGCTCCACCTCCTCCCACGCTCTGGAGACACGCAGAGAAATCATCCCCAGCTCTGTTCTCTGCCAGCGACCAAAGGGCATCGTCTCTTTGCGCTTGCACCAGCTAAAGCTACATTGACACCAGAATATGCCAACCTGTCTAAGTAGGTAATGATATTGGGACTCCTGTTGTCCCTCATGGCCAGGATTTCATTGGCAGCCAGCTCCTCGGACATCTCCTCCTCGAGTGACATGATCTTGATTGCCACCTGCAATGATATTGGCCACCGGTACCTTGAGAAGACGCACCCCGCTCGAGATCACAAGGAGCACGGAGCGAGTGCTGGTGCAATGAGGCAGCACGCTGGGCCAAAGTGCCTTGTCACTAGACAGCAGAGCTTAGCAGAAGCACCAAAAGCCATCCCAAATGCATTCTGCCCCCTGAGCCTCGACTGTATTTCAGAGGAACAGCCCCTGCTGCAGACATGGAGCTGCCACCCAAACCTCCAAGCACAGCTCACAGCAGCGGGCAAAGCGCTCCAAAGCTGCAAAATGGCGTGGGGCTCTTGGCACTTTACCTGTTGTCCGCTGCTGGTGTCAAGGGCTTTATAAACAGCTCCAAACCCTCTAGAAAGACCAAAGCAGCAGAAAGAGACCTTTATCCCTCTGGCAGTGAAAGCAAGCCCAGGCAGCAGATCTCCCCAGGCTGCCTGGACGCCTTCCTTAGAAAAAATGCCTGGCTGCAGCATCTCTTCGGCCAACAGCATGTTAGCCCGTGAGCCCTCTGCCATGCGGGGCAGGCTGTCCAAGGGAACACTAAGGTGCAGCATGAAGACCAAGGGCCGCTGGAAATCTCCAAGGCGCACACCCTGCCAGGTCATTTCAGAACCTAAGGGGAACTCTCTCCTTGTGCGGGTGTGCATGCATGTGTGTGTCAAAAAAGGGAGAACAATTTGAGTCAGAAGACTGTCCTTGACAATCTGACCTTTCTTGGATGGCAAGGTGCTCTTTCAGGCCACAAAGCTGCAGGGCCAGGGCTTCTCCCAGCTCCTGCTCCTCACTGCTGCAAGCAAGACACTGCCAGCATCAACTTGTCTTTGATGAGGCCTTTGCATTGCTCTGACCGAGCAGTCCAGGCAGGCGACACGAGGTCAAGCCGGAGCCTGACCATGACTGGAGCTTGCCTGACTTCACGCTTGATATTGCACCAGCCAAAGACCTGGCCCACACTTTTGTAAAATGAGCTGACGTCACGCTTACCCTCGCCCGAGTTCCTCAAATGCCGTGTATTTGCCCGTTGGCCGGCCCGGACTCACGATGCTCCCTGAAAGACAAAAGCAGTGCAGGGCGCTCACTCGCACACAGAGACGCCGCTGCCCAGAGCGTCCCAAAGGCAGCCCCACTGCCCGCAGCTCTGGGCCCTTTGCGGTCCCGCGGCTTCCAGCTGCTGAGACCAGCAAGTGGGAGGGCCATCTTCTCCACCTTTCATCAGGTGGCCTTTCCAAGAAGGCCTTGATTTCTTTCAAGAGCAGCATCTCACGCGATAAGCCAAAATGATGAGCCCTTAAGAAGGGGGCCCTAAGAGGTAAGCAAGGGCCTTTGCTGCCTCCGCAGTCACACCCACCATCACTGGCAGGTCCACTGCCAGGGGCACAAAGTGTCTGGGCCGGAGGAGGAGTAAGAACCAGAGCCAGAAAACACCTGGGGCCAGACAGCTCCCTGGGCAATAGTCACTTGCTACGTGCCAGCCTTCTGCTCAAGCAGAAACAATCTCTGCTTTTGTCTTTGGCCCAGAAGGCAGCCCAGGCAGGGCCAAGCCAGGCCCAGCCGCCCTCACAGGCAGCAGGGACTCCCTGAGCGCTGCCGCGCTTCCTCAGAGCAGTACAACACCTTCTGCAGAGAGGCCTAAGTGCCTCTGAGACTGAGGGCCAGCATCTGGCGCAGCCTACACCCAGACACTCGCACAAGACCCTGCTCTGGCAGACAAGAAATGCACCAGACGGACGTACTCAGTGTCTTCAGGCCCTGCTCCTCCCTCATCTCGGGCTGCTGGGCTGCGCTGCTGCAGGAAGTGCCGGCAGCGGGGCTTGAGCTGGCTGCTGCAGGCCATGCTGGTCCGGCGGCACCAGGTTGAATGGCAGAGCCTGTCTTGCGCTGGGACAAGAAAGGATTGCCCGTCAGAAGGGTGGCTGGCACTCATGCCCCCCCCTAAGCGCACAGCAAAAGCAAGGCCTTGGGAAGGTGCTGCCAGCCACGGCCAGGCCTCTCCAGCTGGAGCAGTTCCCATGTCCCCTTCTCAAAGGCACCTTCGGGAGAAGCCCAAAGGCTACTTGGATCCAGCCCCTCCCGACCACCTCCATGCTCCACGTGTTCAGCTTTTCTGCAAGACACTGGCAACAAGGTATCGATGGGGCTGCCAAATCCACAAAGAGATCAGAGCAGGGCCCCAGAGCCTCGCTGCTTTCCTCCTCCTGTCTTTTCCTGGGCCGGAATGAAATCAGCCCGGAGTTGGCAGGCAACAGTCTGCTCAGAAGCCCGCAGCGTGTCCCTTCTCTGATCTGTTTCACGGATTTCCCTTCTCTATGGCAGCCTTTAGAGAGCGGCCCTTGGGAGCCGCCTTCCAGCCCTGCCCAGACCCACCCGCCCTTTTACAATGCAGGGCTGCCGAGGATTCTCCTCTCCAAACTCTGCTCTGACCGGCTGGAAGTGAAGCACAGCCTGAAGCTAATTAGTCCACGGAGACAGCAGGTCCCTTCCAGGGGCCAGTGTCTGCCAGGTACCCTGCAAGGCTGTCAACTGCGTATTTGGGCCGCGCTGTCCGCTGACCACAGGCAGCCTGCACTGACAACGGGCACAAGGGGCTGACTCCTGCACTGAGAGTCACTCAATGCTGCCTCCTGTCTGATCCCAAGAGACACTCTGGCGCCCTCTCAGCATCCCAGCTTCAATGTCAAACTTCAGAACCCATTGGCCAGGGCTCCCCAGCTTGCCTGAAGCCGCACTATGTCACAGCAGGCACACGGCTGCTAGCATCTTCAGCCACGAGCAACAAGGGCTGCTCCAAAACGGGTAGCCTGGCCGTGCGCCAAAGGCAGTGCCAAGCTCAGCTGTCACTTACTGGCTCTGCAAGTTCAGGCTGTGAAGGGACAGCGGCTGAAGGCTTCATCTTCCTTTGCTCCTCTTCATCCTCTTCCTCAATGACAGAGGCAGCCAGAGGAGCTGCTGACCCTGCTGTTGTGCCCTGCAGGCAGACAGAAGTGAGAGAGATGGGCAAAAGCCAGTGCCTTAGGAGCTGCTTTCTATTGAGCTGGGAAAGCACCCAGAAGAAGGGCAAATCATAGACTTTGATACAAGTGGGCCTCTGAGTCACGCAAAGCCGAGGAAGCTGGCTGAACGAGCTGCTACTCCATCTTGCTGTGCATTTGAGCTTCCCTGCTGCCTAGAAGCAACAAGATGCCTTGGAGCTGTCCCTTTTGCCTTTCATCTCTTGAAAGGCTTTTCACTGGAAAATCAGCAAACAGCCAGTGCTCCCTTTGCTACTGCTGATGCCACCGGGCAGCTGGCCTTTCCTTCAGCCTCCCACGCCGGCACTCCACACTCGGCTGCAACAGGCCAAGCTGGCAGAATTGCTGCACAATTCTCACACGCCAGCAACGTCTCAGCTTCCTTTGCCACTCACCAAAGGACAGGCTTGTCTCCATCCGCGTGTCAGGTGACCTGCAGCCAGCAAGGCAAAAGGAACCAGAGGCCCTTAGAAAAGTGCCTGTGCTGGCCACTCCCACAGCACAAGGCAGTCCCAACACAGAGCATTTCCCTTTCCCAACATGCCTCCAGGGGCAACAGCTCTGTCCCACAACAAACAAGAGAACAAGAAGGACACTAGAGGAGCCTCTGGCTACATTTGGGCCTCTTTTGCCAAGAGAGAAATAGGAAGACGGTGCTGGAAATGCCCGCTGCTCTTCAAAACTTTGAGCTTCTCTTGTGCCTAACAGCTCAAGCTACATTTCCCGCTTCCCTTTCCTGCATTTTCCATATACATTCTTTTAAATTGCATGCCCTAATTCCCATCCCTTGGCTGAAGATGATAGCCCAGCAAAGCTTCCACAAAGGGTCCCTTCCCTGTGGCAGCACCCTGCTGAAGCAGCCCAGGAACAGCTGCTGGGCTCAGCAGCAAACCCTCCCTGCACTGGAGTTTGTGCTGCATGGCCAAGGCAATCGCAGTCTTGGCACAGCATCAAAGGCTCAAGTCATGCAGCCAAGGCCTCTAAGGGGTAGAATATGGAGCAAAAGGTGCTTTCCTTCACTCCTGGAGAGAACCACTGAGCTGGTAGAAATACTTGTGAGGATCTGCCCTCAGAGTCTGCAATTTGCAGCTTGTCTTGCTTGAAGCAGCAAGCTGAGGAAATGACAGACTCCGCTGCCGCGCACTCTCCCGGGGAGGGAAGGCAACCGCTGCAGGTTGCATGGCAAATAGTCTGCACGCGCTACCCAGTACAGATGCCCCCTTTGTAGCTGATGCTGCTGGCAGGACATTGACCAAAGCGGTGGCACCTTCACGGCCATTTTGTTCCCAAAGAAACTGGGCCACTGCTGCGGCATAAAGAGCAGAGCCAAGCAAAAGTCGGGCAATGCCAGCCCCAGGAGAAACCTTTACTTACGAGTCAGCTGGGTCAGGTAGTAGCCAGAATAGACAACAGAAAAGATGGTGCAAACGGCGGCACAGACTTGCCCAATCATTTTGGCAGTGCTGTGCGCGTTTGCACGCTGAGTGCCAGCCAAGGGAAAGCCAAGACTCCTCTCGGGGTGCAGGCCGTCTGCTGAGAGCTCCTTGAGCACAAGGATCCTCCTGCAGGGAGCCAGCGGAAGAGCTGCTCTGGACGACCAGGCCTGGCGCGCACCGGGACAACGCTGTGCTGACAGCACTGTGACGTGGCACCTCTGGCTTGACCTCACAATGGCAGCTGCTCTGTGGCTTTCTTGTGCCCAGCAAGACAACCTTGTGTACAGCTGATGCAAAAGAAAAGCCTGGGAAATTCTCCTCACTCACAAAGGCAGTGCTCAAGGCATGCCAGGGGAACTCAGAAAATGCGCCAATCCAAGCGGCATCCAAGCAATGCAAGCAAACATGACTCTTGGTCCCAAAAGCTTTGACTGAAAGCAAGTCTGCTTCTTCTAGGTGGCATCCTAGCTGGTTTGGAAAAGCCTAACTTCTTCAGTGACATTTAGATGGCAAACGAAGCAAAGATAATAAATTTCCAGGACTATTGTAGGCTGCAGTTGCTCCTGGAGCACGCGGGTGCATGCTGACCTATGGAGGGGCTTGACAGCTGGCCTGCAAGCAAAGCCGAGTTCATGGAAGAAATAGCAGTTGATGGTTTTTGAGTGTATCCAAAGCAAGGAAGAAGACAAGGCCATCAGCATGGAAACCCACTAGAAGAGATTCAGGAAAAGTTGCGTATGCTAGACTAGGTGCCGAAGTAGATGTGCATACGTGCCTTATAAATTTCTGTAAAACTTTTGCCAGTTGTATTGACGTTAATTGCTTTGCACCAATGGATAGAAGAAGTTATTGTGATGTAGTTAGTGACTTGAGATCACGCTTTGTTAAGAGTGTATAAGCTGGAGAACATGCAGAATAAAACAAACAAACCTTTTTCTTCTTGGACCCTGATCACGTGTGTATGCCACGTCCGGCCTAACGGTGACGCTTGCCCCATCTCTGGGTCAAGAAACAAGTCTTGTCTGACTGGTAACTTTTCAACAAGCTGAGAAAGAAATTAGTAGCTGGACATGCAGATTTCTGAAGAGAGGAAAGAAAAGTGTTGACAAGAATAAACCTAAGTTTTCAATGCCTGAAGCACTCAAAAATAACACGTTTTGGGATAGTGTACCATATGTTAGACAGAGTTAAAGCAAACCACAACTCATTAGTATCTGGACTTCATTGCCCACTCTGCTTAGAGATGTTGCTTGAAGGCACTTGGTGTCAAGGATCCAGTTCCTGTAGATCACTGTCGACGTAGATCAAAATCCTCCCAACAAATCAGTGTCAAAACCAGCAAGAGTGAGACTTTTGTCCTTGGCAGTAGCTTCCAGGTGCTCCTGGAAGTCCCCAGGCCTTGACACAAAGATGTGTATTCAACGGAGGGAGAGAAGCATCATGCTTAGCTCTAAATGTGACCTTTGCTAGCAGATCACACTAGCAGGCAATAAATTACATTTGTTCTGCACTTCGGCAGAGCCAAGATGGGAATCAAAGTCTAGATCACAGGAGAAGATCTCACGAGCCTCAGCTTTTCCAGAAGAGGAAAAATACAAAGGATAGTAAATTTGCGTTGGGTTTACAGGCTATTTTTGCAGATCGATAGACAAGGGATGAAGCTTAAAAGATGAGAGCAAAGGAAAATCAACAGATATGTTGAAAGTGAGTGAAGAGTAAGGGGACCTCAAATTAACTGAAAAGCTGCACAGAAAGCTTTTGTGCACTTGCCTCAAGTTTTCAATGGCAAAATCTAGGAGTACTTCAAACTTATTTTTATTAATTCTAGAAGAAAGACAATCAAAACGGTGTACTTCTGCTTACAGTATCAAGTAAAGCACAGGAAGCCATTAGAGTAAGAAAAATTGTGTTCAGACGGCTGAGGCAGCCTTAGGGGTAGGAGGAATGGGGAGGCGTGGAAATCAGGCCTGTGGGCAACATTCAAGGAGCATCCAGTCCCTGAGCAGTCCCTCACAGTGGGTATGCCAGCAGATGGAGGTGAAATGGAGCCACAGCTGGGTGGTAAAAGGGCCGGGGTGGGGAGCCGTGCTCAGCAGGGGCTCCTGCATCAAATTGCTCAATGACAGGTGTGCTATGCTGTGTGCATGTTTCCAACACCTGGCAACAGCAGGCTGGCCCAGAGGTGGGAAAAGGCCAAGGAGGCAGCAGAGTGGGAATGGGGCTCTGCAGGAGGCCCTGGTGGTTGCACACCCCTGTAGGGGATGAGGCTGGCCCAGAGGGTCCCTGGGGGTCTGGGGTGAAAAGCGGGGAAAAGAGAAGCAGGGAGGAAATGCCAGATGCTGCCGCTGTGAGAATGCCATTCCATCCCACAGGTGACATAGTGAGAGGAGGGTGGCAACAAAATGGTGATTGCTGCTGATCAGCCTGACATCTGATCAAGACAAGAGGCCCAGAAAGGACTGCACATCTGCCTCCTAGTGCTGTCCTGAATGGCAGCTCATTACCTGGTGTTCATTACCTGTAGGTCTCTCAGCTTCCCACAGGCATGCCACACTTCAGGTAAGCAAAGCTGCTTACCTCACTATGTTCTTTGGGCCTCTGAAAGGGACTGTCCACTTAGCTACAGCCTGGCAAGGAAGGGAGTCTTACAACACTCTGGATATTTTCGACTTTTATTGACACTCGGGCTGAAACAAAGTATCCCCTCGCTGCTTCTTCATCTTCATCATTCTGTCCTGCAGGTGGCCTGCTCAGGCTGACAGCTTGGAGCGCCTGCAGGCTCCAGTTCTGCTGCAGCCCAGCTTTTCCTCTCACTGCTTAATTCTTATTATGACAATTCTTTCATTTCTACTTCAAAGCTTCCCTAAATTAACAACACTCTATCCTAAGCTAAACAATCCTCTACTATCCAAGCTGTCTACGTTCTATAGTCCTTAAAAGTTGATCCCTATAGTTCCTAATTTTTTTCAATTTTCATCTCTTGCAGAAAGAAAAACAACAGAGCTTTAAATTGAACCTAACAACATATCTAACCTAACCTAACCTAACCTAACCTAACCTAACCTAACCTAACCTAACCTAATCTAATCCAACCTAATGCTAACCTAACCCAACCTAACCTAACAGCTAACCTAACAGCTAACCTAACAGCTAAACTGAGCAAATATCTACACTATCATGTTTCCTAGCTACGGCACAGCTCCTCTTCAACCTCGGGGGATGGCTGAAGCTCTGCCTAAAGATGACACATCCCCTTTTCCCTCCTCTTGGCTGGCGGGGCATCAGGGCCTCCTCAGGCGCAGGTGTCTCCTCTCCAGTCTTCCTGCACTTGCTTGGCTGAGATGATCAGAGCAGCCAGGCTGGAGGCAGGATCGCCTGAGGTCACGAAGGGATGCTGCCCAGAGGAAAAAGAACAAAGAAAGGAACTCTTACTTTCCAGGATCACTTGAGCCTGCGGGCTCAAGCAGGATTCCCTGGCTACCAGCAAGACACACAAAGAGCACTGAGGGCAGCATGTCCCCCTGCGCCTTCCTGTCCTGGCAGCTTTCTGTGCCACGTGGCCCACACTCCTCCTCCTCCTCATCCCTTCATGCAGGTGTCCTCAGCTGCCAGGGCTTTTTGCCCCTTTGCTTTTTCTTACCTGTAGGAGCTCCTGGGCAGACCAGCGCCTGTCCTCATCTGCCTGCAGGCAGCAGCGGAGGAAGTCGCGCAGGAGAGCCGAGTGGTGCCTGGGGTTCTGCAGTTTTGGGGGCCCGTTCCTTTCTAGCAGTTCAAAAACCTACAGCACATGGATGCAAGAGGACACTCCACCTGCTCCTTTGCTAGCCACACACAGCTCTCTCCACACAGAGCCCTCTTGCTAAGCTGCACCTTACCCGGAGACGGGCTTCCCGCTGGTAAGGAGCTTCCCCTTCCACCATTTCCAGCCCCATGATCCCCAGGGACCAGATGTCCACTTTGGGGCCGTAGGCTTCTCCTCTCACCACCTCCGGTGCCATCCAGCTGGGAGTGCCGACGCTGGAGCTGCGCTTGCTGTGCTCAGGGCTGAGCTGAGCACAGAGGCCAAAGTCACCTGAGGACAAAAACAAAGCCTGTCAAAGCCAGCTACCACTGGCAAAGCAGCCAAAACCATTGCCCTGACCAGGCCATGCTGAATCTAACTGAAAAAGCAGCTGAGCTCTCCTTCCACGTGCCTGGAGCCAGGCAAATAAGGCATCGGCCGCTTCAAAAACACCCTGACGATTCACGCACTGGCCAAGCCGCCCTTCTGCCCCAGTGGCCGTCACCAAAATGCAAGCACACGGCATATGCTGGACATGCTGCAGCCCAGCAGGGATACCCACCCAACTTGACGGATCCGTCCGTGCCCACCAGGACGTTGCAACTTTTGATGTCTCTGTGGATGACTTGGCGGGAATGAAGGAAATGCAGTCCTTGCAGGCACTGAGAGAGAAAAAGGAGGGAGGGAAAGTTAACCTGCAGGATCTGATTTCATCCCACCCGCAAGGAAAGAGCTCAAGGGGATTGGCGGCTTTCTCAGGGAATTGTGAGCGAGGGCGAAACATCACGCTGCTGTCACCATGAAGAGCTTGCTGCTTCAACACTCTTGGAAGTTTTTTCTAGATTTCCAAGCAAAGGCATCTGGGCTCCCAAAAGTTCCACCGGCCTTGGGTAGGAAGCGCGCCACCTTTGGCTGGGAGGCGGCACGGCAAAGAATTTTGGGGAAGCCTAGTGGCAGCAGAAGAGGAAGCTGCTGGTGACAGCAGCACCTTCGAGCTGTTCCACAATGCATCGCCATGCAGGCTGCAATGCTAGCCTTTGAAGCTGAGGACAGCTCTTTGCCCTTAGCTTGAAATTCTGCCACCCGCATGCTGCCTTCCAGTGGCAAGCAATGTAGGACAGACAGACAGGCTCCAGGCAAACATTCCCAGGCAAAGCTGAGAAGAGGAAGAAAGAGAAATTGAGCCAGTGAGCGAGCACCAAGGCCAGAGGACAGACAGGATGGAAGAGTGCAAGAACAGAGCCTGAGGAGTGCAAGGGCACTGGCAGGCAGTACACTTCCCATGCTCTTTCTTCTCCTGTGTGGTGTGACAGCAGCAGCAGCAGCAGCAGCAGCAGCAGCAGCAGCAGCAGCAGCAAAAGAAAGGTGAGAGCAAGAAATCTCGGCTCTCCTTAAGCTCCAGCTGACAGGCAGCATCCGGGCAGTCTTGGGCAAGCACAAGCGGGATCCCTCACCTCCCGACAGACAGCGCCTATCTGTCCTTCCTCCAGGTACACTGCCCTCAGCACATCAAACAAGGTGCCGCCGTCCATGAACTCCATGGCCAGCCAGAGCTCCGCATCCACCAGGTAGCTGAAAGAAGAAAACCACGGCATGGAGAAACAGAATGGGCATAGCCTCAGTCACCCCAGGGCCTGAGACAGGTTTTTGCAGCTGCTCTCCAAGCTACGGGTGCCCCAAGAGACTGTTGAACACCAGCTCCACCTCCTCCCACGCTCTGGAGACACGCAGAGAAATCATCCCCAGCTCTGTTCTCTGCCAGCGACCAAAGGGCATCGTCTCTTTGCGCTTGCACCAGCTAAAGCTACATTGACACCAGAATATGCCAACCTGTCTAAGTAGGTAATGATATTGGGACTCCTGTTGTCCCTCATGGCCAGGATTTCATTGGCAGCCAGCTCCTCGGACATCTCCTCCTCGAGTGACATGATCTTGATTGCCACCTGCAATGATATTGGCCACCGGTACCTTGAGAAGACGCACCCCGCTCGAGATCACAAGGAGCACGGAGCGAGTGCTGGTGCAATGAGGCAGCACGCTGGGCCAAAGTGCCTTGTCACTAGACAGCAGAGCTTAGCAGAAGCACCAAAAGCCATCCCAAATGCATTCTGCCCCCTGAGCCTAGACTGTATTTCAGAGGAACAGCCCCTGCTGCAGACATGGAGCTGCCACCCAAACCTCCAAGCACAGCTCACAGCAGCGGGCAAAGCGCTCCAAAGCTGCAAAATGGCGTGGGGCTCTTGGCACTTTACCTGTTGTCCGCTGCTGGTGTCAAGGGCTTTATAAACAGCTCCAAACCCTCTAGAAAGACCAAAGCAGCAGAAAGAGACCTTTATCCCTCTGGCAGTGAAAGCAAGCCCAGGCAGCAGATCTCCCCAGGCTGCCTGGACGCCTTCCTTAGAAAAAATGCCTGGCTGCAGCATCTCTTCGGCCAACAGCATGTTAGCCCGTGAGCCCTCTGCCATGCGGGGCAGGCTGTCCAAGGGAACACTAAGGTGCAGCATGAAGACCAAGGGCCGCTGGAAATCTCCAAGGCGCACACCCTGCCAGGTCATT
The DNA here is from genome assembly GCF_027887145.1 of Ammospiza caudacuta. Classification (NCBI taxonomy): domain Eukaryota; kingdom Metazoa; phylum Chordata; class Aves; order Passeriformes; family Passerellidae; genus Ammospiza; species Ammospiza caudacuta. The sequence continues at coordinate 72,483,975 of NC_080632.1, read as the reverse complement.
TCAGAACCTAAGGGGAACTCTCTCCTTGTGCGGGTGTGCATGCATGTGTGTGTCAAAAAAGGGAGAACAATTTGAGTCAGAAGACTGTCCTTGACAATCTGACCTTTCTTGGATGGCAAGGTGCTCTTTCAGGCCACAAAGCTGCAGGGCCAGGGCTTCTCCCAGCTCCTGCTCCTCACTGCTGCAAGCAAGACACTGCCAGCATCAACTTGTCTTTGATGAGGCCTTTGCATTGCTCTGACCGAGCAGTCCAGGCAGGCGACACGAGGTCAAGCCGGAGCCTGACCATGACTGGAGCTTGCCTGACTTCACGCTTGATATTGCACCAGCCAAAGACCTGGCCCACACTTTTGTAAAATGAGCTGACGTCACGCTTACCCTCGCCCGAGTTCCTCAAATGCCGTGTATTTGCCCGTTGGCCGGCCCGGACTCACGATGCTCCCTGAAAGACAAAAGCAGTGCAGGGCGCTCACTCGCACACAGAGACGCCGCTGCCCAGAGCGTCCCAAAGGCAGCCCCACTGCCCGCAGCTCTGGGCCCTTTGCGGTCCCGCGGCTTCCAGCTGCTGAGACCAGCAAGTGGGAGGGCCATCTTCTCCACCTTTCATCAGGTGGCCTTTCCAAGAAGGTCTTGATTTCTTTCAAGAGCAGCATCTCACGCGATAAGCCAAAATGATGAGCCCTTAAGAAGGGGGCCCTAAGAGGTAAGCAAGGGCCTTTGCTGCCTCCGCAGTCACACCCACCATCACTGGCAGGTCCACTGCCAGGGGCACAAAGTGTCTGGGCCGGAGGAGGAGTAAGAACCAGAGCCAGAAAACACCTGGGGCCAGACAGCTCCCTGGGCAATAGTCACTTGCTACGTGCCAGCCTTCTGCTCAAGCAGAAACAATCTCTGCTTTTGTCTTTGGCCCAGAAGGCAGCCCAGGCAGGGCCAAGCCAGGCCCAGCCGCCCTCACAGGCAGCAGGGACTCCCTGAGCGCTGCCGCGCTTCCTCAGAGCAGTACAACACCTTCTGCAGAGAGGCCTAAGTGCCTCTGAGACTGAGGGCCAGCATCTGGCGCAGCCTACACCCAGACACTCGCACAAGACCCTGCTCTGGCAGACAAGAAATGCACCAGACGGACGTACTCAGTGTCTTCAGGCCCTGCTCCTCCCTCATCTCGGGCTGCTGGGCTGCGCTGCTGCAGGAAGTGCCGGCAGCGGGGCTTGAGCTGGCTGCTGCAGGCCATGCTGGTCCGGCGGCACCAGGTTGAATGGCAGAGCCTGTCTTGCGCTGGGACAAGAAAGGATTGCCCGTCAGAAGGGTGGCTGGCACTCATGCCCCCCCCTAAGCGCACAGCAAAAGCAAGGCCTTGGGAAGGTGCTGCCAGCCACGGCCAGGCCTCTCCAGCTGGAGCAGTTCCCATGTCCCCTTCTCAAAGGCACCTTCGGGAGAAGCCCAAAGGCTACTTGGATCCAGCCCCTCCCGACCACCTCCATGCTCCACGTGTTCAGCTTTTCTGCAAGACACTGGCAACAAGGTATCGATGGGGCTGCCAAATCCACAAAGAGATCAGAGCAGGGCCCCAGAGCCTCGCTGCTTTCCTCCTCCTGTCTTTTCCTGGGCCGGAATGAAATCAGCCCGGAGTTGGCAGGCAACAGTCTGCTCAGAAGCCCGCAGCGTGTCCCTTCTCTGATCTGTTTCACGGATTTCCCTTCTCTATGGCAGCCTTTAGAGAGCGGCCCTTGGGAGCCGCCTTCCAGCCCTGCCCAGACCCACCCGCCCTTTTACAATGCAGGGCTGCCGAGGATTCTCCTCTCCAAACTCTGCTCTGACCGGCTGGAAGTGAAGCACAGCCTGAAGCTAATTAGTCCACGGAGACAGCAGGTCCCTTCCAGGGGCCAGTGTCTGCCAGGTACCCTGCAAGGCTGTCAACTGCGTATTTGGGCCGCGCTGTCCGCTGACCACAGGCAGCCTGCACTGACAACGGGCACAAGGGGCTGACTCCTGCACTGAGAGTCACTCAATGCTGCCTCCTGTCTGATCCCAAGAGACACTCTGGCGCCCTCTCAGCATCCCAGCTTCAATGTCAAACTTCAGAACCCATTGGCCAGGGCTCCCCAGCTTGCCTGAAGCCGCACTACGTCACAGCAGGCACACGGCTGCCAGCATCTTCAGCCACGAGCAACAAGGGCTGCTCCAAAACGGGTAGCCTGGCCGTGCGCCAAAGGCAGTGCCAAGCTCAGCTGTCACTTACTGGCTCTGCAAGTTCAGGCTGTGAAGGGACAGCGGCTGAAGGCTTCATCTTCCTTTGCTCCTCTTCATCCTCTTCCTCAATGACAGAGGCAGCCAGAGGAGCTGCTGACCCTGCTGTTGTGCCCTGCAGGCAGACAGAAGTGAGAGAGATGGGCAAAAGCCAGTGCCTTAGGAGCTGCTTTCTATTGAGCTGGGAAAGGACCCAGAAGAAGGGCAAATCATAGACTTTGATACAAGTGGGCCTCTGAGTCACGCAAAGCCGAGGAAGCTGGCTGAACGAGCTGCTACTCCATCTTGCTGTGCATTTGAGCTTCCCTGCTGCCTAGAAGCAACAAGATGCCTTGGAGCTGTCCCTTTTGCCTTTCATCTCTTGAAAGGCTTTTCACTGGAAAATCAGCAAACAGCCAGTGCTCCCTTTGCTACTGCTGATGCCACCGGGCAGCTGGCCTTTCCTTCAGCCTCCCACGCCGGCACTCCACACTCGGCTGCAACAGGCCAAGCTGGCAGAATTGCTGCACAATTCTCACACGCCAGCAACGTCTCAGCTTCCTTTGCCACTCACCAAAGGACAGGCTTGTCTCCATCCGCGTGTCAGGTGACCTGCAGCCAGCAAGGCAAAAGGAACCAGAGGCCCTTAGAAAAGTGCCTGTGCTGGCCACTCCCACAGCACAAGGCAGTCCCAACACAGAGCATTTCCCTTTCCCAACATGCCTCCAGGGGCAACAGCTCTGTCCCACAACAAACAAGAGAACAAGAAGGACACTAGAGGAGCCTCTGGCTACATTTGGGCCTCTTTTGCCAAGAGAGAAATAGGAAGACGGTGCTGGAAATGCCCGCTGCTCTTCAAAACTTTGAGCTTCTCTTGTGCCTAACAGCTCAAGCTACATTTCCCGCTTCCCTTTCCTGCATTTTCCATATACATTCTTTTAAATTGCATGCCCTAATTCCCATCCCTTGGCTGAAGATGATAGCCCAGCAAAGCTTCCACAAAGGGTCCCTTCCCTGTGGCAGCACCCTGCTGAAGCAGCCCAGGAACAGCTGCTGGGCTCAGCAGCAAACCCTCCCTGCACTGGAGTTTGTGCTGCATGGCCAAGGCAATCGCAGTCTTGGCACAGCATCAAAGGCTCAAGTCATGCAGCCAAGGCCTCTAAGGGGTAGAATATGGAGCAAAAGGTGCTTTCCTTCACTCCTGGAGAGAACCACTGAGCTGGTAGAAATACTTGTGAGGATCTGCCCTCAGAGTCTGCAATTTGCAGCTTGTCTTGCTTGAAGCAGCAAGCTGAGGAAATGACAGACTCCGCTGCCGCGCACTCTCCCGGGGAGGGAAGGCAACCGCTGCAGGTTGCATGGCAAATAGTCTGCACGCGCTACCCAGTACAGATGCCCCCTTTGTAGCTGATGCTGCTGGCAGGACATTGACCAAAGCGGTGGCACCTTCACGGCCATTTTGTTCCCAAAGAAACTGGGCCACTGCTGCGGCATAAAGAGCAGAGCCAAGCAAAAGTCGGGCAATGCCAGCCCCAGGAGAAACCTTTACTTACGAGTCAGCTGGGTCAGGTAGTAGCCAGAATAGACAACAGAAAAGATGGTGCAAACGGCGGCACAGACTTGCCCAATCATTTTGGCAGTGCTGTGCGCGTTTGCACGCTGAGTGCCAGCCAAGGGAAAGCCAAGACTCCTCTCGGGGTGCAGGCCGTCTGCTGAGAGCTCCTTGAGCACAAGGATCCTCCTGCAGGGAGCCAGCGGAAGAGCTGCTCTGGACGACCAGGCCTGGCGCGCACCGGGACAACGCTGTGCTGACAGCACTGTGACGTGGCACCTCTGGCTTGACCTCACAATGGCAGCTGCTCTGTGGCTTTCTTGTGCCCAGCAAGACAACCTTGTGTACAGCTGATGCAAAAGAAAAGCCTGGGAAATTCTCCTCACTCACAAAGGCAGTGCTCAAGGCATGCCAGGGGAACTCAGAAAATGCGCCAATCCAAGCGGCATCCAAGCAATGCAAGCAAACATGACTCTTGGTCCCAAAAGCTTTGACTGAAAGCAAGTCTGCTTCTTCTAGGTGGCATCCTAGCTGGTTTGGAAAAGCCTAACTTCTTCAGTGACATTTAGATGGCAAACGAAGCAAAGATAATAAATTTCCAGGACTATTGTAGGCTGCAGTTGCTCCTGGAGCACGCGGGTGCATGCTGACCTATGGAGGGGCTTGACAGCTGGCCTGCAAGCAAAGCCGAGTTCATGGAAGAAATAGCAGTTGATGGTTTTTGAGTGTATCCAAAGCAAGGAAGAAGACAAGGCCATCAGCATGGAAACCCACTAGAAGAGATTCAGGAAAAGTTGCGTATGCTAGACTAGGTGCCGAAGTAGATGTGCATACGTGCCTTATAAATTTCTGTAAAACTTTTGCCAGTTGTATTGACGTTAATTGCTTTGCACCAATGGATAGAAGAAGTTATTGTGATGTAGTTAGTGACTTGAGATCACGCTTTGTTAAGAGTGTATAAGCTGGAGAACATGCAGAATAAAACAAACAAACCTTTTTCTTCTTGGACCCTGATCACGTGTGTATGCCACGTCCGGCCTAACGGTGACGCTTGCCCCATCTCTGGGTCAAGAAACAAGTCTTGTCTGACTGGTAACTTTTCAACAAGCTGAGAAAGAAATTAGTAGCTGGACATGCAGATTTCTGAAGAGAGGAAAGAAAAGTGTTGACAAGAATAAGCCTAAGTTTTAAATGCCTGAAGCACTCAAAAATAACATGTTTTGGGATAGTGTACCATATGTTAGATAGAGTTAAAACAAACCACAACTCATTAGTATCTGGACTTCATTGCCCACTCTGCTTAGAGATGTTGCTTGAAGGCACTTGGTGTCAAGGATCCAGTTCCTGTAGATCACTGTCGACATAGATCAAAATCCTCCCAACAAATCAGTGTCAAAACCAGCAAGAGTGAGACTTTTGTCCTTGGCAGTAGCTTCCAGGTGCTCCTGGAAGTCCCCAGGCCTTGACACAAAGATGTGTATTCAACGGAGGGAGAGAAGCATCATGCTTAGCTCTAAATGTGACCTTTGCTAGCAGATCACACTAGCAGGCAATAAATTACATTTGTTCTGCACTTCGGCAGAGCCAAGATGGGAATCAAAGTCTAGATCACAGGAGAAGATCTCACGAGCCTCAGCTTTTCCAGAAGAGGAAAAATACAAAGGATAGTAAATTTGCGTTGGGTTTACAGGCTATTTTTGCAGATCGATAGACAAGGGATGAAGCTTAAAAGATGAGAGCAAAGGAAAATCAACAGATATGCTGAAAGTGAGTGAAGAGTAAGGGGACCTCAAATTAACTGAAAAGCTGCACAGAAAGCTTCTCTACTTTGTGCACTTGCCTCAAGTTTTCAATGGCAAAATCTAGGAGTACTTCAAACTTATTTTTATTAATTCTAGAAGAAAGACAATCAAAACGGTGTACTTCTGCTTACAGTATCAAGTAAAGCACAGGAAGCCATTAGAGTAAGAAAAATTGTGTTCAGACGGCTGAGGCAGCCTTAGGGGTAGGAGGAATGGGGAGGCGTGGAAATCAGGCCTGTGGGCAACATTCAAGGAGCATCCAGTCCCTGAGCAGTCCCTCACAGTGGGTATGCCAGCAGATGGAGGTGAAATGGAGCCACAGCTGGGTGGGAAAAGGGCCAGGGTGGGGAGCCGTGCTCAGCAGGGGCTCCTGCATCAAATTGCTCAATGACAGGTGTGCTATGCTGTGTGCATGTTTCCAACACCTGGCAACAGCAGGCTGGCCCAGAGGTGGGAAAAGGCCAAGGAGGCAGCAGAGTGGGAATGGGGCTCTGCAGGAGGCCCTGGTGGTTGCACACCCCTGTAGGGGATGAGGCTGGCCCAGAGGGTCCCTGGGGGTCTGGGGTGAAAAGCGGGGAAAAGAGAAGCAGGGAGGAAATGCCAGATGCTGCCGCTGTGAGAATGCCATTCCATCCCACAGGTGACATAGTGAGAGGAGGGTGGCAACAAAATGGTGATTGCTGCTGATCAGCCTGACATCTGATCAAGACAAGAGGCCCAGAAAGGACTGCACATCTGCCTCCTAGTGCTGTCCTGAATGGCAGCTCATTACCTGGTGTTCATTACCTGTAGGTCTCTCAGCTTCCCACAGGCATGCCACACTTCAGGTAAGCAAAGCTGCTTACCTCACTATGTTCTTTGGGCCTCTGAAAGGGACTGTCCACTTAGCTACAGCCTGGCAAGGAAGGGAGTCTTACAACACTCTGGATATTTTCGACTTTTATTGACACTCGGGCTGAAACAAAGTATCCCCTCGCTGCTTCTTCATCTTCATCATTCTGTCCTGCAGGTGGCCTGCTCAGGCTGACAGCTTGGAGCGCCTGCAGGCTCCAGTTCTGCTGCAGCCCAGCTTTTCCTCTCACTGCTTAATTCTTATTATGACAATTCTTTCATTTCTACTTCAAAGCTTCCCTAAATTAACAACACTCTATCCTAAGCTAAACAATCCTCTACTATCCAAGCTGTCTACGTTCTATAGTCCTTAAAAGTTGATCCCTATAGTTCCTAATTTTTTTCAATTTTCATCTCTTGCAGAAAGAAAAACAACAGAGCTTTAAATTGAACCTAACAACATATCTAACCTAACCTAACCTAACCTCATCTAATCCAACCTACTGCTAACCTAACCCAACCTAACCTAACAGCTAACCTAACAGCTAACCTAACAGCTAAACTGAGCAAATATCTACACTATCATGTTTCCTAGCTACGGCACAGCTCCTCTTCAACCTCGGGGGATGGCTGATGCTCTGCCTAAAGATGACACATCCCCTTTTCCCTCCTCTTGGCTGGCGGGGCATCAGGGCCTCCTCAGGCGCAGGTGTCTCCTCTCCAGTCTTCCTGCACTTGCTTGGCTGAGATGATCAGAGCAGCCAGGCTGGAGGCAGGATCGCCTGAGGTCACGAAGGGATGCTGCCCAGAGGAAAAAGAACAAAGAAAGGAACTCTTACTTTCCAGGATCACTTGAGCCTGCGGGCTCAAGCAGGATTCCCTGGCTACCAGCAAGACACACAAAGAGCACTGAGGGCAGCATGTCCCCCTGCGCCTTCCTGTCCTGGCAGCTTTCTGTGCCACGTGGCCCACACTCCTCCTCCTCCTCATCCCTTCATGCAGGTGTCCTCAGCTGCCAGGGCTTTTTGCCCCTTTGCTTTTTCTTACCTGTAGGAGCTCCTGGGCAGACCAGCGCCTGTCCTCATCTGCCTGCAGGCAGCAGCGGAGGAAGTCGCGCAGGAGAGCCGAGTGGTGCCTGGGGTTCTGCAGTTTTGGGGGCCCGTTCCTTTCTAGCAGTTCAAAAACCTACAGCACATGGATGCAAGAGGACACTCCACCTGCTCCTTTGCTAGCCACACACAGCTCTCTCCACACAGAGCCCTCTTGCTAAGCTGCACCTTACCCGGAGACGGGCTTCCCGCTGGTAAGGAGCTTCCCCTTCCACCATTTCCAGCCCCATGATCCCCAGGGACCAGATGTCCACTTTGGGGCCGTAGGCTTCTCCTCTCACCACCTCCGGTGCCATCCAGCTGGGAGTGCCGACGCTGGAGCTGCGCTTGCTGTGCTCAGGGCTGAGCTGAGCACAGAGGCCAAAGTCACCTGAGGACAAAAACAAAGCCTGTCAAAGCCAGCTACCACTGGCAAAGCAGCCAAAACCATTGCCCTGACCAGGCCATGCTGAATCTAACTGAAAAAGCAGCTGAGCTCTCCTTCCACGTGCCTGGAGCCAGGCAAATAAGGCATCGGCTGCTTCAAAAACACCCTGACGATTCACGCACTGGCCAAGCCGCCCTTCTGCCCCAGTGGCCGTCACCAAAATGCAAGCACACGGCATATGCTGGACATGCTGCAGCCCAGCAGGGATACCCACCCAACTTGACGGATCCGTCCGTGCCCACCAGGACGTTGCAACTTTTGATGTCTCTGTGGATGACTTGGCGGGAATGAAGGAAATGCAGTCCTTGCAGGCACTGAGAGAGAAAAAGGAGGGAGGGAAAGTTAACCTGCAGGATCTGATTTCATCCCACCCGCAAGGAAAGAGCTCAAGGGGATTGGCGGCTTTCTCAGGGAATTGTGAGCCAGGGCAAAACATCACGCTGCTGTCACCATGAAGAGCTTGCTGCTTCAACACTCTTGGAAGTTTTTTCTAGATTTCCAAGCAAAGGCATCTGGGCTCCCAAAAGTTCCACCGGCCTTGGGTAGGAAGCGCGCCACCTTTGGCTGGGAGGCGGCACGGCAAAGAATTTTGGGGAAGCCTAGTGGCAGCAGAAGAGGAAGCTGCTGGTGACAGCAGCACCTTCGAGCTGTTCCACAATGCATCGCCATGCAGGCTGCAATGCTAGCCTTTGAAGCTGAGGACAGCTCTTTGCCCTTAGCTTGAAATTCTGCCACCCGCATGCTGCCTTCCAGTGGCAAGCAATGTAGGACAGATAGACAGGCTCCAGGCAAACATTCCCAGGCAAAGCTGAGAAGAGGAAGAAAGAGAAATTGAGCCAGTGAGCGAGCACCAAGGCCAGAGGACAGACAGGATGGAAGAGTGCAAGAACAGAGTCTGAGGAGTGCGAGGGCACCGGCAGGCAGTACACTTCCCATGCTCTTTCTTCTCCTGTGTGGCGTGACAGCAGCAGCAACAGCAGCAGCAGCAGCAGCAGCAGCAGCAGCAGCAGCAGCAGCAGCAGCAGCAGCAGCAAAAGAAAGGTGAGAGCAAGAAATCTCGGCTCTCCTTAAGCTCCAGCTGACAAGCAGCATCCGGGCAGTCTTGGGCAAGCACAAGCGGGATCCCTCACCTCCCGACAGACAGCGCCTATCTGTCCTTCCTCCAGGTACACTGCCCTCAGCACATCAAACAAGGTGCTGCCATCCATGAACTCCATGGCCAGCCAGAGCTCCGCATCCACCAGGTAGCTGAAAGAAGAAAACCACGGCATGGAGAAACAGAATGGGCATAGCCTCAGTCACCCCAGGGCCTGAGACAGGTTTTTGCAGCTGCTCTCCAAGCTACGGGTGCCACAAGAGACTGTTGAACACCAGCTCCACCTCCTCCCACGCTCTGGAGACATGCAGAGAAATCATCCCCAGCTCTGTTCTCTGCCAGCGACCAAAGGGCATCGTCTCTTTGCGCTTGCACCAGCTAAAGCTACATTGACACCAGAATATGCCAACCTGTCTAAGTAGGTAACGATATTGGGACTCCTGTTGTCTCTCATGGCCAGGATTTCATTGGCAGCCAGCTCCTCGGACATCTCCTCCTCGAGTGACATGATCTTGATTGCCACCTGCAATGACATTGGCCACCGGTACCTTGAGAAGACGCACCCCGCTCGAGATCACAAGGAGCACGGAGCGAGTGCTGGTGCAATGAGGCAGCACGCTGGGCCAAAGTGCCTTGTCACTAGACAGCAGAGCTTAGCAGAAGCACCAAAAGCCATCCCAAATGCATTCTGCCCCCTGAGCCTCGACTGTATTTCAGAGGAACAGCCCCTGCTGCAGACATGGAGCTGCCACCCAAACCTCCAAGCACAGCTCACAGCAGCGGGCAAAGCGCTCCAGAGCTGCAAAATGGCGTGGGGCTCTTGGCACTTTACCTGTTGTCCGCTGCTGGTGTCAAGGGCTTTATAAACAGCTCCAAACCCTCTAGAAAGACCAAAGCAGCAGAAAGAGACCTTTATCCCTCTGGCAGTGAAAGCAAGCCCAGGCAGCAGATCTCCCCAGGCTGCCTGGACGCCTTCCTTAGAAAAAATGCCTGGCTGCAGCATCTCTTCGGCCAACAGCATGTTAGCCCGTGAGCCCTCTGCCATGCGGGGCAGGCTGTCCAAGGGAACACTAAGGTGCAGCATGAAGACCAAGGGCCGCTGGAAATCTCCAAGGCGCACACCCTGCCAGGTCATTTCAGAACCTAAGGGGAACTCTCTCCTTGTGCGGGTGTGCATGCATGTGTGTGTCAAAAAAGGGAGAACAATTTGAGTCAGAAGACTGTCCTTGACAATCTGACCTTTCTTGGATGGCAAGGTGCTCTTTCAGGCCACAAAGCTGCAGGGCCAGGGCTTCTCCCAGCTCCTGCTCCTCACTGCTGCAAGCAAGACACTGCCAGCATCAACTTGTCTTTGATGAGGCCTTTGCATTGCTCTGACCGAGCAGTCCAGGCAGGCGACACGAGGTCAAGCCGGAGCCTGACCATGACTGGAGCTTGCCTGACTTCACGCTTGATATTGCACCAGCCAAAGACCTGGCCCACACTTTTGTAAAATGAGCTGACGTCACGCTTACCCTCGCCCGAGTTCCTCAAATGCCGTGTATTTGCCCGTTGGCCGGCCCGGACTCACGATGCTCCCTGAAAGACAAAAGCAGTGCAGGGCGCTCACTCGCACACAGAGACGCCGCTGCCCAGAGCGTCCCAAAGGCAGCCCCACTGCCCGCAGCTCTGGGCCCTTTGCGGTCCCGCGGCTTCCAGCTGCTGAGACCAGCAAGTGGGAGGGCCATCTTCTCCACCTTTCATCAGGTGGCCTTTCCAAGAAGGCCTTGATTTCTTTCAAGAGCAGCATCTCACGCGATAAGCCAAAATGATGAGCCCTTAAGAAGGGGGCCCTAAGAGGTAAGCAAGGGCCTTTGCTGCCTCCGCAGTCACACCCACCATCACTGGCAGGTCCACTGCCAGGGGCACAAAGTGTCTGGGCCGGAGGAGGAGTAAGAACCAGAGCCAGAAAACACCTGGGGTCAGACAGCTCCCTGGGCAATAGTCACTTGCTACGTGCCAGCCTTCTGCTCAAGCAGAAACAATCTCTGCTTTTGTCTTTGGCCCAGAAGGCAGCCCAGGCAGGGCCAAGCCAGGCCCAGCCGCCCTCACAGGCAGCAGGGACTCCCTGAGCGCTGCCGCGCTTCCTCAGAGCAGTACAACACCTTCTGCAGAGAGGCCTAAGTGCCTCTGAGACTGAGGGCCAGCATCTGGCGCAGCCTACACCCAGACACTCGCACAAGACCCTGCTCTGGCAGACAAGAAATGCACCAGACGGACGTACTCAGTGTCTTCAGGCCCTGCTCCTCCCTCATCTCGGGCTGCTGGGCTGCGCTGCTGCAGGAAGTGCCGGCAGCGGGGCTTGAGCTGGCTGCTGCAGGCCATGCTGGTCCGGCGGCACCAGGTTGAATGGCAGAGCCTGTCTTGCGCTGGGACAAGAAAGGATTGCCCGTCAGAAGGGTGGCTGGCACTCATGCCCCCCCCTAAGCGCACAGCAAAAGCAAGGCCTTGGGAAGGTGCTGCCAGCCACGGCCAGGCCTCTCCAGCTGGAGCAGTTCCCATGTCCCCTTCTCAAAGGCACCTTCGGGAGAAGCCCAAAGGCTACTTGGATCCAGCCCCTCCCGACCACCTCCATGCTCCACGTGTTCAGCTTTTCTGCAAGACACTGGCAACAAGGTATCGATGGGGCTGCCAAATCCACAAAGAGATCAGAGCAGGGCCCCAGAGCCTCGCTGCTTTCCTCCTCCTGTCTTTTCCTGGGCCGGAATGAAATCAGCCCGGAGTTGCCAGGCAACAGTCTGTCCAGAAGCCCGCAGTGTGTCCCTTCTCTGATCTGTTTCACGGATTTCCCTTCTCTATGGCAGCCTTTAGAGAGCGGCCCTTGGGAGCCGCCTTCCAGCCCTGCCCAGACCCACCCGCCCTTTTACAATGCAGGGCTGCCGAGGATTCTCCTCTCCAAACTCTGCTCTGACCGGCTGGAAGTGAAGCACAGCCTGAAGCTAATTAGTCCACGGAGACAGCAGGTCCCTTCCAGGGGCCAGTGTCTGCCAGGTACCCTGCAAGGCTGTCAACTGCGTATTTGGGCCGCGCTGTCCGCTGACCACAGGCAGCCTGCACTGACAACGGGCACAAGGGGCTGACTCCTGCACTGAGAGTCACTCAATGCTGCCTCCTGTCTGATCCCAAGAGACACTCTGGCGCCCTCTCAGCATCCCAGCTTCAATGTCAAACTTCAGAACCCATTGGCCAGGGCTCCCCAGCTTGCCTGAAGCCGCACTACGTCACAGCAGGCACACGGCTGCCAGCATCTTCAGCCACGAGCAACAAGGGCTGCTCCAAAACGGGTAGCCTGGCCGTGCGCCAAAGGCAGTGCCAAGCTCAGCTGTCACTTACTGGCTCTGCAAGTTCAGGCTGTGAAGGGACAGCGGCTGAAGGCTTCATCTTCCTTTGCTCCTCTTCATCCTCTTCCTCAATGACAGAGGCAGCCAGAGGAGCTGCTGACCCTGCTGTTGTGCCCTGCAGGCAGACAGAAGTGAGAGAGATGGGCAAAAGCCAGTGCCTTAGGAGCTGCTTTCTATTGAGCTGGGAAAGGACCCAGAAGAAGGGCAAATCATAGACTTTGATACAAGTGGGCCTCTGAGTCACGCAAAGCCGAGGAAGCTGGCTGAACGAGCTGCTACTCCATCTTGCTGTGCATTTGAGCTTCCCTGCTGCCTAGAAGCAGCAAGATGCCTTGGAGCTGTCCCTTTTGCCTTTCATCTCTTGAAAGGCTTTTCACTGGAAAATCAGCAAACAGCCAGTGCTCCCTTTGCTACTGCTGATGCCACCGGGCAGCTGGCCTTTCCTTCAGCCTCCCACGCCGGCACTCCACACTCGGCTGCAACAGGCCAAGCTGGCAGAATTGCTGCACAATTCTCACACGCCAGCAACGTCTCAGCTTCCTTTGCCACTCACCAAAGGACAGGCTTGTCTCCATCCGCGTGTCAGGTGACCTGCAGCCAGCAAGGCAAAAGGAACCAGAGGCCCTTAGAAAAGTGCCTGTGCTGGCCACTCCCACAGCACAAGGCAGTCCCAACACAGAGCATTTCCCTTTCCCAACATGCCTCCAGGAGCAACAGCTCTTTCCCACAGCAAGCAAGAGAACAAGAAGGACCCTAGAGGAGCCTCTGGCTACATTTGGGCCTCTTTTGCCAAGAGAGAAATAGGAAGACGGTGCTGGAAATGCCCGCTGCTCTTCAAAACTTTGAGCTTCTCTTGTGCCTAACAGCTCAAGCTACATTTCCCGCTTCCCTTTCCTGCATTTTCCATATACATTCTTTTAAATTGCACGCCCTAATTCCCATCCCTTGGCTGAAGATGATAGCCCAGCAAAGCTTCCACAAAGGGTCCCTTCCCTGTGGCAGCTCCCTGCTGAAGCAGCCCAGGAACAGCTGCTGGGCTCAGCAGCAAACCCTCCCTGCACTGGAGTTTGTGCTGCATGGCCAAGGCAATCGCAGTCTTGGCACAGCATCAAAGGCTCAAGTCATGCAGCCAAGGCCTCTAAGGGGTAGAATATGGAGCAAAAGGTGCTTTCCTTCACTCCTGGAGAGAACCACTGAGCTGGTAGAAATACTTGTGAGGATCTGCCCTCAGAGTCTGCAATTTGCAGCTTGTCTTGCTTGAAGCAGCAAGCTGAGGAAATGACAGACTCCGCTGCCGCGCACTCTCCCGGGGAGGGAAGGCAACCGCTGCAGGTTGCATGGCAAATAGTCTGCACGCGCTACCCAGTACAGATGCCCCCTTTGTAGCTGATGCTGCTGGCAGGACATTGACCAAAGCGGTGGCACCTTCACGGCCATTTTGTTCCCAAAGAAACTGGGCCACTGCTGCGGCATAAAGAGCAGAGCCAAGAAAAAGTCGGGCAATGCCAGCCCCAGGAGAAACCTTTACTTACGAGTCAGCTGGGTCAGGTAGTAGCCAGAATAGACAACAGAAAAGATGGTGCAAACGGCGGCACAGACTTGCCCAATCATTTTGGCAGTGCTGTGCGCGTTTGCACGCTGAGTGCCAGCCAAGGGAAAGCCAAGACTCCTCTCGGGGTGCAGGCCGTCTGCTGAGAGCTCCTTGAGCACAAGGATCCTCCTGCAGGGAGCCAGCGGAAGAGCTGCTCTGGACGACCAGGCCTGGCGCGCACCGGGACAACGCTGTGCTGACAGCACTGTGACGTGGCACCTCTGGCTTGACCTCACAATGGCAGCTGCTCTGTGGCTTTCTTGTGCCCAGCAAGACAACCTTGTGTACAGCTGATGCAAAAGAAAAGCCTGGGAAATTCTCCTCACTCACAAAGGCAGTGCTCAAGGCATGCCAGGGGAACTCAGAAAATGCGCCAATCCAAGCGGCATCCAAGCAATGCAAGCAAACATGACTCTTGGTCCCAAAAGCTTTGACTGAAAGCAAGTCTGCTTCTTCTAGGTGGCATCCTAGCTGGTTTGGAAAAGCCTAACTTCTTCAGTGACATTTAGATGGCAAACGAAGCAAAGATAATAAATTTCCAGGACTATTGTAGGCTGCAGTTGCTCCTGGAGCACGCGGGTGCATGCTGACCTATGGAGGGGCTTGACAGCTGGCCTGCAAGCAAAGCCGAGTTCATGGAAGAAATAGCAGTTGATGGTTTTTGAGTGTATCCATAGCAAGGAAGAAGACAAGGCCGTCAGCATGGAAACCCATTAGAAGAGATTCAGGAAAAGTTGCGTATGCTAGACTAGGTGCCGAAGTAGATGTGCATACGTGCCTTATAAATTTCTGTAAAACTTTTGCCAGTTGTATTGACGTTAATTGCTTTGCACCAATGGATAGAAGAAGTTATTGTGATGTAGTTAGTGACTTGAGATCACGCTTTGTTAAGAGTGTATAAGCTGGAGAACATGCAGAATAAAACAAACAAACCTTTTTCTTCTTGGACCCTGATCACGTGTGTATGCCACGTCCGGCCTAACGGTGACGCTTGCCCCATCTCTGGGTCAAGAAACAAGTCTTGTCTGACTGGTAACTTTTCAACAAGCTGAGAAAGAAATTAGTAGCTGGACATGCAGATTTCTGAAGAGAGGAAAGAAAAGTGTTGACAAGAATAAACCTAAGTTTTCAATGCCTGAAGCACTCAAAAATAACACGTTTTGGGATAGTGTACCATATGTTAGACAGAGTTAAAGCAAACCACAACTCATTAGTATCTGGACTTCATTGCCCACTCTGCTTAGAGATGTTGCTTGAAGGCACTTGGTGTCAAGGATCCAGTTCCTGTAGATCACTGTCGACGTAGATCAAAATCCTCCCAACAAATCAGTGTCAAAACCAGCAAGAGTGAGACTTTTGTCCTTGGCAGTAGCTTCCAGGTGCTCCTGGAAGTCCCCAGGCCTTGACACAAAGATGTGTATTCAACGGAGGGAGAGAAGCATCATGCTTAGCTCTAAATGTGACCTTTGCTAGCAGATCACACTAGCAGGCAATAAATTACATTTGTTCTGCACTTCGGCAGAGCCAAGATGGGAATCAAAGTCTAGATCACAGGAGAAGATCTCACGAGCCTCAGCTTTTCCAGAAGAGGAAAAATACAAAGGATAGTAAATTTGCGTTGGGTTTACAGGCTATTTTTACAGATCAATAGACAAGGGATGAAGCTTTAAAGATGAGAGCAAAGGAAAATCAACAGATATGCTGAAAGTGAGTGAAGAGTAAGGGGACCTCAAATTAACTGAAAAGCTGCACAGAAAGCTTCTCTACTTTGTGCACTTGCCTCAAGTTTTCAATGGCAAAATCTAGGAGTACTTCAAACTTATTTTTATTAATTCTAGAAGAAAGACAATCAAAACGGTGTACTTCTGCTTACAGTATCAAGTAAAGCACAGGAAGCCATTAGAGTAAGAAAAATTGTGTTCAGACGGCTGAGGCAGCCTTAGGGGTAGGAGGAATGGGGAGGCGTGGAAATCAGGCCTGTGGGCAACATTCAAGGAGCATCCAGTCCCTGAGCAGTCCCTCACAGTGGGTATGCCAGCAGATGGAGGCGAAATGGAGCCACAGCTGGGTGGGAAAAGGGCCGGGGTGGGGAGCCGTGCTCAGCAGGGGCTCCTGCATCAAATTGCTCAATGACAGGTGTGCTATGCTGTGTGCATGTTTCCAACACCTGGCAACAGCAGGCTGGCCCAGAGGTGGGAAAAGGCCAAGGAGGCAGCAGAGTGGGAATGGGGCTCTGCAGGAGGCCCTGGTGGTTGCACACCCCTGTAGGGGATGAGGCTGGCCCAGAGGGTCCCTGGGGGTCTGGGGTGAAAAGCGGGGAAAAGAGAAGCAGGGAGGAAATGCCAGATGCTGCCGCTGTGAGAATGCCATTCCATCCCACAGGTGACATAGTGAGAGGAGGGTGGCAACAAAATGGTGATTGCTGCTGATCAGCCTGACATCTGATCAAGACAAGAGGCCCAGAAAGGACTGCACATCTGCCTCCTAGTGCTGTCCTGAATGGCAGCTCATTACCTGGTGTTCATTACCTGTAGGTCTCTCAGCTTCCCACAGGCATGCCACACTTCAGGTAAGCAAAGCTGCTTACCTCACTATGTTCTTTGGGCCTCTGAAAGGGACTGTCCACTTAGCTACAGCCTGGCAAGGAAGGGAGTCTTACAACACTCTGGATATTTTCGACTTTTATTGACACTCGGGCTGAAACAAAGTATCCCCTCGCTGCTTCTTCATCTTCATCATTCTGTCCTGCAGGTGGCCTGCTCAGGCTGACAGCTTGGAGCGCCTGCAGGCTCCAGTTCTGCTGCAGCCCAGCTTTTCCTCTCACTGCTTAATTCTTATTATGACAATTCTTTCATTTCTACTTCAAAGCTTCCCTAAATTAACAACACTCTATCCTAAGCTAAACAATCCTCTACTATCCAAGCTGTCTACGTTCTATAGTCCTTAAAAGTTGATCCCTATAGTTCCTAATTTTTTTCAATTTTCATCTCTTGCAGAAAGAAAAACAACAGAGCTTTAAATTGAACCTAACAACATATCTAACCTAACCTAACCTAACCTAACCTAACCTAACCTAACCTAACCTAACCTAATCTAATCCAACCTAATGCTAACCTAACCCAACCTAACCTAACAGCTAACCTAACAGCTAACCTAACAGCTAAACTGAGCAAATATCTACACTATCATGTTTCCTAGCTACGGCACAGCTCCTCTTCAACCTCGGGGGATGGCTGAAGCTCTGCCTAAAGATGACACATCCCCTTTTCCCTCCTCTTGGCTGGCGGGGCATCAGGGCCTCCTCAGGCGCAGGTGTCTCCTCTCCAGTCTTCCTGCACTTGCTTGGCTGAGATGATCAGAGCAGCCAGGCTGGAGGCAGGATCGCCTGAGGTCACGAAGGGATGCTGCCCAGAGGAAAAAGAACAAAGAAAGGAACTCTTACTTTCCAGGATCACTTGAGCCTGCGGGCTCAAGCAGGATTCCCTGGCTACCAGCAAGACACACAAAGAGCACTGAGGGCAGCATGTCCCCCTGCGCCTTCCTGTCCTGGCAGCTTTCTGTGCCACGTGGCCCACACTCCTCCTCCTCCTCATCCCTTCATGCAGGTGTCCTCAGCTGCCAGGGCTTTTTGCCCCTTTGCTTTTTCTTACCTGTAGGAGCTCCTGGGCAGACCAGCGCCTGTCCTCATCTGCCTGCAGGCAGCAGCGGAGGAAGTCGCGCAGGAGAGCCGAGTGGTGCCTGGGGTTCTGCAGTTTTGGGGGCCCGTTCCTTTCTAGCAGTTCAAAAACCTACAGCACATGGATGCAAGAGGACACTCCACCTGCTCCTTTGCTAGCCACACACAGCTCTCTCCACACAGAGCCCTCTTGCTAAGCTGCACCTTACCCGGAGACGGGCTTCCCGCTGGTAAGGAGCTTCCCCTTCCACCATTTCCAGCCCCATGATCCCCAGGGACCAGATGTCCACTTTGGGGCCGTAGGCTTCTCCTCTCACCACCTCCGGTGCCATCCAGCTGGGAGTGCCGACGCTGGAGCTGCGCTTGCTGTGCTCAGGGCTGAGCTGAGCACAGAGGCCAAAGTCACCTGAGGACAAAAACAAAGCCTGTCAAAGCCAGCTACCACTGGCAAAGCAGCCAAAACCATTGCCCTGACCAGGCCATGCTGAATCTAACTGAAAAAGCAGCTGAGCTCTCCTTCCACGTGCCTGGAGCCAGGCAAATAAGGCATCGGCCGCTTCAAAAACACCCTGACGATTCACGCACTGGCCAAGCCGCCCTTCTGCCCCAGTGGCCGTCACCAAAATGCAAGCACACGGCATATGCTGGACATGCTGCAGCCCAGCAGGGATACCCACCCAACTTGACGGATCCGTCCGTGCCCACCAGGACGTTGCAACTTTTGATGTCTCTGTGGATGACTTGGCGGGAATGAAGGAAATGCAGTCCTTGCAGGCACTGAGAGAGAAAAAGGAGGGAGGGAAAGTTAACCTGCAGGATCTGATTTCATCCCACCCGCAAGGAAAGAGCTCAAGGGGATTGGCGGCTTTCTCAGGGAATTGTGAGCCAGGGCAAAACATCACGCTGCTGTCACCATGAAGAGCTTGCTGCTTCAACACTCTTGGAAGTTTTTTCTAGATTTCCAAGCAAAGGCATCTGGGCTCCCAAAAGTTCCACCGGCCTTGGGTAGGAAGCGCGCCACCTTTGGCTGGGAGGCGGCACGGCAAAGAATTTTGGGGAAGCCTAGTGGCAGCAGAAGAGGAAGCTGCTGGTGACAGCAGCACCTTCGAGCTGTTCCACAATGCATCGCCATGCAGGCTGCAATGCTAGCCTTTGAAGCTGAGGACAGCTCTTTGCCCTTAGCTTGAAATTCTGCCACCCGCATGCTGCCTTCCAGTGGCAAGCAATGTAGGACAGACAGACAGGCTCCAGGCAAACATTCCCAGGCAAAGCTGAGAAGAGGAAGAAAGAGAAATTGAGCCAGTGAGCGAGCACCAAGGCCAGAGGACAGACAGGATGGAAGAGTGCAAGAACAGAGTCTGAGGAGTGCGAGGGCACCGGCAGGCAGTACACTTCCCATGCTCTTTCTTCTCCTGTGTGGCGTGACAGCAGCAGCAACAGCAGCAGCAGCAGCAGCAAAAGAAAGGTGAGAGCAAGAAATCTCGGCTCTCCTTAAGCTCCAGCTGACAAGCAGCATCCGGGCAGTCTTGGGCAAGCACAAGCGGGATCCCTCACCTCCCGACAGACAGCGCCTATCTGTCCTTCCTCCAGGTACACTGCCCTCAGCACATCAAACAAGGTGCCGCCATCCATGAACTCCATGGCCAGCCAGAGCTCCGCATCCACCAGGTAGCTGAAAGAAGAAAACCACGGCATGGAGCAACAGAATGGGCATAGCCTCAGTCACCCCAGGGCCTGAGACAGGTTTTTGCAGCTGCTCTCCAAGCTACGGGTGCCACAAGAGACTGTTGAACACCAGCTCCACCTCCTCCCACGCTCTGGAGACATGCAGAGAAATCATCCCCAGCTCTGTTCTCTGCCAGCGACCAAAGGGCATCGTCTCTTTGCGCTTGCACCAGCTAAAGCTACATTGACACCAGAATATGCCAACCTGTCTAAGTAGGTAACGATATTGGGACTCCTGTTGTCTCTCATGGCCAGGATTTCATTGGCAGCCAGCTCCTCGGACATCTCCTCCTCGAGTGACATGATCTTGATTGCCACCTGCAATGACATTGGCCACCGGTACCTTGAGAAGACGCACCCCGCTCGAGATCACAAGGAGCACAGAGCGAGTGCTGGTGCAATGAGGCAGCACGCTGGGCCAAAGTGCCTTGTCACTAGACAGCAGAGCTTAGAAGAAGCACCAAAAGCCATCCCAAATGCATTCTGCCCCCTGAGCCTCGACTGTATTTCAGAGGAACAGCCCCTGCTGCAGACATGGAGCTGCCACCCAAACCTCCAAGCACAGCTCACAGCAGCGGGCAAAGCGCTCCAGAGCTGCAAAATGGCGTGGGGCTCTTGGCACTTTACCTGTTGTCCGCTGCTGGTGTCAAGGGCTTTATAAACAGCTCCAAACCCTCTAGAAAGACCAAAGCAGCAGAAAGAGACCTTTATCCCTCTGGCAGTGAAAGCAAGCCCAGGCAGCAGATCTCCCCAGGCTGCCTGGACGCCTTCCTTAGAAAAAATGCCTGGCTGCAGCATCTCTTCGGCCAACAGCATGTTAGCCCGTGAGCCCTCTGCCATGCGGGGCAGGCTGTCCAAGGGAACACTAAGGTGCAGCATGAAGACCAAGGGCCGCTGGAAATCTCCAAGGCGCACACCCTGCCAGGTCATTTCAGAACCTAAGGGGAACTCTCTCCTTGTGCGGGTGTGCATGCATGTGTGTGTCAAAAAAGGGAGAACAATTTGAGTCAGAAGACTGTCCTTGACAATCTGACCTTTCTTGGATGGCAAGGTGCTCTTTCAGGCCACAAAGCTGCAGGGCCAGGGCTTCTCCCAGCTCCTGCTCCTCACTGCTGCAAGCAAGACACTGCCAGCATCAACTTGTCTTTGATGAGGCCTTTGCATTGCTCTGACCGAGCAGTCCAGGCAGGCGACACGAGGTCAAGCCGGAGCCTGACCATGACTGGAGCTTGCCTGACTTCACGCTTGATATTGCACCAGCCAAAGACCTGGCCCACACTTTTGTAAAATGAGCTGACGTCACGCTTACCCTCGCCCGAGTTCCTCAAATGCCGTGTATTTGCCCGTTGGCCGGCCCGGACTCACGATGCTCCCTGAAAGACAAAAGCAGTGCAGGGCGCTCACTCGCACACAGAGACGCCGCTGCCCAGAGCGTCCCAAAGGCAGCCCCACTGCCCGCAGCTCTGGGCCCTTTGCGGTCCCGCGGCTTCCAGCTGCTGAGACCAGCAAGTGGGAGGGCCATCTTCTCCACCTTTCATCAGGAGGCCTTTCCAAGAAGGCCTTGATTTCTTTCAAGAGCAGCATCTCACGCGATAAGCCAAAATGATGAGCCCTTAAGAAGGGGGCCCTAAGAGGTAAGCAAGGGCCTTTGCTGCCTCCGCAGTCACACCCACCATCACTGGCAGGTCCACTGCCAGGGGCACAAAGTGTCTGGGCCGGAGGAGGAGTAAGAACCAGAGCCAGAAAACACCTGGGGCCAGACAGCTCCCTGGGCAATAGTCACTTGCTAGGTGCCAGCCTTCTGCTCAAGCAGAAACAATCTCTGCTTTTGCCTTTGGCCCAGAAGGCAGCCCAGGCAGGGCCAAGCCAGGCCCAGCCGCCCTCACAGGCAGCAGGGACTCCCTGGGTGCTGCCACGCTTCCTCAGAGCAGTACAACACCTTCTGCAGAGAGGCCTAAGTGCCTCTGAGACTGAGGGCCAGCATCTGGCGCAGCCTACACCCAGACACTCGCACAAGACCCTGCTCTGGCAGACAAGAAATGCACCAGACGGACGTACTCAGTGTCTTCAGGCCCTGCTCTTCCCTCATCTCGGGCTGCTGGGCTGCGCTGCTGCAAGAAGTGCCGGCAGCGGGGCTTGAGCTGGCTGCTGCAGGCCATGCTGGTCCGGCGGCACCAGGTTGAATGGCAGAGCCTGTCTTGCGCTGGGACAAGAAAGGATTGCCCGTCAGAAGGGTGGCTGGCACTCATGCCCCCCCCTAAGCGCACAGCAAAAGCAAGGCCTTGGGAAGGTGCTGCCAGCCACGGCCAGGCCTCTCCAGCTGGAGCAGTTCCCATGTCCCCTTCTCAAAGGCACCTTCGGGAGAAGCCCAAAGGCTACTTGGATCCAGCCCCTCCCGACCACCTCCATGCTCCACGTGTTCAGCTTTTCTGCAAGACACTGGCAACAAGGTATCGATGGGGCTGCCAAATCCACAAAGAGATCAGAGCAGGGCCCCAGAGCCTCACTGCTTTCCTCCTCCTGTCTTTTCCTGGGCCGGAATGAAATCAGCCCGGAGTTGGCAGGCAACAGTCTGCTCAGAAGCCCGCAGCGTGTCCCTTCTCTGATCTGTTTCACGGATTTCCCTTCTCTATGGCAGCCTTTAGAGAGCGGCCCTTGGGAGCCGCCTTCCAGCCCTGCCCAGACCCACCCGCCCTTTTACAATGCAGGGCTGCCGAGGATTCTCCTCTCCAAACTCTGCTCTGACCGGCTGGAAGTGAAGCACAGCCTGAAGCTAATTAGTCCACGGAGACAGCAGGTCCCTTCCAGGGGCCAGTGTCTGCCAGGTACCCTGCAAGGCTGTCAACTGCGTATTTGGGCCGCGCTGTCCGCTGACCACAGGCAGCCTGCACTGACAACGGGCACAAGGGGCTGACTCCTGCACTGAGAGTCACTCAATGCTGCCTCCTGTCTGATCCCAAGAGACACTCTGGCGCCCTCTCAGCATCCCAGCTTCAATGTCAAACTTCAGAACCCATTGGCCAGGGCTCCCCAGCTTGCCTGAAGCCGCACTACGTCACAGCAGGCACACGGCTGCCAGCATCTTCAGCCACGAGCAACAAGGGCTGCTCCAAAACGGGTAGCCTGGCCCTGCGCCAAAGGCAGTGCCAAGCTCAGCTGTCACTTACTGGCTCTGCAAGTTCAGGCTGTGAAGGGACAGCGGCTGAAGGTTTCATCTTCCTTTGCTCCTCTTCATCCTCTTCCTCAATGACAGAGGCAGCCAGAGGAGCTGCTGACCCTGCTGTTGTGCCCTGCAGGCAGACAGAAGTGAGAGAGATGGGCAAAAGCCAGTGCCTTAGGAGCTGCTTTCTATTGAGCTGGGAAAGGACCCAGAAGAAGGGCAAATCATAGACTTTGATACAAGTGGGCCTCTGAGTCACGCAAAGCCGAGGAAGCTGGCTGAACGAGCTGCTACTCCATCTTGCTGTGCATTTGAGCTTCCCTGCTGCCTAGAAGCAGCAAGATGCCTTGGAGCTGTCCCTTTTGCCTTTCATCTCTTGAAAGGCTTTTCACTGGAAAATCAGCAAACAGCCAGTGCTCCCTTTGCTACTGCTGATGCCACCGGGCAGCTGGCCTTTCCTTCAGCCTCCCACGCCGGCACTCCACACTCGGCTGCAACAGGCCAAGCTGGCAGAATTGCTGCACAATTCTCACACGCCAGCAACGTCTCAGCTTCCTTTGCCACTCACCAAAGGACAGGCTTGTCTCCATCCGCGTGTCAGGTGACCTGCAGCCAGCAAGGCAAAAGGAACCAGAGGCCCTTAGAAAAGTGCCTGTGCTGGCCACTCCCACAGCACAAGGCAGTCCCAACACAGAGCATTTCCCTTTCCCAACATGCCTCCAGGAGCAACAGCTCTTTCCCACAGCAAGCAAGAGAACAAGAAGGACGCTAGAGGAGCCTCTGGCTACATTTGGGCCTCTTTTGCCAAGAGAGAAATAGGAAGACGGTGCTGGAAATGCCCGCTGCTCTTCAAAACTTTGAGCTTCTCTTGTGCCTAACAGCTCAAGCTACATTTCCCGCTTCCCTTTCCTGCATTTTCCATATACATTCTTTTAAATTGCACGCCCTAATTCCCATCCCTTGGCTGAAGATGATAGCCCAGCAAAGCTTCCACAAAGGGTCCCTTCCCTGTGGCAGCTCCCTGCTGAAGCAGCCCAGGAACAGCTGCTGGGCTCAGCAGCAAACCCTCCCTGCACTGGAGTTTGTGCTGCATGGCCAAGGCAATCGCAGTCTTGGCACAGCATCAAAGGCTCAAGTCATGCAGCCAAGGCCTCTAAGGGGTAGAATATGGAGCAAAAGGTGCTTTCCTTCACTCCTGGAGAGAACCACTGAGCTGGTAGAAATACTTGTGAGGATCTGCCCTCAGAGTCTGCAATTTGCAGCTTGTCTTGCTTGAAGCAGCAAGCTGAGGAAATGACAGACTCCGCTGCCGCGCACTCTCCCGGGGAGGGAAGGCAACCGCTGCAGGTTGCATGGCAAATAGTCTGCACGCGCTACCCAGTACAGATGCCCCCTTTGTAGCTGATGCTGCTGGCAGGACATTGACCAAAGCGGTGGCACCTTCACGGCCATTTTGTTCCCAAAGAAACTGGGCCACTGCTGCGGCATAAAGAGCAGAGCCAAGCAAAAGTCGGGCAATGCCAGCCCCAGGAGAAACCTTTACTTACGAGTCAGCTGGGTCAGGTAGTAGCCAGAATAGACAACAGAAAAGATGGTGCAAACGGCGGCACAGACTTGCCCAATCATTTTGGCAGTGCTGTGCGCGTTTGCACGCTGAGTGCCAGCCAAGGGAAAGCCAAGACTCCTCTCGGGGTGCAGGCCGTCTGCTGAGAGCTCCTTGAGCACAAGGATCCTCCTGCAGGGAGCCAGCGGAAGAGCTGCTCTGGACGACCAGGCCTGGCGCGCACCGGGACAACGCTGTGCTGACAGCACTGTGACGTGGCACCTCTGGCTTGACCTCACAATGGCAGCTGCTCTGTGGCTTTCTTGTGCCCAGCAAGACAACCTTGTGTACAGCTGATGCAAAAGAAAAGCCTGGGAAATTCTCCTCACTCACAAAGGCAGTGCTCAAGGCATGCCAGGGGAACTCAGAAAATGCGCCAATCCAAGCGGCATCCAAGCAATGCAAGCAAACATGACTCTTGGTCCCAAAAGCTTTGACTGAAAGCAAGTCTGCTTCTTCTAGGTGGCATCCTAGCTGGTTTGGAAAAGCCTAACTTCTTCAGTGACATTTAGATGGCAAACGAAGCAAAGATAATAAATTTCCAGGACTATTGTAGGCTGCAGTTGCTCCTTGAGCACGCGGGTGCATGCTGACCTATGGAGGGGCTTGACAGCTGGCCTGCAAGCAAAGCCGAGTTCATGGAAGAAATAGCAGTTGATGGTTTTTGAGTGTATCCAAAGCAAGGAAGAAGACAAGGCCATCAGCATGGAAACCCACTAGAAGAGATTCAGGAAAAGTTGCGTATGCTAGACTAGGTGCCGAAGTAGATGTGCATACGTGCCTTATAAATTTCTGTAAAACTTTTGCCAGTTGTATTGACGTTAATTGCTTTGCACCAATGGATAGAAGAAGTTATTGTGATGTAGTTAGTGACTTGAGATCACGCTTTGTTAAGAGTGTATAAGCTGGAGAACATGCAGAATAAAACAAACAAACCTTTTTCTTCTTGGACCCTTGATCACGTGTGTATGCCACGTCCGGCCTAACGGTGACGCTTGCCCCATCTCTGGGTCAAGAAACAAGTCTTGTCTGACTGGTAGCTTTTCAACAAGCTGAGAAAGAAATTAGTAGCTGGACATGCAGATTTCTGAAGAGAGGAAAGAAAAGTGTTGACAAGAATAAGCCTAAGTTTTAAATGCCTGAAGCACTCAAAAATAACATGTTTTGGGATAGTGTACCATATGTTAGACAGAGTTAAAGCAAACCACAACTCATTAGTATCTGGACTTCATTGCCCACTCCGCTTAGAGATGTTGCTTGAAGGCACTTGGTGTCAAGGATCCAGTTCCTGTAGATCACTGTCGACGTAGATCAAAATCCTCCCAACAAATCAGTGTCAAAACCAGCAAGAGTGAGACTTTTGTCCTTGGCAGTAGCTTCCAGGTGCTCCTGGAAGTCACCAGGCCTTGACACAAAGATGTGTATTCAACGGAGGGAGAGAAGCATCATGCTTAGCTCTAAATGTGACCTTTGCTAGCAGATCACACTAGCAGGCAATAAATTACATTTGTTCTGCACTTCGGCAGAGCCAAGATGGGAATCAAAGTCTAGATCACAGGAGAAGATCTCACGAGCCTCAGCTTTTCCAGAAGAGGAAAAATACAAAGGATAGTAAATTTGCGTTGGGTTTACAGGCTATTTTTGCAGATCGATAGACAAGGGATGAAGCTTAAAAGATGAGAGCAAAGGAAAATCAACAGATATGCTGAAAGTGAGTGAAGAGTAAGGGGACCTCAAATTAACTGAAAAGCTGCACAGAAAGCTTCTCTACTTTGTGCACTTGCCTCAAGTTTTCAATGGCAAAATCTAGGAGTACTTCAAACTTATTTTTATTAATTCTAGAAGAAAGACAATCAAAACGGTGTACTTCTGCTTACAGTATCAAGTAAAGCACAGGAAGCCATTAGAGTAAGAAAAATTGTGTTCAGACGGCTGAGGCAGCCTTAGGGGTAGGAGGAATGGGGAGGCGTGGAAATCAGGCCTGTGGGCAACATTCAAGGAGCATCCAGTCCCTGAGCAGTCCCTCACAGTGGGTATGCCAGCAGATGGAGGTGAAATGGAGCCACAGCTGGGTGGGAAAAGGGCCGGGGTGGGGAGCCGTGCTCAGCAGGGGCTCCTGCATCAAATTGCTCAATGACAGGTGTGCTATGCTGTGTGCATGTTTCCAACACCTGGCAACAGCAGGCTGGCCCAGAGGTGGGAAAAGGCCAAGGAGGCAGCAGAGTGGGAATGGGGCTCTGCAGGAGGCCCTGGTGGTTGCACACCCCTGTAGGGGATGAGGCTGGCCCAGAGGGTCCCTGGGGGTCTGGGGTGAAAAGCGGGGAAAAGAGAAGCAGGGAGGAAATGCCAGATGCTGCCGCTGTGAGAATGCCATTCCATCCCACAGGTGACATAGTGAGAGGAGGGTGGCAACAAAATGGTGATTGCTGCTGATCAGCCTGACATCTGATCAAGACAAGAGGCCCAGAAAGGACTGCACATCTGCCTCCTAGTGCTGTCCTGAATGGCAGCTCATTACCTGGTGTTCATTACCTGTAGGTCTCTCAGCTTCCCACAGGCATGCCACACTTCAGGTAAGCAAAGCTGCTTACCTCACTATGTTCTTTGGGCCTCTGAAAGGGACTGTCCACTTAGCTACAGCCTGGCAAGGAAGGGAGTCTTACAACACTCTGGATATTTTCGACTTTTATTGACACTCGGGCTGAAACAAAGTATCCCCTCGCTGCTTCTTCATCTTCATCATTCTGTCCTGCAGGTGGCCTGCTCAGGCTGACAGCTTGGAGCGCCTGCAGGCTCCAGTTCTGCTGCAGCCCAGCTTTTCCTCTCACTGCTTAATTCTTATTATGACAATTCTTTCATTTCTACTTCAAAGCTTCCCTAAATTAACAACACTCTATCCTAAGCTAAACAATCCTCTACTATCCAAGCTGTCTACGTTCTATAGTCCTTAAAAGTTGATCCCTATAGTTCCTAATTTTTTTCAATTTTCATCTCTTGCAGAAAGAAAAACAACAGAGCTTTAAATTGAACCTAACAACATATCTAACCTAACCTAACCTAACCTCATCTAATCCAACCTACTGCTAACCTAACCCAACCTAACCTAACAGCTAACCTAACAGCTAACCTAACAGCTAAACTGAGCAAATATCTACACTATCATGTTTCCTAGCTACGGCACAGCTCCTCTTCAACCTCGGGGGATGGCTGATGCTCTGCCTAAAGATGACACATCCCCTTTTCCCTCCTCTTGGCTGGCGGGGCATCAGGGCCTCCTCAGGCGCAGGTGTCTCCTCTCCAGTCTTCCTGCACTTGCTTGGCTGAGATGATCAGAGCAGCCAGGCTGGAGGCAGGATCGCCTGAGGTCACGAAGGGATGCTGCCCAGAGGAAAAAGAACAAAGAAAGGAACTCTTACTTTCCAGGATCACTTGAGCCTGCGGGCTCAAGCAGGATTCCCTGGCTACCAGCAAGACACACAAAGAGCACTGAGGGCAGCATGTCCCCCTGCGCC
Organism: Ammospiza caudacuta; assembly: GCF_027887145.1. Classification (NCBI taxonomy): domain Eukaryota; kingdom Metazoa; phylum Chordata; class Aves; order Passeriformes; family Passerellidae; genus Ammospiza; species Ammospiza caudacuta. The sequence goes on along the minus strand of NC_080632.1, from coordinate 72,456,288 downwards.
TTCCTGTCCTGGCAGCTTTCTGTGCCACGTGGCCCACACTCCTCCTCCTCCTCATCCCTTCATGCAGGTGTCCTCAGCTGCCAGGGCTTTTTGCCCCTTTGCTTTTTCTTACCTGTAGGAGCTCCTGGGCAGACCAGCGCCTGTCCTCATCTGCCTGCAGGCAGCAGCGGAGGAAGTCGCGCAGGAGAGCCGAGTGGTGCCTGGGGTTCTGCAGTTTTGGGGGCCCGTTCCTTTCTAGCAGTTCAAAAACCTACAGCACATGGATGCAAGAGGACACTCCACCTGCTCCTTTGCTAGCCACACACAGCTCTCTCCACACAGAGCCCTCTTGCTAAGCTGCACCTTACCCGGAGACGGGCTTCCCGCTGGTAAGGAGCTTCCCCTTCCACCATTTCCAGCCCCATGATCCCCAGGGACCAGATGTCCACTTTGGGGCCGTAGGCTTCTCCTCTCACCACCTCCGGTGCCATCCAGCTGGGAGTGCCGACGCTGGAGCTGCGCTTGCTGTGCTCAGGGCTGAGCTGAGCACAGAGGCCAAAGTCACCTGAGGACAAAAACAAAGCCTGTCAAAGCCAGCTACCACTGGCAAAGCAGCCAAAACCATTGCCCTGACCAGGCCATGCTGAATCTAACTGAAAAAGCAGCTGAGCTCTCCTTCCACGTGCCTGGAGCCAGGCAAATAAGGCATCGGCTGCTTCAAAAACACCCTGACGATTCACGCACTGGCCAAGCCGCCCTTCTGCCCCAGTGGCCGTCACCAAAATGCAAGCACACGGCATATGCTGGACATGCTGCAGCCCAGCAGGGATACCCACCCAACTTGACGGATCCGTCCGTGCCCACCAGGACGTTGCAACTTTTGATGTCTCTGTGGATGACTTGGCGGGAATGAAGGAAATGCAGTCCTTGCAGGCACTGAGAGAGAAAAAGGAGGGAGGGAAAGTTAACCTGCAGGATCTGATTTCATCCCACCCGCAAGGAAAGAGCTCAAGGGGATTGGCGGCTTTCTCAGGGAATTGTGAGCCAGGGCAAAACATCACGCTGCTGTCACCATGAAGAGCTTGCTGCTTCAACACTCTTGGAAGTTTTTTCTAGATTTCCAAGCAAAGGCATCTGGGCTCCCAAAAGTTCCACCGGCCTTGGGTAGGAAGCACGCCACCTTTGGCTGGGAGGCGGCACGGCAAAGAATTTTGGGGAAGCCTAGTGGCAGCAGAAGAGGAAGCTGCTGGTGACAGCAGCACCTTCGAGCTGTTCCACAATGCATCGCCATGCAGGCTGCAATGCTAGCCTTTGAAGCTGAGGACAGCTCTTTGCCCTTAGCTTGAAATTCTGCCACCCGCATGCTGCCTTCCAGTGGCAAGCAATGTAGGACAGATAGACAGGCTCCAGGCAAACATTCCCAGGCAAAGCTGAGAAGAGGAAGAAAGAGAAATTGAGCCAGTGAGCGAGCACCAAGGCCAGAGGACAGACAGGATGGAAGAGTGCAAGAACAGAGTCTGAGGAGTGCGAGGGCACCGGCAGGCAGTACACTTCCCATGCTCTTTCTTCTCCTGTGTGGCGTGACAGCAGCAGCAGCAGCAGCAGCAGCAGCAGCAGCAGCAGCAGCAGCAGCAGCAGCAGCAGCAGCAGCAAAAGAAAGGTGAGAGCAAGAAATCTCGGCTCTCCTTAAGCTCCAGCTGACAAGCAGCATCCGGGCAGTCTTGGGCAAGCACAAGCGGGATCCCTCACCTCCCGACAGACAGCGCCTATCTGTCCTTCCTCCAGGTACACTGCCCTCAGCACATCAAACAAGGTGCCGCCGTCCATGAACTCCATGGCCAGCCAGAGCTCCGCATCCACCAGGTAGCTGAAAGAAGAAAACCACGGCATGGAGAAACAGAATGGGCATAGCCTCAGTCACCCCAGGGCCTGAGACAGGTTTTTGCAGCTGCTCTCCAAGCTACGGGTGCCACAAGAGACTGTTGAACACCAGCTCCACCTCCTCCCACGCTCTGGAGACATGCAGAGAAATCATCCCCAGCTCTGTTCTCTGCCAGCGACCAAAGGGCATCGTCTCTTTGCGCTTGCACCAGCTAAAGCTACATTGACACCAGAATATGCCAACCTGTCTAAGTAGGTAACGATATTGGGACTCCTGTTGTCTCTCATGGCCAGGATTTCATTGGCAGCCAGCTCCTCGGACATCTCCTCCTCGAGTGACATGATCTTGATTGCCACCTGCAATGACATTGGCCACCGGTACCTTGAGAAGACGCACCCCGCTCGAGATCACAAGGAGCACGGAGCGAGTGCTGGTGCAATGAGGCAGCACGCTGGGCCAAAGTGCCTTGTCACTAGACAGCAGAGCTTAGCAGAAGCACCAAAAGCCATCCCAAATGCATTCTGCCCCCTGAGCCTCGACTGTATTTCAGAGGAACAGCCCCTGCTGCAGACATGGAGCTGCCACCCAAACCTCCAAGCACAGCTCACAGCAGCGGGCAAAGCGCTCCAGAGCTGCAAAATGGCGTGGGGCTCTTGGCACTTTACCTGTTGTCCGCTGCTGGTGTCAAGGGCTTTATAAACAGCTCCAAACCCTCTAGAAAGACCAAAGCAGCAGAAAGAGACCTTTATCCCTCTGGCAGTGAAAGCAAGCCCAGGCAGCAGATCTCCCCAGGCTGCCTGGACGCCTTCCTTAGAAAAAATGCCTGGCTGCAGCATCTCTTCGGCCAACAGCATGTTAGCCCGTGAGCCCTCTGCCATGCGGGGCAGGCTGTCCAAGGGAACACTAAGGTGCAGCATGAAGACCAAGGGCCGCTGGAAATCTCCAAGGCGCACACCCTGCCAGGTCATTTCAGAACCTAAGGGGAACTCTCTCCTTGTGCGGGTGTGCATGCATGTGTGTGTCAAAAAAGGGAGAACAATTTGAGTCAGAAGACTGTCCTTGACAATCTGACCTTTCTTGGATGGCAAGGTGCTCTTTCAGGCCACAAAGCTGCAGGGCCAGGGCTTCTCCCAGCTCCTGCTCCTCACTGCTGCAAGCAAGACACTGCCAGCATCAACTTGTCTTTGATGAGGCCTTTGCATTGCTCTGACCGAGCAGTCCAGGCAGGCGACACGAGGTCAAGCCGGAGCCTGACCATGACTGGAGCTTGCCTGACTTCACGCTTGATATTGCACCAGCCAAAGACCTGGCCCACACTTTTGTAAAATGAGCTGACGTCACGCTTACCCTCGCCCGAGTTCCTCAAATGCCGTGTATTTGCCCGTTGGCCGGCCCGGACTCACGATGCTCCCTGAAAGACAAAAGCAGTGCAGGGCGCTCACTCGCACACAGAGACGCCGCTGCCCAGAGCGTCCCAAAGGCAGCCCCACTGCCCGCAGCTCTGGGCCCTTTGCGGTCCCGCGGCTTCCAGCTGCTGAGACCAGCAAGTGGGAGGGCCATCTTCTCCACCTTTCATCAGGTGGCCTTTCCAAGAAGGCCTTGATTTCTTTCAAGAGCAGCATCTCACGCGATAAGCCAAAATGATGAGCCCTTAAGAAGGGGGCCCTAAGAGGTAAGCAAGGGCCTTTGCTGCCTCCGCAGTCACACCCACCATCACTGGCAGGTCCACTGCCAGGGGCACAAAGTGTCTGGGCCGGAGGAGGAGTAAGAACCAGAGCCAGAAAACACCTGGGGTCAGACAGCTCCCTGGGCAATAGTCACTTGCTACGTGCCAGCCTTCTGCTCAAGCAGAAACAATCTCTGCTTTTGTCTTTGGCCCAGAAGGCAGCCCAGGCAGGGCCAAGCCAGGCCCAGCCGCCCTCACAGGCAGCAGGGACTCCCTGAGCGCTGCCGCGCTTCCTCAGAGCAGTACAACACCTTCTGCAGAGAGGCCTAAGTGCCTCTGAGACTGAGGGCCAGCATCTGGCGCAGCCTACACCCAGACACTCGCACAAGACCCTGCTCTGGCAGACAAGAAATGCACCAGACGGACGTACTCAGTGTCTTCAGGCCCTGCTCCTCCCTCATCTCGGGCTGCTGGGCTGCGCTGCTGCAAGAAGTGCCGGCAGCGGGGCTTGAGCTGGCTGCTGCAGGCCATGCTGGTCCGGCGGCACCAGGTTGAATGGCAGAGCCTGTCTTGCGCTGGGACAAGAAAGGATTGCCCGTCAGAAGGGTGGCTGGCACTCATGCCCCCCCCTAAGCGCACAGCAAAAGCAAGGCCTTGGGAAGGTGCTGCCAGCCACGGCCAGGCCTCTCCAGCTGGAGCAGTTCCCATGTCCCCTTCTCAAAGGCACCTTCGGGAGAAGCCCAAAGGCTACTTGGATCCAGCCCCTCCCGACCACCTCCATGCTCCACGTGTTCAGCTTTTCTGCAAGACACTGGCAACAAGGTATTGATGGGGCTGCCAAATCCACAAAGAGATCAGAGCAGGGCCCCAGAGCCTCGCTGCTTTCCTCCTCCTGTCTTTTCCTGGGCCGGAATGAAATCAGCCCGGAGTTGGCAGGCAACAGTCTGCTCAGAAGCCCGCAGTGTGTCCCTTCTCTGATCTGTTTCACGGATTTCCCTTCTCTATGGCAGCCTTTAGAGAGCGGCCCTTGGGAGCCGCCTTCCAGCCCTGCCCAGACCCACCCGCCCTTTTACAATGCAGGGCTGCCGAGGATTCTCCTCTCCAAACTCTGCTCTGACCGGCTGGAAGTGAAGCACAGCCTGAAGCTAATTAGTCCACGGAGACAGCAGGTCCCTTCCAGGGGCCAGTGTCTGCCAGGTACCCTGCAAGGCTGTCAACTGCGTATTTGGGCCGCGCTGTCCGCTGACCACAGGCAGCCTGCACTGACAACGGGCACAAGGGGCTGACTCCTGCACTGAGAGTCACTCAATGCTGCCTCCTGTCTGATCCCAAGAGACACTCTGGCGCCCTCTCAGCATCCCAGCTTCAATGTCAAACTTCAGAACCCATTGGCCAGGGCTCCCCAGCTTGCCTGAAGCCGCACTACGTCACAGCAGGCACACGGCTGCCAGCATCTTCAGCCACGAGCAACAAGGGCTGCTCCAAAACGGGTAGCCTGGCCGTGCGCCAAAGGCAGTGCCAAGCTCAGCTGTCACTTACTGGCTCTGCAAGTTCAGGCTGTGAAGGGACAGCGGCTGAAGGCTTCATCTTCCTTTGCTCCTCTTCATCCTCTTCCTCAATGACAGAGGCAGCCAGAGGAGCTGCTGACCCTGCTGTTGTGCCCTGCAGGCAGACAGAAGTGAGAGAGATGGGCAAAAGCCAGTGCCTTAGGAGCTGCTTTCTATTGAGCTGGGAAAGGACCCAGAAGAAGGGCAAATCATAGACTTTGATACAAGTGGGCCTCTGAGTCACGCAAAGCCGAGGAAGCTGGCTGAACGAGCTGCTACTCCATCTTGCTGTGCATTTGAGCTTCCCTGCTGCCTAGAAGCAGCAAGATGCCTTGGAGCTGTCCCTTTTGCCTTTCATCTCTTGAAAGGCTTTTCACTGGAAAATCAGCAAACAGCCAGTGCTCCCTTTGCTACTGCTGATGCCACCGGGCAGCTGGCCTTTCCTTCAGCCTCCCACGCCGGCACTCCACACTCGGCTGCAACAGGCCAAGCTGGCAGAATTGCTGCACAATTCTCACACGCCAGCAACGTCTCAGCTTCCTTTGCCACTCACCAAAGGACAGGCTTGTCTCCATCCGCGTGTCAGGTGACCTGCAGCCAGCAAGGCAAAAGGAACCAGAGGCCCTTAGAAAAGTGCCTGTGCTGGCCACTCCCACAGCACAAGGCAGTCCCAACACAGAGCATTTCCCTTTCCCAACATGCCTCCAGGAGCAACAGCTCTTTCCCACAGCAAGCAAGAGAACAAGAAGGACGCTAGAGGAGCCTCTGGCTACATTTGGGCCTCTTTTGCCAAGAGAGAAATAGGAAGACGGTGCTGGAAATGCCCGCTGCTCTTCAAAACTTTGAGCTTCTCTTGTGCCTAACAGCTCAAGCTACATTTCCCGCTTCCCTTTCCTGCATTTTCCATATACATTCTTTTAAATTGCACGCCCTAATTCCCATCCCTTGGCTGAAGATGATAGCCCAGCAAAGCTTCCACAAAGGGTCCCTTCCCTGTGGCAGCTCCCTGCTGAAGCAGCCCAGGAACAGCTGCTGGGCTCAGCAGCAAACCCTCCCTGCACTGGAGTTTGTGCTGCATGGCCAAGGCAATCGCAGTCTTGGCACAGCATCAAAGGCTCAAGTCATGCAGCCAAGGCCTCTAAGGGGTAGAATATGGAGCAAAAGGTGCTTTCCTTCACTCCTGGAGAGAACCACTGAGCTGGTAGAAATACTTGTGAGGATCTGCCCTCAGAGTCTGCAATTTGCAGCTTGTCTTGCTTGAAGCAGCAAGCTGAGGAAATGACAGACTCCGCTGCCGCGCACTCTCCCGGGGAGGGAAGGCAACCGCTGCAGGTTGCATGGCAAATAGTCTGCACGCGCTACCCAGTACAGATGCCCCCTTTGTAGCTGATGCTGCTGGCAGGACATTGACCAAAGCGGTGGCACCTTCACGGCCATTTTGTTCCCAAAGAAACTGGGCCACTGCTGCGGCATAAAGAGCAGAGCCAAGCAAAAGTCGGGCAATGCCAGCCCCAGGAGAAACCTTTACTTACGAGTCAGCTGGGTCAGGTAGTAGCCAGAATAGACAACAGAAAAGATGGTGCAAACGGCGGCACAGACTTGCCCAATCATTTTGGCAGTGCTGTGCGCGTTTGCACGCTGAGTGCCAGCCAAGGGAAAGCCAAGACTCCTCTCGGGGTGCAGGCCGTCTGCTGAGAGCTCCTTGAGCACAAGGATCCTCCTGCAGGGAGCCAGCGGAAGAGCTGCTCTGGACGACCAGGCCTGGCGCGCACCGGGACAACGCTGTGCTGACAGCACTGTGACGTGGCACCTCTGGCTTGACCTCACAATGGCAGCTGCTCTGTGGCTTTCTTGTGCCCAGCAAGACAACCTTGTGTACAGCTGATGCAAAAGAAAAGCCTGGGAAATTCTCCTCACTCACAAAGGCAGTGCTCAAGGCATGCCAGGGGAACTCAGAAAATGCGCCAATCCAAGCGGCATCCAAGCAATGCAAGCAAACATGACTCTTGGTCCCAAAAGCTTTGACTGAAAGCAAGTCTGCTTCTTCTAGGTGGCATCCTAGCTGGTTTGGAAAAGCCTAACTTCTTCAGTGACATTTAGATGGCAAACGAAGCAAAGATAATAAATTTCCAGGACTATTGTAGGCTGCAGTTGCTCCTGGAGCACGCGGGTGCATGCTGACCTATGGAGGGGCTTGACAGCTGGCCTGCAAGCAAAGCCGAGTTCATGGAAGAAATAGCAGTTGATGGTTTTTGAGTGTATCCATAGCAAGGAAGAAGACAAGGCCATCAGCATGGAAACCCATTAGAAGAGATTCAGGAAAAGTTGCGTATGCTAGACTAGGTGCCGAAGTAGATGTGCATACGTGCCTTATAAATTTCTGTAAAACTTTTGCCAGTTGTATTGACGTTAATTGCTTTGCACCAATGGATAGAAGAAGTTATTGTGATGTAGTTAGTGACTTGAGATCACGCTTTGTTAAGAGTGTATAAGCTGGAGAACATGCAGAATAAAACAAACAAACCTTTTTCTTCTTGGACCCTGATCACGTGTGTATGCCACGTCCGGCCTAACGGTGACGCTTGCCCCATCTCTGGGTCAAGAAACAAGTCTTGTCTGACTGGTAACTTTTCAACAAGCTGAGAAAGAAATTAGTAGCTGGACATGCAGATTTCTGAAGAGAGGAAAGAAAAGTGTTGACAAGAATAAGCCTAAGTTTTAAATGCCTGAAGCACTCAAAAATAACATGTTTTGGGATAGTGTACCATATGTTAGACAGAGTTAAAGCAAACCACAACTCATTAGTATCTGGACTTCATTGCCCACTCCGCTTAGAGATGTTGCTTGAAGGCACTTGGTGTCAAGGATCCAGTTCCTGTAGATCACTGTCGACGTAGATCAAAATCCTCCCAACAAATCAGTGTCAAAACCAGCAAGAGTGAGACTTTTGTCCTTGGCAGTAGCTTCCAGGTGCTCCTGGAAGTCCCCAGGCCTTGACACAAAGATGTGTATTCAACGGAGGGAGAGAAGCATCATGCTTAGCTCTAAATGTGACCTTTGCTAGCAGATCACACTAGCAGGCAATAAATTACATTTGTTCTGCACTTCGGCAGAGCCAAGATGGGAATCAAAGTCTAGATCACAGGAGAAGATCTCACGAGCCTCAGCTTTTCCAGAAGAGGAAAAATACAAAGGATAGTAAATTTGCGTTGGGTTTACAGGCTATTTTTGCAGATCGATAGACAAGGGATGAAGCTTAAAAGATGAGAGCAAAGGAAAATCAACAGATATGCTGAAAGTGAGTGAAGAGTAAGGGGACCTCAAATTAACTGAAAAGCTGCACAGAAAGCTTCTCTACTTTGTGCACTTGCCTCAAGTTTTCAATGGCAAAATCTAGGAGTACTTCAAACTTATTTTTATTAATTCTAGAAGAAAGACAATCAAAACGGTGTACTTCTGCTTACAGTATCAAGTAAAGCACAGGAAGCCATTAGAGTAAGAAAAATTGTGTTCAGACGGCTGAGGCAGCCTTAGGGGTAGGAGGAATGGGGAGGCGTGGAAATCAGGCCTGTGGGCAACATTCAAGGAGCATCCAGTCCCTGAGCAGTCCCTCACAGTGGGTATGCCAGCAGATGGAGGTGAAATGGAGCCACAGCTGGGTGGGAAAAGGGCCAGGGTGGGGAGCCGTGCTCAGCAGGGGCTCCTGCATCAAATTGCTCAATGACAGGTGTGCTATGCTGTGTGCATGTTTCCAACACCTGGCAACAGCAGGCTGGCCCAGAGGTGGGAAAAGGCCAAGGAGGCAGCAGAGTGGGAATGGGGCTCTGCAGGAGGCCCTGGTGGTTGCACACCCCTGTAGGGGATGAGGCTGGCCCAGAGGGTCCCTGGGGGTCTGGGGTGAAAAGCGGGGAAAAGAGAAGCAGGGAGGAAATGCCAGATGCTGCCGCTGTGAGAATGCCATTCCATCCCACAGGTGACATAGTGAGAGGAGGGTGGCAACAAAATGGTGATTGCTGCTGATCAGCCTGACATCTGATCAAGACAAGAGGCCCAGAAAGGACTGCACATCTGCCTCCTAGTGCTGTCCTGAATGGCAGCTCATTACCTGGTGTTCATTACCTGTAGGTGTCTCAGCTTCCCACAGGCATGCCACACTTCAGGTAAGCAAAGCTGCTTACCTCACTATGTTCTTTGGGCCTCTGAAAGGGACTGTCCACTTAGCTACAGCCTGGCAAGGAAGGGAGTCTTACAACACTCTGGATATTTTCGACTTTTATTGACACTCGGGCTGAAACAAAGTATCCCCTCGCTGCTTCTTCATCTTCATCATTCTGTCCTGCAGGTGGCCTGCTCAGGCTGACAGCTTGGAGCGCCTGCAGGCTCCAGTTCTGCTGCAGCCCAGCTTTTCCTCTCACTGCTTAATTCTTATTATGACAATTCTTTCATTTCTACTTCAAAGCTTCCCTAAATTAACAACACTCTATCCTAAGCTAAACAATCCTCTACTATCCAAGCTGTCTACGTTCTATAGTCCTTAAAAGTTGATCCCTATAGTTCCTAATTTTTTTCAATTTTCATCTCTTGCAGAAAGAAAAACAACAGAGCTTTAAATTGAACCTAACAACATATCTAACCTAACCTAACCTAACCTAACCTAACCTAACCTAACCTAATCTAATCCAACCTAATGCTAACCTAACCCAACCTAACCTAACAGCTAACCTAACAGCTAACCTAACAGCTAAACTGAGCAAATATCTACACTATCATGTTTCCTAGCTACGGCACAGCTCCTCTTCAACCTCGGGGGATGGCTGAAGCTCTGCCTAAAGATGACACATCCCCTTTTCCCTCCTCTTGGCTGGCGGGGCATCAGGGCCTCCTCAGGCGCAGGTGTCTCCTCTCCAGTCTTCCTGCACTTGCTTGGCTGAGATGATCAGAGCAGCCAGGCTGGAGGCAGGATCGCCTGAGGTCACGAAGGGATGCTGCCCAGAGGAAAAAGAACAAAGAAAGGAACTCTTACTTTCCAGGATCACTTGAGCCTGCGGGCTCAAGCAGGATTCCCTGGCTACCAGCAAGACACACAAAGAGCACTGAGGGCAGCATGTCCCCCTGCGCCTTCCTGTCCTGGCAGCTTTCTGTGCCACGTGGCCCACACTCCTCCTCCTCCTCATCCCTTCATGCAGGTGTCCTCAGCTGCCAGGGCTTTTTGCCCCTTTGCTTTTTCTTACCTGTAGGAGCTCCTGGGCAGACCAGCGCCTGTCCTCATCTGCCTGCAGGCAGCAGCGGAGGAAGTCGCGCAGGAGAGCCGAGTGGTGCCTGGGGTTCTGCAGTTTTGGGGGCCCGTTCCTTTCTAGCAGTTCAAAAACCTACAGCACATGGATGCAAGAGGACACTCCACCTGCTCCTTTGCTAGCCACACACAGCTCTCTCCACACAGAGCCCTCTTGCTAAGCTGCACCTTACCCGGAGACGGGCTTCCCGCTGGTAAGGAGCTTCCCCTTCCACCATTTCCAGCCCCATGATCCCCAGGGACCAGATGTCCACTTTGGGGCCGTAGGCTTCTCCTCTCACCACCTCCGGTGCCATCCAGCTGGGAGTGCCGACGCTGGAGCTGCGCTTGCTGTGCTCAGGGCTGAGCTGAGCACAGAGGCCAAAGTCACCTGAGGACAAAAACAAAGCCTGTCAAAGCCAGCTACCACTGGCAAAGCAGCCAAAACCATTGCCCTGACCAGGCCATGCTGAATCTAACTGAAAAAGCAGCTGAGCTCTCCTTCCACGTGCCTGGAGCCAGGCAAATAAGGCATCGGCCGCTTCAAAAACACCCTGACGATTCACACACTGGCCAAGCCGCGCTTCTGCCCCAGTGGCCGTCACCAAAATGCAAGCACACGGCATATGCTGGACATGCTGCAGCCCAGCAGGGATACCCACCCAACTTGACGGATCCGTCCGTGCCCACCAGGACGTTGCAACTTTTGATGTCTCTGTGGATGACGTGGCGGGAATGAAGGAAATGCAGTCCTTGCAGGCACTGAGAGAGAAAAAGGAGGGAGGGAAAGTTAACCTGCAGGATCTGATTTCATCCCACCCGCAAGGAAAGAGCTCAAGGGGATTGGCGGCTTTCTCAGGGAATTGTGAGCGAGGGCGAAACATCACGCTGCTGTCACCATGAAGAGCTTGCTGCTTCAACACTCTTGGAAGTTTTTTCTAGATTTCCAAGCAAAGGCATCTGGGCTCCCAAAAGTTCCACCGGCCTTGGGTAGGAAGCGCGCCACCTTTGGCTGGGAGGCGGCACGGCAAAGAATTTTGGGGAAGCCTAGTGGCAGCAGAAGAGGAAGCTGCTGGTGACAGCAGCACCTTCGAGCTGTTCCACAATGCATCGCCATGCAGGCTGCAATGCTAGCCTTTGAAGCTGAGGACAGCTCTTTGCCCTTAGCTTGAAATTCTGCCACCCGCATGCTGCCTTCCAGTGGCAAGCAATGTAGGACAGACAGACAGGCTCCAGGCAAACATTCCCAGGCAAAGCTGAGAAGAGGAAGAAAGAGAAATTGAGCCAGTGAGCAAGCACCAAGGCCAGAGGACAGACAGGATGGAAGAGTGCAAGAACAGAGTCTGAGGAGTGCGAGGGCACCGGCAGGCAGTACACTTCCCATGCTCTTTCTTCTCCTGTGTGGCGTGACAGCAGCAGCAACAGCAGCAGCAGCAGCAGCAGCAGCAGCAGCAGCAGCAGCAGCAGCAAAAGAAAGGTGAGAGCAAGAAATCTCGGCTCTCCTTAAGCTCCAGCTGACAAGCAGCATCCGGGCAGTCTTGGGCAAGCACAAGCGGGATCCCTCACCTCCCGACAGACAGCGCCTATCTGTCCTTCCTCCAGGTACACTGCCCTCAGCACATCAAACAAGGTGCCGCCATCCATGAACTCCATGGCCAGCCAGAGCTCCGCATCCACCAGGTAGCTGAAAGAAGAAAACCACGGCATGGAGCAACAGAATGGGCATAGCCTCAGTCACCCCAGGGCCTGAGACAGGTTTTTGCAGCTGCTCTCCAAGCTACGGGTGCCACAAGAGACTGTTGAACACCAGCTCCACCTCCTCCCACGCTCTGGAGACATGCAGAGAAATCATCCCCAGCTCTGTTCTCTGCCAGCGACCAAAGGGCATCGTCTCTTTGCGCTTGCACCAGCTAAAGCTACATTGACACCAGAATATGCCAACCTGTCTAAGTAGGTAACGATATTGGGACTCCTGTTGTCTCTCATGGCCAGGATTTCATTGGCAGCCAGCTCCTCGGACATCTCCTCCTCGAGTGACATGATCTTGATTGCCACCTGCAATGACATTGGCCACCGGTACCTTGAGAAGACGCACCCCGCTCGAGATCACAAGGAGCACGGAGCGAGTGCTGGTGCAATGAGGCAGCACGCTGGGCCAAAGTGCCTTGTCACTAGACAGCAGAGCTTAGAAGAAGCACCAAAAGCCATCCCAAATGCATTCTGCCCCCTGAGCCTCGACTGTATTTCAGAGGAACAGCCCCTGCTGCAGACATGGAGCTGCCACCCAAACCTCCAAGCACAGCTCACAGCAGCGGGCAAAGCGCTCCAGAGCTGCAAAATGGCGTGGGGCTCTTGGCACTTTACCTGTTGTCCGCTGCTGGTGTCAAGGGCTTTATAAACAGCTCCAAACCCTCTAGAAAGACCAAAGCAGCAGAAAGAGACCTTTATCCCTCTGGCAGTGAAAGCAAGCCCAGGCAGCAGATCTCCCCAGGCTGCCTGGACGCCTTCCTTAGAAAAAATGCCTGGCTGCAGCATCTCTTCGGCCAACAGCATGTTAGCCCGTGAGCCCTCTGCCATGCGGGGCAGGCTGTCCAAGGGAACACTAAGGTGCAGCATGAAGACCAAGGGCCGCTGGAAATCTCCAAGGCGCACACCCTGCCAGGTCATTTCAGAACCTAAGGGGAACTCTCTCCTTGTGCGGGTGTGCATGCATGTGTGTGTCAAAAAAGGGAGAACAATTTGAGTCAGAAGACTGTCCTTGACAATCTGACCTTTCTTGGATGGCAAGGTGCTCTTTCAGGCCACAAAGCTGCAGGGCCAGGGCTTCTCCCAGCTCCTGCTCCTCACTGCTGCAAGCAAGACACTGCCAGCATCAACTTGTCTTTGATGAGGCCTTTGCATTGCTCTGACCGAGCAGTCCAGGCAGGCGACACGAGGTCAAGCCGGAGCCTGACCATGACTGGAGCTTGCCTGACTTCACGCTTGATATTGCACCAGCCAAAGACCTGGCCCACACTTTTGTAAAATGAGCTGACGTCACGCTTACCCTCGCCCGAGTTCCTCAAATGCCGTGTATTTGCCCGTTGGCCGGCCCGGACTCACGATGCTCCCTGAAAGACAAAAGCAGTGCAGGGCGCTCACTCGCACACAGAGACGCCGCTGCCCAGAGCGTCCCAAAGGCAGCCCCACTGCCCGCAGCTCTGGGCCCTTTGCGGTCCCGCGGCTTCCAGCTGCTGAGACCAGCAAGTGGGAGGGCCATCTTCTCCACCTTTCATCAGGTGGCCTTTCCAAGAAGGCCTTGATTTCTTTCAAGAGCAGCATCTCACGCGATAAGCCAAAATGATGAGCCCTTAAGAAGGGGGCCCTAAGAGGTAAGCAAGGGCCTTTGCTGCCTCCGCAGTCACACCCACCATCACTGGCAGGTCCACTGCCAGGGGCACAAAGTGTCTGGGCCGGAGGAGGAGTAAGAACCAGAGCCAGAAAACACCTGGGGCCAGACAGCTCCCTGGGCAATAGTCACTTGCTACGTGCCAGCCTTCTGCTCAAGCAGAAACAATCTCTGCTTTTGCCTTTGGCCCAGAAGGCAGCCCAGGCAGGGCCAAGCCAGGCCCAGCCGCCCTCACAGGCAGCAGGGACTCCCTGGGTGCTGCCACGCTTCCTCAGAGCAGTACAACACCTTCTGCAGAGAGGCCTAAGTGCCTCTGAGACTGAGGGCCAGCATCTGGCGCAGCCTACACCCAGACACTCGCACAAGACCCTGCTCTGGCAGACAAGAAATGCACCAGACGGACGTACTCAGTGTCTTCAGGCCCTGCTCTTCCCTCATCTCGGGCTGCTGGGCTGCGCTGCTGCAAGAAGTGCCGGCAGCAGGGCTTGAGCTGGCTGCTGCAGGCCATGCTGGTCCGGCGGCACCAGGTTGAATGGCAGAGCCTGTCTTGCGCTGGGACAAGAAAGGATTGCCCGTCAGAAGGGTGGCTGGCACTCATGCCCCCCCCTAAGCGCACAGCAAAAGCAAGGCCTTGGGAAGGTGCTGCCAGCCACGGCCAGGCCTCTCCAGCTGGAGCAGTTCCCATGTCCCCTTCTCAAAGGCACCTTCGGGAGAAGCCCAAAGGCTACTTGGATCCAGCCCCTCCCGACCACCTCCATGCTCCACGTGTTCAGCTTTTCTGCAAGACACTGGCAACAAGGTATCGATGGGGCTGCCAAATCCACAAAGAGATCAGAGCAGGGCCCCAGAGCCTCACTGCTTTCCTCCTCCTGTCTTTTCCTGGGCCGGAATGAAATCAGCCCGGAGTTGGCAGGCAACAGTCTGCTCAGAAGCCCGCAGCGTGTCCCTTCTCTGATCTGTTTCACGGATTTCCCTTCTCTATGGCAGCCTTTAGAGAGCGGCCCTTGGGAGCCGCCTTCCAGCCCTGCCCAGACCCACCCGCCCTTTTACAATGCAGGGCTGCCGAGGATTCTCCTCTCCAAACTCTGCTCTGACCGGCTGGAAGTGAAGCACAGCCTGAAGCTAATTAGTCCACGGAGACAGCAGGTCCCTTCCAGGGGCCAGTGTCTGCCAGGTACCCTGCAAGGCTGTCAACTGCGTATTTGGGCCGCGCTGTCCGCTGACCACAGGCAGCCTGCACTGACAACGGGCACAAGGGGCTGACTCCTGCACTGAGAGTCACTCAATGCTGCCTCCTGTCTGATCCCAAGAGACACTCTGGCGCCCTCTCAGCATCCCAGCTTCAATGTCAAACTTCAGAACCCATTGGCCAGGGCTCCCCAGCTTGCCTGAAGCCGCACTACGTCACAGCAGGCACACGGCTGCCAGCATCTTCAGCCACGAGCAACAAGGGCTGCTCCAAAACGGGTAGCCTGGCCGTGCGCCAAAGGCAGTGCCAAGCTCAGCTGTCACTTACTGGCTCTGCAAGTTCAGGCTGTGAAGGGACAGCGGCTGAAGGTTTCATCTTCCTTTGCTCCTCTTCATCCTCTTCCTCAATGACAGAGGCAGCCAGAGGAGCTGCTGACCCTGCTGTTGTGCCCTGCAGGCAGACAGAAGTGAGAGAGATGGGCAAAAGCCAGTGCCTTAGGAGCTGCTTTCTATTGAGCTGGGAAAGGACCCAGAAGAAGGGCAAATCATAGACTTTGATACAAGTGGGCCTCTGAGTCACGCAAAGCCGAGGAAGCTGGCTGAACGAGCTGCTACTCCATCTTGCTGTGCATTTGAGCTTCCCTGCTGCCTAGAAGCAGCAAGATGCCTTGGAGCTGTCCCTTTTGCCTTTCATCTCTTGAAAGGCTTTTCACTGGAAAATCAGCAAACAGCCAGTGCTCCCTTTGCTACTGCTGATGCCACCGGGCAGCTGGCCTTTCCTTCAGCCTCCCACGCCGGCACTCCACACTCGGCTGCAACAGGCCAAGCTGGCAGAATTGCTGCACAATTCTCACACGCCAGCAACGTCTCAGCTTCCTTTGCCACTCACCAAAGGACAGGCTTGTCTCCATCCGCGTGTCAGGTGACCTGCAGCCAGCAAGGCAAAAGGAACCAGAGGCCCTTAGAAAAGTGCCTGTGCTGGCCACTCCCACAGCACAAGGCAGTCCCAACACAGAGCATTTCCCTTTCCCAACATGCCTCCAGGAGCAACAGCTCTTTCCCACAGCAAGCAAGAGAACAAGAAGGACGCTAGAGGAGCCTCTGGCTACATTTGGGCCTCTTTTGCCAAGAGAGAAATAGGAAGACGGTGCTGGAAATGCCCGCTGCTCTTCAAAACTTTGAGCTTCTCTTGTGCCTAACAGCTCAAGCTACATTTCCCGCTTCCCTTTCCTGCATTTTCCATATACATTCTTTTAAATTGCACGCCCTAATTCCCATCCCTTGGCTGAAGATGATAGCCCAGCAAAGCTTCCACAAAGGGTCCCTTCCCTGTGGCAGCTCCCTGCTGAAGCAGCCCAGGAACAGCTGCTGGGCTCAGCAGCAAACCCTCCCTGCACTGGAGTTTGTGCTGCATGGCCAAGGCAATCGCAGTCTTGGCACAGCATCAAAGGCTCAAGTCATGCAGCCAAGGCCTCTAAGGGGTAGAATATGGAGCAAAAGGTGCTTTCCTTCACTCCTGGAGAGAACCACTGAGCTGGTAGAAATACTTGTGAGGATCTGCCCTCAGAGTCTGCAATTTGCAGCTTGTCTTGCTTGAAGCAGCAAGCTGAGGAAATGACAGACTCCGCTGCCGCGCACTCTCCCGGGGAGGGAAGGCAACCGCTGCAGGTTGCATGGCAAATAGTCTGCACGCGCTACCCAGTACAGATGCCCCCTTTGTAGCTGATGCTGCTGGCAGGACATTGACCAAAGCGGTGGCACCTTCACGGCCATTTTGTTCCCAAAGAAACTGGGCCACTGCTGCGGCATAAAGAGCAGAGCCAAGCAAAAGTCGGGCAATGCCAGCCCCAGGAGAAACCTTTACTTACGAGTCAGCTGGGTCAGGTAGTAGCCAGAATAGACAACAGAAAAGATGGTGCAAACGGCGGCACAGACTTGCCCAATCATTTTGGCAGTGCTGTGCGCGTTTGCACGCTGAGTGCCAGCCAAGGGAAAGCCAAGACTCCTCTCGGGGTGCAGGCCGTCTGCTGAGAGCTCCTTGAGCACAAGGATCCTCCTGCAGGGAGCCAGCGGAAGAGCTGCTCTGGACGACCAGGCCTGGCGCGCACCGGGACAACGCTGTGCTGACAGCACTGTGACGTGGCACCTCTGGCTTGACCTCACAATGGCAGCTGCTCTGTGGCTTTCTTGTGCCCAGCAAGACAACCTTGTGTACAGCTGATGCAAAAGAAAAGCCTGGGAAATTCTCCTCACTCACAAAGGCAGTGCTCAAGGCATGCCAGGGGAACTCAGAAAATGCGCCAATCCAAGCGGCATCCAAGCAATGCAAGCAAACATGACTCTTGGTCCCAAAAGCTTTGACTGAAAGCAAGTCTGCTTCTTCTAGGTGGCATCCTAGCTGGTTTGGAAAAGCCTAACTTCTTCAGTGACATTTAGATGGCAAACGAAGCAAAGATAATAAATTTCCAGGACTATTGTAGGCTGCAGTTGCTCCTTGAGCACGCGGGTGCATGCTGACCTATGGAGGGGCTTGACAGCTGGCCTGCAAGCAAAGCCGAGTTCATGGAAGAAATAGCAGTTGATGGTTTTTGAGTGTATCCAAAGCAAGGAAGAAGACAAGGCCATCAGCATGGAAACCCACTAGAAGAGATTCAGGAAAAGTTGCGTATGCTAGACTAGGTGCCGAAGTAGATGTGCATACGTGCCTTATAAATTTCTGTAAAACTTTTGCCAGTTGTATTGACGTTAATTGCTTTGCACCAATGGATAGAAGAAGTTATTGTGATGTAGTTAGTGACTTGAGATCACGCTTTGTTAAGAGTGTATAAGCTGGAGAACATGCAGAATAAAACAAACAAACCTTTTTCTTCTTGGACCCTTGATCACGTGTGTATGCCACGTCCGGCCTAACGGTGACGCTTGCCCCATCTCTGGGTCAAGAAACAAGTCTTGTCTGACTGGTAGCTTTTCAACAAGCTGAGAAAGAAATTAGTAGCTGGACATGCAGATTTCTGAAGAGAGGAAAGAAAAGTGTTGACAAGAATAAGCCTAAGTTTTAAATGCCTGAAGCACTCAAAAATAACATGTTTTGGGATAGTGTACCATATGTTAGACAGAGTTAAAGCAAACCACAACTCATTAGTATCTGGACTTCATTGCCCACTCTGCTTAGAGATGTTGCTTGAAGGCACTTGGTGTCAAGGATCCAGTTCCTGTAGATCACTGTCGACGTAGATCAAAATCCTCCCAACAAATCAGTGTCAAAACCAGCAAGAGTGAGACTTTTGTCCTTGGCAGTAGCTTCCAGGTGCTCCTGGAAGTCACCAGGCCTTGACACAAAGATGTGTATTCAACGGAGGGAGAGAAGCATCATGCTTAGCTCTAAATGTGACCTTTGCTAGCAGATCACACTAGCAGGCAATAAATTACATTTGTTCTGCACTTCGGCAGAGCCAAGATGGGAATCAAAGTCTAGATCACAGGAGAAGATCTCACGAGCCTCAGCTTTTCCAGAAGAGGAAAAATACAAAGGATAGTAAATTTGCGTTGGGTTTACAGGCTATTTTTGCAGATCGATAGACAAGGGATGAAGCTTAAAAGATGAGAGCAAAGGAAAATCAACAGATATGCTGAAAGTGAGTGAAGAGTAAGGGGACCTCAAATTAACTGAAAAGCTGCACAGAAAGCTTCTCTACTTTGTGCACTTGCCTCAAGTTTTCAATGGCAAAATCTAGGAGTACTTCAAACTTATTTTTATTAATTCTAGAAGAAAGACAATCAAAACGGTGTACTTCTGCTTACAGTATCAAGTAAAGCACAGGAAGCCATTAGAGTAAGAAAAATTGTGTTCAGACGGCTGAGGCAGCCTTAGGGGTAGGAGGAATGGGGAGGCGTGGAAATCAGGCCTGTGGGCAACATTCAAGGAGCATCCAGTCCCTGAGCAGTCCCTCACAGTGGGTATGCCAGCAGATGGAGGTGAAATGGAGCCACAGCTGGGTGGGAAAAGGGCCAGGGTGGGGAGCCGTGCTCAGCAGGGGCTCCTGCATCAAATTGCTCAATGACAGGTGTGCTATGCTGTGTGCATGTTTCCAACACCTGGCAACAGCAGGCTGGCCCAGAGGTGGGAAAAGGCCAAGGAGGCAGCAGAGTGGGAATGGGGCTCTGCAGGAGGCCCTGGTGGTTGCACACCCCTGTAGGGGATGAGGCTGGCCCAGAGGGTCCCTGGGGGTCTGGGGTGAAAAGCGGGGAAAAGAGAAGCAGGGAGGAAATGCCAGATGCTGCCGCTGTGAGAATGCCATTCCATCCCACAGGTGACATAGTGAGAGGAGGGTGGCAACAAAATGGTGATTGCTGCTGATCAGCCTGACATCTGATCAAGACAAGAGGCCCAGAAAGGACTGCACATCTGCCTCCTAGTGCTGTCCTGAATGGCAGCTCATTACCTGGTGTTCATTACCTGTAGGTCTCTCAGCTTCCCACAGGCATGCCACACTTCAGGTAAGCAAAGCTGCTTACCTCACTATGTTCTTTGGGCCTCTGAAAGGGACTGTCCACTTAGCTACAGCCTGGCAAGGAAGGGAGTCTTACAACACTCTGGATATTTTCGACTTTTATTGACACTCGGGCTGAAACAAAGTATCCCCTCGCTGCTTCTTCATCTTCATCATTCTGTCCTGCAGGTGGCCTGCTCAGGCTGACAGCTTGGAGCGCCTGCAGGCTCCAGTTCTGCTGCAGCCCAGCTTTTCCTCTCACTGCTTAATTCTTATTATGACAATTCTTTCATTTCTACTTCAAAGCTTCCCTAAATTAACAACACTCTATCCTAAGCTAAACAATCCTCTACTATCCAAGCTGTCTACGTTCTATAGTCCTTAAAAGTTGATCCCTATAGTTCCTAATTTTTTTCAATTTTCATCTCTTGCAGAAAGAAAAACAACAGAGCTTTAAATTGAACCTAACAACATATCTAACCTAACCTAACCTAACCTAACCTAACCTAACCTAACCTAACCTAACCTAACCTAATCTAATCCAACCTAATGCTAACCTAACCCAACCTAACCTAACAGCTAACCTAACAGCTAACCTAACAGCTAAACTGAGCAAATATCTACACTATCATGTTTCCTAGCTACGGCACAGCTCCTCTTCAACCTCGGGGGATGGCTGAAGCTCTGCCTAAAGATGACACATCCCCTTTTCCCTCCTCTTGGCTGGCGGGGCATCAGGGCCTCCTCAGGCGCAGGTGTCTCCTCTCCAGTCTTCCTGCACTTGCTTGGCTGAGATGATCAGAGCAGCCAGGCTGGAGGCAGGATCGCCTGAGGTCACGAAGGGATGCTGCCCAGAGGAAAAAGAACAAAGAAAGGAACTCTTACTTTCCAGGATCACTTGAGCCTGCGGGCTCAAGCAGGATTCCCTGGCTACCAGCAAGACACACAAAGAGCACTGAGGGCAGCATGTCCCCCTGCGCCTTCCTGTCCTGGCAGCTTTCTGTGCCACGTGGCCCACACTCCTCCTCCTCCTCATCCCTTCATGCAGGTGTCCTCAGCTGCCAGGGCTTTTTGCCCCTTTGCTTTTTCTTACCTGTAGGAGCTCCTGGGCAGACCAGCGCCTGTCCTCATCTGCCTGCAGGCAGCAGCGGAGGAAGTCGCGCAGGAGAGCCGAGTGGTGCCTGGGGTTCTGCAGTTTTGGGGGCCCGTTCCTTTCTAGCAGTTCAAAAACCTACAGCACATGGATGCAAGAGGACACTCCACCTGCTCCTTTGCTAGCCACACACAGCTCTCTCCACACAGAGCCCTCTTGCTAAGCTGCACCTTACCCGGAGACGGGCTTCCCGCTGGTAAGGAGCTTCCCCTTCCACCATTTCCAGCCCCATGATCCCCAGGGACCAGATGTCCACTTTGGGGCCGTAGGCTTCTCCTCTCACCACCTCCGGTGCCATCCAGCTGGGAGTGCCGACGCTGGAGCTGCGCTTGCTGTGCTCAGGGCTGAGCTGAGCACAGAGGCCAAAGTCATCTGAGGACAAAAACAAAGCCTGTCAAAGCCAGCTACCACTGGCAAAGCAGCCAAAACCATTGCCCTGACCAGGCCATGCTGAATCTAACTGAAAAAGCAGCTGAGCTCTCCTTCCACGTGCCTGGAGCCAGGCAAATAAGGCATCGGCCGCTTCAAAAACACCCTGACGATTCACGCACTGGCCAAGCCGCGCTTCTGCCCCAGTGGCCGTCACCAAAATGCAAGCGCACGGCATATGCTGGACATGCTGCAGCCCAGCAGGGATACCCACCCAACTTGACGGATCCGTCCGTGCCCACCAGGACGTTGCAACTTTTGATGTCTCTGTGGATGACTTGGCGGGAATGAAGGAAATGCAGTCCTTGCAGGCACTGAGAGAGAAAAAGGAGGGAGGGAAAGTTAACCTGCAGGATCTGATTTCATCCCACCCGCAAGGAAAGAGCTCAAGGGGATTGGCAGCTTTCTCAGGGAATTGTGAGCGAGGGCGAAACATCACGCTGCTGTCACCATGAAGAGCTTGCTGCTTCAACACTCTTGGAAGTTTTTTCTAGATTTCCAAGCAAAGGCATCTGGGCTCCCAAAAGTTCCACCGGCCTTGGGTAGGAAGCGCGCCACCTTTGGCTGGGAGGCGGCACGGCAAAGAATTTTGGGGAAGCCTAGTGGCAGCAGAAGAGGAAGCTGCTGGTGACAGCAGCACCTTTGAGCTGTTCCACAATGCATCGCCATGCAGGCTGCAATGCTAGCCTTTGAAGCTGAGGACAGCTCTTTGCCCTTAGCTTGAAATTCTGCCACCCGCATGCTGCCTTTCAGTGGCAAGCAATGTAGGACAGACAGACAGGCTCCAGGCAAACATTCCCAGGCAAAGCTGAGAAGAGGAAGAAAGAGAAATTGAACCAGTGAGCGAGCACCAAGGCCAGAGGACAGACAGGATGGAAGAGTGCAAGAACAGAGTCTGAGGAGTGCGAGGGCACCGGCAGGCAGTACACTTCCCATGCTCTTTCTTCTCCTGTGTGGCGTGACAGCAGCAGCAGCAGCAGCAGCAGCAGCAGCAGCAGCAGCAGCAGCAGCAGCAGCAGCAGCAAAAGAAAGGTGAGAGCAAGAAATCTCGGCTCTCCTTAAGCTCCAGCTGACAAGCAGCATCCGGGCAGTCTTGGGCAAGCACAAGTGGGATCCCTCACCTCCCGACAGACAGCGCCTATCTGTCCTTCCTCCAGGTACACTGCCCTCAGCACATCAAACAAGGTGCCGCCGTCCATGAACTCCATGGCCAGCCAGAGCTCCGCATCCACCAGGTAGCTGAAAGAAGAAAACCACGGCATGGAGCAACAGAATGGGCATAGCCTCAGTCACCCCAGGGCCTGAGACAGGTTTTTGCAGCTGCTCTCCAAGCTACGGGTGCCCCAAGAGACTGTTGAACACCAGCTCCACCTCCTCCCACGCTCTGGAGACACGCAGAGAAATCATCCCCAGCTCTGTTCTCTGCCAGCGACCAAAGGGCATCGTCTCTTTGCGCTTGCACCAGCTAAAGCTACATTGACACCAGAATATGCCAACCTGTCTAAGTAGGTAACGATATTGGGACTCCTGTTGTCCCTCATGGCCAGGATTTCATTGGCAGCCAGCTCCTCGGACATCTCCTCCTCGAGTGACATGATCTTGATTGCCACCTGCAATGACATTGGCCACCGGTACCTTGAGAAGACGCACCCCGCTCGAGATCACAAGGAGCACGGAGCGAGTGCTGGTGCAATGAGGCAGCACGCTGGGCCAAAGTGCCTTGTCACTAGACAGCAGAGCTTAGCAGAAGCACCAAAAGCCATCCCAAATGCATTCTGCCCCCTGAGCCTCGACTGTATTTCAGAGGAACAGCCCCTGCTGCAGACATGGAGCTGCCACCCAAACCTCCAAGCACAGCTCACAGCAGCGGGCAAAGCGCTCCAGAGCTGCAAAATGGCGTGGGGCTCTTGGCACTTTACCTGTTGTCCGCTGCTGGTGTCAAGGGCTTTATAAACAGCTCCAAACCCTCTAGAAAGACCAAAGCAGCAGAAAGAGACCTTTATCCCTCTGGCAGTGAAAGCAAGCCCAGGCAGCAGATCTCCCCAGGCTGCCTGGACGCCTTCCTTAGAAAAAATG
The DNA here is from genome assembly GCF_027887145.1 of Ammospiza caudacuta. Lineage (NCBI taxonomy): Eukaryota > Metazoa > Chordata > Aves > Passeriformes > Passerellidae > Ammospiza > Ammospiza caudacuta. The sequence continues at coordinate 72,433,218 of NC_080632.1, read as the reverse complement.
CCTGGCTGCAGCATCTCTTCGGCCAACAGCATGTTAGCCCGTGAGCCCTCTGCCATGCGGGGCAGGCTGTCCAAGGGAACACTAAGGTGCAGCATGAAGACCAAGGGCCGCTGGAAATCTCCAAGGCGCACACCCTGCCAGGTCATTTCAGAACCTAAGGGGAACTCTCTCCTTGTGCGGGTGTGCATGCATGTGTGTGTCAAAAAAGGGAGAACAATTTGAGTCAGAAGACTGTCCTTGACAATCTGACCTTTCTTGGATGGCAAGGTGCTCTTTCAGGCCACAAAGCTGCAGGGCCAGGGCTTCTCCCAGCTCCTGCTCCTCACTGCTGCAAGCAAGACACTGCCAGCATCAACTTGTCTTTGATGAGGCCTTTGCATTGCTCTGACCGAGCAGTCCAGGCAGGCGACACGAGGTCAAGCCGGAGCCTGACCATGACTGGAGCTTGCCTGACTTCACGCTTGATATTGCACCAGCCAAAGACCTGGCCCACACTTTTGTAAAATGAGCTGACGTCACGCTTACCCTCGCCCGAGTTCCTCAAATGCCGTGTATTTGCCCGTTGGCCGGCCCGGACTCACGATGCTCCCTGAAAGACAAAAGCAGTGCAGGGCGCTCACTCGCACACAGAGACGCCGCTGCCCAGAGCGTCCCAAAGGCAGCCCCACTGCCCGCAGCTCTGGGCCCTTTGCGGTCCCGCGGCTTCCAGCTGCTGAGACCAGCAAGTGGGAGGGCCATCTTCTCCACCTTTCATCAGGTGGCCTTTCCAAGAAGGCCTTGATTTCTTTCAAGAGCAGCATCTCACGCGATAAGCCAAAATGATGAGCCCTTAAGAAGGGGGCCCTAAGAGGTAAGCAAGGGCCTTTGCTGCCTCCGCAGTCACACCCACCATCACTGGCAGGTCCACTGCCAGGGGCACAAAGTGTCTGGGCCGGAGGAGGAGTAAGAACCAGAGCCAGAAAACACCTGGGGCCAGACAGCTCCCTGGGCAATAGTCACTTGCTACGTGCCAGCCTTCTGCTCAAGCAGAAACAATCTCTGCTTTTGTCTTTGGCCCAGAAGGCAGCCCAGGCAGGGCCAAGCCAGGCCCAGCCGCCCTCACAGGCAGCAGGGACTCCCTGAGCGCTGCCGCGCTTCCTCAGAGCAGTACAACACCTTCTGCAGAGAGGCCTAAGTGCCTCTGAGACTGAGGGCCAGCATCTGGCGCAGCCTACACCCAGACACTCGCACAAGACCCTGCTCTGGCAGACAAGAAATGCACCAGACGGACGTACTCAGTGTCTTCAGGCCCTGCTCCTCCCTCATCTCGGGCTGCTGGGCTGCGCTGCTGCAGGAAGTGCCGGCAGCGGGGCTTGAGCTGGCTGCTGCAGGCCATGCTGGTCCGGCGGCACCAGGTTGAATGGCAGAGCCTGTCTTGCGCTGGGACAAGAAAGGATTGCCCGTCAGAAGGGTGGCTGGCACTCATGCCCCCCCCTAAGCGCACAGCAAAAGCAAGGCCTTGGGAAGGTGCTGCCAGCCACGGCCAGGCCTCTCCAGCTGGAGCAGTTCCCATGTCCCCTTCTCAAAGGCACCTTCGGGAGAAGCCCAAAGGCTACTTGGATCCAGCCCCTCCCGACCACCTCCATGCTCCACGTGTTCAGCTTTTCTGCAAGACACTGGCAACAAGGTATCGATGGGGCTGCCAAATCCACAAAGAGATCAGAGCAGGGCCCCAGAGCCTCGCTGCTTTCCTCCTCCTGTCTTTTCCTGGGCCGGAATGAAATCAGCCCGGAGTTGGCAGGCAACAGTCTGCTCAGAAGCCCGCAGCGTGTCCCTTCTCTGATCTGTTTCACGGATTTCCCTTCTCTATGGCAGCCTTTAGAGAGCGGCCCTTGGGAGCCGCCTTCCAGCCCTGCCCAGACCCACCCGCCCTTTTACAATGCAGGGCTGCCGAGGATTCTCCTCTCCAAACTCTGCTCTGACCGGCTGGAAGTGAAGCACAGCCTGAAGCTAATTAGTCCACGGAGACAGCAGGTCCCTTCCAGGGGCCAGTGTCTGCCAGGTACCCTGCAAGGCTGTCAACTGCGTATTTGGGCTGCGCTGTCCGCTGACCACAGGCAGCCTGCACTGACAACGGGCACAAGGGGCTGACTCCTGCACTGAGAGTCACTCAATGCTGCCTCCTGTCTGATCCCAAGAGACACTCTGGCGCCCTCTCAGCATCCCAGCTTCAATGTCAAACTTCAGAACCCATTGGCCAGGGCTCCCCAGCTTGCCTGAAGCCGCACTACGTCACAGCAGGCACACGGCTGCCAGCATCTTCAGCCACGAGCAACAAGGGCTGCTCCAAAACGGGTAGCCTGGCCGTGCGCCAAAGGCAGTGCCAAGCTCAGCTGTCACTTACTGGCTCTGCAAGTTCAGGCTGTGAAGGGACAGCGGCTGAAGGCTTCATCTTCCTTTGCTCCTCTTCATCCTCTTCCTCAATGACAGAGGCAGCCAGAGGAGCTGCTGACCCTGCTGTTGTGCCCTGCAGGCAGACAGAAGTGAGAGAGATGGGCAAAAGCCAGTGCCTTAGGAGCTGCTTTCTATTGAGCTGGGAAAGCACCCAGAAGAAGGGCAAATCATAGACTTTGATACAAGTGGGCCTCTGAGTCACGCAAAGCCGAGGAAGCTGGCTGAACGAGCTGCTACTCCATCTTGCTGTGCATTTGAGCTTCCCTGCTGCCTAGAAGCAGCAAGATGCCTTGGAGCTGTCCCTTTTGCCTTTCATCTCTTGAAAGGCTTTTCACTGGAAAATCAGCAAACAGCCAGTGCTCCCTTTGCTACTGCTGATGCCACCGGGCAGCTGGCCTTTCCTTCAGCCTCCCACGCCGGCACTCCACACTCGGCTGCAACAGGCCAAGCTGGCAGAATTGCTGCACAATTCTCACACGCCAGCAACGTCTCAGCTTCCTTTGCCACTCACCAAAGGACAGGCTTGTCTCCATCCGCGTGTCAGGTGACCTGCAGCCAGCAAGGCAAAAGGAACCAGAGGCCCTTAGAAAAGTGCCTGTGCTGGCCACTCCCACAGCACAAGGCAGTCCCAACACAGAGCATTTCCCTTTCCCAACATGCCTCCAGGAGCAACAGCTCTTTCCCACAGCAAGCAAGAGAACAAGAAGGACGCTAGAGGAGCCTCTGGCTACATTTGGGCCTCTTTTGCCAAGAGAGAAATAGGAAGACGGTGCTGGAAATGCCCGCTGCTCTTCAAAACTTTGAGCTTCTCTTGTGCCTAACAGCTCAAGCTACATTTCCCTCTTCCCTTTCCTGCATTTTCCATATACATTCTTTTAAATTGCACGCCCTAATTCCCATCCCTTGGCTGAAGATGATAGCCCAGCAAAGCTTCCACAAAGGGTCCCTTCCCTGTGGCAGCTCCCTGCTGAAGCAGCCCAGGAACAGCTGCTGGGCTCAGCAGCAAACCCTCCCTGCACTGGAGTTTGTGCTGCATGGCCAAGGCAATCGCAGTCTTGGCACAGCATCAAAGGCTCAAGTCATGCAGCCAAGGCCTCTAAGGGGTAGAATATGGAGCAAAAGGTGCTTTCCTTCACTCCTGGAGAGAACCACTGAGTTGGTAGAAATACTTGTGAGGATCTGCCCTCAGAGTCTGCAATTTGCAGCTTGTCTTGCTTGAAGCAGCAAGCTGAGGAAATGACAGACTCCGCAGCCGCGCACTCTCCCGGGGAGGGAAGGCAACCGCTGCAGGTTGCATGGCAAATAGTCTGCACGCGCTACCCAGTACAGATGCCCCCTTTGTAGCTGATGCTGCTGGCAGGACATTGACCAAAGCGGTGGCACCTTCACGGCCATTTTGTTCCCAAAGAAACTGGGCCACTGCTGCGGCATAAAGAGCAGAGCCAAGCAAAAGTCGGGCAATGCCAGCCCCAGGAGAAACCTTTACTTACGAGTCAGCTGGGTCAGGTAGTAGCCAGAATAGACAACAGAAAAGATGGTGCAAACGGCGGCACAGACTTGCCCAATCATTTTGGCAGTGCTGTGCGCGTTTGCACGCTGAGTGCCAGCCAAGGGAAAGCCAAGACTCCTCTCGGGGTGCAGGCCGTCTGCTGAGAGCTCCTTGAGCACAAGGATCCTCCTGCAGGGAGCCAGCGGAAGAGCTGCTCTGGACGACCAGGCCTGGCGCGCACCGGGACAACGCTGTGCTGACAGCACTGTGACGTGGCACCTCTGGCTTGACCTCACAATGGCAGCTGCTCTGTGGCTTTCTTGTGCCCAGCAAGACAACCTTGTGTACAGCTGATGCAAAAGAAAAGCCTGGGAAATTCTCCTCACTCACAAAGGCAGTGCTCAAGGCATGCCAGGGGAACTCAGAAAATGCGCCAATCCAAGCGGCATCCAAGCAATGCAAGCAAACATGACTCTTGGTCCCAAAAGCTTTGACTGAAAGCAAGTCTGCTTCTTCTAGGTGGCATCCTAGCTGGTTTGGAAAAGCCTAACTTCTTCAGTGACATTTAGATGGCAAACGAAGCAAAGATAATAAATTTCCAGGACTATTGTAGGCTGCAGTTGCTCCTGGAGCACGCGGGTGCATGCTGACCTATGGAGGGGCTTGACAGCTGGCCTGCAAGCAAAGCCGAGTTCATGGAAGAAATAGCAGTTGATGGTTTTTGAGTGTATCCAAAGCAAGGAAGAAGACAAGGCCATCAGCATGGAAACCCATTAGAAGAGATTCAGGAAAAGTTGCGTATGCTAGACTAGGTGCCGAAGTAGATGTGCACACGTGCCTTATAAATTTCTGTAAAACTTTTGCCAGTTGTATTGACGTTAATTGCTTTGCACCAATGGATAGAAGAAGTTATTGTGATGTAGTTAGTGACTTGAGATCACGCTTTGTTAAGAGTGTATAAGCTGGAGAACATGCAGAATAAAACAAACAAACCTTTTTCTTCTTGGACCCTGATCACGTGTGTATGCCACGTCCGGCCTAACGGTGACGCTTGCCCCATCTCTGGGTCAAGAAACAAGTCTTGTCTGACTGGTAACTTTTCAACAAGCTGAGAAAGAAATTAGTAGCTGGACATGCAGATTTCTGAAGAGAGGAAAGAAAAGTGTTGACAAGAATAAGCCTAAGTTTTAAATGCCTGAAGCACTCAAAAATAACATGTTTTGGGATAGTGTACCATATGTTAGATAGAGTTAAAACAAACCACAACTCATTAGTATCTGGACTTCATTGCCCACTCTGCTTAGAGATGTTGCTTGAAGGCACTTGGTGTCAAGGATCCAGTTCCTGTAGATCACTGTCGACGTAGATCAAAATCCTCCCAACAAATCAGTGTCAAAACCAGCAAGAGTGAGACTTTTGTCCTTGGCAGTAGCTTCCAGGTGCTCCTGGAAGTCCCCAGGCCTTGACACAAAGATGTGTATTCAACGGAGGGAGAGAAGCATCATGCTTAGCTCTAAATGTGACCTTTGCTAGCAGATCCTACTAGCAGGCAATAAATTACATTTGTTCTGCACTTCGGCAGAGCCAAGATGGGAATCAAAGTCTAGATCACAGGAGAAGATCTCACGAGCCTCAGCTTTTCCAGAAGAGGAAAAATACAAAGGATAGTAAATTTGCGTTGGGTTTACAGGCTATTTTTGCAGATCGATAGACAAGGGATGAAGCTTAAAAGATGAGAGCAAAGGAAAATCAACAGATATGCTGAAAGTGAGTGAAGAGTAAGGGGACCTCAAATTAACTGAAAAGCTGCACAGAAAGCTTCTCTACTTTGTGCACTTGCCTCAAGTTTTCAATGGCAAAATCTAGGAGTACTTCAAACTTATTTTTATTAATTCTAGAAGAAAGACAATCAAAACGGTGTACTTCTGCTTACAGTATCAAGTAAAGCACAGGAAGCCATTAGAGTAAGAAAAATTGTGTTCAGACGGCTGAGGCAGCCTTAGGGGTAGGAGGAATGGGGAGGCGTGGAAATCAGGCCTGTGGGCAACATTCAAGGAGCATCCAGTCCCTGAGCAGTCCCTCACAGTGGGTATGCCAGCAGATGGAGGTGAAATGGAGCCACAGCTGGGTGGGAAAAGGGCCAGGGTGGGGAGCCGTGCTCAGCAGGGGCTCCTGCATCAAATTGCTCAATGACAGGTGTGCTATGCTGTGTGCATGTTTCCAACACCTGGCAACAGCAGGCTGGCCCAGAGGTGGGAAAAGGCCAAGGAGGCAGCAGAGTGGGAATGGGGCTCTGCAGGAGGCCCTGGTGGTTGCACACCCCTGTAGGGGATGAGGCTGGCCCAGAGGGTCCCTGGGGGTCTGGGGTGAAAAGCGGGGAAAAGAGAAGCAGGGAGGAAATGCCAGATGCTGCCGCTGTGAGAATGCCATTCCATCCCACAGGTGACATAGTGAGAGGAGGGTGGCAACAAAATGGTGATTGCTGCTGATCAGCCTGACATCTGATCAAGACAAGAGGCCCAGAAAGGACTGCACATCTGCCTCCTAGTGCTGTCCTGAATGGCAGCTCATTACCTGGTGTTCATTACCTGTAGGTCTCTCAGCTTCCCACAGGCATGCCACACTTCAGGTAAGCAAAGCTGCTTACCTCACTATGTTCTTTGGGCCTCTGAAAGGGACTGTCCACTTAGCTACAGCCTGGCAAGGAAGGGAGTCTTACAACACTCTGGATATTTTCGACTTTTATTGACACTCGGGCTGAAACAAAGTATCCCCTCGCTGCTTCTTCATCTTCATCATTCTGTCCTGCAGGTGGCCTGCTCAGGCTGACAGCTTGGAGCGCCTGCAGGCTCCAGTTCTGCTGCAGCCCAGCTTTTCCTCTCACTGCTTAATTCTTATTATGACAATTCTTTCATTTCTACTTCAAAGCTTCCCTAAATTAACAACACTCTATCCTAAGCTAAACAATCCTCTACTATCCAAGCTGTCTACGTTCTATAGTCCTTAAAAGTTGATCCCTATAGCTCCTAATTTTTTTCAATTTTCATCTCTTGCAGAAAGAAAAACAACAGAGCTTTAAATTGAACCTAACAACATATCTAACCTAACCTAACCTAACCTAACCTAACCTAACCTAACCTAACCTAACCTAACCTAATCTAATCCAACCTAATGCTAACCTAACCCAACCTAACCTAACAGCTAACCTAACAGCTAACCTAACAGCTAAACTGAGCAAATATCTACACTATCATGTTTCCTAGCTACGGCACAGCTCCTCTTCAACCTCGGGGGATGGCTGAAGCTCTGCCTAAAGATGACACATCCCCTTTTCCCTCCTCTTGGCTGGCGGGGCATCAGGGCCTCCTCAGGCGCAGGTGTCTCCTCTCCAGTCTTCCTGCACTTGCTTGGCTGAGATGATCAGAGCAGCCAGGCTGGAGGCAGGATCGCCTGAGGTCACGAAGGGATGCTGCCCAGAGGAAAAAGAACAAAGAAAGGAACTCTTACTTTCCAGGATCACTTGAGCCTGCGGGCTCAAGCAGGATTCCCTGGCTACCAGCAAGACACACAAAGAGCACTGAGGGCAGCATGTCCCCCTGCGCCTTCCTGTCCTGGCAGCTTTCTGTGCCACGTGGCCCACACTCCTCCTCCTCCTCATCCCTTCATGCAGGTGTCCTCAGCTGCCAGGGCTTTTTGCCCCTTTGCTTTTTCTTACCTGTAGGAGCTCCTGGGCAGACCAGCGCCTGTCCTCATCTGCCTGCAGGCAGCAGCGGAGGAAGTCGCGCAGGAGAGCCGAGTGGTGCCTGGGGTTCTGCAGTTTTGGGGGCCCGTTCCTTTCTAGCAGTTCAAAAACCTACAGCACATGGATGCAAGAGGACACTCCACCTGCTCCTTTGCTAGCCACACACAGCTCTCTCCACACAGAGCCCTCTTGCTAAGCTGCACCTTACCCGGAGACGGGCTTCCCGCTGGTAAGGAGCTTCCCCTTCCACCATTTCCAGCCCCATGATCCCCAGGGACCAGATGTCCACTTTGGGGCCGTAGGCTTCTCCTCTCACCACCTCCGGTGCCATCCAGCTGGGAGTGCCGACGCTGGAGCTGCGCTTGCTGTGCTCAGGGCTGAGCTGAGCACAGAGGCCAAAGTCATCTGAGGACAAAAACAAAGCCTGTCAAAGCCAGCTACCACTGGCAAAGCAGCCAAAACCATTGCCCTGACCAGGCCATGCTGAATCTAACTGAAAAAGCAGCTGAGCTCTCCTTCCACGTGCCTGGAGCCAGGCAAATAAGGCATCGGCCGCTTCAAAAACACCCTGACGATTCACGCACTGGCCAAGCCGCGCTTCTGCCCCAGTGGCCGTCACCAAAATGCAAGCGCACGGCATATGCTGGACATGCTGCAGCCCAGCAGGGATACCCACCCAACTTGACGGATCCGTCCGTGCCCACCAGGACGTTGCAACTTTTGATGTCTCTGTGGATGACTTGGCGGGAATGAAGGAAATGCAGTCCTTGCAGGCACTGAGAGAGAAAAAGGAGGGAGGGAAAGTTAACCTGCAGGATCTGATTTCATCCCACCCGCAAGGAAAGAGCTCAAGGGGATTGGCAGCTTTCTCAGGGAATTGTGAGCCAGGGCAAAACATCACGCTGCTGTCACCATGAAGAGCTTGCTGCTTCAACACTCTTGGAAGTTTTTTCTAGATTTCCAAGCAAAGGCATCTGGGCTCCCAAAAGTTCCACCGGCCTTGGGTAGGAAGCGCGCCACCTTTGGCTGGGAGGCGGCACGGCAAAGAATTTTGGGGAAGCCTAGTGGCAGCAGAAGAGGAAGCTGCTGGTGACAGCAGCACCTTTGAGCTGTTCCACAATGCATCGCCATGCAGGCTGCAATGCTAGCCTTTGAAGCTGAGGACAGCTCTTTGCCCTTAGCTTGAAATTCTGCCACCCGCATGCTGCCTTTCAGTGGCAAGCAATGTAGGACAGACAGACAGGCTCCAGGCAAACATTCCCAGGCAAAGCTGAGAAGAGGAAGAAAGAGAAATTGAACCAGTGAGCGAGCACCAAGGCCAGAGGACAGACAGGATGGAAGAGTGCAAGAACAGAGTCTGAGGAGTGCGAGGGCACCGGCAGGCAGTACACTTCCCATGCTCTTTCTTCTCCTGTGTGGCGTGACAGCAGCAGCAGCAGCAGCAGCAGCAGCAGCAGCAGCAGCAGCAGCAGCAGCAGCAAAAGAAAGGTGAGAGCAAGAAATCTCGGCTCTCCTTAAGCTCCAGCTGACAAGCAGCATCCGGGCAGTCTTGGGCAAGCACAAGTGGGATCCCTCACCTCCCGACAGACAGCGCCTATCTGTCCTTCCTCCAGGTACACTGCCCTCAGCACATCAAACAAGGTGCCGCCGTCCATGAACTCCATGGCCAGCCAGAGCTCCGCATCCACCAGGTAGCTGAAAGAAGAAAACCACGGCATGGAGCAACAGAATGGGCATAGCCTCAGTCACCCCAGGGCCTGAGACAGGTTTTTGCAGCTGCTCTCCAAGCTACGGGTGCCCCAAGAGACTGTTGAACACCAGCTCCACCTCCTCCCACGCTCTGGAGACACGCAGAGAAATCATCCCCAGCTCTGTTCTCTGCCAGCGACCAAAGGGCATCGTCTCTTTGCGCTTGCACCAGCTAAAGCTACATTGACACCAGAATATGCCAACCTGTCTAAGTAGGTAACGATATTGGGACTCCTGTTGTCCCTCATGGCCAGGATTTCATTGGCAGCCAGCTCCTCGGACATCTCCTCCTCGAGTGACATGATCTTGATTGCCACCTGCAATGACATTGGCCACCGGTACCTTGAGAAGACGCACCCCGCTCGAGATCACAAGGAGCACGGAGCGAGTGCTGGTGCAATGAGGCAGCACGCTGGGCCAAAGTGCCTTGTCACTAGACAGCAGAGCTTAGCAGAAGCACCAAAAGCCATCCCAAATGCATTCTGCCCCCTGAGCCTCGACTGTATTTCAGAGGAACAGCCCCTGCTGCAGACATGGAGCTGCCACCCAAACCTCCAAGCACAGCTCACAGCAGCGGGCAAAGCGCTCCAGAGCTGCAAAATGGCGTGGGGCTCTTGGCACTTTACCTGTTGTCCGCTGCTGGTGTCAAGGGCTTTATAAACAGCTCCAAACCCTCTAGAAAGACCAAAGCAGCAGAAAGAGACCTTTATCCCTCTGGCAGTGAAAGCAAGCCCAGGCAGCAGATCTCCCCAGGCTGCCTGGACGCCTTCCTTAGAAAAAATGCCTGGCTGCAGCATCTCTTCGGCCAACAGCATGTTAGCCCGTGAGCCCTCTGCCATGCGGGGCAGGCTGTCCAAGGGAACACTAAGGTGCAGCATGAAGACCAAGGGCCGCTGGAAATCTCCAAGGCGCACACCCTGCCAGGTCATTTCAGAACCTAAGGGGAACTCTCTCCTTGTGCGGGTGTGCATGCATGTGTGTGTCAAAAAAGGGAGAACAATTTGAGTCAGAAGACTGTCCTTGACAATCTGACCTTTCTTGGATGGCAAGGTGCTCTTTCAGGCCACAAAGCTGCAGGGCCAGGGCTTCTCCCAGCTCCTGCTCCTCACTGCTGCAAGCAAGACACTGCCAGCATCAACTTGTCTTTGATGAGGCCTTTGCATTGCTCTGACCGAGCAGTCCAGGCAGGCGACACGAGGTCAAGCCGGAGCCTGACCATGACTGGAGCTTGCCTGACTTCACGCTTGATATTGCACCAGCCAAAGACCTGGCCCACACTTTTGTAAAATGAGCTGACGTCACGCTTACCCTCGCCCGAGTTCCTCAAATGCCGTGTATTTGCCCGTTGGCCGGCCCGGACTCACGATGCTCCCTGAAAGACAAAAGCAGTGCAGGGCGCTCACTCGCACACAGAGACGCCGCTGCCCAGAGCGTCCCAAAGGCAGCCCCACTGCCCGCAGCTCTGGGCCCTTTGCGGTCCCGCGGCTTCCAGCTGCTGAGACCAGCAAGTGGGAGGGCCATCTTCTCCACCTTTCATCAGGTGGCCTTTCCAAGAAGGCCTTGATTTCTTTCAAGAGCAGCATCTCACGCGATAAGCCAAAATGATGAGCCCTTAAGAAGGGGGCCCTAAGAGGTAAGCAAGGGCCTTTGCTGCCTCCGCAGTCACACCCACCATCACTGGCAGGTCCACTGCCAGGGGCACAAAGTGTCTGGGCCGGAGGAGGAGTAAGAACCAGAGCCAGAAAACACCTGGGGCCAGACAGCTCCCTGGGCAATAGTCACTTGCTACGTGCCAGCCTTCTGCTCAAGCAGAAACAATCTCTGCTTTTGTCTTTGGCCCAGAAGGCAGCCCAGGCAGGGCCAAGCCAGGCCCAGCCGCCCTCACAGGCAGCAGGGACTCCCTGAGCGCTGCCGCCCTTCCTCAGAGCAGTACAACACCTTCTGCAGAGAGGCCTAAGTGCCTCTGAGACTGAGGGCCAGCATCTGGCGCAGCCTACACCCAGACACTCGCACAAGACCCTGCTCTGGCAGACAAGAAATGCACCAGACGGACGTACTCAGTGTCTTCAGACCCTGCTCCTCCCTCATCTCGGGCTGCTGGGCTGCGCTGCTGCAGGAAGTGCCGGCAGCGGGGCTTGAGCTGGCTGCTGCAGGCCATGCTGGTCCGGCGGCACCAGGTTGAATGGCAGAGCGTGTCTTGCGCTGGGACAAGAAAGGATTGCCCGTCAGAAGGGTGGCTGGCACTCATGCCCCCCCCTAAGCGCACAGCAAAAGCAAGGCCTTGGGAAGGTGCTGCCAGCCACGGCCAGGCCTCTCCAGCTGGAGCAGTTCCCATGTCCCCTTCTCAAAGGCACCTTCGGGAGAAGCCCAAAGGCTACTTGGATCCAGCCCCTCCCGACCACCTCCATGCTCCACGTGTTCAGCTTTTCTGCAAGACACTGGCAACAAGGTATCGATGGGGCTGCCAAATCCACAAAGAGATCAGAGCAGGGCCCCAGAGCCTCGCTGCTTTCCTCCTCCTGTCTTTTCCTGGGCCGGAATGAAATCAGCCCGGAGTTGGCAGGCAACAGTCTGCTCAGAAGCCCGCAGCGTGTCCCTTCTCTGATCTGTTTCACGGATTTCCCTTCTCTATGGCAGCCTTTAGAGAGCGGCCCTTGGGAGCCGCCTTCCAGCCCTGCCCAGACCCACCCGCCCTTTTACAATGCAGGGCTGCCGAGGATTCTCCTCTCCAAACTCTGCTCTGACCGGCTGGAAGTGAAGCACAGCCTGAAGCTAATTAGTCCACGGAGACAGCAGGTCCCTTCCAGGGGCCAGTGTCTGCCAGGTACCCTGCAAGGCTGTCAACTGCGTATTTGGGCCGCGCTGTCCGCTGACCACAGGCAGCCTGCACTGACAACGGGCACAAGGGGCTGACTCCTGCACTGAGAGTCACTCAATGCTGCCTCCTGTCTGATCCCAAGAGACACTCTGGCGCCCTCTCAGCATCCCAGCTTCAATGTCAAACTTCAGAACCCATTGGCCAGGGCTCCCCAGCTTGCCTGAAGCCGCACTACGTCACAGCAGGCACACGGCTGCCAGCATCTTCAGCCACGAGCAACAAGGGCTGCTCCAAAACGGGTAGCCTGGCCCTGCGCCAAAGGCAGTGCCAAGCTCAGCTGTCACTTACTGGCTCTGCAAGTTCAGGCTGTGAAGGGACAGCGGCTGAAGGTTTCATCTTCCTTTGCTCCTCTTCATCCTCTTCCTCAATGACAGAGGCAGCCAGAGGAGCTGCTGACCCTGCTGTTGTGCCCTGCAGGCAGACAGAAGTGAGAGAGATGGGCAAAAGCCAGTGCCTTAGGAGCTGCTTTCTATTGAGCTGGGAAAGGACCCAGAAGAAGGGCAAATCATAGACTTTGATACAAGTGGGCCTCTGAGTCACGCAAAGCCGAGGAAGCTGGCTGAACGAGCTGCTACTCCATCTTGCTGTGCATTTGAGCTTCCCTGCTGCCTAGAAGCAGCAAGATGCCTTGGAGCTGTCCCTTTTGCCTTTCATCTCTTGAAAGGCTTTTCACTGGAAAATCAGCAAACAGCCAGTGCTCCCTTTGCTACTGCTGATGCCACCGGGCAGCTGGCCTTTCCTTCAGCCTCCCACGCCGGCACTCCACACTCGGCTGCAACAGGCCAAGCTGGCAGAATTGCTGCACAATTCTCACACGCCAGCAACGTCTCAGCTTCCTTTGCCACTCACCAAAGGACAGGCTTGTCTCCATCCGCGTGTCAGGTGACCTGCAGCCAGCAAGGCAAAAGGAACCAGAGGCCCTTAGAAAAGTGCCTGTGCTGGCCACTCCCACAGCACAAGGCAGTCCCAACACAGAGCATTTCCCTTTCCCAACATGCCTCCAGGAGCAACAGCTCTTTCCCACAGCAAGCAAGAGAACAAGAAGGACGCTAGAGGAGCCTCTGGCTACATTTGGGCCTCTTTTGCCAAGAGAGAAATAGGAAGACGGTGCTGGAAATGCCCGCTGCTCTTCAAAACTTTGAGCTTCTCTTGTGCCTAACAGCTCAAGCTACATTTCCCGCTTCCCTTTCCTGCATTTTCCATATACATTCTTTTAAATTGCACGCCCTAATTCCCATCCCTTGGCTGAAGATGATAGCCCAGCAAAGCTTCCACAAAGGGTCCCTTCCCTGTGGCAGCTCCCTGCTGAAGCAGCCCAGGAACAGCTGCTGGGCTCAGCAGCAAACCCTCCCTGCACTGGAGTTTGTGCTGCATGGCCAAGGCAATCGCAGTCTTGGCACAGCATCAAAGGCTCAAGTCATGCAGCCAAGGCCTCTAAGGGGTAGAATATGGAGCAAAAGGTGCTTTCCTTCACTCCTGGAGAGAACCACTGAGCTGGTAGAAATACTTGTGAGGATCTGCCCTCAGAGTCTGCAATTTGCAGCTTGTCTTGCTTGAAGCAGCAAGCTGAGGAAATGACAGACTCCGCTGCCGCGCACTCTCCCGGGGAGGGAAGGCAACCGCTGCAGGTTGCATGGCAAATAGTCTGCACGCGCTACCCAGTACAGATGCCCCCTTTGTAGCTGATGCTGCTGGCAGGACATTGACCAAAGCGGTGGCACCTTCACGGCCATTTTGTTCCCAAAGAAACTGGGCCACTGCTGCGGCATAAAGAGCAGAGCCAAGCAAAAGTCGGGCAATGCCAGCCCCAGGAGAAACCTTTACTTACGAGTCAGCTGGGTCAGGTAGTAGCCAGAATAGACAACAGAAAAGATGGTGCAAACGGCGGCACAGACTTGCCCAATCATTTTGGCAGTGCTGTGCGCGTTTGCACGCTGAGTGCCAGCCAAGGGAAAGCCAAGACTCCTCTCGGGGTGCAGGCCGTCTGCTGAGAGCTCCTTGAGCACAAGGATCCTCCTGCAGGGAGCCAGCGGAAGAGCTGCTCTGGACGACCAGGCCTGGCGCGCACCGGGACAACGCTGTGCTGACAGCACTGTGACGTGGCACCTCTGGCTTGACCTCACAATGGTAGCTGCTCTGTGGCTTTCTTGTGCCCAGCAAGACAACCTTGTGTACAGCTGATGCAAAAGAAAAGCCTGGGAAATTCTCCTCACTCACAAAGGCAGTGCTCAAGGCATGCCAGGGGAACTCAGAAAATGCGCCAATCCAAGCGGCATCCAAGCAATGCAAGCAAACATGACTCTTGGTCCCAAAAGCTTTGACTGAAAGCAAGTCTGCTTCTTCTAGGTGGCATCCTAGCTGGTTTGGAAAAGCCTAACTTCTTCAGTGACATTTAGATGGCAAACGAAGCAAAGATAATAAATTTCCAGGACTATTGTAGGCTGCAGTTGCTCCTTGAGCACGCGGGTGCATGCTGACCTATGGAGGGGCTTGACAGCTGGCCTGCAAGCAAAGCCGAGTTCATGGAAGAAATAGCAGTTGATGGTTTTTGAGTGTATCCAAAGCAAGGAAGAAGACAAGGCCATCAGCATGGAAACCCACTAGAAGAGATTCAGGAAAAGTTGCGTATGCTAGACTAGGTGCCGAAGTAGATGTGCATACGTGCCTTATAAATTTCTGTAAAACTTTTGCCAGTTGTATTGACGTTAATTGCTTTGCACCAATGGATAGAAGAAGTTATTGTGATGTAGTTAGTGACTTGAGATCACGCTTTGTTAAGAGTGTATAAGCTGGAGAACATGCAGAATAAAACAAACAAACCTTTTTCTTCTTGGACCCTTGATCACGTGTGTATGCCACGTCCGGCCTAACGGTGACGCTTGCCCCATCTCTGGGTCAAGAAACAAGTCTTGTCTGACTGGTAGCTTTTCAACAAGCTGAGAAAGAAATTAGTAGCTGGACATGCAGATTTCTGAAGAGAGGAAAGAAAAGTGTTGACAAGAATAAGCCTAAGTTTTAAATGCCTGAAGCACTCAAAAATAACATGTTTTGGGATAGTGTACCATATGTTAGACAGAGTTAAAGCAAACCACAACTCATTAGTATCTGGACTTCATTGCCCACTCTGCTTAGAGATGTTGCTTGAAGGCACTTGGTGTCAAGGATCCAGTTCCTGTAGATCACTGTCGACGTAGATCAAAATCCTCCCAACAAATCAGTGTCAAAACCAGCAAGAGTGAGACTTTTGTCCTTGGCAGTAGCTTCCAGGTGCTCCTGGAAGTCACCAGGCCTTGACACAAAGATGTGTATTCAACGGAGGGAGAGAAGCATCATGCTTAGCTCTAAATGTGACCTTTGCTAGCAGATCACACTAGCAGGCAATAAATTACATTTGTTCTGCACTTCGGCAGAGCCAAGATGGGAATCAAAGTCTAGATCACAGGAGAAGATCTCACGAGCCTCAGCTTTTCCAGAAGAGGAAAAATACAAAGGATAGTAAATTTGCGTTGGGTTTACAGGCTATTTTTGCAGATCGATAGACAAGGGATGAAGCTTAAAAGATGAGAGCAAAGGAAAATCAACAGATATGCTGAAAGTGAGTGAAGAGTAAGGGGACCTCAAATTAACTGAAAAGCTGCACAGAAAGCTTCTCTACTTTGTGCACTTGCCTCAAGTTTTCAATGGCAAAATCTAGGAGTACTTCAAACTTATTTTTATTAATTCTAGAAGAAAGACAATCAAAACGGTGTACTTCTGCTTACAGTATCAAGTAAAGCACAGGAAGCCATTAGAGTAAGAAAAATTGTGTTCAGACGGCTGAGGCAGCCTTAGGGGTAGGAGGAATGGGGAGGCGTGGAAATCAGGCCTGTGGGCAACATTCAAGGAGCATCCAGTCCCTGAGCAGTCCCTCACAGTGGGTATGCCAGCAGATGGAGGTGAAATGGAGCCACAGCTGGGTGGGAAAAGGGCCAGGGTGGGGAGCCGTGCTCAGCAGGGGCTCCTGCATCAAATTGCTCAATGACAGGTGTGCTATGCTGTGTGCATGTTTCCAACACCTGGCAACAGCAGGCTGGCCCAGAGGTGGGAAAAGGCCAAGGAGGCAGCAGAGTGGGAATGGGGCTCTGCAGGAGGCCCTGGTGGTTGCACACCCCTGTAGGGGATGAGGCTGGCCCAGAGGGTCCCTGGGGGTCTGGGGTGAAAAGCGGGGAAAAGAGAAGCAGGGAGGAAATGCCAGATGCTGCCGCTGTGAGAATGCCATTCCATCCCACAGGTGACATAGTGAGAGGAGGGTGGCAACAAAATGGTGATTGCTGCTGATCAGCCTGACATCTGATCAAGACAAGAGGCCCAGAAAGGACTGCACATCTGCCTCCTAGTGCTGTCCTGAATGGCAGCTCATTACCTGGTGTTCATTACCTGTAGGTCTCTCAGCTTCCCACAGGCATGCCACACTTCAGGTAAGCAAAGCTGCTTACCTCACTATGTTCTTTGGGCCTCTGAAAGGGACTGTCCACTTAGCTACAGCCTGGCAAGGAAGGGAGTCTTACAACACTCTGGATATTTTCGACTTTTATTGACACTCGGGCTGAAACAAAGTATCCCCTCGCTGCTTCTTCATCTTCATCATTCTGTCCTGCAGGTGGCCTGCTCAGGCTGACAGCTTGGAGCGCCTGCAGGCTCCAGTTCTGCTGCAGCCCAGCTTTTCCTCTCACTGCTTAATTCTTATTATGACAATTCTTTCATTTCTACTTCAAAGCTTCCCTAAATTAACAACACTCTATCCTAAGCTAAACAATCCTCTACTATCCAAGCTGTCTACGTTCTATAGTCCTTAAAAGTTGATCCCTATAGTTCCTAATTTTTTTCAATTTTCATCTCTTGCAGAAAGAAAAACAACAGAGCTTTAAATTGAACCTAACAACATATCTAACCTAACCTAACCTAACCTAACCTAACCTAACCTAACCTAACCTAATCTAATCCAACCTAATGCTAACCTAACCCAACCTAACCTAACAGCTAACCTAACAGCTAACCTAACAGCTAAACTGAGCAAATATCTACACTATCATGTTTCCTAGCTACGGCACAGCTCCTCTTCAACCTCGGGGGATGGCTGAAGCTCTGCCTAAAGATGACACATCCCCTTTTCCCTCCTCTTGGCTGGCGGGGCATCAGGGCCTCCTCAGGCGCAGGTGTCTCCTCTCCAGTCTTCCTGCACTTGCTTGGCTGAGATGATCAGAGCAGCCAGGCTGGAGGCAGGATCGCCTGAGGTCACGAAGGGATGCTGCCCAGAGGAAAAAGAACAAAGAAAGGAACTCTTACTTTCCAGGATCACTTGAGCCTGCGGGCTCAAGCAGGATTCCCTGGCTACCAGCAAGACACACAAAGAGCACTGAGGGCAGCATGTCCCCCTGCGCCTTCCTGTCCTGGCAGCTTTCTGTGCCACGTGGCCCACACTCCTCCTCCTCCTCATCCCTTCATGCAGGTGTCCTCAGCTGCCAGGGCTTTTTGCCCCTTTGCTTTTTCTTACCTGTAGGAGCTCCTGGGCAGACCAGCGCCTGTCCTCATCTGCCTGCAGGCAGCAGCGGAGGAAGTCGCGCAGGAGAGCCGAGTGGTGCCTGGGGTTCTGCAGTTTTGGGGGCCCGTTCCTTTCTAGCAGTTCAAAAACCTACAGCACATGGATGCAAGAGGACACTCCACCTGCTCCTTTGCTAGCCACACACAGCTCTCTCCACACAGAGCCCTCTTGCTAAGCTGCACCTTACCCGGAGACGGGCTTCCCGCTGGTAAGGAGCTTCCCCTTCCACCATTTCCAGCCCCATGATCCCCAGGGACCAGATGTCCACTTTGGGGCCGTAGGCTTCTCCTCTCACCACCTCCGGTGCCATCCAGCTGGGAGTGCCGACGCTGGAGCTGCGCTTGCTGTGCTCAGGGCTGAGCTGAGCACAGAGGCCAAAGTCATCTGAGGACAAAAACAAAGCCTGTCAAAGCCAGCTACCACTGGCAAAGCAGCCAAAACCATTGCCCTGACCAGGCCATGCTGAATCTAACTGAAAAAGCAGCTGAGCTCTCCTTCCACGTGCCTGGAGCCAGGCAAATAAGGCATCGGCCGCTTCAAAAACACCCTGACGATTCACGCACTGGCCAAGCCGCGCTTCTGCCCCAGTGGCCGTCACCAAAATGCAAGCGCACGGCATATGCTGGACATGCTGCAGCCCAGCAGGGATACCCACCCAACTTGACGGATCCGTCCGTGCCCACCAGGACGTTGCAACTTTTGATGTCTCTGTGGATGACTTGGCGGGAATGAAGGAAATGCAGTCCTTGCAGGCACTGAGAGAGAAAAAGGAGGGAGGGAAAGTTAACCTGCAGGATCTGATTTCATCCCACCCGCAAGGAAAGAGCTCAAGGGGATTGGCAGCTTTCTCAGGGAATTGTGAGCGAGGGCGAAACATCACGCTGCTGTCACCATGAAGAGCTTGCTGCTTCAACACTCTTGGAAGTTTTTTCTAGATTTCCAAGCAAAGGCATCTGGGCTCCCAAAAGTTCCACCGGCCTTGGGTAGGAAGCGCGCCACCTTTGGCTGGGAGGCGGCACGGCAAAGAATTTTGGGGAAGCCTAGTGGCAGCAGAAGAGGAAGCTGCTGGTGACAGCAGCACCTTTGAGCTGTTCCACAATGCATCGCCATGCAGGCTGCAATGCTAGCCTTTGAAGCTGAGGACAGCTCTTTGCCCTTAGCTTGAAATTCTGCCACCCGCATGCTGCCTTTCAGTGGCAAGCAATGTAGGACAGACAGACAGGCTCCAGGCAAACATTCCCAGGCAAAGCTGAGAAGAGGAAGAAAGAGAAATTGAACCAGTGAGCGAGCACCAAGGCCAGAGGACAGACAGGATGGAAGAGTGCAAGAACAGAGTCTGAGGAGTGCGAGGGCACCGGCAGGCAGTACACTTCCCATGCTCTTTCTTCTCCTGTGTGGCGTGACAGCAGCAGCAGCAGCAGCAGCAGCAGCAGCAGCAGCAGCAGCAGCAGCAGCAGCAGCAAAAGAAAGGTGAGAGCAAGAAATCTCGGCTCTCCTTAAGCTCCAGCTGACAAGCAGCATCCGGGCAGTCTTGGGCAAGCACAAGTGGGATCCCTCACCTCCCGACAGACAGCGCCTATCTGTCCTTCCTCCAGGTACACTGCCCTCAGCACATCAAACAAGGTGCCGCCGTCCATGAACTCCATGGCCAGCCAGAGCTCCGCATCCACCAGGTAGCTGAAAGAAGAAAACCACGGCATGGAGCAACAGAATGGGCATAGCCTCAGTCACCCCAGGGCCTGAGACAGGTTTTTGCAGCTGCTCTCCAAGCTACGGGTGCCCCAAGAGACTGTTGAACACCAGCTCCACCTCCTCCCACGCTCTGGAGACACGCAGAGAAATCATCCCCAGCTCTGTTCTCTGCCAGCGACCAAAGGGCATCGTCTCTTTGCGCTTGCACCAGCTAAAGCTACATTGACACCAGAATATGCCAACCTGTCTAAGTAGGTAACGATATTGGGACTCCTGTTGTCCCTCATGGCCAGGATTTCATTGGCAGCCAGCTCCTCGGACATCTCCTCCTCGAGTGACATGATCTTGATTGCCACCTGCAATGACATTGGCCACCGGTACCTTGAGAAGACGCACCCCGCTCGAGATCACAAGGAGCACGGAGCGAGTGCTGGTGCAATGAGGCAGCACGCTGGGCCAAAGTGCCTTGTCACTAGACAGCAGAGCTTAGCAGAAGCACCAAAAGCCATCCCAAATGCATTCTGCCCCCTGAGCCTCGACTGTATTTCAGAGGAACAGCCCCTGCTGCAGACATGGAGCTGCCACCCAAACCTCCAAGCACAGCTCACAGCAGCGGGCAAAGCGCTCCAGAGCTGCAAAATGGCGTGGGGCTCTTGGCACTTTACCTGTTGTCCGCTGCTGGTGTCAAGGGCTTTATAAACAGCTCCAAACCCTCTAGAAAGACCAAAGCAGCAGAAAGAGACCTTTATCCCTCTGGCAGTGAAAGCAAGCCCAGGCAGCAGATCTCCCCAGGCTGCCTGGACGCCTTCCTTAGAAAAAATGCCTGGCTGCAGCATCTCTTCGGCCAACAGCATGTTAGCCCGTGAGCCCTCTGCCATGCGGGGCAGGCTGTCCAAGGGAACACTAAGGTGCAGCATGAAGACCAAGGGCCGCTGGAAATCTCCAAGGCGCACACCCTGCCAGGTCATTTCAGAACCTAAGGGGAACTCTCTCCTTGTGCGGGTGTGCATGCATGTGTGTGTCAAAAAAGGGAGAACAATTTGAGTCAGAAGACTGTCCTTGACAATCTGACCTTTCTTGGATGGCAAGGTGCTCTTTCAGGCCACAAAGCTGCAGGGCCAGGGCTTCTCCCAGCTCCTGCTCCTCACTGCTGCAAGCAAGACACTGCCAGCATCAACTTGTCTTTGATGAGGCCTTTGCATTGCTCTGACCGAGCAGTCCAGGCAGGCGACACGAGGTCAAGCCGGAGCCTGACCATGACTGGAGCTTGCCTGACTTCACGCTTGATATTGCACCAGCCAAAGACCTGGCCCACACTTTTGTAAAATGAGCTGACGTCACGCTTACCCTCGCCCGAGTTCCTCAAATGCCGTGTATTTGCCCGTTGGCCGGCCCGGACTCACGATGCTCCCTGAAAGACAAAAGCAGTGCAGGGCGCTCACTCGCACACAGAGACGCCGCTGCCCAGAGCGTCCCAAAGGCAGCCCCACTGCCCGCAGCTCTGGGCCCTTTGCGGTCCCGCGGCTTCCAGCTGCTGAGACCAGCAAGTGGGAGGGCCATCTTCTCCACCTTTCATCAGGTGGCCTTTCCAAGAAGGCCTTGATTTCTTTCAAGAGCAGCATCTCACGCGATAAGCCAAAATGATGAGCCCTTAAGAAGGGGGCCCTAAGAGGTAAGCAAGGGCCTTTGCTGCCTCCGCAGTCACACCCACCATCACTGGCAGGTCCACTGCCAGGGGCACAAAGTGTCTGGGCCGGAGGAGGAGTAAGAACCAGAGCCAGAAAACACCTGGGGCCAGACAGCTCCCTGGGCAATAGTCACTTGCTACGTGCCAGCCTTCTGCTCAAGCAGAAACAATCTCTGCTTTTGTCTTTGGCCCAGAAGGCAGCCCAGGCAGGGCCAAGCCAGGCCCAGCCGCCCTCACAGGCAGCAGGGACTCCCTGAGCGCTGCCGCCCTTCCTCAGAGCAGTACAACACCTTCTGCAGAGAGGCCTAAGTGCCTCTGAGACTGAGGGCCAGCATCTGGCGCAGCCTACACCCAGACACTCGCACAAGACCCTGCTCTGGCAGACAAGAAATGCACCAGACGGACGTACTCAGTGTCTTCAGGCCCTGCTCCTCCCTCATCTCGGGCTGCTGGGCTGCGCTGCTGCAGGAAGTGCCGGCAGCGGGGCTTGAGCTGGCTGCTGCAGGCCATGCTGGTCCGGCGGCACCAGGTTGAATGGCAGAGCGTGTCTTGCGCTGGGACAAGAAAGGATTGCCCGTCAGAAGGGTGGCTGGCACTCATGCCCCCCCCTAAGCGCACAGCAAAAGCAAGGCCTTGGGAAGGTGCTGCCAGCCACGGCCAGGCCTCTCCAGCTGGAGCAGTTCCCATGTCCCCTTCTCAAAGGCACCTTCGGGAGAAGCCCAAAGGCTACTTGGATCCAGCCCCTCCCGACCACCTCCATGCTCCACGTGTTCAGCTTTTCTGCAAGACACTGGCAACAAGGTATCGATGGGGCTGCCAAATCCACAAAGAGATCAGAGCAGGGCCCCAGAGCCTCGCTGCTTTCCTCCTCCTGTCTTTTCCTGGGCCGGAATGAAATCAGCCCGGAGTTGGCAGGCAACAGTCTGCTCAGAAGCCCGCAGCGTGTCCCTTCTCTGATCTGTTTCATGGATTTCCCTTCTCTATGGCAGCCTTTAGAGAGCGGCCCTTGGGAGCCGCCTTCCAGCCCTGCCCAGACCCACCCGCCCTTTTACAATGCAGGGCTGCCGAGGATTCTCCTCTCCAAACTCTGCTCTGACCGGCTGGAAGTGAAGCACAGCCTGAAGCTAATTAGTCCACGGAGACAGCAGGTCCCTTCCAGGGGCCAGTGTCTGCCAGGTACCCTGCAAGGCTGTCAACTGCGTATTTGGGCCGCGCTGTCCGCTGACCACAGGCAGCCTGCACTGACAACGGGCACAAGGGGCTGACTCCTGCACTGAGAGTCACTCAATGCTGCCTCCTGTCTGATCCCAAGAGACACTCTGGCGCCCTCTCAGCATCCCAGCTTCAATGTCAAACTTCAGAACCCATTGGCCAGGGCTCCCCAGCTTGCCTGAAGCCGCACTACGTCACAGCAGGCACACGGCTGCCAGCATCTTCAGCCACGAGCAACAAGGGCTGCTCCAAAACGGGTAGCCTGGCCCTGCGCCAAAGGCAGTGCCAAGCTCAGCTGTCACTTACTGGCTCTGCAAGTTCAGGCTGTGAAGGGACAGCGGCTGAAGGTTTCATCTTCCTTTGCTCCTCTTCATCCTCTTCCTCAATGACAGAGGCAGCCAGAGGAGCTGCTGACCCTGCTGTTGTGCCCTGCAGGCAGACAGAAGTGAGAGAGATGGGCAAAAGCCAGTGCCTTAGGAGCTGCTTTCTATTGAGCTGGGAAAGGACCCAGAAGAAGGGCAAATCATAGACTTTGATACAAGTGGGCCTCTGAGTCACGCAAAGCCGAGGAAGCTGGCTGAACGAGCTGCTACTCCATCTTGCTGTGCATTTGAGCTTCCCTGCTGCCTAGAAGCAGCAAGATGCCTTGGAGCTGTCCCTTTTGCCTTTCATCTCTTGAAAGGCTTTTCACTGGAAAATCAGCAAACAGCCAGTGCTCCCTTTGCTACTGCTGATGCCACCGGGCAGCTGGCCTTTCCTTCAGCCTCCCACGCCGGCACTCCACACTCGGCTGCAACAGGCCAAGCTGGCAGAATTGCTGCACAATTCTCACACGCCAGCAACGTCTCAGCTTCCTTTGCCACTCACCAAAGGACAGGCTTGTCTCCATCCGCGTGTCAGGTGACCTGCAGCCAGCAAGGCAAAAGGAACCAGAGGCCCTTAGAAAAGTGCCTGTGCTGGCCACTCCCACAGCACAAGGCAGTCCCAACACAGAGCATTTCCCTTTCCCAACATGCCTCCAGGAGCAACAGCTCTTTCCCACAGCAAGCAAGAGAACAAGAAGGACGCTAGAGGAGCCTCTGGCTACATTTGGGCCTCTTTTGCCAAGAGAGAAATAGGAAGACGGTGCTGGAAATGCCCGCTGCTCTTCAAAACTTTGAGCTTCTCTTGTGCCTAACAGCTCAAGCTACATTTCCCGCTTCCCTTTCCTGCATTTTCCATATACATTCTTTTAAATTGCACGCCCTAATTCCCATCCCTTGGCTGAAGATGATAGCCCAGCAAAGCTTCCACAAAGGGTCCCTTCCCTGTGGCAGCTCCCTGCTGAAGCAGCCCAGGAACAGCTGCTGGGCTCAGCAGCAAACCCTCCCTGCACTGGAGTTTGTGCTGCATGGCCAAGGCAATCGCAGTCTTGGCACAGCATCAAAGGCTCAAGTCATGCAGCCAAGGCCTCTAAGGGGTAGAATATGGAGCAAAAGGTGCTTTCCTTCACTCCTGGAGAGAACCACTGAGCTGGTAGAAATACTTGTGAGGATCTGCCCTCAGAGTCTGCAATTTGCAGCTTGTCTTGCTTGAAGCAGCAAGCTGAGGAAATGACAGACTCCGCTGCCGCGCACTCTCCCGGGGAGGGAAGGCAACCGCTGCAGGTTGCATGGCAAATAGTCTGCACGCGCTACCCAGTACAGATGCCCCCTTTGTAGCTGATGCTGCTGGCAGGACATTGACCAAAGCGGTGGCACCTTCACGGCCATTTTGTTCCCAAAGAAACTGGGCCACTGCTGCGGCATAAAGAGCAGAGCCAAGCAAAAGTCGGGCAATGCCAGCCCCAGGAGAAACCTTTACTTACGAGTCAGCTGGGTCAGGTAGTAGCCAGAATAGACAACAGAAAAGATGGTGCAAACGGCGGCACAGACTTGCCCAATCATTTTGGCAGTGCTGTGCGCGTTTGCACGCTGAGTGCCAGCCAAGGGAAAGCCAAGACTCCTCTCGGGGTGCAGGCCGTCTGCTGAGAGCTCCTTGAGCACAAGGATCCTCCTGCAGGGAGCCAGCGGAAGAGCTGCTCTGGACGACCAGGCCTGGCGCGCACCGGGACAACGCTGTGCTGACAGCACTGTGACGTGGCACCTCTGGCTTGACCTCACAATGGTAGCTGCTCTGTGGCTTTCTTGTGCCCAGCAAGACAACCTTGTGTACAGCTGATGCAAAAGAAAAGCCTGGGAAATTCTCCTCACTCACAAAGGCAGTGCTCAAGGCATGCCAGGGGAACTCAGAAAATGCGCCAATCCAAGCGGCATCCAAGCAATGCAAGCAAACATGACTCTTGGTCCCAAAAGCTTTGACTGAAAGCAAGTCTGCTTCTTCTAGGTGGCATCCTAGCTGGTTTGGAAAAGCCTAACTTCTTCAGTGACATTTAGATGGCAAACGAAGCAAAGATAATAAATTTCCAGGACTATTGTAGGCTGCAGTTGCTCCTTGAGCACGCGGGTGCATGCTGACCTATGGAGGGGCTTGACAGCTGGCCTGCAAGCAAAGCCGAGTTCATGGAAGAAATAGCAGTTGATGGTTTTTGAGTGTATCCAAAGCAAGGAAGAAGACAAGGCCATCAGCATGGAAACCCACTAGAAGAGATTCAGGAAAAGTTGCGTATGCTAGACTAGGTGCCGAAGTAGATGTGCATACGTGCCTTATAAATTTCTGTAAAACTTTTGCCAGTTGTATTGACGTTAATTGCTTTGCACCAATGGATAGAAGAAGTTATTGTGATGTAGTTAGTGACTTGAGATCACGCTTTGTTAAGAGTGTATAAGCTGGAGAACATGCAGAATAAAACAAACAAACCTTTTTCTTCTTGGACCCTTGATCACGTGTGTATGCCACGTCCGGCCTAACGGTGACGCTTGCCCCATCTCTGGGTCAAGAAACAAGTCTTGTCTGACTGGTAGCTTTTCAACAAGCTGAGAAAGAAATTAGTAGCTGGACATGCAGATTTCTGAAGAGAGGAAAGAAAAGTGTTGACAAGAATAAGCCTAAGTTTTAAATGCCTGAAGCACTCAAAAATAACATGTTTTGGGATAGTGTACCATATGTTAGACAGAGTTAAAGCAAACCACAACTCATTAGTATCTGGACTTCATTGCCCACTCTGCTTAGAGATGTTGCTTGAAGGCACTTGGTGTCAAGGATCCAGTTCCTGTAGATCACTGTCGACGTAGATCAAAATCCTCCCAACAAATCAGTGTCAAAACCAGCAAGAGTGAGACTTTTGTCCTTGGCAGTAGCTTCCAGGTGCTCCTGGAAGTCACCAGGCCTTGACACAAAGATGTGTATTCAACGGAGGGAGAGAAGCATCATGCTTAGCTCTAAATGTGACCTTTGCTAGCAGATCACACTAGCAGGCAATAAATTACATTTGTTCTGCACTTCGGCAGAGCCAAGATGGGAATCAAAGTCTAGATCACAGGAGAAGATCTCACGAGCCTCAGCTTTTCCAGAAGAGGAAAAATACAAAGGATAGTAAATTTGCGTTGGGTTTACAGGCTATTTTTGCAGATCGATAGACAAGGGATGAAGCTTAAAAGATGAGAGCAAAGGAAAATCAACAGATATGCTGAAAGTGAGTGAAGAGTAAGGGGACCTCAAATTAACTGAAAAGCTGCACAGAAAGCTTCTCTACTTTGTGCACTTGCCTCAAGTTTTCAATGGCAAAATCTAGGAGTACTTCAAACTTATTTTTATTAATTCTAGAAGAAAGACAATCAAAACGGTGTACTTCTGCTTACAGTATCAAGTAAAGCACAGGAAGCCATTAGAGTAAGAAAAATTGTGTTCAGACGGCTGAGGCAGCCTTAGGGGTAGGAGGAATGGGGAGGCGTGGAAATCAGGCCTGTGGGCAACATTCAAGGAGCATCCAGTCCCTGAGCAGTCCCTCACAGTGGGTATGCCAGCAGATGGAGGTGAAATGGAGCCACAGCTGGGTGGGAAAAGGGCCAGGGTGGGGAGCCGTGCTCAGCAGGGGCTCCTGCATCAAATTGCTCAATGACAGGTGTGCTATGCTGTGTGCATGTTTCCAACACCTGGCAACAGCAGGCTGGCCCAGAGGTGGGAAAAGGCCAAGGAGGCAGCAGAGTGGGAATGGGGCTCTGCAGGAGGCCCTGGTGGTTGCACACCCCTGTAGGGGATGAGGCTGGCCCAGAGGGTCCCTGGGGGTCTGGGGTGAAAAGCGGGGAAAAGAGAAGCAGGGAGGAAATGCCAGATGCTGCCGCTGTGAGAATGCCATTCCATCCCACAGGTGACATAGTGAGAGGAGGGTGGCAACAAAATGGTGATTGCTGCTGATCAGCCTGACATCTGATCAAGACAAGAGGCCCAGAAAGGACTGCACATCTGCCTCCTAGTGCTGTCCTGAATGGCAGCTCATTACCTGGTGTTCATTACCTGTAGGTCTCTCAGCTTCCCACAGGCATGCCACACTTCAGGTAAGCAAAGCTGCTTACCTCACTATGTTCTTTGGGCCTCTGAAAGGGACTGTCCACTTAGCTACAGCCTGGCAAGGAAGGGAGTCTTACAACACTCTGGATATTTTCGACTTTTATTGACACTCGGGCTGAAACAAAGTATCCCCTCGCTGCTTCTTCATCTTCATCATTCTGTCCTGCAGGTGGCCTGCTCAGGCTGACAGCTTGGAGCGCCTGCAGGCTCCAGTTCTGCTGCAGCCCAGCTTTTCCTCTCACTGCTTAATTCTTATTATGACAATTCTTTCATTTCTACTTCAAAGCTTCCCTAAATTAACAACACTCTATCCTAAGCTAAACAATCCTCTACTATCCAAGCTGTCTACGTTCTATAGTCCTTAAAAGTTGATCCCTATAGTTCCTAATTTTTTTCAATTTTCATCTCTTGCAGAAAGAAAAACAACAGAGCTTTAAATTGAACCTAACAACATATCTAACCTAACCTAACCTAACCTAACCTAACCTAACCTAACCTAACCTAACCTAACCTAATCTAATCCAACCTAATGCTAACCTAACCCAACCTAACCTAACAGCTAACCTAACAGCTAACCTAACAGCTAAACTGAGCAAATATCTACACTATCATGTTTCCTAGCTACGGCACAGCTCCTCTTCAACCTCGGGGGATGGCTGAAGCTCTGCCTAAAGATGACACATCCCCTTTTCCCTCCTCTTGGCTGGCGGGGCATCAGGGCCTCCTCAGGCGCAGGTGTCTCCTCTCCAGTCTTCCTGCACTTGCTTGGCTGAGATGATCAGAGCAGCCAGGCTGGAGGCAGGATCGCCTGAGGTCACGAAGGGATGCTGCCCAGAGGAAAAAGAACAAAGAAAGGAACTCTTACTTTCCAGGATCACTTGAGCCTGCGGGCTCAAGCAGGATTCCCTGGCTACCAGCAAGACACACAAAGAGCACTGAGGGCAGCATGTCCCCCTGCGCCTTCCTGTCCTGGCAGCTTTCTGTGCCACGTGGCCCACACTCCTCCTCCTCCTCATCCCTTCATGCAGGTGTCCTCAGCTGCCAGGGCTTTTTGCCCCTTTGCTTTTTCTTACCTGTAGGAGCTCCTGGGCAGACCAGCGCCTGTCCTCATCTGCCTGCAGGCAGCAGCGGAGGAAGTCGCGCAGGAGAGCCGAGTGGTGCCTGGGGTTCTGCAGTTTTGGGGGCCCGTTCCTTTCTAGCAGTTCAAAAACCTACAGCACATGGATGCAAGAGGACACTCCACCTGCTCCTTTGCTAGCCACACACAGCTCTCTCCACACAGAGCCCTCTTGCTAAGCTGCACCTTACCCGGAGACGGGCTTCCCGCTGGTAAGGAGCTTCCCCTTCCACCATTTCCAGCCCCATGATCCCCAGGGACCAGATGTCCACTTTGGGGCCGTAGGCTTCTCCTCTCACCACCTCCGGTGCCATCCAGCTGGGAGTGCCGACGCTGGAGCTGCGCTTGCTGTGCTCAGGGCTGAGCTGAGCACAGAGGCCAAAGTCACCTGAGGACAAAAACAAAGCCTGTCAAAGCCAGCTACCACTGGCAAAGCAGCCAAAACCATTGCCCTGACCAGGCCATGCTGAATCTAACTGAAAAAGCAGTTGAGCTCTCCTTCCACGTGCCTGGAGCCAGGCAAATAAGGCATCGGCCGCTTCAAAAACACCCTGACGATTCACGCACTGGCCAAGCCGCGCTTCTGCCCCAGTGGCCGTCACCAAAATGCAAGCGCACGGCATATGCTGGACATGCTGCAGCCCAGCAGGGATACCCACCCAACTTGACGGATCCGTCCGTGCCCACCAGGACGTTGCAACTTTTGATGTCTCTGTGGATGACTTGGCGGGAATGAAGGAAATGCAGTCCTTGCAGGCACTGAGAGAGAAAAAGGAGGGAGGGAAAGTTAACCTGCAGGATCTGATTTCATCCCACCCGCAAGGAAAGAGCTCAAGGGGATTGGCAGCTTTCTCAGGGAATTGTGAGCCAGGGCAAAACATCACGCTGCTGTCACCATGAAGAGCTTGCTGCTTCAACACTCTTGGAAGTTTTTTCTAGATTTCCAAGCAAAGGCATCTGGGCTCCCAAAAGTTCCACCGGCCTTGGGTAGGAAGCGCGCCACCTTTGGCTGGGAGGCGGCACGGCAAAGAATTTTGGGGAAGCCTAGTGGCAGCAGAAGAGGAAGCTGCTGGTGACAGCAGCACCTTTGAGCTGTTCCACAATGCATCGCCATGCAGGCTGCAATGCTAGCCTTTGAAGCTGAGGACAGCTCTTTGCCCTTAGCTTGAAATTCTGCCACCCGCATGCTGCCTTTCAGTGGCAAGCAATGTAGGACAGACAGACAGGCTCCAGGCAAACATTCCCAGGCAAAGCTGAGAAGAGGAAGAAAGAGAAATTGAACCAGTGAGCGAGCACCAAGGCCAGAGGACAGACAGGATGGAAGAGTGCAAGAACAGAGTCTGAGGAGTGCGAGGGCACCGGCAGGCAGTACACTTCCCATGCTCTTTCTTCTCCTGTGTGGCGTGACAGCAGCAGCAGCAGCAGCAGCAGCAGCAGCAGCAGCAGCAGCAGCAGCAGCAGCAGCAAAAGAAAGGTGAGAGCAAGAAATCTCGGCTCTCCTTAAGCTCCAGCTGACAAGCAGCATCCGGGCAGTCTTGGGCAAGCACAAGTGGGATCCCTCACCTCCCGACAGACAGCGCCTATCTGTCCTTCCTCCAGGTACACTGCCCTCAGCACATCAAACAAGGTGCCGCCGTCCATGAACTCCATGGCCAGCCAGAGCTCCGCATCCACCAGGTAGCTGAAAGAAGAAAACCACGGCATGGAGCAACAGAATGGGCATAGCCTCAGTCACCCCAGGGCCTGAGACAGGTTTTTGCAGCTGCTCTCCAAGCTACGGGTGCCCCAAGAGACTGTTGAACACCAGCTCCACCTCCTCCCACGCTCTGGAGACACGCAGAGAAATCATCCCCAGCTCTGTTCTCTGCCAGCGACCAAAGGGCATCGTCTCTTTGCGCTTGCACCAGCTAAAGCTACATTGACACCAGAATATGCCAACCTGTCTAAGTAGGTAACGATATTGGGACTCCTGTTGTCCCTCATGGCCAGGATTTCATTGGCAGCCAGCTCCTCGGACATCTCCTCCTCGAGTGACATGATCTTGATTGCCACCTGCAATGACATTGGCCACCGGTACCTTGAGAAGACGCACCCCGCTCGAGATCACAAGGAGCACGGAGCGAGTGCTGGTGCAATGAGGCAGCACGCTGGGCCAAAGTGCCTTGTCACTAGACAGCAGAGCTTAGCAGAAGCACCAAAAGCCATCCCAAATGCATTCTGCCCCCTGAGCCTCGACTGTATTTCAGAGGAACAGCCCCTGCTGCAGACATGGAGCTGCCACCCAAACCTCCAAGCACAGCTCACAGCAGCGGGCAAAGCGCTCCAGAGCTGCAAAATGGCGTGGGGCTCTTGGCACTTTACCTGTTGTCCGCTGCTGGTGTCAAGGGCTTTATAAACAGCTCCAAACCCTCTAGAAAGACCAAAGCAGCAGAAAGAGACCTTTATCCCTCTGGCAGTGAAAGCAAGCCCAGGCAGCAGATCTCCCCAGGCTGCCTGGACGCCTTCCTTAGAAAAAATGCCTGGCTGCAGCATCTCTTCGGCCAACAGCATGTTAGCCCGTGAGCCCTCTGCCATGCGGGGCAGGCTGTCCAAGGGAACACTAAGGTGCAGCATGAAGACCAAGGGCCG
Organism: Ammospiza caudacuta; assembly: GCF_027887145.1. Classification (NCBI taxonomy): domain Eukaryota; kingdom Metazoa; phylum Chordata; class Aves; order Passeriformes; family Passerellidae; genus Ammospiza; species Ammospiza caudacuta. The sequence continues at coordinate 72,402,522 of NC_080632.1, read as the reverse complement.
CTGGAAATCTCCAAGGCGCACACCCTGCCAGGTCATTTCAGAACCTAAGGGGAACTCTCTCCTTGTGCGGGTGTGCATGCATGTGTGTGTCAAAAAAGGGAGAACAATTTGAGTCAGAAGACTGTCCTTGACAATCTGACCTTTCTTGGATGGCAAGGTGCTCTTTCAGGCCACAAAGCTGCAGGGCCAGGGCTTCTCCCAGCTCCTGCTCCTCACTGCTGCAAGCAAGACACTGCCAGCATCAACTTGTCTTTGATGAGGCCTTTGCATTGCTCTGACCGAGCAGTCCAGGCAGGCGACACGAGGTCAAGCCGGAGCCTGACCATGACTGGAGCTTGCCTGACTTCACGCTTGATATTGCACCAGCCAAAGACCTGGCCCACACTTTTGTAAAATGAGCTGACGTCACGCTTACCCTCGCCCGAGTTCCTCAAATGCCGTGTATTTGCCCGTTGGCCGGCCCGGACTCACGATGCTCCCTGAAAGACAAAAGCAGTGCAGGGCGCTCACTCGCACACAGAGACGCCGCTGCCCAGAGCGTCCCAAAGGCAGCCCCACTGCCCGCAGCTCTGGGCCCTTTGCGGTCCCGCGGCTTCCAGCTGCTGAGACCAGCAAGTGGGAGGGCCATCTTCTCCACCTTTCATCAGGTGGCCTTTCCAAGAAGGCCTTGATTTCTTTCAAGAGCAGCATCTCACGCGATAAGCCAAAATGATGAGCCCTTAAGAAGGGGGCCCTAAGAGGTAAGCAAGGGCCTTTGCTGCCTCCGCAGTCACACCCACCATCACTGGCAGGTCCACTGCCAGGGGCACAAAGTGTCTGGGCCGGAGGAGGAGTAAGAACCAGAGCCAGAAAACACCTGGGGCCAGACAGCTCCCTGGGCAATAGTCACTTGCTACGTGCCAGCCTTCTGCTCAAGCAGAAACAATCTCTGCTTTTGTCTTTGGCCCAGAAGGCAGCCCAGGCAGGGCCAAGCCAGGCCCAGCCGCCCTCACAGGCAGCAGGGACTCCCTGAGCGCTGCCGCCCTTCCTCAGAGCAGTACAACACCTTCTGCAGAGAGGCCTAAGTGCCTCTGAGACTGAGGGCCAGCATCTGGCGCAGCCTACACCCAGACACTCGCACAAGACCCTGCTCTGGCAGACAAGAAATGCACCAGACGGACGTACTCAGTGTCTTCAGGCCCTGCTCCTCCCTCATCTCGGGCTGCTGGGCTGCGCTGCTGCAGGAAGTGCCGGCAGCGGGGCTTGAGCTGGCTGCTGCAGGCCATGCTGGTCCGGCGGCACCAGGTTGAATGGCAGAGCGTGTCTTGCGCTGGGACAAGAAAGGATTGCCCGTCAGAAGGGTGGCTGGCACTCATGCCCCCCCCTAAGCGCACAGCAAAAGCAAGGCCTTGGGAAGGTGCTGCCAGCCACGGCCAGGCCTCTCCAGCTGGAGCAGTTCCCATGTCCCCTTCTCAAAGGCACCTTCGGGAGAAGCCCAAAGGCTACTTGGATCCAGCCCCTCCCGACCACCTCCATGCTCCACGTGTTCAGCTTTTCTGCAAGACACTGGCAACAAGGTATCGATGGGGCTGCCAAATCCACAAAGAGATCAGAGCAGGGCCCCAGAGCCTCGCTGCTTTCCTCCTCCTGTCTTTTCCTGGGCCGGAATGAAATCAGCCCGGAGTTGGCAGGCAACAGTCTGCTCAGAAGCCCGCAGCGTGTCCCTTCTCTGATCTGTTTCACGGATTTCCCTTCTCTATGGCAGCCTTTAGAGAGCGGCCCTTGGGAGCCGCCTTCCAGCCCTGCCCAGACCCACCCGCCCTTTTACAATGCAGGGCTGCCGAGGATTCTCCTCTCCAAACTCTGCTCTGACCGGCTGGAAGTGAAGCACAGCCTGAAGCTAATTAGTCCACGGAGACAGCAGGTCCCTTCCAGGGGCCAGTGTCTGCCAGGTACCCTGCAAGGCTGTCAACTGCGTATTTGGGCTGCGCTGTCCGCTGACCACAGGCAGCCTGCACTGACAACGGGCACAAGGGGCTGACTCCTGCACTGAGAGTCACTCAATGCTGCCTCCTGTCTGATCCCAAGAGACACTCTGGCGCCCTCTCAGCATCCCAGCTTCAATGTCAAACTTCAGAACCCATTGGCCAGGGCTCCCCAGCTTGCCTGAAGCCGCACTACGTCACAGCAGGCACACGGCTGCCAGCATCTTCAGCCACGAGCAACAAGGGCTGCTCCAAAACGGGTAGCCTGGCCGTGCGCCAAAGGCAGTGCCAAGCTCAGCTGTCACTTACTGGCTCTGCAAGTTCAGGCTGTGAAGGGACAGCGGCTGAAGGCTTCATCTTCCTTTGCTCCTCTTCATCCTCTTCCTCAATGACAGAGGCAGCCAGAGGAGCTGCTGACCCTGCTGTTGTGCCCTGCAGGCAGACAGAAGTGAGAGAGATGGGCAAAAGCCAGTGCCTTAGGAGCTGCTTTCTATTGAGCTGGGAAAGCACCCAGAAGAAGGGCAAATCATAGACTTTGATACAAGTGGGCCTCTGAGTCACGCAAAGCCGAGGAAGCTGGCTGAACGAGCTGCTACTCCATCTTGCTGTGCATTTGAGCTTCCCTGCTGCCTAGAAGCAGCAAGATGCCTTGGAGCTGTCCCTTTTGCCTTTCATCTCTTGAAAGGCTTTTCACTGGAAAATCAGCAAACAGCCAGTGCTCCCTTTGCTACTGCTGATGCCACCGGGCAGCTGGCCTTTCCTTCAGCCTCCCACGCCGGCACTCCACACTCGGCTGCAACAGGCCAAGCTGGCAGAATTGCTGCACAATTCTCACACGCCAGCAACGTCTCAGCTTCCTTTGCCACTCACCAAAGGACAGGCTTGTCTCCATCCGCGTGTCAGGTGACCTGCAGCCAGCAAGGCAAAAGGAACCAGAGGCCCTTAGAAAAGTGCCTGTGCTGGCCACTCCCACAGCACAAGGCAGTCCCAACACAGAGCATTTCCCTTTCCCAACATGCCTCCAGGAGCAACAGCTCTTTCCCACAGCAAGCAAGAGAACAAGAAGGACGCTAGAGGAGCCTCTGGCTACATTTGGGCCTCTTTTGCCAAGAGAGAAATAGGAAGACGGTGCTGGAAATGCCCGCTGCTCTTCAAAACTTTGAGCTTCTCTTGTGCCTAACAGCTCAAGCTACATTTCCCTCTTCCCTTTCCTGCATTTTCCATATACATTCTTTTAAATTGCACGCCCTAATTCCCATCCCTTGGCTGAAGATGATAGCCCAGCAAAGCTTCCACAAAGGGTCCCTTCCCTGTGGCAGCTCCCTGCTGAAGCAGCCCAGGAACAGCTGCTGGGCTCAGCAGCAAACCCTCCCTGCACTGGAGTTTGTGCTGCATGGCCAAGGCAATCGCAGTCTTGGCACAGCATCAAAGGCTCAAGTCATGCAGCCAAGGCCTCTAAGGGGTAGAATATGGAGCAAAAGGTGCTTTCCTTCACTCCTGGAGAGAACCACTGAGTTGGTAGAAATACTTGTGAGGATCTGCCCTCAGAGTCTGCAATTTGCAGCTTGTCTTGCTTGAAGCAGCAAGCTGAGGAAATGACAGACTCCGCAGCCGCGCACTCTCCCGGGGAGGGAAGGCAACCGCTGCAGGTTGCATGGCAAATAGTCTGCACGCGCTACCCAGTACAGATGCCCCCTTTGTAGCTGATGCTGCTGGCAGGACATTGACCAAAGCGGTGGCACCTTCACGGCCATTTTGTTCCCAAAGAAACTGGGCCACTGCTGCGGCATAAAGAGCAGAGCCAAGCAAAAGTCGGGCAATGCCAGCCCCAGGAGAAACCTTTACTTACGAGTCAGCTGGGTCAGGTAGTAGCCAGAATAGACAACAGAAAAGATGGTGCAAACGGCGGCACAGACTTGCCCAATCATTTTGGCAGTGCTGTGCGCGTTTGCACGCTGAGTGCCAGCCAAGGGAAAGCCAAGACTCCTCTCGGGGTGCAGGCCGTCTGCTGAGAGCTCCTTGAGCACAAGGATCCTCCTGCAGGGAGCCAGCGGAAGAGCTGCTCTGGACGACCAGGCCTGGCGCGCACCGGGACAACGCTGTGCTGACAGCACTGTGACGTGGCACCTCTGGCTTGACCTCACAATGGCAGCTGCTCTGTGGCTTTCTTGTGCCCAGCAAGACAACCTTGTGTACAGCTGATGCAAAAGAAAAGCCTGGGAAATTCTCCTCACTCACAAAGGCAGTGCTCAAGGCATGCCAGGGGAACTCAGAAAATGCGCCAATCCAAGCGGCATCCAAGCAATGCAAGCAAACATGACTCTTGGTCCCAAAAGCTTTGACTGAAAGCAAGTCTGCTTCTTCTAGGTGGCATCCTAGCTGGTTTGGAAAAGCCTAACTTCTTCAGTGACATTTAGATGGCAAACGAAGCAAAGATAATAAATTTCCAGGACTATTGTAGGCTGCAGTTGCTCCTGGAGCACGCGGGTGCATGCTGACCTATGGAGGGGCTTGACAGCTGGCCTGCAAGCAAAGCCGAGTTCATGGAAGAAATAGCAGTTGATGGTTTTTGAGTGTATCCAAAGCAAGGAAGAAGACAAGGCCATCAGCATGGAAACCCATTAGAAGAGATTCAGGAAAAGTTGCGTATGCTAGACTAGGTGCCGAAGTAGATGTGCACACGTGCCTTATAAATTTCTGTAAAACTTTTGCCAGTTGTATTGACGTTAATTGCTTTGCACCAATGGATAGAAGAAGTTATTGTGATGTAGTTAGTGACTTGAGATCACGCTTTGTTAAGAGTGTATAAGCTGGAGAACATGCAGAATAAAACAAACAAACCTTTTTCTTCTTGGACCCTGATCACGTGTGTATGCCACGTCCGGCCTAACGGTGACGCTTGCCCCATCTCTGGGTCAAGAAACAAGTCTTGTCTGACTGGTAACTTTTCAACAAGCTGAGAAAGAAATTAGTAGCTGGACATGCAGATTTCTGAAGAGAGGAAAGAAAAGTGTTGACAAGAATAAGCCTAAGTTTTAAATGCCTGAAGCACTCAAAAATAACATGTTTTGGGATAGTGTACCATATGTTAGATAGAGTTAAAACAAACCACAACTCATTAGTATCTGGACTTCATTGCCCACTCTGCTTAGAGATGTTGCTTGAAGGCACTTGGTGTCAAGGATCCAGTTCCTGTAGATCACTGTCGACGTAGATCAAAATCCTCCCAACAAATCAGTGTCAAAACCAGCAAGAGTGAGACTTTTGTCCTTGGCAGTAGCTTCCAGGTGCTCCTGGAAGTCCCCAGGCCTTGACACAAAGATGTGTATTCAACGGAGGGAGAGAAGCATCATGCTTAGCTCTAAATGTGACCTTTGCTAGCAGATCCTACTAGCAGGCAATAAATTACATTTGTTCTGCACTTCAGCAGAGCCAAGATGGGAATCAAAGTCTAGATCACAGGAGAAGATCTCACGAGCCTCAGCTTTTCCAGAAGAGGAAAAATACAAAGGATAGTAAATTTGCGTTGGGTTTACAGGCTATTTTTGCAGATCGATAGACAAGGGATGAAGCTTAAAAGATGAGAGCAAAGGAAAATCAACAGATATGCTGAAAGTGAGTGAAGAGTAAGGGGACCTCAAATTAACTGAAAAGCTGCACAGAAAGCTTCTCTACTTTGTGCACTTGCCTCAAGTTTTCAATGGCAAAATCTAGGAGTACTTCAAACTTATTTTTATTAATTCTAGAAGAAAGACAATCAAAACGGTGTACTTCTGCTTACAGTATCAAGTAAAGCACAGGAAGCCATTAGAGTAAGAAAAATTGTGTTCAGACGGCTGAGGCAGCCTTAGGGGTAGGAGGAATGGGGAGGCGTGGAAATCAGGCCTGTGGGCAACATTCAAGGAGCATCCAGTCCCTGAGCAGTCCCTCACAGTGGGTATGCCAGCAGATGGAGGTGAAATGGAGCCACAGCTGGGTGGGAAAAGGGCCAGGGTGGGGAGCCGTGCTCAGCAGGGGCTCCTGCATCAAATTGCTCAATGACAGGTGTGCTATGCTGTGTGCATGTTTCCAACACCTGGCAACAGCAGGCTGGCCCAGAGGTGGGAAAAGGCCAAGGAGGCAGCAGAGTGGGAATGGGGCTCTGCAGGAGGCCCTGGTGGTTGCACACCCCTGTAGGGGATGAGGCTGGCCCAGAGGGTCCCTGGGGGTCTGGGGTGAAAAGCGGGGAAAAGAGAAGCAGGGAGGAAATGCCAGATGCTGCCGCTGTGAGAATGCCATTCCATCCCACAGGTGACATAGTGAGAGGAGGGTGGCAACAAAATGGTGATTGCTGCTGATCAGCCTGACATCTGATCAAGACAAGAGGCCCAGAAAGGACTGCACATCTGCCTCCTAGTGCTGTCCTGAATGGCAGCTCATTACCTGGTGTTCATTACCTGTAGGTCTCTCAGCTTCCCACAGGCATGCCACACTTCAGGTAAGCAAAGCTGCTTACCTCACTATGTTCTTTGGGCCTCTGAAAGGGACTGTCCACTTAGCTACAGCCTGGCAAGGAAGGGAGTCTTACAACACTCTGGATATTTTCGACTTTTATTGACACTCGGGCTGAAACAAAGTATCCCCTCGCTGCTTCTTCATCTTCATCATTCTGTCCTGCAGGTGGCCTGCTCAGGCTGACAGCTTGGAGCGCCTGCAGGCTCCAGTTCTGCTGCAGCCCAGCTTTTCCTCTCACTGCTTAATTCTTATTATGACAATTCTTTCATTTCTACTTCAAAGCTTCCCTAAATTAACAACACTCTATCCTAAGCTAAACAATCCTCTACTATCCAAGCTGTCTACGTTCTATAGTCCTTAAAAGTTGATCCCTATAGTTCCTAATTTTTTTCAATTTTCATCTCTTGCAGAAAGAAAAACAACAGAGCTTTAAATTGAACCTAACAACATATCTAACCTAACCTAACCTAACCTAACCTAACCTAACCTAACCTAACCTAATCTAATCCAACCTAATGCTAACCTAACCCAACCTAACCTAACAGCTAACCTAACAGCTAACCTAACAGCTAAACTGAGCAAATATCTACACTATCATGTTTCCTAGCTACGGCACAGCTCCTCTTCAACCTCGGGGGATGGCTGAAGCTCTGCCTAAAGATGACACATCCCCTTTTCCCTCCTCTTGGCTGGCGGGGCATCAGGGCCTCCTCAGGCGCAGGTGTCTCCTCTCCAGTCTTCCTGCACTTGCTTGGCTGAGATGATCAGAGCAGCCAGGCTGGAGGCAGGATCGCCTGAGGTCACGAAGGGATGCTGCCCAGAGGAAAAAGAACAAAGAAAGGAACTCTTACTTTCCAGGATCACTTGAGCCTGCGGGCTCAAGCAGGATTCCCTGGCTACCAGCAAGACACACAAAGAGCACTGAGGGCAGCATGTCCCCCTGCGCCTTCCTGTCCTGGCAGCTTTCTGTGCCACGTGGCCCACACTCCTCCTCCTCCTCATCCCTTCATGCAGGTGTCCTCAGCTGCCAGGGCTTTTTGCCCCTTTGCTTTTTCTTACCTGTAGGAGCTCCTGGGCAGACCAGCGCCTGTCCTCATCTGCCTGCAGGCAGCAGCGGAGGAAGTCGCGCAGGAGAGCCGAGTGGTGCCTGGGGTTCTGCAGTTTTGGGGGCCCGTTCCTTTCTAGCAGTTCAAAAACCTACAGCACATGGATGCAAGAGGACACTCCACCTGCTCCTTTGCTAGCCACACACAGCTCTCTCCACACAGAGCCCTCTTGCTAAGCTGCACCTTACCCGGAGACGGGCTTCCCGCTGGTAAGGAGCTTCCCCTTCCACCATTTCCAGCCCCATGATCCCCAGGGACCAGATGTCCACTTTGGGGCCGTAGGCTTCTCCTCTCACCACCTCCGGTGCCATCCAGCTGGGAGTGCCGACGCTGGAGCTGCGCTTGCTGTGCTCAGGGCTGAGCTGAGCACAGAGGCCAAAGTCATCTGAGGACAAAAACAAAGCCTGTCAAAGCCAGCTACCACTGGCAAAGCAGCCAAAACCATTGCCCTGACCAGGCCATGCTGAATCTAACTGAAAAAGCAGCTGAGCTCTCCTTCCACGTGCCTGGAGCCAGGCAAATAAGGCATCGGCCGCTTCAAAAACACCCTGACGATTCACGCACTGGCCAAGCCGCGCTTCTGCCCCAGTGGCCGTCACCAAAATGCAAGCGCACGGCATATGCTGGACATGCTGCAGCCCAGCAGGGATACCCACCCAACTTGACGGATCCGTCCGTGCCCACCAGGACGTTGCAACTTTTGATGTCTCTGTGGATGACTTGGCGGGAATGAAGGAAATGCAGTCCTTGCAGGCACTGAGAGAGAAAAAGGAGGGAGGGAAAGTTAACCTGCAGGATCTGATTTCATCCCACCCGCAAGGAAAGAGCTCAAGGGGATTGGCAGCTTTCTCAGGGAATTGTGAGCCAGGGCAAAACATCACGCTGCTGTCACCATGAAGAGCTTGCTGCTTCAACACTCTTGGAAGTTTTTTCTAGATTTCCAAGCAAAGGCATCTGGGCTCCCAAAAGTTCCACCGGCCTTGGGTAGGAAGCGCGCCACCTTTGGCTGGGAGGCGGCACGGCAAAGAATTTTGGGGAAGCCTAGTGGCAGCAGAAGAGGAAGCTGCTGGTGACAGCAGCACCTTTGAGCTGTTCCACAATGCATCGCCATGCAGGCTGCAATGCTAGCCTTTGAAGCTGAGGACAGCTCTTTGCCCTTAGCTTGAAATTCTGCCACCCGCATGCTGCCTTTCAGTGGCAAGCAATGTAGGACAGACAGACAGGCTCCAGGCAAACATTCCCAGGCAAAGCTGAGAAGAGGAAGAAAGAGAAATTGAACCAGTGAGCGAGCACCAAGGCCAGAGGACAGACAGGATGGAAGAGTGCAAGAACAGAGTCTGAGGAGTGCGAGGGCACCGGCAGGCAGTACACTTCCCATGCTCTTTCTTCTCCTGTGTGGCGTGACAGCAGCAGCAGCAGCAGCAGCAGCAGCAGCAGCAGCAGCAGCAGCAGCAGCAGCAGCAAAAGAAAGGTGAGAGCAAGAAATCTCGGCTCTCCTTAAGCTCCAGCTGACAAGCAGCATCCGGGCAGTCTTGGGCAAGCACAAGTGGGATCCCTCACCTCCCGACAGACAGCGCCTATCTGTCCTTCCTCCAGGTACACTGCCCTCAGCACATCAAACAAGGTGCCGCCGTCCATGAACTCCATGGCCAGCCAGAGCTCCGCATCCACCAGGTAGCTGAAAGAAGAAAACCACGGCATGGAGCAACAGAATGGGCATAGCCTCAGTCACCCCAGGGCCTGAGACAGGTTTTTGCAGCTGCTCTCCAAGCTACGGGTGCCCCAAGAGACTGTTGAACACCAGCTCCACCTCCTCCCACGCTCTGGAGACACGCAGAGAAATCATCCCCAGCTCTGTTCTCTGCCAGCGACCAAAGGGCATCGTCTCTTTGCGCTTGCACCAGCTAAAGCTACATTGACACCAGAATATGCCAACCTGTCTAAGTAGGTAACGATATTGGGACTCCTGTTGTCCCTCATGGCCAGGATTTCATTGGCAGCCAGCTCCTCGGACATCTCCTCCTCGAGTGACATGATCTTGATTGCCACCTGCAATGACATTGGCCACCGGTACCTTGAGAAGACGCACCCCGCTCGAGATCACAAGGAGCACGGAGCGAGTGCTGGTGCAATGAGGCAGCACGCTGGGCCAAAGTGCCTTGTCACTAGACAGCAGAGCTTAGCAGAAGCACCAAAAGCCATCCCAAATGCATTCTGCCCCCTGAGCCTCGACTGTATTTCAGAGGAACAGCCCCTGCTGCAGACATGGAGCTGCCACCCAAACCTCCAAGCACAGCTCACAGCAGCGGGCAAAGCGCTCCAGAGCTGCAAAATGGCGTGGGGCTCTTGGCACTTTACCTGTTGTCCGCTGCTGGTGTCAAGGGCTTTATAAACAGCTCCAAACCCTCTAGAAAGACCAAAGCAGCAGAAAGAGACCTTTATCCCTCTGGCAGTGAAAGCAAGCCCAGGCAGCAGATCTCCCCAGGCTGCCTGGACGCCTTCCTTAGAAAAAATGCCTGGCTGCAGCATCTCTTCGGCCAACAGCATGTTAGCCCGTGAGCCCTCTGCCATGCGGGGCAGGCTGTCCAAGGGAACACTAAGGTGCAGCATGAAGACCAAGGGCCGCTGGAAATCTCCAAGGCGCACACCCTGCCAGGTCATTTCAGAACCTAAGGGGAACTCTCTCCTTGTGCGGGTGTGCATGCATGTGTGTGTCAAAAAAGGGAGAACAATTTGAGTCAGAAGACTGTCCTTGACAATCTGACCTTTCTTGGATGGCAAGGTGCTCTTTCAGGCCACAAAGCTGCAGGGCCAGGGCTTCTCCCAGCTCCTGCTCCTCACTGCTGCAAGCAAGACACTGCCAGCATCAACTTGTCTTTGATGAGGCCTTTGCATTGCTCTGACCGAGCAGTCCAGGCAGGCGACACGAGGTCAAGCCGGAGCCTGACCATGACTGGAGCTTGCCTGACTTCACGCTTGATATTGCACCAGCCAAAGACCTGGCCCACACTTTTGTAAAATGAGCTGACGTCACGCTTACCCTCGCCCGAGTTCCTCAAATGCCGTGTATTTGCCCGTTGGCCGGCCCGGACTCACGATGCTCCCTGAAAGACAAAAGCAGTGCAGGGCGCTCACTCGCACACAGAGACGCCGCTGCCCAGAGCGTCCCAAAGGCAGCCCCACTGCCCGCAGCTCTGGGCCCTTTGCGGTCCCGCGGCTTCCAGCTGCTGAGACCAGCAAGTGGGAGGGCCATCTTCTCCACCTTTCATCAGGTGGCCTTTCCAAGAAGGCCTTGATTTCTTTCAAGAGCAGCATCTCACGCGATAAGCCAAAATGATGAGCCCTTAAGAAGGGGGCCCTAAGAGGTAAGCAAGGGCCTTTGCTGCCTCCGCAGTCACACCCACCATCACTGGCAGGTCCACTGCCAGGGGCACAAAGTGTCTGGGCCGGAGGAGGAGTAAGAACCAGAGCCAGAAAACACCTGGGGCCAGACAGCTCCCTGGGCAATAGTCACTTGCTACGTGCCAGCCTTCTGCTCAAGCAGAAACAATCTCTGCTTTTGTCTTTGGCCCAGAAGGCAGCCCAGGCAGGGCCAAGCCAGGCCCAGCCGCCCTCACAGGCAGCAGGGACTCCCTGAGCGCTGCCGCCCTTCCTCAGAGCAGTACAACACCTTCTGCAGAGAGGCCTAAGTGCCTCTGAGACTGAGGGCCAGCATCTGGCGCAGCCTACACCCAGACACTCGCACAAGACCCTGCTCTGGCAGACAAGAAATGCACCAGACGGACGTACTCAGTGTCTTCAGGCCCTGCTCCTCCCTCATCTCGGGCTGCTGGGCTGCGCTGCTGCAGGAAGTGCCGGCAGCGGGGCTTGAGCTGGCTGCTGCAGGCCATGCTGGTCCGGCGGCACCAGGTTGAATGGCAGAGCGTGTCTTGCGCTGGGACAAGAAAGGATTGCCCGTCAGAAGGGTGGCTGGCACTCATGCCCCCCCCTAAGCGCACAGCAAAAGCAAGGCCTTGGGAAGGTGCTGCCAGCCACGGCCAGGCCTCTCCAGCTGGAGCAGTTCCCATGTCCCCTTCTCAAAGGCACCTTCGGGAGAAGCCCAAAGGCTACTTGGATCCAGCCCCTCCCGACCACCTCCATGCTCCACGTGTTCAGCTTTTCTGCAAGACACTGGCAACAAGGTATCGATGGGGCTGCCAAATCCACAAAGAGATCAGAGCAGGGCCCCAGAGCCTCGCTGCTTTCCTCCTCCTGTCTTTTCCTGGGCCGGAATGAAATCAGCCCGGAGTTGGCAGGCAACAGTCTGCTCAGAAGCCCGCAGCGTGTCCCTTCTCTGATCTGTTTCACGGATTTCCCTTCTCTATGGCAGCCTTTAGAGAGCGGCCCTTGGGAGCCGCCTTCCAGCCCTGCCCAGACCCACCCGCCCTTTTACAATGCAGGGCTGCCGAGGATTCTCCTCTCCAAACTCTGCTCTGACCGGCTGGAAGTGAAGCACAGCCTGAAGCTAATTAGTCCACGGAGACAGCAGGTCCCTTCCAGGGGCCAGTGTCTGCCAGGTACCCTGCAAGGCTGTCAACTGCGTATTTGGGCCGCGCTGTCCGCTGACCACAGGCAGCCTGCACTGACAACGGGCACAAGGGGCTGACTCCTGCACTGAGAGTCACTCAATGCTGCCTCCTGTCTGATCCCAAGAGACACTCTGGCGCCCTCTCAGCATCCCAGCTTCAATGTCAAACTTCAGAACCCATTGGCCAGGGCTCCCCAGCTTGCCTGAAGCCGCACTACGTCACAGCAGGCACACGGCTGCCAGCATCTTCAGCCACGAGCAACAAGGGCTGCTCCAAAACGGGTAGCCTGGCCCTGCGCCAAAGGCAGTGCCAAGCTCAGCTGTCACTTACTGGCTCTGCAAGTTCAGGCTGTGAAGGGACAGCGGCTGAAGGTTTCATCTTCCTTTGCTCCTCTTCATCCTCTTCCTCAATGACAGAGGCAGCCAGAGGAGCTGCTGACCCTGCTGTTGTGCCCTGCAGGCAGACAGAAGTGAGAGAGATGGGCAAAAGCCAGTGCCTTAGGAGCTGCTTTCTATTGAGCTGGGAAAGGACCCAGAAGAAGGGCAAATCATAGACTTTGATACAAGTGGGCCTCTGAGTCACGCAAAGCCGAGGAAGCTGGCTGAACGAGCTGCTACTCCATCTTGCTGTGCATTTGAGCTTCCCTGCTGCCTAGAAGCAGCAAGATGCCTTGGAGCTGTCCCTTTTGCCTTTCATCTCTTGAAAGGCTTTTCACTGGAAAATCAGCAAACAGCCAGTGCTCCCTTTGCTACTGCTGATGCCACCGGGCAGCTGGCCTTTCCTTCAGCCTCCCACGCCGGCACTCCACACTCGGCTGCAACAGGCCAAGCTGGCAGAATTGCTGCACAATTCTCACACGCCAGCAACGTCTCAGCTTCCTTTGCCACTCACCAAAGGACAGGCTTGTCTCCATCCGCGTGTCAGGTGACCTGCAGCCAGCAAGGCAAAAGGAACCAGAGGCCCTTAGAAAAGTGCCTGTGCTGGCCACTCCCACAGCACAAGGCAGTCCCAACACAGAGCATTTCCCTTTCCCAACATGCCTCCAGGAGCAACAGCTCTTTCCCACAGCAAGCAAGAGAACAAGAAGGACGCTAGAGGAGCCTCTGGCTACATTTGGGCCTCTTTTGCCAAGAGAGAAATAGGAAGACGGTGCTGGAAATGCCCGCTGCTCTTCAAAACTTTGAGCTTCTCTTGTGCCTAACAGCTCAAGCTACATTTCCCGCTTCCCTTTCCTGCATTTTCCATATACATTCTTTTAAATTGCACGCCCTAATTCCCATCCCTTGGCTGAAGATGATAGCCCAGCAAAGCTTCCACAAAGGGTCCCTTCCCTGTGGCAGCTCCCTGCTGAAGCAGCCCAGGAACAGCTGCTGGGCTCAGCAGCAAACCCTCCCTGCACTGGAGTTTGTGCTGCATGGCCAAGGCAATCGCAGTCTTGGCACAGCATCAAAGGCTCAAGTCATGCAGCCAAGGCCTCTAAGGGGTAGAATATGGAGCAAAAGGTGCTTTCCTTCACTCCTGGAGAGAACCACTGAGCTGGTAGAAATACTTGTGAGGATCTGCCCTCAGAGTCTGCAATTTGCAGCTTGTCTTGCTTGAAGCAGCAAGCTGAGGAAATGACAGACTCCGCTGCCGCGCACTCTCCCGGGGAGGGAAGGCAACCGCTGCAGGTTGCATGGCAAATAGTCTGCACGCGCTACCCAGTACAGATGCCCCCTTTGTAGCTGATGCTGCTGGCAGGACATTGACCAAAGCGGTGGCACCTTCACGGCCATTTTGTTCCCAAAGAAACTGGGCCACTGCTGCGGCATAAAGAGCAGAGCCAAGCAAAAGTCGGGCAATGCCAGCCCCAGGAGAAACCTTTACTTACGAGTCAGCTGGGTCAGGTAGTAGCCAGAATAGACAACAGAAAAGATGGTGCAAACGGCGGCACAGACTTGCCCAATCATTTTGGCAGTGCTGTGCGCGTTTGCACGCTGAGTGCCAGCCAAGGGAAAGCCAAGACTCCTCTCGGGGTGCAGGCCGTCTGCTGAGAGCTCCTTGAGCACAAGGATCCTCCTGCAGGGAGCCAGCGGAAGAGCTGCTCTGGACGACCAGGCCTGGCGCGCACCGGGACAACGCTGTGCTGACAGCACTGTGACGTGGCACCTCTGGCTTGACCTCACAATGGCAGCTGCTCTGTGGCTTTCTTGTGCCCAGCAAGACAACCTTGTGTACAGCTGATGCAAAAGAAAAGCCTGGGAAATTCTCCTCACTCACAAAGGCAGTGCTCAAGGCATGCCAGGGGAACTCAGAAAATGCGCCAATCCAAGCGGCATCCAAGCAATGCAAGCAAACATGACTCTTGGTCCCAAAAGCTTTGACTGAAAGCAAGTCTGCTTCTTCTAGGTGGCATCCTAGCTGGTTTGGAAAAGCCTAACTTCTTCAGTGACATTTAGATGGCAAACGAAGCAAAGATAATAAATTTCCAGGACTATTGTAGGCTGCAGTTGCTCCTTGAGCACGCGGGTGCATGCTGACCTATGGAGGGGCTTGACAGCTGGCCTGCAAGCAAAGCCGAGTTCATGGAAGAAATAGCAGTTGATGGTTTTTGAGTGTATCCAAAGCAAGGAAGAAGACAAGGCCATCAGCATGGAAACCCACTAGAAGAGATTCAGGAAAAGTTGCGTATGCTAGACTAGGTGCCGAAGTAGATGTGCATACGTGCCTTATAAATTTCTGTAAAACTTTTGCCAGTTGTATTGACGTTAATTGCTTTGCACCAATGGATAGAAGAAGTTATTGTGATGTAGTTAGTGACTTGAGATCACGCTTTGTTAAGAGTGTATAAGCTGGAGAACATGCAGAATAAAACAAACAAACCTTTTTCTTCTTGGACCCTTGATCACGTGTGTATGCCACGTCCGGCCTAACGGTGACGCTTGCCCCATCTCTGGGTCAAGAAACAAGTCTTGTCTGACTGGTAGCTTTTCAACAAGCTGAGAAAGAAATTAGTAGCTGGACATGCAGATTTCTGAAGAGAGGAAAGAAAAGTGTTGACAAGAATAAGCCTAAGTTTTAAATGCCTGAAGCACTCAAAAATAACATGTTTTGGGATAGTGTACCATATGTTAGACAGAGTTAAAGCAAACCACAACTCATTAGTATCTGGACTTCATTGCCCACTCTGCTTAGAGATGTTGCTTGAAGGCACTTGGTGTCAAGGATCCAGTTCCTGTAGATCACTGTCGACGTAGATCAAAATCCTCCCAACAAATCAGTGTCAAAACCAGCAAGAGTGAGACTTTTGTCCTTGGCAGTAGCTTCCAGGTGCTCCTGGAAGTCACCAGGCCTTGACACAAAGATGTGTATTCAACGGAGGGAGAGAAGCATCATGCTTAGCTCTAAATGTGACCTTTGCTAGCAGATCACACTAGCAGGCAATAAATTACATTTGTTCTGCACTTCGGCAGAGCCAAGATGGGAATCAAAGTCTAGATCACAGGAGAAGATCTCACGAGCCTCAGCTTTTCCAGAAGAGGAAAAATACAAAGGATAGTAAATTTGCGTTGGGTTTACAGGCTATTTTTGCAGATCGATAGACAAGGGATGAAGCTTAAAAGATGAGAGCAAAGGAAAATCAACAGATATGCTGAAAGTGAGTGAAGAGTAAGGGGACCTCAAATTAACTGAAAAGCTGCACAGAAAGCTTCTCTACTTTGTGCACTTGCCTCAAGTTTTCAATGGCAAAATCTAGGAGTACTTCAAACTTATTTTTATTAATTCTAGAAGAAAGACAATCAAAACGGTGTACTTCTGCTTACAGTATCAAGTAAAGCACAGGAAGCCATTAGAGTAAGAAAAATTGTGTTCAGACGGCTGAGGCAGCCTTAGGGGTAGGAGGAATGGGGAGGCGTGGAAATCAGGCCTGTGGGCAACATTCAAGGAGCATCCAGTCCCTGAGCAGTCCCTCACAGTGGGTATGCCAGCAGATGGAGGTGAAATGGAGCCACAGCTGGGTGGGAAAAGGGCCAGGGTGGGGAGCCGTGCTCAGCAGGGGCTCCTGCATCAAATTGCTCAATGACAGGTGTGCTATGCTGTGTGCATGTTTCCAACACCTGGCAACAGCAGGCTGGCCCAGAGGTGGGAAAAGGCCAAGGAGGCAGCAGAGTGGGAATGGGGCTCTGCAGGAGGCCCTGGTGGTTGCACACCCCTGTAGGGGATGAGGCTGGCCCAGAGGGTCCCTGGGGGTCTGGGGTGAAAAGCGGGGAAAAGAGAAGCAGGGAGGAAATGCCAGATGCTGCCGCTGTGAGAATGCCATTCCATCCCACAGGTGACATAGTGAGAGGAGGGTGGCAACAAAATGGTGATTGCTGCTGATCAGCCTGACATCTGATCAAGACAAGAGGCCCAGAAAGGACTGCACATCTGCCTCCTAGTGCTGTCCTGAATGGCAGCTCATTACCTGGTGTTCATTACCTGTAGGTCTCTCAGCTTCCCACAGGCATGCCACACTTCAGGTAAGCAAAGCTGCTTACCTCACTATGTTCTTTGGGCCTCTGAAAGGGACTGTCCACTTAGCTACAGCCTGGCAAGGAAGGGAGTCTTACAACACTCTGGATATTTTCGACTTTTATTGACACTCGGGCTGAAACAAAGTATCCCCTCGCTGCTTCTTCATCTTCATCATTCTGTCCTGCAGGTGGCCTGCTCAGGCTGACAGCTTGGAGCGCCTGCAGGCTCCAGTTCTGCTGCAGCCCAGCTTTTCCTCTCACTGCTTAATTCTTATTATGACAATTCTTTCATTTCTACTTCAAAGCTTCCCTAAATTAACAACACTCTATCCTAAGCTAAACAATCCTCTACTATCCAAGCTGTCTACGTTCTATAGTCCTTAAAAGTTGATCCCTATAGTTCCTAATTTTTTTCAATTTTCATCTCTTGCAGAAAGAAAAACAACAGAGCTTTAAATTGAACCTAACAACATATCTAACCTAACCTAACCTAACCTAACCTAACCTAACCTAACCTAACCTAACCTAATCTAATCCAACCTAATGCTAACCTAACCCAACCTAACCTAACAGCTAACCTAACAGCTAACCTAACAGCTAAACTGAGCAAATATCTACACTATCATGTTTCCTAGCTACGGCACAGCTCCTCTTCAACCTCGGGGGATGGCTGAAGCTCTGCCTAAAGATGACACATCCCCTTTTCCCTCCTCTTGGCTGGCGGGGCATCAGGGCCTCCTCAGGCGCAGGTGTCTCCTCTCCAGTCTTCCTGCACTTGCTTGGCTGAGATGATCAGAGCAGCCAGGCTGGAGGCAGGATCGCCTGAGGTCACGAAGGGATGCTGCCCAGAGGAAAAAGAACAAAGAAAGGAACTCTTACTTTCCAGGATCACTTGAGCCTGCGGGCTCAAGCAGGATTCCCTGGCTACCAGCAAGACACACAAAGAGCACTGAGGGCAGCATGTCCCCCTGCGCCTTCCTGTCCTGGCAGCTTTCTGTGCCACGTGGCCCACACTCCTCCTCCTCCTCATCCCTTCATGCAGGTGTCCTCAGCTGCCAGGGCTTTTTGCCCCTTTGCTTTTTCTTACCTGTAGGAGCTCCTGGGCAGACCAGCGCCTGTCCTCATCTGCCTGCAGGCAGCAGCGGAGGAAGTCGCGCAGGAGAGCCGAGTGGTGCCTGGGGTTCTGCAGTTTTGGGGGCCCGTTCCTTTCTAGCAGTTCAAAAACCTACAGCACATGGATGCAAGAGGACACTCCACCTGCTCCTTTGCTAGCCACACACAGCTCTCTCCACACAGAGCCCTCTTGCTAAGCTGCACCTTACCCGGAGACGGGCTTCCCACTGGTAAGGAGCTTCCCCTTCCACCATTTCCAGCCCCATGATCCCCAGGGACCAGATGTCCACTTTGGGGCCGTAGGCTTCTCCTCTCACCACCTCCGGTGCCATCCAGCTGGGAGTGCCGACGCTGGAGCTGCGCTTGCTGTGCTCAGGGCTGAGCTGAGCACAGAGGCCAAAGTCACCTGAGGACAAAAACAAAGCCTGTCAAAGCCAGCTACCACTGGCAAAGCAGCCAAAACCATTGCCCTGACCAGGCCATGCTGAATCTAACTGAAAAAGCAGTTGAGCTCTCCTTCCACGTGCCTGGAGCCAGGCAAATAAGGCATCGGCCGCTTCAAAAACACCCTGACGATTCACGCACTGGCCAAGCCGCGCTTCTGCCCCAGTGGCCGTCACCAAAATGCAAGCGCACGGCATATGCTGGACATGCTGCAGCCCAGCAGGGATACCCACCCAACTTGACGGATCCGTCCGTGCCCACCAGGACGTTGCAACTTTTGATGTCTCTGTGGATGACTTGGCGGGAATGAAGGAAATGCAGTCCTTGCAGGCACTGAGAGAGAAAAAGGAGGGAGGGAAAGTTAACCTGCAGGATCTGATTTCATCCCACCCGCAAGGAAAGAGCTCAAGGGGATTGGCAGCTTTCTCAGGGAATTGTGAGCGAGGGCGAAACATCACGCTGCTGTCACCATGAAGAGCTTGCTGCTTCAACACTCTTGGAAGTTTTTTCTAGATTTCCAAGCAAAGGCATCTGGGCTCCCAAAAGTTCCACCGGCCTTGGGTAGGAAGCGCGCCACCTTTGGCTGGGAGGCGGCACGGCAAAGAATTTTGGGGAAGCCTAGTGGCAGCAGAAGAGGAAGCTGCTGGTGACAGCAGCACCTTTGAGCTGTTCCACAATGCATCGCCATGCAGGCTGCAATGCTAGCCTTTGAAGCTGAGGACAGCTCTTTGCCCTTAGCTTGAAATTCTGCCACCCGCATGCTGCCTTTCAGTGGCAAGCAATGTAGGACAGACAGACAGGCTCCAGGCAAACATTCCCAGGCAAAGCTGAGAAGAGGAAGAAAGAGAAATTGAACCAGTGAGCGAGCACCAAGGCCAGAGGACAGACAGGATGGAAGAGTGCAAGAACAGAGTCTGAGGAGTGCGAGGGCACCGGCAGGCAGTACACTTCCCATGCTCTTTCTTCTCCTGTGTGGCGTGACAGCAGCAGCAGCAGCAGCAGCAGCAGCAGCAGCAGCAGCAGCAGCAGCAGCAGCAGCAGCAAAAGAAAGGTGAGAGCAAGAAATCTCGGCTCTCCTTAAGCTCCAGCTGACAAGCAGCATCCGGGCAGTCTTGGGCAAGCACAAGTGGGATCCCTCACCTCCCGACAGACAGCGCCTATCTGTCCTTCCTCCAGGTACACTGCCCTCAGCACATCAAACAAGGTGCCGCCGTCCATGAACTCCATGGCCAGCCAGAGCTCCGCATCCACCAGGTAGCTGAAAGAAGAAAACCACGGCATGGAGCAACAGAATGGGCATAGCCTCAGTCACCCCAGGGCCTGAGACAGGTTTTTGCAGCTGCTCTCCAAGCTACGGGTGCCCCAAGAGACTGTTGAACACCAGCTCCACCTCCTCCCACGCTCTGGAGACACGCAGAGAAATCATCCCCAGCTCTGTTCTCTGCCAGCGACCAAAGGGCATCGTCTCTTTGCGCTTGCACCAGCTAAAGCTACATTGACACCAGAATATGCCAACCTGTCTAAGTAGGTAACGATATTGGGACTCCTGTTGTCCCTCATGGCCAGGATTTCATTGGCAGCCAGCTCCTCGGACATCTCCTCCTCGAGTGACATGATCTTGATTGCCACCTGCAATGACATTGGCCACCGGTACCTTGAGAAGACGCACCCCGCTCGAGATCACAAGGAGCACGGAGCGAGTGCTGGTGCAATGAGGCAGCACGCTGGGCCAAAGTGCCTTGTCACTAGACAGCAGAGCTTAGCAGAAGCACCAAAAGCCATCCCAAATGCATTCTGCCCCCTGAGCCTCGACTGTATTTCAGAGGAACAGCCCCTGCTGCAGACATGGAGCTGCCACCCAAACCTCCAAGCACAGCTCACAGCAGCGGGCAAAGCGCTCCAGAGCTGCAAAATGGCGTGGGGCTCTTGGCACTTTACCTGTTGTCCGCTGCTGGTGTCAAGGGCTTTATAAACAGCTCCAAACCCTCTAGAAAGACCAAAGCAGCAGAAAGAGACCTTTATCCCTCTGGCAGTGAAAGCAAGCCCAGGCAGCAGATCTCCCCAGGCTGCCTGGACGCCTTCCTTAGAAAAAATGCCTGGCTGCAGCATCTCTTCGGCCAACAGCATGTTAGCCCGTGAGCCCTCTGCCATGCAGGGCAGGCTGTCCAAGGGAACACTAAGGTGCAGCATGAAGACCAAGGGCCGCTGGAAATCTCCAAGGCGCACACCCTGCCAGGTCATTTCAGAACCTAAGGGGAACTCTCTCCTTGTGCGGGTGTGCATGCATGTGTGTGTCAAAAAAGGGAGAACAATTTGAGTCAGAAGACTGTCCTTGACAATCTGACCTTTCTTGGATGGCAAGGTGCTCTTTCAGGCCACAAAGCTGCAGGGCCAGGGCTTCTCCCAGCTCCTGCTCCTCACTGCTGCAAGCAAGACACTGCCAGCATCAACTTGTCTTTGATGAGGCCTTTGCATTGCTCTGACCGAGCAGTCCAGGCAGGCGACACGAGGTCAAGCCGGAGCCTGACCATGACTGGAGCTTGCCTGACTTCACGCTTGATATTGCACCAGCCAAAGACCTGGCCCACACTTTTGTAAAATGAGCTGACGTCACGCTTACCCTCGCCCGAGTTCCTCAAATGCCGTGTATTTGCCCGTTGGCCGGCCCGGACTCACGATGCTCCCTGAAAGACAAAAGCAGTGCAGGGCGCTCACTCGCACACAGAGACGCCGCTGCCCAGAGCGTCCCAAAGGCAGCCCCACTGCCCGCAGCTCTGGGCCCTTTGCGGTCCCGCGGCTTCCAGCTGCTGAGACCAGCAAGTGGGAGGGCCATCTTCTCCACCTTTCATCAGGTGGCCTTTCCAAGAAGGCCTTGATTTCTTTCAAGAGCAGCATCTCACGCGATAAGCCAAAATGATGAGCCCTTAAGAAGGGGGCCCTAAGAGGTAAGCAAGGGCCTTTGCTGCCTCCGCAGTCACACCCACCATCACTGGCAGGTCCACTGCCAGGGGCACAAAGTGTCTGGGCCGGAGGAGGAGTAAGAACCAGAGCCAGAAAACACCTGGGGCCAGACAGCTCCCTGGGCAATAGTCACTTGCTACGTGCCAGCCTTCTGCTCAAGCAGAAACAATCTCTGCTTTTGTCTTTGGCCCAGAAGGCAGCCCAGGCAGGGCCAAGCCAGGCCCAGCCGCCCTCACAGGCAGCAGGGACTCCCTGAGCGCTGCCGCGCTTCCTCAGAGCAGTACAACACCTTCTGCAGAGAGGCCTAAGTGCCTCTGAGACTGAGGGCCAGCATCTGGCGCAGCCTACACCCAGACACTCGCACAAGACCCTGCTCTGGCAGACAAGAAATGCACCAGACGGATGTACTCAGTGTCTTCAGGCCCTGCTCCTCCCTCATCTCGGGCTGCTGGGCTGCGCTGCTGCAGGAAGTGCCGGCAGCGGGGCTTGAGCTGGCTGCTGCAGGCCATGCTGGTCCGGCGGCACCAGGTTGAATGGCAGAGCGTGTCTTGCGCTGGGACAAGAAAGGATTGCCCGTCAGAAGGGTGGCTGGCACTCATGCCCCCCCCTAAGCGCACAGCAAAAGCAAGGCCTTGGGAAGGTGCTGCCAGCCACGGCCAGGCCTCTCCAGCTGGAGCAGTTCCCATGTCCCCTTCTCAAAGGCACCTTCGGGAGAAGCCCAAAGGCTACTTGGATCCAGCCCCTCCCGACCACCTCCATGCTCCACGTGTTCAGCTTTTCTGCAAGACACTGGCAACAAGGTATCGATGGGGCTGCCAAATCCACAAAGAGATCAGAGCAGGGCCCCAGAGCCTCGCTGCTTTCCTCCTCCTGTCTTTTCCTGGGCCGGAATGAAATCAGCCCGGAGTTGGCAGGCAACAGTCTGCTCAGAAGCCCGCAGCGTGTCCCTTCTCTGATCTGTTTCACGGATTTCCCTTCTCTATGGCAGCCTTTAGAGAGCGGCCCTTGGGAGCCGCCTTCCAGCCCTGCCCAGACCCACCCGCCCTTTTACAATGCAGGGCTGCCGAGGATTCTCCTCTCCAAACTCTGCTCTGACCGGCTGGAAGTGAAGCACAGCCTGAAGCTAATTAGTCCACGGAGACAGCAGGTCCCTTCCAGGGGCCAGTGTCTGCCAGGTACCCTGCAAGGCTGTCAACTGCGTATTTGGGCCGCACTGTCCGCTGACCACAGGCAGCCTGCACTGACAACGGGCACAAGGGGCTGACTCCTGCACTGAGAGTCACTCAATGCTGCCTCCTGTCTGGTCCCAAGAGACACTCTGGCGCCCTCTCAGCATCCCAGCTTCAATGTCAAACTTCAGAACCCATTGGCCAGGGCTCCCCAGCTTGCCTGAAGCCGCACTACGTCACAGCAGGCACACGGCTGCCAGCATCTTCAGCCACGAGCAACAAGGGCTGCTCCAAAACGGGTAGCCTGGCCGTGCGCCAAAGGCAGTGCCAAGCTCAGCTGTCACTTACTGGCTCTGCAAGTTCAGGCTGTGAAGGGACAGCGGCTGAAGGCTTCATCTTCCTTTGCTCCTCTTCATCCTCTTCCTCAATGACAGAGGCAGCCAGAGGAGCTGCTGACCCTGCTGTTGTGCCCTGCAGGCAGACAGAAGTGAGAGAGATGGGCAAAAGCCAGTGCCTTAGGAGCTGCTTTCTATTGAGCTGGGAAAGCACCCAGAAGAAGGGCAAATCATAGACTTTGATACAAGTGGGCCTCTGAGTCACGCAAAGCCGAGGAAGCTGGCTGAACGAGCTGCTACTCCATCTTGCTGTGCATTTGAGCTTCCCTGCTGCCTAGAAGCAGCAAGATGCCTTGGAGCTGTCCCTTTTGCCTTTCATCTCTTGAAAGGCTTTTCACTGGAAAATCAGCAAACAGCCAGTGCTCCCTTTGCTACTGCTGATGCCACCGGGCAGCTGGCCTTTCCTTCAGCCTCCCACGCCGGCACTCCACACTCGGCTGCAACAGGCCAAGCTGGCAGAATTGCTGCACAATTCTCACACGCCAGCAACGTCTCAGCTTCCTTTGCCACTCACCAAAGGACAGGCTTGTCTCCATCCGCGTGTCAGGTGACCTGCAGCCAGCAAGGCAAAAGGAACCAGAGGCCCTTAGAAAAGTGCCTGTGCTGGCCACTCCCACAGCACAAGGCAGTCCCAACACAGAGCATTTCCCTTTCCCAACATGCCTCCAGGAGCAACAGCTCTTTCCCACAGCAAGCAAGAGAACAAGAAGGACGCTAGAGGAGCCTCTGGCTACATTTGGGCCTCTTTTGCCAAGAGAGAAATAGGAAGACGGTGCTGGAAATGCCCGCTGCTCTTCAAAACTTTGAGCTTCTCTTGTGCCTAACAGCTCAAGCTACATTTCCCTCTTCCCTTTCCTGCATTTTCCATATACATTCTTTTAAATTGCACGCCCTAATTCCCATCCCTTGGCTGAAGATGATAGCCCAGCAAAGCTTCCACAAAGGGTCCCTTCCCTGTGGCAGCTCCCTGCTGAAGCAGCCCAGGAACAGCTGCTGGGCTCAGCAGCAAACCCTCCCTGCACTGGAGTTTGTGCTGCATGGCCAAGGCAATCGCAGTCTTGGCACAGCATCAAAGGCTCAAGTCATGCAGCCAAGGCCTCTAAGGGGTAGAATATGGAGCAAAAGGTGCTTTCCTTCACTCCTGGAGAGAACCACTGAGTTGGTAGAAATACTTGTGAGGATCTGCCCTCAGAGTCTGCAATTTGCAGCTTGTCTTGCTTGAAGCAGCAAGCTGAGGAAATGACAGACTCCGCAGCCGCGCACTCTCCCGGGGAGGGAAGGCAACCGCTGCAGGTTGCATGGCAAATAGTCTGCACGCGCTACCCAGTACAGATGCCCCCTTTGTAGCTGATGCTGCTGGCAGGACATTGACCAAAGCGGTGGCACCTTCACGGCCATTTTGTTCCCAAAGAAACTGGGCCACTGCTGCGGCATAAAGAGCAGAGCCAAGCAAAAGTCGGGCAATGCCAGCCCCAGGAGAAACCTTTACTTACGAGTCAGCTGGGTCAGGTAGTAGCCAGAATAGACAACAGAAAAGATGGTGCAAACGGCGGCACAGACTTGCCCAATCATTTTGGCAGTGCTGTGCGCGTTTGCACGCTGAGTGCCAGCCAAGGGAAAGCCAAGACTCCTCTCGGGGTGCAGGCCGTCTGCTGAGAGCTCCTTGAGCACAAGGATCCTCCTGCAGGGAGCCAGCGGAAGAGCTGCTCTGGACGACCAGGCCTGGCGCGCACCGGGACAACGCTGTGCTGACAGCACTGTGACGTGGCACCTCTGGCTTGACCTCACAATGGCAGCTGCTCTGTGGCTTTCTTGTGCCCAGCAAGACAACCTTGTGTACAGCTGATGCAAAAGAAAAGCCTGGGAAATTCTCCTCACTCACAAAGGCAGTGCTCAAGGCATGCCAGGGGAACTCAGAAAATGCGCCAATCCAAGCGGCATCCAAGCAATGCAAGCAAACATGACTCTTGGTCCCAAAAGCTTTGACTGAAAGCAAGTCTGCTTTTTCTAGGTGGCATCCTAGCTGGTTTGGAAAAGCCTAACTTCTTCAGTGACATTTAGATGGCAAACGAAGCAAAGATAATAAATTTCCAGGACTATTGTAGGCTGCAGTTGCTCCTGGAGCACGCGGGTGCATGCTGACCTATGGAGGGGCTTGACAGCTGGCCTGCAAGCAAAGCCGAGTTCATGGAAGAAATAGCAGTTGATGGTTTTTGAGTGTATCCAAAGCAAGGAAGAAGACAAGGCCATCAGCATGGAAACCCATTAGAAGAGATTCAGGAAAAGTTGCGTATGCTAGACTAGGTGCCGAAGTAGATGTGCACACGTGCCTTATAAATTTCTGTAAAACTTTTGCCAGTTGTATTGACGTTAATTGCTTTGCACCAATGGATAGAAGAAGTTATTGTGATGTAGTTAGTGACTTGAGATCACGCTTTGTTAAGAGTGTATAAGCTGGAGAACATGCAGAATAAAACAAACAAACCTTTTTCTTCTTGGACCCTGATCACGTGTGTATGCCACGTCCGGCCTAACGGTGACGCTTGCCCCATCTCTGGGTCAAGAAACAAGTCTTGTCTGACTGGTAACTTTTCAACAAGCTGAGAAAGAAATTAGTAGCTGGACATGCAGATTTCTGAAGAGAGGAAAGAAAAGTGTTGACAAGAATAAGCCTAAGTTTTAAATGCCTGAAGCACTCAAAAATAACATGTTTTGGGATAGTGTACCATATGTTAGATAGAGTTAAAACAAACCACAACTCATTAGTATCTGGACTTCATTGCCCACTCTGCTTAGAGATGTTGCTTGAAGGCACTTGGTGTCAAGGATCCAGTTCCTGTAGATCACTGTCGACGTAGATCAAAATCCTCCCAACAAATCAGTGTCAAAACCAGCAAGAGTGAGACTTTTGTCCTTGGCAGTAGCTTCCAGGTGCTCCTGGAAGTCCCCAGGCCTTGACACAAAGATGTGTATTCAACGGAGGGAGAGAAGCATCATGCTTAGCTCTAAATGTGACCTTTGCTAGCAGATCCTACTAGCAGGCAATAAATTACATTTGTTCTGCACTTCAGCAGAGCCAAGATGGGAATCAAAGTCTAGATCACAGGAGAAGATCTCACGAGCCTCAGCTTTTCCAGAAGAGGAAAAATACAAAGGATAGTAAATTTGCGTTGGGTTTACAGGCTATTTTTGCAGATCGATAGACAAGGGATGAAGCTTAAAAGATGAGAGCAAAGGAAAATCAACAGATATGCTGAAAGTGAGTGAAGAGTAAGGGGACCTCAAATTAACTGAAAAGCTGCACAGAAAGCTTCTCTACTTTGTGCACTTGCCTCAAGTTTTCAATGGCAAAATCTAGGAGTACTTCAAACTTATTTTTATTAATTCTAGAAGAAAGACAATCAAAACGGTGTACTTCTGCTTACAGTATCAAGTAAAGCACAGGAAGCCATTAGAGTAAGAAAAATTGTGTTCAGACGGCTGAGGCAGCCTTAGGGGTAGGAGGAATGGGGAGGCGTGGAAATCAGGCCTGTGGGCAACATTCAAGGAGCATCCAGTCCCTGAGCAGTCCCTCACAGTGGGTATGCCAGCAGATGGAGGTGAAATGGAGCCACAGCTGGGTGGGAAAAGGGCCAGGGTGGGGAGCCGTGCTCAGCAGGGGCTCCTGCATCAAATTGCTCAATGACAGGTGTGCTATGCTGTGTGCATGTTTCCAACACCTGGCAACAGCAGGCTGGCCCAGAGGTGGGAAAAGGCCAAGGAGGCAGCAGAGTGGGAATGGGGCTCTGCAGGAGGCCCTGGTGGTTGCACACCCCTGTAGGGGATGAGGCTGGCCCAGAGGGTCCCTGGGGGTCTGGGGTGAAAAGCGGGGAAAAGAGAAGCAGGGAGGAAATGCCAGATGCTGCCGCTGTGAGAATGCCATTCCATCCCACAGGTGACATAGTGAGAGGAGGGTGGCAACAAAATGGTGATTGCTGCTGATCAGCCTGACATCTGATCAAGACAAGAGGCCCAGAAAGGACTGCACATCTGCCTCCTAGTGCTGTCCTGAATGGCAGCTCATTACCTGGTGTTCATTACCTGTAGGTCTCTCAGCTTCCCACAGGCATGCCACACTTCAGGTAAGCAAAGCTGCTTACCTCACTATGTTCTTTGGGCCTCTGAAAGGGACTGTCCACTTAGCTACAGCCTGGCAAGGAAGGGAGTCTTACAACACTCTGGATATTTTCGACTTTTATTGACACTCGGGCTGAAACAAAGTATCCCCTCGCTGCTTCTTCATCTTCATCATTCTGTCCTGCAGGTGGCCTGCTCAGGCTGACAGCTTGGAGCGCCTGCAGGCTCCAGTTCTGCTGCAGCCCAGCTTTTCCTCTCACTGCTTAATTCTTATTATGACAATTCTTTCATTTCTACTTCAAAGCTTCCCTAAATTAACAACACCCTATCCTAAGCTAAACAATCCTCTACTATCCAAGCTGTCTACGTTCTATAGTCCTTAAAAGTTGATCCCTATAGTTCCTAATTTTTTTCAATTTTCATCTCTTGCAGAAAGAAAAACAACAGAGCTTTAAATTGAACCTAACAACATATCTAACCTAACCTAACCTAACCTAATCTAATCCAACCTAATGCTAACCTAACCCAACCTAACCTAACAGCTAACCTAACAGCTAACCTAACAGCTAAACTGAGCAAATATCTACACTATCATGTTTCCTAGCTACGGCACAGCTCCTCTTCAACCTCGGGGGATGGCTGAAGCTCTGCCTAAAGATGACACATCCCCTTTTCCCTCCTCTTGGCTGGCGGGGCATCAGGGCCTCCTCAGGTGCAGGTGTCTCCTATCCAGTCTTCCTGCACTTGCTTGGCTGAGATGATCAGAGCAGCCAGGCTGGAGGCAGGATCGCCTGAGGTCACAAAGGGATGCTGCCCAGAGGAAAAAGAACAAAGAAAGGAACTCTTACTTTCCAGGATCACTTGAGCCTGCGGGCTCAAGCAGGATTCCCTGGCTACCAGCAAGACACACAAAGAGCACTGAGGGCAGCATGTCCCCCTGCGCCTTCCTGTCCTGGCAGCTTTCTGTGCCACGTGGCCCACACTCCTCCTCCTCCTCATCCCTTCCCACCTTTGCAGGTGTCCTCAGCTGCCAGGGCTTTTTGCCCCTTTGCTTTTTCTTACCTGTAGGAGCTCCTGGGCAGACCAGCGCCTGTCCTCATCTGCCTGCAGGCAGCAGTGGAGGAAGTCGCGCAGGAGAGCCGAGTGGTGCCTGGGGTTCTGCAGTTTTGGGGGCCCGTTCCTTTCTAGCAGTTCAAAAACCTACAGCACATGGATGCAAGAGAACACTCCACCTGCTCCTTTGCTAGCCACACACAGCTCTCTCCACACAGAGCCCTCTTGCTAAGCTGCACCTTACCCGGAGACGGGCTTCCCGCTGGTAAGGAGCTTCCCCTTCCACCATTTCCAGCCCCATGATCCCCAGGGACCAGATGTCCACTTTGGGGCCGTAGGCTTCTCCTCTCACCACCTCCGGTGCCATCCAGCTGGGAGTGCCGACGCTGGAGCTGCGCTTGCTGTGCTCAGGGCTGAGCTGAGCACAGAGGCCAAAGTCACCTGAGGACAAAAACAAAGCCTGTCAAAGCCAGCTACCACTGGCAAAGCAGCCAAAACCATTGCCCTGACCAGGCCATGCTGAATCTAACTGAAAAAGCAGCTGAGCTCTCCTTCCACGTGCCTGGAGCCAGGCAAATAAGGCATCGGCCGCTTCAAAAACACCCTGACGATTCACGCACTGGCCAAGCCGCGCTTCTGCCCCAGTGGCCGTCACCAAAATGCAAGCGCACGGCATATGCTGGACATGCTGCAGCCCAGCAGGGATACCCACCCAACTTGACGGATCCGTCCGTGCCCACCAGGACGTTGCAACTTTTGATGTCTCTGTGGATGACTTGGCGGGAATGAAGGAAATGCAGTCCTTGCAGGCACTGAGAGAGAAAAAGGAGGGAGGGAAAGTTAACCTGCAGGATCTGATTTCATCCCACCCGCAAGGAAAGAGCTCAAGGGGATTGGCGGCTTTCTCAGGGAATTGTGAGCCAGGGCAAAACATCACGCTGCTGTCACCATGAAGAGCTTGCTGCTTCAACACTCTTGGAAGTTTTTTCTAGATTTCCAAGCAAAGGCATCTGGGCTCCCAAAAGTTCCACCGGCCTTGGGTAGGAAGCGCGCCACCTTTGGCTGGGAGGCGGCACGGCAAAGAATTTTGGGGAAGCCTAGTGGCAGCAGAAGAGGAAGCTGCTGGTGACAGCAGCACCTTCGAGCTGTTCCACAATGCATCGCCATGCAGGCTGCAATGCTAGCCTTTGAAGCTGAGGACAGCTCTTTGCCCTTAGCTTGAAATTCTGCCACCCGCATGCTGCCTTCCAGTGGCAAGCAATGTAGGACAGACAGACAGGCTCCAGGCAAACATTCCCAGGCAAAGCTGAGAAGAGGAAGAAAGAGAAATTGAACCAGTGAGCGAGCACCAAGGCCAGAGGACAGACAGGATGGAAGAGTGCAAGAACAGAGTCTGAGGAGTGCGAGGGCACCGGCAGGCAGTACACTTCCCATGCTCTTTCTTCTCCTGTGTGGCGTGACAGCAGCAGCAGCAGCAGCAGCAGCAGCAGCAGCAGCAGCAGCAGCAAAAGAAAGGTGAGAGCAAGAAATCTCGGCTCTCCTTAAGCTCCAGCTGACAAGCAGCATCCGGGCAGTCTTGGGCAAGCACAAGCGGGATCCCTCACCTCCCGACAGACAGCGCCTATCTGTCCTTCCTCCAGGTACACTGCCCTCAGCACATCAAACAAGGTGCCGCCGTCCATGAACTCCATGGCCAGCCAGAGCTCCGCATCCACCAGGTAGCTGAAAGAAGAAAACCACGGCATGGAGCAACAGAATGGGCATAGCCTCAGTCACCCCAGGGCCTGAGACAGGTTTTTGCAGCTGCTCTCCAAGCTACGGGTGCCCCAAGAGACTGTTGAACACCAGCTCCACCTCCTCCCACGCTCTGGAGACACGCAGAGAAATCATCCCCAGCTCTGTTCTCTGCCAGCGACCAAAGGGCATCGTCTCTTTGCGCTTGCACCAGCTAAAGCTACATTGACACCAGAATATGCCAACCTGTCTAAGTAGGTAACGATATTGGGACTCCTGTTGTCCCTCATGGCCAGGATTTCATTGGCAGCCAGCTCCTCGGACATCTCCTCCTCGAGTGACATGATCTTGATTGCCACCTGCAATGACATTGGCCACCGGTACCTTGAGAAGACGCACCCCGCTCGAGATCACAAGGAGCACGGAGCGAGTGCTGGTGCAATGAGGCAGCACGCTGGGCCAAAGTGCCTTGTCACTAGACAGCAGAGCTTAGCAGAAGCACCAAAAGCCATCCCAAATGCATTCTGCCCCCTGAGCCTCGACTGTATTTCAGAGGAACAGCCCCTGCTGCAGACATGGAGCTGCCACCCAAACCTCCAAGCACAGCTCACAGCAGCGGGCAAAGCGCTCCAGAGCTGCAAAATGGCGTGGGGCTCTTGGCACTTTACCTGTTGTCCGCTGCTGGTGTCAAGGGCTTTATAAACAGCTCCAAACCCTCTAGAAAGACCAAAGCAGCAGAAAGAGACCTTTATCCCTCTGGCAGTGAAAGCAAGCCCAGGCAGCAGATCTCCCCAGGCTGCCTGGACGCCTTCCTTAGAAAAAATGCCTGGCTGCAGCATCTCTTCGGCCAACAGCATGTTAGCCCGTGAGCCCTCTGCCATGCGGGGCAGGCTGTCCAAGGGAACACTAAGGTGCAGCATGAAGACCAAGGGCCGCTGGAAATCTCCAAGGCGCACACCCTGCCAGGTCATTTCAGAACCTAAGGGGAACTCTCTCCTTGTGCGGGTGTGCATGCATGTGTGTGTCAAAAAAGGGAGAACAATTTGAGTCAGAAGACTGTCCTTGACAATCTGACCTTTCTTGGATGGCAAGGTGCTCTTTCAGGCCACAAAGCTGCAGGGCCAGGGCTTCTCCCAGCTCCTGCTCCTCACTGCTGCAAGCAAGACACTGCCAGCATCAACTTGTCTTTGATGAGGCCTTTGCATTGCTCTGACCGAGCAGTCCAGGCAGGCGACACGAGGTCAAGCCGGAGCCTGACCATGACTGGAGCTTGCCTGACTTCACGCTTGATATTGCACCAGCCAAAGACCTGGCCCACACTTTTGTAAAATGAGCTGACGTCACGCTTACCCTCGCCCGAGTTCCTCAAATGCCGTGTATTTGCCCGTTGGCCGGCCCGGACTCACGATGCTCCCTGAAAGACAAAAGCAGTGCAGGGCGCTCACTCGCACACAGAGACGCCGCTGCCCAGAGCGTCCCAAAGGCAGCCCCACTGCCCGCAGCTCTGGGCCCTTTGCGGTCCCGCGGCTTCCAGCTGCTGAGACCAGCAAGTGGGAGGGCCATCTTCTCCACCTTTCATCAGGTGGCCTTTCCAAGAAGGCCTTGATTTCTTTCAAGAGCAGCATCTCACGCGATAAGCCAAAATGATGAGCCCTTAAGAAGGGGGCCCTAAGAGGTAAGCAAGGGCCTTTGCTGCCTCCGCAGTCACACCCACCATCACTGGCAGGTCCACTGCCAGGGGCACAAAGTGTCTGGGCCGGAGGAGGAGTAAGAACCAGAGCCAGAAAACACCTGGGGCCAGACAGCTCCCTGGGCAATAGTCACTTGCTACGTGCCAGCCTTCTGCTCAAGCAGAAACAATCTCTGCTTTTGTCTTTGGCCCAGAAGGCAGCCCAGGCAGGGCCAAGCCAGGCCCAGCCGCCCTCACAGGCAGCAGGGACTCCCTGAGCGCTGCCGCGCTTCCTCAGAGCAGTACAACACCTTCTGCAGAGAGGCCTAAGTGCCTCTGAGACTGAGGGCCAGCATCTGGCGCAGCCTACACCCAGACACTCGCACAAGACCCTGCTCTGGCAGACAAGAAATGCACCAGACGGACGTACTCAGTGTCTTCAGGCCCTGCTCCTCCCTCATCTCGGGCTGCTGGGCTGCGCTGCTGCAGGAAGTGCCGGCAGCGGGGCTTGAGCTGGCTGCTGCAGGCCACGCTGGTCCGGCGGCACCAGGTTGAATGGCAGAGCCTGTCTTGCGCTGGGACAAGAAAGGATTGCCCGTCAGAAGGGTGGCTGGCACTCATGCCCCCCACTAAGCGCACAGCAAAAGCAAGGCCTTGGGAAGGTGCTGCCAGCCACGGCCAGGCCTCTCCAGCTGGAGCAGTTCCCATGTCCCCTTCTCAAAGGCACCTTCGGGAGAAGCCCAAAGGCTACTTGGATCCAGCCCCTCCCGACCACCTCCATGCTCCACGTGTTCAGCTTTTCTGCAAGACACTGGCAACAAGGTATCGATGGGGCTGCCAAATCCACAAGGAGATCAGAGCAGGGCCCCAGAGCCTCGCTGCTTTCCTCCTCCTGTCTTTTCCTGGGCCGGAATGAAATCAGCCCGGAGTTGGCAGGCAACAGTCTGCTCAGAAGCCCGCAGCGTGTCCCTTCTCTGATCTGT
The DNA here is from genome assembly GCF_027887145.1 of Ammospiza caudacuta. Lineage (NCBI taxonomy): Eukaryota > Metazoa > Chordata > Aves > Passeriformes > Passerellidae > Ammospiza > Ammospiza caudacuta. Next base: position 72,370,260 of record NC_080632.1, on the reverse strand, counting down.
TTCACGGATTTCCCTTCTCTATGGCAGCCTTTAGAGAGCGGCCCTTGGGAGCCGCCTTCCAGCCCTGCCCAGACCCACCCGCCCTTTTACAATGCAGGGCTGCCGAGGATTCTCCTCTCCAAACTCTGCTCTGACCGGCTGGAAGTGAAGCACAGCCTGAAGCTAATTAGTCCACGGAGACAGCAGGTCCCTTCCAGGGGCCAGTGTCTGCCAGGTACCCTGCAAGGCTGTCAACTGCGTATTTGGGCCGCGCTGTCCGCTGACCACAGGCAGCCTGCACTGACAACGGGCACAAGGGGCTGACTCCTGCACTGAGAGTCACTCAATGCTGCCTCCTGTCTGATCCCAAGAGACACTCTGGCGCCCTCTCAGCATCCCAGCTTCAATGTCAAACTTCAGAACCCATTGGCCAGGGCTCCCCAGCTTGCCTGAAGCCGCACTACGTCACAGCAGGCACACGGCTGCCAGCATCTTCAGCCACGAGCAACAAGGGCTGCTCCAAAACGGGTAGCCTGGCCGTGCGCCAAAGGCAGTGCCAAGCTCAGCTGTCACTTACTGGCTCTGCAAGTTCAGGCTGTGAAGGGACAGCGGCTGAAGGCTTCATCTTCCTTTGCTCCTCTTCATCCTCTTCCTCAATGACAGAGGCAGCCAGAGGAGCTGCTGACCCTGCTGTTGTGCCCTGCAGGCAGACAGAAGTGAGAGAGATGGGCAAAAGCCAGTGCCTTAGGAGCTGCTTTCTATTGAGCTGGGAAAGCACCCAGAAGAAGGGCAAATCATAGACTTTGATACAAGTGGGCCTCTGAGTCACGCAAAGCCGAGGAAGCTGGCTGAACGAGCTGCTACTCCATCTTGCTGTGCATTTGAGCTTCCCTGCTGCCTAGAAGCAGCAAGATGCCTTGGAGCTGTCCCTTTTGCCTTTCATCTCTTGAAAGGCTTTTCACTGGAAAATCAGCAAACAGCCAGTGCTCCCTTTGCTACTGCTGATGCCACCGGGCAGCTGACCTTTCCTTCAGCCTCCCACGCCGGCATTCCACACTCGGCTGCAACAGGCCAAGCTGGCAGAATTGCTGCACAATTCTCACACGCCAGCAACGTCTCAGCTTCCTTTGCCACTCACCAAAGGACAGGCTTGTCTCCATCCGCGTGTCAGGTGACCTGCAGCCAGCAAGGCAAAAGGAACCAGAGGCCCTTAGAAAAGTGCCTGTGCTGGCCACTCCCACAGCACAAGGCAGTCCCAACACAGAGCATTTCCCTTTCCCAACATGCCTCCAGGAGCAACAGCTCTTTCCCACAGCAAGCAAGAGAACAAGAAGGACGCTAGAGGAGCCTCTGGCTACATTTGGGCCTCTTTTGCCAAGAGAGAAATAGGAAGACGGTGCTGGAAATGCCCGCTGCTCTTCAAAACTTTGAGCTTCTCTTGTGCCTAACAGCTCAAGCTACATTTCCCGCTTCCCTTTCCTGCATTTTCCATATACATTCTTTTAAATTGCACGCCCTAATTCCCATCCCTTGGCTGAAGATGATAGCCCAGCAAAGCTTCCACAAAGGGTCCCTTCCCTGTGGCAGCTCCCTGCTGAAGCAGCCCAGGAACAGCTGCTGGGCTCAGCAGCAAACCCTCCCTGCACTGGAGTTTGTGCTGCATGGCCAAGGCAATCGCAGTCTTGGCACAGCATCAAAGGCTCAAGTCATGCAGCCAAGGCCTCTAAGGGGTAGAATATGGAGCAAAAGGTGCTTTCCTTCACTCCTGGAGAGAACCACTGAGTTGGTAGAAATACTTGTGAGGATCTGCCCTCAGAGTCTGCAATTTGCAGCTTGTCTTGCTTGAAGCAGCAAGCTGAGGAAATGACAGACTCCGCAGCCGCGCACTCTCCCGGGGAGGGAAGGCAACCGCTGCAGGTTGCATGGCAAATAGTCTGCACGCGCTACCCAGTACAGATGCCCCCTTTGTAGCTGATGCTGCTGGCAGGACATTGACCAAAGCGGTGGCACCTTCACGGCCATTTTGTTCCCAAAGAAACTGGGCCACTGCTGCGGCATAAAGAGCAGAGCCAAGCAAAAGTCGGGCAATGCCAGCCCCAGGAGAAACCTTTACTTACGAGTCAGCTGGGTCAGGTAGTAGCCAGAATAGACAACAGAAAAGATGGTGCAAACGGCGGCACAGACTTGCCCAATCATTTTGGCAGTGCTGTGCGCGTTTGCACGCTGAGTGCCAGCCAAGGGAAAGCCAAGACTCCTCTCGGGGTGCAGGCCGTCTGCTGAGAGCTCCTTGAGCACAAGGATCCTCCTGCAGGGAGCCAGCGGAAGAGCTGCTCTGGACGACCAGGCCTGGCGCGCACCGGGACAACGCTGTGCTGACAGCACTGTGACGTGGCACCTCTGGCTTGACCTCACAATGGCAGCTGCTCTGTGGCTTTCTTGTGCCCAGCAAGACAACCTTGTGTACAGCTGATGCAAAAGAAAAGCCTGGGAAATTCTCCTCACTCACAAAGGCAGTGCTCAAGGCATGCCAGGGGAACTCAGAAAATGCGCCAATCCAAGCGGCATCCAAGCAATGCAAGCAAACATGACTCTTGGTCCCAAAAGCTTTGACTGAAAGCAAGTCTGCTTCTTCTAGGTGGCATCCTAGCTGGTTTGGAAAAGCCTAACTTCTTCAGTGACATTTAGATGGCAAACGAAGCAAAGATAATAAATTTCCAGGACTATTGTAGGCTGCAGTTGCTCCTGGAGCACGCGGGTGCATGCTGACCTATGGAGGGGCTTGACAGCTGGCCTGCAAGCAAAGCCGAGTTCATGGAAGAAATAGCAGTTGATGGTTTTTGAGTGTATCCAAAGCAAGGAAGAAGACAAGGCCATCAGCATGGAAACCCACTAGAAGAGATTCAGGAAAAGTTGCGTATGCTAGACTAGGTGCCGAAGTAGATGTGCACACGTGCCTTATAAATTTCTGTAAAACTTTTGCCAGTTGTATTGACGTTAATTGCTTTGCACCAATGGATAGAAGAAGTTATTGTGATGTAGTTAGTGACTTGAGATCACGCTTTGTTAAGAGTGTATAAGCTGGAGAACATGCAGAATAAAACAAACAAACCTTTTTCTTCTTGGACCCTGATCACGTGTGTATGCCACGTCCGGCCTAACGGTGACGCTTGCCCCATCTCTGGGTCAAGAAACAAGTCTTGTCTGACTGGTAACTTTTCAACAAGCTGAGAAAGAAATTAGTAGCTGGACATGCAGATTTCTGAAGAGAGGAAAGAAAAGTGTTGACAAGAATAAGCCTAAGTTTTAAATGCCTGAAGCACTCAAAAATAACATGTTTTGGGATAGTGTACCATATGTTAGATAGAGTTAAAACAAACCACAACTCATTAGTATCTGGACTTCATTGCCCACTCTGCTTAGAGATGTTGCTTGAAGGCACTTGGTGTCAAGGATCCAGTTCCTGTAGATCACTGTCGACGTAGATCAAAATCCTCCCAACAAATCAGTGTCAAAACCAGCAAGAGTGAGACTTTTGTCCTTGGCAGTAGCTTCCAGGTGCTCCTGGAAGTCACCAGGCCTTGACACAAAGATGTGTATTCAACGGAGGGAGAGAAGCATCATGCTTAGCTCTAAATGTGACCTTTGCTAGCAGATCACACTAGCAGGCAATAAATTACATTTGTTCTGCACTTCGGCAGAGCCAAGATGGGAATCAAAGTCTAGATCACAGGAGAAGATCTCACGAGCCTCAGCTTTTCCAGAAGAGGAAAAATACAAAGGATAGTAAATTTGCGTTGGGTTTACAGGCTATTTTTGCAGATCGATAGACAAGGGATGAAGCTTAAAAGATGAGAGCAAAGGAAAATCAACAGATATGCTGAAAGTGAGTGAAGAGTAAGGGGACCTCAAATTAACTGAAAAGCTGCACAGAAAGCTTCTCTACTTTGTGCACTTGCCTCAAGTTTTCAATGGCAAAATCTAGGAGTACTTCAAACTTATTTTTATTAATTCTAGAAGAAAGACAATCAAAACGGTGTACTTCTGCTTACAGTATCAAGTAAAGCACAGGAAGCCATTAGAGTAAGAAAAATTGTGTTCAGACGGCTGAGGCAGCCTTAGGGGTAGGAGGAATGGGGAGGCGTGGAAATCAGGCCTGTGGGCAACATTCAAGGAGCATCCAGTCCCTGAGCAGTCCCTCACAGTGGGTATGCCAGCAGATGGAGGTGAAATGGAGCCACAGCTGGGTGGGAAAAGGGCCAGGGTGGGGAGCCGTGCTCAGCAGGGGCTCCTGCATCAAATTGCTCAATGACAGGTGTGCTATGCTGTGTGCATGTTTCCAACACCTGGCAACAGCAGGCTGGCCCAGAGGTGGGAAAAGGCCAAGGAGGCAGCAGAGTGGGAATGGGGCTCTGCAGGAGGCCCTGGTGGTTGCACACCCCTGTAGGGGATGAGGCTGGCCCAGAGGGTCCCTGGGGGTCTGGGGTGAAAAGCGGGGAAAAGAGAAGCAGGGAGGAAATGCCAGATGCTGCCGCTGTGAGAATGCCATTCCATCCCACAGGTGACATAGTGAGAGGAGGGTGGCAACAAAATGGTGATTGCTGCTGATCAGCCTGACATCTGATCAAGACAAGAGGCCCAGAAAGGACTGCACATCTGCCTCCTAGTGCTGTCCTGAATGGCAGCTCATTACCTGGTGTTCATTACCTGTAGGTCTCTCAGCTTCCCACAGGCATGCCACACTTCAGGTAAGCAAAGCTGCTTACCTCACTATGTTCTTTGGGCCTCTGAAAGGGACTGTCCACTTAGCTACAGCCTGGCAAGGAAGGGAGTCTTACAACACTCTGGATATTTTCGACTTTTATTGACACTCGGGCTGAAACAAAGTATCCCCTCGCTGCTTCTTCATCTTCATCATTCTGTCCTGCAGGTGGCCTGCTCAGGCTGACAGCTTGGAGCGCCTGCAGGCTCCAGTTCTGCTGCAGCCCAGCTTTTCCTCTCACTGCTTAATTCTTATTATGACAATTCTTTCATTTCTACTTCAAAGCTTCCCTAAATTAACAACACCCTATCCTAAGCTAAACAATCCTCTACTATCCAAGCTGTCTACGTTCTATAGTCCTTAAAAGTTGATCCCTATAGTTCCTAATTTTTTTCAATTTTCATCTCTTGCAGAAAGAAAAACAACAGAGCTTTAAATTGAACCTAACAACATATCTAACCTAACCTAACCTAACCTAATCTAATCCAACCTAATGCTAACCTAACCCAACCTAACCTAACAGCTAACCTAACAGCTAACCTAACAGCTAAACTGAGCAAATATCTACACTATCATGTTTCCTAGCTACGGCACAGCTCCTCTTCAACCTTGGGGGATGGCTGAAGCTCTGCCTAAAGATGACACATCCCCTTTTCCCTCCTCTTGGCTGGCGGGGCATCAGGGCCTCCTCAGGTGCAGGTGTCTCCTATCCAGTCTTCCTGCACTTGCTTGGCTGAGATGATCAGAGCAGCCAGGCTGGAGGCAGGATCGCCTGAGGTCACGAAGGGATGCTGCCCAGAGGAAAAAGAACAAAGAAAGGAACTCTTACTTTCCAGGATCACTTGAGCCTGCGGGCTCAAGCAGGATTCCCTGGCTACCAGCAAGACACACAAAGAGCACTGAGGGCAGCATGTCCCCCTGCGCCTTCCTGTCCTGGCAGCTTTCTGTGCCACGTGGCCCACACTCCTCCTCCTCCTCATCCCTTCCCACCTTTGCAGGTGTCCTCAGCTGCCAGGGCTTTTTGCCCCTTTGCTTTTTCTTACCTGTAGGAGCTCCTGGGCAGACCAGCGCCTGTCCTCATCTGCCTGCAGGCAGCAGCGGAGGAAGTCGCGCAGGAGAGCCGAGTGGTGCCTGGGGTTCTGCAGTTTTGGGGGCCCGTTCCTTTCTAGCAGTTCAAAAACCTACAGCACATGGATGCAAGAGGACACTCCACCTGCTCCTTTGCTAGCCACACACAGCTCTCTCCACACAGAGCCCTCTTGCTAAGCTGCACCTTACCCGGAGACGGGCTTCCCGCTGGTAAGGAGCTTCCCCTTCCACCATTTCCAGCCCCATGATCCCCAGGGACCAGATGTCCACTTTGGGGCCGTAGGCTTCTCCTCTCACCACCTCCGGTGCCATCCAGCTGGGAGTGCCGACGCTGGAGCTGCGCTTGCTGTGCTCAGGGCTGAGCTGAGCACAGAGGCCAAAGTCACCTGAGGACAAAAACAAAGCCTGTCAAAGCCAGCTACCACTGGCAAAGCAGCCAAAACCATTGCCCTGACCAGGCCATGCTGAATCTAACTGAAAAAGCAGCTGAGCTCTCCTTCCACGTGCCTGGAGCCAGGCAAATAAGGCATCGGCCGCTTCAAAAACACCCTGACGATTCACGCACTGGCCAAGCCGCGCTTCTGCCCCAGTGGCCGTCACCAAAATGCAAGCGCACGGCATATGCTGGACATGCTGCAGCCCAGCAGGGATACCCACCCAACTTGACGGATCCGTCCGTGCCCACCAGGACGTTGCAACTTTTGATGTCTCTGTGGATGACTTGGCGGGAATGAAGGAAATGCAGTCCTTGCAGGCACTGAGAGAGAAAAAGGAGGGAGGGAAAGTTAACCTGCAGGATCTGATTTCATCCCACCCGCAAGGAAAGAGCTCAAGGGGATTGGCGGCTTTCTCAGGGAATTGTGAGCCAGGGCGAAACATCACGCTGCTGTCACCATGAAGAGCTTGCTGCTTCAACACTCTTGGAAGTTTTTTCTAGATTTCCAAGCAAAGGCATCTGGGCTCCCAAAAGTTCCACCGGCCTTGGGTAGGAAGCGCGCCACCTTTGGCTGGGAGGCGGCACGGCAAAGAATTTTGGGGAAGCCTAGTGGCAGCAGAAGAGGAAGCTGCTGGTGACAGCAGCACCTTTGAGCTGTTCCACAATGCATCGCCATGCAGGCTGCAATGCTAGCCTTTGAAGCTGAGGACAGCTCTTTGCCCTTAGCTTGAAATTCTGCCACCCGCATGCTGCCTTCCAGTGGCAAGCAATGTAGGACAGACAGACAGGCTCCAGGCAAACATTCCCAGGCAAAGCTGAGAAGAGGAAGAAAGAGAAATTGAGCCAGTGAGCGAGCACCAAGGCCAGAGGACAGACAGGATGGAAGAGTGCAAGAACAGAGTCTGAGGAGTGCGAGGGCACCGGCAGGCAGTACACTTCCCATGCTCTTTCTTCTCCTGTGTGGCGTGACAGCAGCAGCAGCAGCAGCAGCAGCAGCAGCAGCAGCAGCAGCAGCAGCAAAAGAAAGGTGAGAGCAAGAAATCTCGGCTCTCCTTAAGCTCCAGCTGACAAGCAGCATCCGGGCAGTCTTGGGCAAGCACAAGCGGGATCCCTCACCTCCCGACAGACAGCGCCTATCTGTCCTTCCTCCAGGTACACTGCCCTCAGCACATCAAACAAGGTGCCGCCGTCCATGAACTCCATGGCCAGCCAGAGCTCCGCATCCACCAGGTAGCTGAAAGAAGAAAACCACGGCATGGAGCAACAGAATGGGCATAGCCTCAGTCACCCCAGGGCCTGAGACAGGTTTTTGCAGCTGCTCTCCAAGCTACGGGTGCCCCAAGAGACTGTTGAACACCAGCTCCACCTCCTCCCACGCTCTGGAGACACGCAGAGAAATCATCCCCAGCTCTGTTCTCTGCCAGCGACCAAAGGGCATCGTCTCTTTGCGCTTGCACCAGCTAAAGCTACATTGACACCAGAATATGCCAACCTGTCTAAGTAGGTAACGATATTGGGACTCCTGTTGTCCCTCATGGCCAGGATTTCATTGGCAGCCAGCTCCTCGGACATCTCCTCCTCGAGTGACATGATCTTGATTGCCACCTGCAATGACATTGGCCACCGGTACCTTGAGAAGACGCACCCCGCTCGAGATCACAAGGAGCACGGAGCGAGTGCTGGTGCAATGAGGCAGCACGCTGGGCCAAAGTGCCTTGTCACTAGACAGCAGAGCTTAGCAGAAGCACCAAAAGCCATCCCAAATGCATTCTGCCCCCTGAGCCTCGACTGTATTTCAGAGGAACAGCCCCTGCTGCAGACATGGAGCTGCCACCCAAACCTCCAAGCACAGCTCACAGCAGCGGGCAAAGCGCTCCAGAGCTGCAAAATGGCGTGGGGCTCTTGGCACTTTACCTGTTGTCCGCTGCTGGTGTCAAGGGCTTTATAAACAGCTCCAAACCCTCTAGAAAGACCAAAGCAGCAGAAAGAGACCTTTATCCCTCTGGCAGTGAAAGCAAGCCCAGGCAGCAGATCTCCCCAGGCTGCCTGGACGCCTTCCTTAGAAAAAATGCCTGGCTGCAGCATCTCTTCGGCCAACAGCATGTTAGCCCGTGAGCCCTCTGCCATGCGGGGCAGGCTGTCCAAGGGAACACTAAGGTGCAGCATGAAGACCAAGGGCCGCTGGAAATCTCCAAGGCGCACACCCTGCCAGGTCATTTCAGAACCTAAGGGGAACTCTCTCCTTGTGCGGGTGTGCATGCATGTGTGTGTCAAAAAAGGGAGAACAATTTGAATCAGAAGACTGTCCTTGACAATCTGACCTTTCTTGGATGGCATGGTGCTCTTTCAGGCCACAAAGCTGCAGGGCCAGGGCTTCTCCCAGCTCCTGCTCCTCACTGCTGCAAGCAAGACACTGCCAGCATCAACTTGTCTTTGATGAGGCCTTTGCATTGCTCTGACCGAGCAGTCCAGGCAGGCGACACGAGGTCAAGCCGGAGCCTGACCATGATTGGAGCTTGCCTGACTTCACGCTTGATATTGCACCAGCCAAAGACCTGGCCCACACTTTTGTAAAATGAGCTGACGTCACGCTTACCCTCGCCCGAGTTCCTCAAATGCCGTGTATTTGCCCGTTGGCCGGCCCGGACTCACGATGCTCCCTGAAAGACAAAAGCAGTGCAGGGCGCTCACTCGCACACAGAGACGCCGCTGCCCAGAGCGTCCCAAAGGCAGCCCCACTGCCCGCAGCTCTGGGCCCTTTGCGGTCCCGCGGCTTCCAGCTGCTGAGACCAGCAAGTGGGAGGGCCATCTTCTCCACCTTTCATCAGGTGGCCTTTCCAAGAAGGCCTTGATTTCTTTCAAGAGCAGCATCTCACGCGATAAGCCAAAATGATGAGCCCTTAAGAAGGGGGCCCTAAGAGGTAAGCAAGGGCCTTTGCTGCCTCCGCAGTCACACCCACCATCACTGGCAGGTCCACTGCCAGGGGCACAAAGTGTCTGGGCCGGAGGAGGAGTAAGAACCAGAGCCAGAAAACACCTGGGGCCAGACAGCTCCCTGGGCAATAGTCACTTGCTACGTGCCAGCCTTCTGCTCAAGCAGAAACAATCTCTGCTTTTGTCTTTGGCCCAGAAGGCAGCCCAGGCAGGGCCAAGCCAGGCCCAGCCGCCCTCACAGGCAGCAGGGACTCCCTGAGCGCTGCCGCCCTTCCTCAGAGCAGTACAACACCTTCTGCAGAGAGGCCTAAGTGCCTCTGAGACTGAGGGCCAGCATCTGGCGCAGCCTACACCCAGACACTCGCACAAGACCCTGCTCTGGCAGACAAGAAATGCACCAGACGGACGTACTCAGTGTCTTCAGGCCCTGCTCCTCCCTCATCTCGGGCTGCTGGGCTGCGCTGCTGCAGGAAGTGCCGGCAGCGGGGCTTGAGCTGGCTGCTGCAGGCCACGCTGGTCCGGCGGCACCAGGTTGAATGGCAGAGCCTGTCTTGCGCTGGGACAAGAAAGGATTGCCCGTCAGAAGGGTGGCTGGCACTCATGCCCCCCCCAAGCGCACAGCAAAAGCAAGGCCTTGGGAAGGTGCTGCCAGCCACGGCCAGGCCTCTCCAGCTGGAGCAGTTCCCATGTCCCCTTCTCAAAGGCACCTTCGGGAGAAGCCCAAAGGCTACTTGGATCCAGCCCCTCCCGACCACCTCCATGCTCCACGTGTTCAGCTTTTCTGCAAGACACTGGCAACAAGGTATCGATGGGGCTGCCAAATCCACAAAGAGATCAGAGCAGGGCCCCAGAGCCTCGCTGCTTTCCTCCTCCTGTCTTTTCCTGGGCCGGAATGAAATCAGCCCGGAGTTGGCAGGCAACAGTCTGCTCAGAAGCCCGCAGCGTGTCCCTTCTCTGATCTGTTTCACGGATTTCCCTTCTCTATGGCAGCCTTTAGAGAGCGGCCCTTGGGAGCCGCCTTCCAGCCCTGCCCAGACCCACCCGCCCTTTTACAATGCAGGGCTGCCGAGGATTCTCCTCTCCAAACTCTGCTCTGACCGGCTGGAAGTGAAGCACAGCCTGAAGCTAATTAGTCCACAGAGACAGCAGGTCCCTTCCAGGGGCCAGTGTCTGCCAGGTACCCTGCAAGGCTGTCAACTGCGTATTTGGGCCGCGCTGTCCGCTGACCACAGGCAGCCTGCACTGACAACGGGCACAAGGGGCTGACTCCTGCACTGAGAGTCACTCAATGCTGCCTCCTGTCTGATCCCAAGAGACACTCTGGCGCCCTCTCAGCATCCCAGCTTCAATGTCAAACTTCAGAACCCATTGGCCAGGGCTCCCCAGCTTGCCTGAAGCCGCACTACGTCACAGCAGGCACACGGCTGCCAGCATCTTCAGCCACGAGCAACAAGGGCTGCTCCAAAACGGGTAGCCTGGCCGTGCGCCAAAGGCAGTGCCAAGCTCAGCTGTCACTTACTGGCTCTGCAAGTTCAGGCTGTGAAGGGACAGCGGCTGAAGGCTTCATCTTCCTTTGCTCCTCTTCATCCTCTTCCTCAATGACAGAGGCAGCCAGAGGAGCTGCTGACCCTGCTGTTGTGCCCTGCAGGCAGACAGAAGTGAGAGAGATGGGCAAAAGCCAGTGCCTTAGGAGCTGCTTTCTATTGAGCTGGGAAAGCACCCAGAAGAAGGGCAAATCATAGACTTTGATACAAGTGGGCCTCTGAGTCACGCAAAGCCGAGGAAGCTGGCTGAACGAGCTGCTACTCCATCTTGCTGTGCATTTGAGCTTCCCTGCTGCCTAGAAGCAGCAAGATGCCTTGGAGCTGTCCCTTTTGCCTTTCATCTCTTGAAAGGCTTTTCACTGGAAAATCAGCAAACAGCCAGTGCTCCCTTTGCTACTGCTGATGCCACCGGGCAGCTGGCCTTTCCTTCAGCCTCCCACGCCGGCACTCCACACTCGGCTGCAACAGGCCAAGCTGGCAGAATTGCTGCACAATTCTCACACGCCAGCAACGTCTCAGCTTCCTTTGCCACTCACCAAAGGACAGGCTTGTCTCCATCCGCGTGTCAGGTGACCTGCAGCCAGCAAGGCAAAAGGAACCAGAGGCCCTTAGAAAAGTGCCTGTGCTGGCCAC